>NC_044322.1:184362538-185016516 GCF_007399415.2 Gopherus evgoodei
GGACGCTTGCACTCAGGCAGATTCCAATGAGACCAAGAGACACCAACTGAGCGCGTGCATCCTGACCAGGTACTGCTACAGAAGATCTCCAATCAATGGCACATTGTCACCTAGAATGGAGCACCCACAGGGACAGCACTCGAAGAATAACATTCAAATTATCACTTTAAAATTGTCATACTCCACGTGATAAAAACTTAAAACCAGATACAGTAGTTGTTCTATACACACATATAGAAAATAAAATGTAGCCGCTACATTACAAATAACTGAAAACAGATTATTTAAGCCTTACAGTCAATCTCCCCTTCCACCTCACGACACTCAATTATCTTTTTCAATAAGAGCAGAGATGTATTACAAATTTCTCTGCATACTCAGTGTACCAAGAAGCATGTTACTTACCAAGATCCTTTATTTTAGGTAGTATGTTGTCTGTAAAGTTTTTATAAGAAGCAACTTTCCCTTCTGGGGAAGCAATTCCCACGTGAGATTCATAAATTCTTAAGCTTTTTGGTTTCTTTGGTTGGGGATGTTTGCGCTATTGAATAGAAAATAGTTGTCATTAAAGCACAGCAACTGAGAATGTCAATCTCGTTATAAACACACACACTGTTTACACAAGTAAGAGAAAAATGAACCAGTATATTAATTTTAAAATCAGGTAGAAGAATTGTTATGCAACATATTCCCTCTAGATTAATGCAATTAAAATTGTAAATACAAAAAAAATACTCTAATATTGAGATTGAAAAAAAATATCTAAGAAATTGATCACTCTTTACTTGACATCCTCACGATCAGTACTTCAATGACTTCATTGTGCCAATGTCTTGAAGTGTTGATTTTGTGTGAAAGTGACTTTAAAACAGCACAAAGAAAACAGGGCTACTGATTGTTTTCTTACTCAGGTCTGCTCAACTTAATGAAAAAAAGATTTATTTATTTTTAGTAAAGCACGTTCTTGTGGTTAGTGCAGGACATGAAAATTCCTTTGTTGATGCCACGTAGAAATATTCCCCAGCTGAGTGGAATTAAGTTTTACAGAACAGAAGCATTAAGTACAGTTCTAAAGACCACCTTTCAAATGTGACAACTAGAGTTGGTTAAAAAGCCTCTAGAAAAAAAAATCAAGTAAGGAGTTTGTATTCCAAGTTGATGTTTTTCCCAGGAAATTTATTGGAATTAAATTCCAAACTTGGAAAAAAAATTCACTCTCTCTCCTGCCATGCCTTCCTTTCATTCTATTGCATTCAATGTCAAAAAGGACTCTTGGCCCAAGGTTTTCACTATCACCAGCACCCGCACAAATACGTACTTTTACCTATACTATCTTTTCAAAAATTCTCCAAATTTGGAAAAGGTTACAGAGTGGCAAAGTCACTGCATTTCATTTTCGTTTTGCCACCTGAACTTTTCAAAGTTGGAAAAAGTTTTGAAATAATGTGGTGAAAGAGGGATGAAAAAAGCCCAACAAATATTTTACTGCACTCAGTGGCCAAAAAAACCAAAAACAAAAAAAGGGAGAGGGGGCGGAGGGAATAAAGGTGGGAAAGAATAGTTATTTACTCTGTGTCTTTGAGATGAGTTGTCCACATGCATTCCACTTCTTGTCCACATATGCTCCATGGGGAGAAGATTGGCATTTTGCCTATCAGTGTCCTTTGGGCCACAATTGCACTCTAGATGTCCCCCTGGCCTCCCCACACAACTGCAGACATGAATGCTGGAGTAGACTCAACAGTCTCTAGGTTCCTTCATCAATAAAGCATTCAGGTAGTATAGAACTTCGTAGTAGAAGGAAAGGATACCAGGTTGTGGAACACATCCTTCCACCAATCTAGCAGCGAGAAGACTTCTTGCAGGACATCCACCATCATATTCATATGGTGCTTTATGGACAGATACATGGATTCCAACTTCTCTGCATACAACATAGGTAAAGTCTGCCATATTGTGAGACATGGGTGCAGAAGGCCATGTGACCAAAGAAGGATGTATATGCAGAGTGAGCCTGCAGATGACCAATGAGTCCTACTATTGTCTGGCACCTCTCCTATGGTAGTTAAGCTCTTGCTGACCTCAGATCTAACATTGCTCCTATATATTCTGCAGTTTGGGTTACCCAAATGAACAGGGAGAAATCCTCATTTTGAGACCCTATATGGTAAAGAGCGGTAAGACAATGTAACTTGATCACCTGCTGGGAAAATTTTACCCAGATCAGCCAGTTGTCTAGGTCTGACTATACCAGACTGTAATGTGTTCTTAAGTTGGCTGTTCCTGCTACACTCTTGCTGAATACGTGTTGGTGACATGCAAAGACTAAAGGACAGGACCATTTATTGGTAGAAAGTCTGTCACTATGAAACTGAAGTATTCTCCCTGTGACGGGTATATGGACAGATGGAAAGAAGCATCCCAAAGCTGAGAACCACAAATCCATCTTGAGTATTTAATGAGGGGATAACTGAGGCCAGAGTTAGCATCACGAACTTGCAGTTATGGATGAATCTGATGTGATATCAAAGTCTATAATCGGATGCCAATCTCCATTCTTTGGGAATAAAAAGTAATGAGAGTTGCGAGTTGCAAAAGGGTATCTAATTCTTGATTTAACAGTATCTTGTAAGAGGGATCCCTGGAAAGGAAAAGGGAAGAAGGGTGGGTCTATTAAGGGCCTGGAATTGGATAAAATACCCCTTTTTAAAATAGTTTCCAGGATTCAGTGGTCTGAGGTTATCTGGTTCCAGGATTCCCCAACAATTTAAAACAAAAGTGGTGACTAAGTGTGTGTGCATATGTGGGGGATGGAGAAATGAAACTCCTAAAATGGTTCTGATTAGCTCTTGATGATCGAATCAAACTTGTTGCTGTGAAGTAGCATGCACCAAGGATGCAGTGGGAGAGGGCTTCCTGCAGGGGAGACTTTGTTCCTTCCATTGTCATTCCAATATTATCTGTGGTACTAAGGTGCAGATAGCTTCAGCCTGATGATGCTTTGGGATGAGGTCTGCTTCCTCCTTGGTGCTGGCAAGTATATTGCTCAATAAGCAGAGAGTGGCTCTCAGATCCTTTAAGGCCTTCAACTGTTTGCACACTGATGATAATTTGAAGTTTTGTGATCTATTTTTATTCCTATAGTACCTATGGGAGGTCCTCCGTTGATTCTGGACTCCCTGGGTATTCTACAAGAGTGGAGCCCTGAAGCCCTATGATGAAGCAGCCCATTGTTATGTTTGGGCTATTATATGGAGATATACCTCTCTCAAAGAGCTGGAAGGGACCTTGAAAGGTCATTGAGTCCAGTCCCCTGCCTTCACAGCAGGACCAAATACAGTCATATTTTTGCCCCAGATCCCTAAATGACCCCCTCAAGTATTCAACTCACAACCCTGAGTTTAGGAGGACAATGCTCAAACCACTGAGCTATCCCTCCCCCTTATTAAAGGCTATTAACTATCCTTTGAGCACTACAGATTTTAGCTCCTCTCTGTGTTCCTACAGGAGCTTTTACATGAATTGTGACACACTTTCCCCAAGTAAGATAGTTGTGTTTTAACAGAAGAGCTTGATAATTTGAAATGCACATCAGGAGACTCTCTGGGGAACAGATTTTTCTGTCAAAAAAGTCAAGTTTGTAGGGTCCTTCTCCACGTGTGTCATATTTGGAGACCATCGTTTTTTGGATCTTTCATTCATCACTGCCACCACCAGCCTTTTAAGGCTCAGTAGATGCAGAAACATTACAAATTTGAGGGAACTTCATAACATGTATCAGCTTACTTAGAAGTGGGTGCCACAGATGCTGGGATCTGCCACAATTTCTGAGCTGGTTCCAGTAACTCCTCATTGACAGACGTGGCAAGCCTACCATGCATGGAGGAAGGCAGAAGATCTAGTCATTTGTGGGATTTTTCTTGCACTATCTCCACACGAATTTCCATGGTGTCTGCCATGCAGCATAAGAGGTTTCAGAAGATCCTAAAATCATCCAGCTGAGTAGGAGTAGAAGGAATGATTGATTGAAAATATAGATATTGCTGCTGGAAATAATTGATACTCCCTTTCCTACATGTGTTCTTTTTACTAAGTTCACACTTCACCATAGCAAAGTGAAAAAACTGATCAGTCATTTTAGTTTTCACTATAGCTATTCAAAACCCTGCAGACAGCAGAGATACTGAAAAGAATTAGATTCATTTCACTCTGCTGCTGAAGAGAGGATAAGAAGAGAGGCTAGGGGAGAAATATAATATCCAACACTCTTCAGCACTTAAGTGGCTCAGGGAAGAGAAACTGAAGACAATACTGGAAAAAAAAACACTGATCAATTATGAGATAATATCTTGAGTGAAATCAAGATAGCAAAAAACGAAAGTAGAAAAACAAAAATAGTACATTACACTTAAAAGAAAAAAAATACTAAAGAGCAAGTTTGATCAGCCAAACAGTATTCAATGAGCAGTACACTCCCACATACTCCTTTAAACTGGAGGGGACAGGTCCATGTGCGCATTGCAGTATTTTTTTTTTTAAACTATGTCTTTAGAGCTCAGTCTGTGCAGACCAGTAGATTTCAAGTATCTTCCCCCTCCCCCCGAAAACGATAAGTGCATTAAAATAGGCACTTATAATGGAAGTGTCTTCTCAGGCTTTACTACAGGGGTAGGCAATCTATGGCACGTGTGCCGAAAATGGCACGTGAGCTGATTTTCATTGGCGCACACACACTGCCCGGGCCCTGGCCACTGCATTTTAATTTAAATGTTAAATGAAACTTCTTAAACATTTTAAAAACCTTATTTACTTTACATACAACAATACTTTAGTTATAAATTATAGACTTGTAGAAAGATATTTTAACATTTTTTAGAAGGTATGACTGGCACGCGAAACCTTAAATCAGAGTGAATAAATGAAGACTCGGCACACCACTTCTGAAAGGTTGCTGACCTCTGCTTTATTATAATATTGATACACTATATGCAAAGTAACTCACGTTATATTTAGAACGCACCACTCCCCCCTCCCCCCAAAAAAGAACTGTGACATGACAGAAATGACATCATAAAACATGCCTTGCGTGCACTTTTTAAAGCTTTTGAAATATAAAATAAAGCTTACTAGATATGGCAATGGTGGGTCCCAGTGTATCCAATCGTAATTCACATTGGTACCTACGCGTGCTACATATTTTGCCCAAGGTGAAATACGGTAGAGAATTTCTCCATTTTTACTACGGATCACCACCTAGAAAATAAAATGAAGACATAAGAAATCACTATAATTTCATATGTACTCAAGCACCCTTACAGAAAACAGTCTGTTCTCAAGACAGGAGCTTCAGAGGAGAAAAGGTTCTCATGTTAACTCATACAGATAACAGTGTTAACAAAAAGTAGCCAGATTTTCTTATAAACTAGAAGCCAACTGTGGCAATCTAGAGTACTTGTTTCTTTTAACATAATATAAAAAATGCAGCTTTTTACTAAGACAGTGCTTCACAATCATCACTTGCAAAGATGGGTTAAGCACAGCAGATGGAACAGAAAAATAAAACATATAGTGAGAAACCCTGTATTAGAAGATTAAATAATACAAAAAATGAAACTAGGGAGTTGCACAGTTTGAGCTCTCTCTGTGTCACCTCCCAATTCCCAGTATTTCTGGGGCTCCTTGTAGCCCTCTTCTCCCCTATCTTTCATGCCAGGAGTTATGTACCCTACATACTCTACTCCACACCCTCCCACCCAAGGAAGGGAGTACATGTGGGTCCCCATTCCTCCATTTGCAGACAAACAGAAAAACAGGAATACCAATGCCATTAAAAATACTGATAAGCAATAAAAATCCATCAGCTAATTTTTTGGATATTACAATCATAAATTCCTTTTTAATGATGATTCCTGGCTCTTATATAGCTCTTCTATAGTTTAGAAGAAAGTTGGAGTGATATTATATAGATCAGAGCTGCTTATGAACAGCACAAGCCCATGGCAATGTCCCTACCACAGACAGGGTAAAAGGAAAAGAAAATCTATTTGGGGACCAAATCTGTCACAGGAAGAGGGTAGAAGAACACTGTTGCCCTTCACTCCACATCTTGCACAAACGAGACTCCCTGGCTTTCCCGTACATTTGGTGATAAGGAAAGGTGGAGAGGAAGCAATGACAGTGTCCATCCTACAGCATCATCCCTATGAAAACACACAAGTTAAGGCTGTCAAGAGTAATTTGTGTGAACTACTTTACATTCTGGACCTTTAAAACCTTCCCTAAAGAGGCAGAAATGTAGGATTTAAGCAAGGCATTAGCAGGAAAGTAACAGGAGCTCCTGAAAGAGTAATGGTGCAATTGAGTGGCTATGGAAACAGTACTATAGAGGTTCTAGGCCTCAGAGGATGCCTTGAAACATGTGATTTTCCAACCAAGAGGTAGATATCGATGAAGTAGGAAAACCACACCCTTTCCTCTACTATTTGAGATTGCAAGAGCTTGGTAGCCTGAAAGTCAACATTTTCCATCTGCTTTTGTATCTCACACATGCATTTATTTACTTACATGTGCATTTTGCTTGCAATTAAGTAATTTACTCCCACATCTTTCTAGGATTCTGGCTGGGACCCATCTTGACAATGGTTGTGGGAGGGAGGTTAAGACCTTTCAATGGAATAAAAGAGTGATAACTTATATGTTTAACTCTTTCCTGCTGACCAGGTTGGCATCCAGTCCAACTGTGATTATATCCTGATTTATAGTGGTGTCCTTCTTAGGCCCTCCGGAGCTATCTATCTGCCTAGCAACCATAGCCTGTTCCTGTACAGAGATACAGGTTATTGAGCGGGTTCCATTTCATCACCATATTAAAAAGCAGGGGGTGGGGGGAGGGAAATAGAAACACTGACTGGGCTCTCAGTTGGTCACCAGGGATTAGGTTGAGCTCCTAAAATTAAATGGGATTGCAGCTCCCAGATTCTTGCCACCTGTCTGTGCTGCTGCTGCTGTGGGTATGCCATAGTGCTTCAAGGCCATTAGGGCATGAAAGAGTAGCAAAGTGAGTAAATGGAAATGGTTTAATATTAGTTGAGGCTAACAAAGGGTAGGTGATCAGGTATGGGAGGATCATTTTAAGAGTGTCCCCACTTGTTCAGAGGCATAGTGCAATGCTGTGAAACAGGCCAGATAATTTGAAAACAGACATTTAGCTGAGGATGGAACAGATTATGATGACATAGGAATTTCCAGACTGGATTAGTGGTCCAACAGCAGAGGCACTACCAGATGCTTCAGAGGAAGGAGCAAGAAGTTCTATAGCACACAGTGATGGAGTAGCCTGGCCAAAAGAAAATTTCCTCACCACCCCTGCAGTTGTTGGTTGACTTGTATACCCTGAAGCAGGCCCTGTGAAAAACAGATATATAATCCTAATCAGTTTAACTCTGGATGTTCTCATTATCCATCTAAATCTCTTCTTTTTAATCCCAATAAATTTGTCTTGTGACAATACATGTTGTTCACATTAGCTAAGCTCAGTGTGGGGGTGGAAAAGGTATTCAGTTTCAAATATGTTGTCTTCCTGTTTCACTGAGTGTCTTCACTGGTTGTTTTTGTATTACAAGAAAAGGCAAATGAAGCACCTCACTTACTTTTCCCATACCATTCATTGTCTTTTTTTTTTTTTTTTTTAAATAGCCCCTTTAGTTAGAGAGGAGGTGAAAGATGGCCAATTTTTTTTTAATCTCTTCACACAAAAGTCTCTGTATGCATCTAATAATATTTCTGTCTTTTTTAAACACGAGTTGACCAAAAATGAATATGGTATGGCCTCAATCTGGGATACTATTATAAAACAATAGTATGTAATATACTGTATGCAATATTATGTTGTATGACAAAAAATGAAATTGAAAATAATCAAAAAAATCATCATCAGACTAACCTACTTGTCTTTTTTGTTTGTTTGGCCACCATTGTACATTGGGCAGAAGTTTCAATGAGCTGTCCACAATAATGTCCAGTCTGAGTGATTACAGAACCAAACAACATATGAGTAATTCAAATTATCCCTTCCATAGTTCTTTACTTTGAGTTTGTAAAAAATGAGCTTCTTCTCTAATATAATGTACTGGGGCTTTCAAAAGACATCCAGTGGCATAATCTTCCTTTACCACAGCCGCACAGGTTTGTTCTTAACCCCTCACATTACATATCCAGTACAAATGTCTGGAGGAAAAGGCATTAGTCAACTAACTGCTAGATATTCCATGTATTTTGAGAATCCAACTTATTTTCAAGTAACATATAGTTAGTTATTTGAACTGCAAAGATTTTTGGTTTCCAAAAAACCAGTTGAGAATGCAAAAATACTACAAAAATCAACTCTAAAGTGATAAAATGGGCTTGCTAAACACAATATTCAAACTAATTTTAAATCTAGTAAAATGGCTTATTTAAATCAAAATTATGTAATGAAAAATGCTCAAAGAAACAAACTAGACTCATACTTAAAATTCACATTATCCCAATTCTTTGGCACTTAGCTAGTTCTACTGTCTGATACATTTAGATAAAAAACAGCTATCAAACCACATTCCATGCATTTGGAATCATTACAGCTTTTTGTATTTCAATACCATGGAACTTCCAAAAGTCATGTTTTGACCAAATTTCATTCATATATATATATAAATAAAAGACTAATTGAATGCACTTGGTTAATATGATTGCAGAATTTCTTCTGAAGAATTCATCTCATTTCAGTCCCTAACTCTGCTGCTTTCATCTGAAATAGCTATTGGAATACTATTTATTTAAGGGAATGGATAGGCTCCTTAGTTGTTAATTATATACCTTTACATCTAGAATTCTCAACAGGTAAATAAATTACTTTTCAAAATATTTTATATGTAGAATGAATTTGTTTCTCACATACTACTCTCAACATGCAAATGTACATAGGCTGTGCTAATGCACAACAACTTAAGTTTCTGATCTTTACACAGCTTTATAAAACTTGAAATGAATGATTTATATCTGAAGGAGTAAGAAAGCAAACTATTAATCTAATTCATTTTTGGTCTAGGCTTTTATTCCAGGACAATTTAACTTTTAACATTATTATGCAAAGATATAAAAGACCTCTTAGCTCTAGTGAAAAGGGCACATTTATTGAAGAAGAGAAGACACGTAATTTAGTTAACTTTGCAGATACCAGAAGAGTCTCCTAAGAAGGGCAATTATCTTAACAAGTAATCAGAAAGTCTAAGTCTGGCTTCTCACACTAAATGATTTTCCTCAGTAGGGCTCTCTCTCAACAAGGAGCATTTTCTAAAATTTTCCTAACACTGTAGTACTTGATTTAGCCACACCATTGTTAACAGCACTATAAGCCCTACTGTTGGCTGAACCAGCTGCTGCTGTCATTTTAAACAACACGATGAAACTGTGCACGGAGCTGGAGTTTAATACCATGTTGATTGGACAAGCAAGTACACCTAGTAGCATTAAAAATAACAAGCATCCAGAGCCCAGTTTACACAACAACTCAGGATGCTCCTAATGCTGGTGGAGCTGAACCCACATTAATAAATGTTGTGAACTCTTAGAAGATTTTTTGGGTCATAAAGACCCCCATGTCCCAGTCTTAGAGGGAAAAAAAATCTAAGTGCAGTGACACAAATATCCCAGTACCTATGAAATGTGGAGAGCTGGCTTGTTGATGCTTCCTCCAACAGACAAATAGTACTATATTCTTGTCAGGATTGAGCAACGAGAATAAATAGATAAGGATTATTTCAGCACTCCAAATGAGGAAGCATTTCTGTTATTTGTCACACAGGCAAACAGTTGAGTGGTTTTATGAAACCAACGGTAACTGAGGATAAAGGTAGTCACAGTCATTTTCCATGTGCTCTGAGCAAAGAGAGAGTATGACTGTTTCCTCAGGAGGAAAAAAAACTGATTACAGAGAGTCACAACTATCACTTAGAGACTTGATTACTTCCATATAAAATGCATTACAGTAAATTTTGGACCCCTTCTGAAGCTGGAGCAAACAGTCGCCCCATTTATTAAGTGACATTTCACAGAGGCAATGCTCCGTATTCTGCTCGGTGCACCAGAGGAACAAGATCAAGGAGCTGGATGTTACATTAGATAAACAGGTATAGGGTCAGCACAGCAGTTCTGACCCATTTACCAGCAAGTGAAATATTGCACAAAGAAAAGTCTGTTTCCTAGAGAAGACTTTTTTTGTCTTTTCTGCTTCACAAGTCCATTAGGGATTTCCCTCATCTGGGATATGGAAGACTTGGACACAGACTCTTCACTATTCAGAGAAATAGCAGGCTACATTCAGGAGTATCTTCTGGTTTATAAACTTTACAAATAAAGTGTTAACTAGAACCTGGTGTACTTGATAGGACCACCTAACAAACAAAACAAGACCCTTTTACATTTGGATGGGTTTTTAGCTTATAGTGAGATCATTCCCTGGGCCTGACTCTCACACTCATGCCCATCATTAATATGGCCCATTGGGGCACTTTGATGCTGGACTGCCCTTTTAAAACATATCACCTTGTAGTTTTTTTAAAAGAAACTAACCACATACAACACAAAAATATTTTTTTCTAATATGAGATTTTAAAAAGCAACAATGTAAACACCTAACTAAACAGAGGATGCATATTCTTTTCTAGGTACACAATGATCAGACCTAGAATTACTGTTCTATATTTAGGTTAGAACAAGTTTATAACTGCACAGCTTCAAGTATGGAATTGCATATTGAAATAAATGGTGGAAGCATAGGCATTTGTCTGTTTACATACACACTGTGAAGGACCAAGTACTTTTTAAAATGATTATTTATGCAGACTTGTTCACTCTAGAAACATAATACACATGCAAAAAGTCTCATTTTTCCCCAGTAACTGATGTAAACAAACTTTTACCATTTATTTCCACAACGGAATTTCCTCCTTCACCAAACCACACATTCCTCACTGAGGAAAGAATACCTACTCATATTTTCATTTTAAAATGTGGTATGTGGCTGGCTAATTTTGAGCATGAGAAGTATTTTGCCTAAGGTAAACATTCCTAGAAAATAAAGGCCAAATAAATATGCCTAATGCATAACCAGTGTATTCACTGTCAAATAGAATATTGCAGCTGTTCCATTAGGCTTTCAGTTATGTTACATGTGACATCATTAAACATTCTTTCTATGGCATTTCTACTGCAACCACAGCAGTTTGATCTGGGATGAAAATTGTTGTGTTAAAGTGCACTACTATGCAGAATGAGATTGTATATTACAAAATAATTAAAGCAACTGCCTCTTCCCAGAGTGGAAAAAAACCTTTAGAAACAAACAAGGGAAGACAATCTCTATCCCAAAGAATGCAAAGTGAAGTGGCTAGCACATATATTACAGCAACAGAGAAATACATTTTTTTAAAAGGCAATTTAGTGTGAAATTCTTTACAAATGAACTAAGTTTATCCCATCTACAACACACACATCAGGCATACCTTACTGTAAAAGATGTAAAATGTTAACTAATAATAATTTCAATGTAATTAAAAACATGTGCTTGAATAGTTTCAAAGGAATAAATATATTTATTACTCTCAGCATTCCTCTACCCCAACCTTTTTTTTGTTTTTAAGTTTGATCAAGAACTGCATAAAGGGGATTATTATGGAGTTATCACTCCATTTAAAGTGTCAGCCATTCAAACACAGTTACCAAATATCACAAAAACAATAAGGCTTATGTACTAACAACAGTAGAAAGAAAAGAGGGGACAACAGTATTAGATGAATGCCTATTTAAATAATATTGAACTGATCTCCAACAAAGTCTAAAAGCTAAGTGCATGGATTCTTTACCAGTAAAGGAAGCATTTATAAAATATTTTGTATTACCAGATCCTCAGTGTCATGGAAGAAATATACATTCAGTTTGTACCTTTGGATAAAGTGATAGAATTGATCAAAAGAACTGTTAAAAACCTGCTGCTAGTATACCACACAGAAAATCCCTAGTGAATCAGTTTAAAATCTCTAGTGCTAGGCTGATGATAAAAATAGTTTCAAAGAGGTTTACTGTATAAAAGCTGGAGGCTCTGGAAGACCCAAAAGGTAATTTCTACACTCAAGAGTAAATTAAAGATTGGTTCCTAACCTTAGAGATCTTCTCAAAAGTACCTTTCAAGGGACTGTCAAGGTTGAAATGGCAAAAATGCAATTCTTCCCTCATTAAACAACAATGAAAAACACCATTGTATGTTCTTTGGAACTAATAGTATTTACCCTCTAAGAATCCGTGCTGTAACAGAACCCGAAGTAAATATGGACAATCCATCAACCCAGCATTTTCTTCCATTCTTATTAGCACTCAAATGCTTGCCATTCTGCTCCATCTTTGGGAGCAGAACTAAATACATGGATGATATTTCTGTTCAAATGCCTTGAATTAATACAATATCTAGGTTTCAACAATTAGGTTAACTTTTTTAATATGTTAAACTACTTTTTACCCTAAAAATTAGTAACCAGAAATATGCTCAATAAAATATTGTACCATTTCCAAGACTATAAGAGTTCTAAGTCATAGTTCACTACAAGTCAAGCTTTCTAACCCTTTGACATTGTACTATTTATGTGAATTAATAGAGGAAACAGATCTTTACTCACTAACAATATGGAGGAGCTTTCAGGGCTTGGATAGCTACTAAGACTGCGACCTTTTCTGATAGCTCTCACAAGCTGGCTGAAACACTATTTAGGTAAGATGCAAGAGTTTAACTGGATAGAAGAATGTCAAGAGTATATGAAAGGGTGAGAAATTAAGGGCCAGACTTTCAAAGTTCACTCACTACACCATGGCAGATAAACAATTAAATTAAACACTAGATAAAAATCAAATCAAGTCACAGACTCCAAAACAAGAGACCCAGATTTTAAGATGCATCACTGAGGAAGCGTAGTTCAATAAATGCATAAATAAAATAAATAAAGACATGAGGCAAAGGCATTGTGCTTCCAAATTTTGGGTTGATTTCAGGCCAGCACAATGCTGCAACAGCATAAATTAGAACAATTCCAGGTGGTTTCCTCCAGGTGGTTTCCTACAGCCACCCTAAGGGCTCTGAAACCCAGAATAGCTGGAGATCAAGGCATCTTAGCCACACCCCTCCTTCCTATCCCCATGTTAGGGGCTATAAACATTGTTACCAACTTATGCACCATTTATTTCAAGTAACATGATTATGACCCATGCAACAGGAAGTCTAGTGACATGAAAAATTTCAATGCTCATGTGAGGTTTGCGAGTCACACGTAGATAGATAAGACATTGCCTCTACAAGAAGGTGCATTAAACTGTAATCCAAGATACCATGAACTCTAGTTACAGCTCTTCCAATTACTGCTGTTAATGTGTCTTTCATAACTTTTATGAACAAAGGTCTTATCTTAGGAGGCAGAGATCACTCAATTTTATTTCACAGCTAAAATAACCAAGAGAGTGTACAGACTATGTCAGGCAAAGATGGGACCCAGTTCTCAAATATAAACAGGGCCAAATCTCATCAACTTCAGCACAAAAATCTTTCAGAAAATATAAAATTAGGAACTTGTGTAACCCATAGTAACTGTGATTCTGTGTCACTAGCAGCAAGACCAATGAGATTCATGTTGCTGCTACTGCTTCCAGACAGAGAGATCTGGTCCTTCCACTCCAGAGGTAGAGGCTTGTGCTTTCATATCCAGAGAACCAGTGTTACTTCTTTCCAGATGATCCACAAAGGAGTGCTGCTACATTTTGCTATGCTACCTGTAAGAGCTAGTCCACAATCTATTCCCACATCCAGGAAGAGAAAACAAGAATCATAATGCGAAGTAGATCATTTGCCTCTCAAATACTTGTGTATCCACTGTCAATGTGTGTGTTGATCCAGAAGGTAACAGCAAGCTTTTCCATTCTTCCTATGTAGTAGAATACATCTGTGTAGTGGTGCTGGAGTTTGTTTAAACCCTGCAGATGACTCAGATGGGTAGTGAAAAAATATATACATATAGAATCACAGATATGCAGAGCTGGAGGGGACCTCAAGAAGTTATCAAGACCAGCCCTCTATACTGAAGCAGGAGTGAGTATATCTCCTAGACCATCTCGGATAGGTGTTTGTCTAACCCGTTCTTAACAATCTCCAATAACAGGGATTCCACAATCTCACTTGAAAGCCTTTTCCAATGCTTAACTACATTTATAGTAGCAAGTTTTTCTGAATATGTCACGCAAGTCTCCCTGACTGCAGTTAAGTTGATTGCTTATCCTACCTTTAGTGGACAGGAACAATTGCCTTTATAAAAGCCCCGAACATATTTGATGAATTATGCTCTCCTTCAGTTTTCTTTTTTCACAACTAAACATACTCAGTTTTTTTGTTTTGTTTTTTTAAACGCTGGATTATAGGTCAGGATTTCTAAACCATCTTTTTTTCCCCCTCCTTTCTCATTTTTGCTGCTCTCCTCTGGACTCTTTACAATTTATCCAGCTCTTTCCTAAAGCATGGTGCCCAGAACTGGACACATTACTCTACTTTTATCATTTGTATTTTGTTAATGGGAGTGGTCCCTTTAAAAATAAGGTGTAGCAGATAGTATGTTTGAGACAGACCACATGAGAGTTTTTGCTGGAAGACCCTGCCTGCTTAAGTTCCAAAACATGATAATTTGATTCATAAGCTTTTCTTTCTAGAAAGAAAACTGTGTTCTCAAGAGGGGACTGAATACCTCGGAGCATTGCTAATGAACTAGATATAGCTTGTCACCTGTAAGGTATCCAATATGAATCCTGCCCAGCTCAGGAGGCAGTAAACGTTGTCCCCACATAACATCTGTGAGAAAGGTTGTTTAGTCCCAGTTCCAATTTCCAAGTAATAAACTCACTACTATGTTTGCACTACATTATAAATTTTTTTTAGAGCAGCGTCCATCTTCTACATATTTGTACAATGGGACCCCAATCTCAGTTGCCTCCTCTCCAGCAAGAATTCCTAGAGTAAGGGCCAAAATCAGGTAACTATAAATTTACAAGTTGGATACACTGTTACTCGCTTTAGGATCGGATAGGGGGAACACTGGTATCAGAAGTGATTAAACCTCTAATTTTTAACACTTTTTTTTTTGAGCCAATTGCATAATTTTTGGCATGTGACGTGATTTTAAATTTCTGGGGTTGGCAATACTGTATAGGGAAAATGATATAAGATCATTAGGCAAATGAAGCAATTCATCAGTACCAAAAGAATTATCAGCTGAGGGAATCTAGATTGGATCTGGAATCCCTCATGGATTGGTAACTGGTTAAAAGACAAAAAACCAAGGGTAGATATAAATGGTCAGTTTTCAGAATGGACAGAGCTAAATTGTGGTGTCCCCTAGGAATCTGTTCTGGGTCCAGTCCTATTCAACATATTCATAAATGATCTGGAAAAAGGGGTAAACGGTGTTGTGGCAAAATTTGCAGATGATACAAAATTACTAAATATAGTTAAGACCCAGGCAGACTGCAAATAGCTACAAAAGCATCTCTCAAAACTGGGTCAATGGGCAACAAAATGGCAGATGAAATTTAATATTGATAAATGAAAAGTGATGCACACTGGAAAGCATAATCCCAACTATATACCTAAAATGATGGGGTCTCAAGTAGTTATCACCCTTAAGAGTCAGTATGATAGTTCTCTGACGGATTGATGGAATCTCTGAACACATCTAATCAATGTGCAGTGGCAGTCAAAAAATCAAACAGAAGGCTGAGAATAATTAAGAAATGTATAGATAATAGGACAGAAAGTATCAGGTTGCCTCTCTATAAATCCAGGGTATGACCACATCTTGAATACTGTGTGCAGATGTGTTCACCCAATCTCTGAAAAGATATTTTGTAATTGGAAAAGGTCCAGAAAGAGGGCAACAAAAATTATTAGGGGTATGGAACGGCTTCTGTATGAGGAGAGATTAATAAGACTGGGACTTTTCAGCTTGGAAAAGAGACCGCTAAGGGGAGATATGATTGAGGTCTATAAAATCATGACTGGTGTAGAGAAAGTAGATAAGGAAGTGTTGTTTACTACTTCTCATAACACAAGAACTAGGGGTCACGAAATGAAATTAATAGGCAGTAGGTTTAACACAAATAAAAGGCAGTATTTCTTCACACAGTGCACAGTCAACCTGTGGAACTCCTTTCCAGAGGTCGTTGTGAAGGCCAAGAGCATAACAGGGTTCAAAAAAGAACTAAAATTCATGGAGAGGATAGGCCCATCAATGGCTATTAGCCAGGATGGGAAGGAATGGTGTCTCTAGAGTCTGTTTGCCAGAAGCTGGGAATGAGCAACAGGAGGAGATGGATCACTTGATGATTACCTGTTCTGTTCATTCCCTCTGGGGCACCTGGCACTGGCCACTGTTGGAAGACAGGATACTGGACTAGATGGACTTTTGGTCTGACCTAGTAGCGCCATTCTTATGTTAATCTGGCAGCCTACAAAAGTTGGAATATGATCACAAATTGGGCTCAGAATCTTAGGAAGCTTTCTCTGGATGATGTGAAAATGGCTGTAGATCTAAAGAAAGCAACAAATGAAGTAGGTCAGAAGACAAAGCATCTCCAGGTCATAGTACAATAAAAACAAAGTTAAATCAGGCTAAGAACATCTCTGAGATACTGATATGGAGATAGACTATATTAATAAAATACCAATCCAGTTGAACCTGTAAATAAGACGACCCCAGTATTAGTGGTACTTTATCAAAAGTATATAGGTAGGGGTGTCTGACTGTCTCTAACTCTCATGGTTGTGTTTTCTATGTCTATGTGTATTAGCCATATAATTTTCAAGCCATTGGGGTGCACTTGGTCATATTTTCTTGTTTTTTTCACAACCATCTGAACTAGAAACTTTGGTCTTTTTTTTAAAAAACATGAGAGCTGAGATTCTCATGTAATCACAGGCCTCCAGGAGGTGACACTTAGGGGTCGGGGCACCAAATATTGTAAGACTTTCAATAAAATAGTAATTGGCAACACTGTGACCCTAAAAATATAATCTATTATCCCCACTTACCAGACAGGAAATCTGCAGCTAAGCATAACTAGAACATGGTGACTTCTACTCTACACGGTTCCCAAGACAGAACAGCTGGCAGCTGCTTGCAAATAGGAATCCCTTACACTAGACGGCTTCTCTGTATTAGTCTAATTCTCAATCTCATGAAATTGCTCTCTTTAAAGCAGTCAGGTGGTCATAATTGTTATTGGTTTTTGTAAGAGACTCAGGGTATATCTACAATGCACACTAAATCTTGGCTGAGATTCATATTTGAGACAGGCTCCCCTTCTGCCCACACACAAATTAATCTGACTCAGATCAGCAAGTACTCAGGACACAGGTCCTAAGATCCCACTAGGAGCATGGGTCACAGTCCAGGATGGTATCAAGGTGAGGTCATGAGCAGCCAGCCTAATAGCTAGAGCTAGGGTGGGACATCAGGATTTGGAGTAGATTGTCAATCCGAGGTCAGGAACCAGTTGTAGAAAAAGAAGGCCAAGTCAGAAACTGGGTATCGGAGCCGGCAGACAAATGCCAGGGTCAGAAACCAGGAATCAGAAGCAGAGGACAAGGCTGAATCAGAAACCAAGCATCAGAACCAGGAAGGAAAGCCAACGTCGGAAGCCATGGATCAAGAGCAGCACAAGAAAGCAGGGTCTACTGCAGCAGCTAGATGAGGTTCTGCCTAGTTGCACAGAAAAACTTCCTCTATCCTCTCTAGGTTTAAGTAGGCTGTCCAGACCAATCAGGAATGTCCTTCAATTGGCCCCTCCCTGGGTGGCACATCCATGATCTACATGTGGACCCTTCAGGCTCATGACTGGTTAAGTGTTTCTGCTGCTGCCACCAGAGCTGTTAGGTGATGATGCAGAGGTGGCTGCCACCCAGGGAATCTACAAACCCAGAGTCTAGACCTGCTGTTCCTTACAACCCCGCTATAACTTGCATCCAAGCCCTGTCATTCTGCAATGTGAACGCCGGTTAAGCCACAGACCCAAATCAGGTAGTCTGTGTAGTGCAGTACAGACATATTAGCACAACTATGAAACCCGGGTCCAACAACTGTAAGCTTATGGTTACAATGCAAGCACTGGCTTGGAAACAAGTCCACAAGCACAGGTCCCACAAACTGGGTTTCAGTGTGCTATGTATACATATCCTTTTCTAATGAAGGTATCACTGCAAGAAATGTGTATCCTGAAAAGCATAAGGTGGCCTGTGCTGACACAATATATGAACTGGGACTAATATTGCTACATATTTGCTGGCACTTTCAACTTTAATAGCTAAGGACAAGACACAATGGCTAATGTTTGTTAGCAGTTACAGTATTAAGGATTTCCTTAGAACTCTAGCTTAGTCACTGAAAATATTTTGTATTTCTATTAATAGTCTTGCCAAAACAAAGCCTTGGTCTACACTATGAGTTTAGGTTGAATTTAGCAGCGTTACATTGATTTAACCCTCCATCCGTCCACACGATGAAGCAGGTTTTTTGGACTTAAAGGGCTCTTAAAATCGATTTCTGTACTCCTTCCCTGAGGAGCGGATTAGTACTGAAATCAACCTTGCTGGGTCGAATTTGGGGTAATGTGCTCGCAATTCAATGGTATTGGCCTTCTGGAGCTATCCCAGAGTGCTCCATTGTGACCGCTCTGGACAGCACTCTCAACTCAGATGCACTGGCCAGGTAGACAGGAAAAGGCCCGCAAACTTTCGAATCTCGTTTCCTGTTTGGCCAGCATGGCAATCTGCAGGTGAGTGCAGATCTCATCAGCAGAGGTGACCATGATAGAGATGAATCCATGCTATCAGAACTCCATTCCAAAAGACGAAATGCCCAAACATTTGAAAAAATCTCCAAGAGCATGAAGGACAGAGGCTATAACAGGGACCCGCAGCAGTGCCACATGATCCTCCAGGGACATCTCCATAAAGCTCTCCTGGATGTACTCCCAAAGCCTTTGCAAAAGGTTTCTGGGAAGGGCAGCCTTATTCCGTCCTCCATGGTAGGACATTTTACCATGCCAGGCCAGTAGCACGTAGCCTGGAATCACCGTATAACACAGCGTATGGTCTCGGTGTCTGCTGGCATTCAAACATCCATTCTTTATCTCTCTCTGTTATCCTCAGGAGAGTGATGTCATTCATGGTTACCTGGCTGACACAGGTTGATTTTATTAAGACAGTATTCAGAGGTGCCCGTTCCTGCTGAGCTGTTTGCCTGTGGCTGAAAAGAAATGTTCCCTGCCGTTAGCCATGCGGCAGGGGGAGGGGTGAAGCGATCATCCCAGAGAATGTGTGTGGGGAGGGGGGGCGGGGAGGGTTAGTTGGGTTTGTGCTGCACGTTAACCCAAAAACCGCAGCCCCTTTTAAATTGCCAACCCATTTTAAATGGCCAACCCAATAGCTCCTTGGTATGTGAAATGAGGGTACTGCTGTTTGAAACCATTCCCACATGTTACAAAGGTTAAAAAAGCAAAAAGACTGTCTCATCACAGATGCCTGCAAGCTGAATTCTGTTGCCTGGCCCTGCGTGAGTGATCTCTCACATCAAACCAGCATACCCTCAGTAAGAGGCAAAATGCGATCTTGTACTGAAAGCACATGTGCTATGTAACGTTAACATCAAGATTTACCGTGAAAGAGTCTACCCATTGTTCTCTAAAATGTGTCTACCACTCTCCTTTTTTTCCCCACCAGCAGCTGCAAATGTTTCAAACACTCACACTAGCTTCTCCTTCTCAGAGGCTAGAGAAGATTAGAAGGTGAAAAAAGTGCACTCCTGATAAAATGTTCTGAGCTCACACAGCCCTCCCACACTGAAAGAGCACAGCAGAATGCGTGGAGGCAGACAGTGTCAGAATCCAGGAAAGCACAATATGAACCTGAGGACAGGTGGCGGGCTGAAGATGATAGGTGGTGTCAGTTTATTGACAGAAGGCAAGAGGCAATAGTGAGGCTACTGGAGGAACAAACTGATATGCTCCAGCATATGGTTGAGGTTCAGGAAAAGCATCATGAGCAAAGACCGCCGCTACAGCCCGTGTAACCAACCATTCTCCTCCCCAAGTTCCATAGCCTCCTCACCCAGACGCCCAAGAACGTGGTGGGGGGACCTCCAGGCACCCATTCCACACCAGAGTACTGCCCAAGCAACAGAAAGCTGGCATTCAATAAGTTTTAAAGTGCAGTGTGGCCCTGTCCTTCCCTCCCCCTCGATCCCACTTGGTGCTTCCGTCCTCTCCTCCCCCTCCCCAGGCTACCTTGGCAGTTATCCCCATATATGTGTGATGAATTAATAAAGAATGCATGAATGTGAAGCAACAGTGACTTTATTGCCTCTGCAAGCAGTGATTAAAGGGGGGAGGGGAGAGAGGTTAGCTTACAGGGAAGTACAATGAACCAAGGAGGGGCGAGGGGGGTTTATCAAGGAGAAACAAACAGAACTTTCACACCGTAATCTGGCCACTCATGAAATTGGTTTTCAAAGCTTCTCTGATGGGCACGGTGCCCTCCTATACTCTGCTAACCACCCTGCTGTCTGGCTGCATGTAATCAGTGGCAAGGTGATTTGCCTCAACCTCCTACCCTGCCATAAACGTCTCCCCCTTACTCTCACAGATATTGTGGAGCGCACAGCAAGCAGCAATAATAATGGGAATATTGGTTTCGCTGAGATCTATCCGAGTCAGTAAACTGTGCCAGCGTGCTTTTAAACATACAAATGCACATTCTATCACCATTCTGCATTTGCTCAGCCTATAGTTGAAAAGCTCCTGACTACTGTACAGGCTGCCTGTATATGGCTTCATGAGCCATGGCATTAAGGGGAAGGCAGAGTCCCAAAAGATAGCTATAGGTATTTCAATGTCCCCAACGGTTATTTTCTGGTGTGGGAAAAAAGTCCCTTGCTGCAGCTTTTGAAACAGACCAGAGTTCCTGAAGATGTGAGCATCATGTACTTTTCCCTGCCATCCCACGCTGATGTTGGTTGAACGTCGCTTGTGATCCACCAGTGCTTCCAGCACCATTGAAAAGTACCCCTTTTGGTTTATGTACTCGCTACCTTAGTGCTCTGGTGCCAAGATAGGGATATGGGTTCCATCTATCGCCCCACCACAGTTAGGGAATCCCATTGCAGCAAAGCCATCCACTATGACCTGCATGCTTCCCAGAGTCACTACCCTTGATAGCAGCAGCTCTTTCACTGTATTGGCTACTTGGATCACAGCAGCCCTCACAGTAGATTTGCCCACTCCAAATTGATACCCGACTGATCAGTAGCTGCTGGCGTTGCAAGCTTCCAGAGGGTTATCGTCACTCGCTTATCAACTGTGAGAGCTGCTCTCATCTTGGTATTCTTGCATTTCATGGCAGGGGAAAGCAAGTCACAAAGTTCCATGAAAGTGCCTTTACGCATGCAAAAGTTTCGCTGCCACTGGGGATCGTCCCAGATATGCAACACTATGCAGTCCCGTCGGTCTGTGCTTGTTTCCCAGGCCCAGAATCAGTGTTCCACAGAATGAACCTGCCCCATTAACACCATGATGTCCACATTGCCAGGGCCCGTACTTTGAGAGAAGTCTGTGTCCATGTCCTCATCAATCTCATCACCACGCTGTCACCTCCTCAACTGGTTTTCCTTTTGCAGGTTCTGGTTGTGCATATACTGCAGGATAATGTGCATGGTGTTTACAGTGCTCTTAATTGCCACGGTGATCTGAGCAGGCTCCATGCTTGCCGTGCTATGGCATCTGCACTGAAAAAAGGCAAGAAACGATTGCCTGCCATTGTTCTGATGGAGGGAGGGGCGACTGATGACATGGCTCACAGGGTTGGCTTACAGAGAATTAAAATCAACAAAGGGGGTGGGGTTTGCATCAAGGAGAAGAACACACACAACTGTCACACAGAATGGCCCCTTCAAGGATTGAACTCAAAAGCCTGTGTTTAGCAGACCAATGCTCAAACCACTGAGCTATCCCTCCCTCCCAATATTCACAGAGGGAGGGAGGGGGAAGAAAATGAATACAAATGAATACAAAAGAAATCTGGATCAAAACAAGAAAGACACCCACTCTCTCTTATACATCTTAAGCTGGCAGCAGACAGTGCTGTAAGACTGCTAGCCATCGTTGTCTCCTAGCTCCTCACCAGAAGACGGTGCAGTACGACTGCAGGCAGGACTGAATCTCCATGAGATGAAACTTAAAAAGAGAATGACCTGGAGTCACTCCCATTTATGTCCAGGCACCCCTGACAGACCTCATTGAGCACCCATGTCTGCCTAGGTGCCCCGACCAACCTCACCGAGGTCAGCTAAAAGAGCATCCAGGAGTACGATGACGACAGCTACCAGTCGTAATGCACCATCTGCTTTCAAAAGGCAATGAGCCACTGCTGTGTGGCAATGCAGTACCATATCTGCCAGCACCCAGGAGACATATGGAGACGGTGAGCTGAGCGGTCTACATGCTTGCTGTAGTATGGCATCTGCATGGATAACCCAGGAAATAAGGCTCAAAACGATTGTCTGTTGTTTTCACAGAGGGAGGGTGGGAAGGGGGCCTGATGACATGCACCCAGAACCACCCGCAACAATGTTTTTGACCCATCAGGCATGGAGAGTTCAACCCAAAATTCCAATGGGCGGCAGAGACTGCAGGAACTGTGGGATAGCTACCCACAGTGCAACGCTCTGGAAGTTGTTGCTAGCCTTGGTACTGTGGACGCACTCCACTGAGTTAATGGTCTTAATGGTGTTAAGTGGGGACACACACAATTGACCGTATAAAATCGATTTATAAAAAATCGACTTCTATAAGTTCAACCTAATTTCATAGTGTAGACCTTACTAATCTTACTGAACACTCATGAATTGCTCCTCCACTCCATATAGCCAGCACTAATAAATACAGTAAACAGTTGCACTGTAATGTAGATTTTGTTAGATTATATATCCATAGATATATAGATAACTGAATTCTGTATAAACATTGAAATATTGAAGGTTTTGTTAATGCATAGAATTTGTGATTTATTCTCGTTTAAGAGTTCACTTTGTTTGAACACATCTACCAATATCAGATGGCAATTGTATTATTATTGTTATGAGAAAGGTTAAATTTGCAGCAGTAAGAAAATAAAAGGATTACAGATTAAAGAAGCTTCACTGACTAAAAATTAAATATATAGTCTACATTTTTTTTTGCATTTATAGAGCACTCTTTAATTAACATGCTCAATTCTCTGCCCCCAGCCCCAAGAACTCCTCTGCTCTCCTGTGACTTATAAATGTTTCTCTTCTGGCCAACCCAAGGTATGTTCAGTCCCACCTCGTCTCCGTGTGTTTGCATCTGTATACTGCCTTTTCAATTTCAATGTTGTTGCTACTGCACTACCTAGAGAAGAACGTGCATGTGATGAACTTCTCCTAGAGCAGTGCAAGTGAAACAGGTTATGCACAAAATATTCCCCCCTTGTTATCTTTCCATTCCAGTAATTTTAGGTTACTTTTAACAGTACATGCCAAATTTTCTTTAGGAAATGTAATTTTCAACAGAACCATGTCTCTTTAAATCCTAGAATGGAACAAATTAATCTGCTTCTGCCACAGCCTTTTCACTGTAGAGGATATGGGCTTGAATGGAAGGAGGACAGGAAAGGAAATATTTGAAAATAGACAGCTGCTATCACTGAGGCCTTGCGGACTATTTGTCTTGAGAGCAAGTGTGTGCAACATATCTTCTACAAAAATTCAGAAATTATCAAAAATTGGTATGTTTGCAATTCAGCAAATCTGTTTACAAACTAAATTGTGGTTTGTAACACAGAATGAAAAAAAAGCAATTTAGAAAAAATAGTGGAGACAATTAACTTGGAGATTTCCAAAAACAAGCTAATAAATTAGCTGCTCTGAAACACTGTGTATTATTTCATTACTTTTATAGCTTGAGAACACTTGAAATGATTGTTGGTAAATGTGGCTTTTTAGCCAGTGACTAAAATAAATTGGCCATCACAGACTAACAATATTTAGCATAATGATAGAGTGGACCCAGCTTTAATATAAATATGCAAATGTCAATGAGTTATTTACAAGGACAGTAAATAAGAAGCTATTACCTCTATATTCTAGAATTTATAGCATTCCATTAGCTTCGCATTTGTGTATTTATGAGACAAGATTATCCGAATACAGAAACCACAACAGCTTGGGCTTTGCATTCAGAAAACACATACCTCAAACAGATAACAAACCTGATCTGAAAATAAGCACGATCAGACTACTAAAAACATAGTATTGCCTTCAAACAGCAGGAACATGCCCATAAAACCCTCTTTTGGAAAGTTTAAATTAGGGTTTGTGACAAACTAGCCAGCTCTTTTATATTACAAAACACTATGTTTTTGCAGAATAAAGCGTTCCCTCTCCCATTTCCTTGAGTTAGTGATTGTGCGACGGGCGGGAAGGAGAGCTGACAAAAAGATTTTTCTTCATGATATATTGCTGTATTATAGGGTATAGCAAGGTTGACCATCTCTATATTCATGACAAATAATTATTTACTTAGAATAAAGTAAACTTGTCAAGGAGACTAAGTTTATTAGAGACTAAGTTTATTAGAATTTGGTCTCTGCCAATCTAGGTAGTTAAAGCATAAAAAAGCATATAAATACCAAATCAGTTGGAGATCAAAAGCAGTAAAATCCTGGCTGAAGGTTTACTTTTAAGACATACAACTCCAGTTCAAATATATACTTTAAATAATATAAATTGCTACTGCTCTACCTCAATCAGCACTGTAATCCTAGGAGTTCCCCTTGCCCATTTTCCTCTCCCTATGTTGTTCATCCTTCTCCATTTGGCCACTTCAAGTCACTAAAGAAATAAAAGCAGAAAGTTCTGTAGTCACTGTGGAGACTCCTCTCCTTAGCACTTTAGCTCCCCCATTACCCAATAGACCAGGTATGAAGCTTGGTTTTCCTTCTTGAGCAGTACTGGCCTTCTCCTTTTTCCAGTAGATAGATGAGCAGTGAACAAGCTTTTAAAAGCACAGGAAATTGATATTTGACCATCACTATCCTCCACCCACACTACATACATAAAAATGGATGGGATTGTACTGGTAGTTCTATCCCCCTCTATATGTGGGCTATAAATAGTTGTTTTGACTTTTGAGCAACAGCACAGGCCAATGAACTCAGACACAAGAAAATAAGTTAATAAAACTGGCTTAAATAGAGTGAAATAACCCACTTCCAGTATGTAGCTGTGAAGTGTTTAGTGTAGTTTTCCTACTCAGTCGCAACACAAAGTAAGAGGAACTATCTAAGGCTTGATGCAGTCTGAATAAAAGGATGTGTTCAAGTGCCGTATGGCTTCTACATAGTTCGAAATTTAGATACAACTTCTAAAAAAAGTTTATAGTCACATTTGTCCAAATCTCAACCTAATTCACTGAAATTCTCCCTCTCCAAACTCTCTACTCACAAGATCTTGATTAAAAATATAAGTTCGCCAGATGAAGTCAAGGCTGAAAGTTTCTGCAGAGAAATCTCCTGTGAACAAACTCCAAGCAATAAAGTGTGTGGGGAGTGAGGGGTAGGAGCGGGGTGGGGTGGGGGGAAAGAGAGAGACAAGTTTAACTTTAAACTTAAAAAAACCTATTGGGTATGAGAGGTCAATTTCTTATTGTTTCTTAAACTATGTGTAAATTCCATATGGAAATTTAATTTGTCAAAATAGTCTCCAGGTGTCTTTTAACCTTGTTACTGATATATATAATATTTTATAAAATGTTGCTAATCGTTAGCATTTGTACTAATTATTAATACTCTAATATCTGCTTAAGAGGACTTTGTATTTATTTGCTCTTATACAACAAATGTATCAAAGGAGCAAAAGATAATCTCAAGCAGGTCATACCTTGGTTTTCCAAAAGAGGGAGATATAACTCCATTTGTAAATTAAATAGATACTTTTATTGCAATGAGGTACCAAAAATCATATTTCACTAATTTACTTGAATAAGGTAACTTCTCTATTTATTCATTTATTTTACTTTTGTATTACTAGTTTCACTTGTGCGGCTTCATTTTCCTGGTCTAAAAAAAATATATCAATAAAGTCCATAGAAAAAAAATCTTATAACCAAACTATGCTATATTAACCAGAAAGATGCAGAAATTAATTTGCTATAGAAAAAATCATTTATGCAGATCTGAAGTACAGTACCTAAACACTACAGGGAACTCCAATATAGTGTCTGAATCTTGAGAACTATAGCATAAATTGTACTATTAAAAATGGCAGCACTCTCTTCCAATCTCTGCCCCATTGTCTTCAACATAGACTCAACTGGGTCTATAAGATACAAATCAGAAGATTACATAAACTGCTTAGAAGATGTCTGCTAGATAACACAATGTGCTACATAAACAGTGGCTTAATAAGATGCCACTTGTTGCTATTCAGTGAAGATAACGGTCTCTTTTCAAACAAATCTATATTGCAGAACTTGCATCTTTCTACAGAGCCTTTAAAAATTCTGATTCCTCAACTGTTTATCACAATCCCCACTTCAATATCAAACAAGTAAAAACCTGGGCAACTTGTAGTCCCTGGAATAGTTGTGAAAGAAAATAAATCAATTAGTTTTAGCAAACTAAGTCACTATTACAACGACAGATTTAGGGTCAGAAATTTGCTTCTGGCATGTTAGAAATAAACAAATACTTGCATATATAATAGCATGAAGATATTTTTCAAAAACAACCTTTGGAATGAGATACAGAATGATATGAGTTAGATTCACAATAACTGTTCTAAGACACTTCAGGAGGAACAGGAACTTCTAAATACAATTATGACATACCTTATGTATTATCACCTATCTCCTGTGTGCCTCAGATAAATATTCCACAAACACTTAATCTTAACTGCACTGCTATTAGAACTATCATCAAGTAAGCATGATGATTAATATTCCCTAATTTCCAACTCTGACACTCTTGAAAATGTGGAGGATGAGATCGGTTTGAAAAAGTTAACATTAATACAGATCCCAGCATATCAGAGATGTGGAGGGACCCTTCAGAATACTGCAGGTATTTTCCTCCCCTACAAAAAAGCTCAATACTGTCTTTGGCCTATCATTATCTATCTTGCCAGAATCTGACAACTTTAACTGGTTAACAGCCTCTCCTAAAAAATGGGATTTGTTGCCACATGTGGATTCCCTAACTCTTCAAATCATATTTGAAGACCCTTCTCCCAACCCCCCCTTCGTTAACACAAAATAGATTAAAAATAAAAATGTAATATTCATTAGAGGGCCCCCTTGTTTCTCCATAAAGACAATTTGCTCCAAAACCCACTCATCCCCACTGAACACACAGTACTGTACACCAGAAGAGTAGTAAGGTAAGTCATGTAAGAGGTCTTTTGTATTTTATATTAAATCTGAAGCTACAGAATCAGAAATTAGGTTCATTAGTCACAGGAAACCTAGATTCTTTCATTGTTAAACTTGTCCTTAGCAGAGAGACCTAAAATAATTTTAATACAGGGTGCACTGATACTGACTCCTATATTTAGGTTGCCTAAATGATCAGAGATTCCATAATCAAAGATGGACTTTTAGGGGATACTCCCAACACTTTGTTTGCAGAAAACTTTTGAAATTCAGTAGGCACAAAGTCCTGGGGCAAGAGACATACTGTGAGTAGTCTATTACAGTCAATTCTGGTGTGACAGTTATTTCTTACAACCATCATCTCCCTTCTCTGAGTTGAGTTGCTCAAGAAAATTGGCAACCTGCCAAAACAACATCCCAACAGGTATATTCTAAAATAATGGGCTCATGCTGTCACCACAGCAGCAGGAGCACACACTATAGTGGCAACTGCAAGAGCATCTGTAGCAGCAGCAGCAGACGGGGTGAACGAGTGCAATCCTTACCCCATCCCCTCCCAGACCTCACACATGACTCTAGTAGCCTGTTCCCTTCCCATTTTCTGGCCACAGGTGAGCAGGACTTGGTTTTCATTTAATGCAAAAGATGGCACCTCCAATAGTGCACCGTCCTGTCATGATGCCAGGGCATCAGTTTAGTACCAGCCTGCTACCATGATGTCTTGCAGCATCTACATGGAAACTTTTCTAGGAGCATCTAAGGTCTGACTTGGTATAGACTTCCTGATCTTAAGAGAGCTGATCACTACACTCCAAGGCAGGGGTTGGCAACCTCTGGCACGCGGCTCGCCAGGGTAAGCACCCTGGCGGGCAGGGCCAGTTTGTTCACCTGCCGCTTCGGCAGGTTCGGCCGACCGCAGCTCCCACTGGCCACGGTTCGCCATCCCAGGCCAATGGGGGCTGCGGGAAGTGGCACAGATGACGGATGTGCTGGTCGCGGCTTCCCACCACCCCCATTGGCCTGGGAATGGCGAACCGCAGCCAGTGGGAGCCACGATCGGCCAAACTTGCCGACATGATAGGTAAACAAACTTGCCTGGCCCACCAGGGTGCTTACCCTGGTGAACCACATGCCAGAGGTTGCCAACCCCTGCTCTAGGGATTCTCAATCAGCAGTGGTCAGCCCCAACAGCATCTAGTACAGTGTCAAAAGTTAAACCTGTTTAATTTGTTGTAGGTGGCTTCAACACAACCCCCATTTGGCTGATCTTGTTTGGTTTAAATGAAATGGGAGACAGTCCAAAATGGAGTATAGAGTTCTACTACTAAAGGAACCAACATGTTGCTAAAAATTATAAACAAGTAAATAGAGTAGGTCTATATTTCTTAGGCATTTCTAATCATAGCTACCGAGTGCATTTAGCACAAACTATTTAAGCACACCCCTCCTTCTGCAGGTAGCCCTTAACATTACTAAAGGTTATGTATTTGCGCCTATGGAACCCTTAAACTATTTGATTGCATTAAAGATCTGAAATTGGCTTAGTGAAAAAAAATACATCTTAACAAGTATCTTAAAACAAATACCAAATGTAGATACTAAGTAGCCAGATCACGACTGTTCCAAGATTAAGTATTAAAGCTGCATACTGTGGAGAGTCAATATTTCTTTGGGTGGAAGGTAAGAAATGGAAAGCAGCATAAGAGGGTGGGGGAAGTGTTTTGCTAGCACTTCTCTCTGAAGGTGACCTTCTCCGAGAAAACTTATGTTATTTGTTCCCTGAGCTGTATATGATTAGTTCCTTCATCATACACAGACAAATTAGGAAGGCTACTGTGGTGCCCAGAAATCTGTTAAACAAAGTAAAAGTTAATGATAAAATTGAGTTCCTTTTGTGTTTGATTTTCATCTATCTGCATTCAATTATAAACGAGCTACCATAGAAAGCTACTCATTAGTAGTTAGTTCATGATGACTTCAAAAAACAATCCCTAAACCACCACTGATATTTTACTGACAGCCTCCTAATCTCTGCAGGTTTTTGGTAAAAGCTACATTACACAGGCTTGTCATCAATCCTGACTGTTGCCATTATAACTCAAAAGAGAAGCACTACTCAGAATCACTTACATTAAGCAAGATTTAAAGCATATATAGGTAGGATTTAAAACACTGTATATAACTATTTCATGCACAGATCTAGCACCATCATCTACAGTGCAAAATGTCAGAAATTTGTTATGAATACATAAAAAACTAACTCGTTTCAGCAATCAAAAATCTACTGTCATTTATATAAAACTGAACTGATTTTTTTCCCCCACTGCATCCCATCCAAACCACAGGTGTTCAGATGCTCCAGGGCTTTGATAGAATCTATATTTTCCATTCCGTGTTCCAGGACAGCAAACAGCTCAGAATCCCTGAGTCCCTATACATTAAGAGTGCTGAACGCAGTACCTGCTCTGATTAAGTTCTGTGAAAAGTTTTCGGAACTCCCCATCAGTCTTAAAATTGGAGGCCATCTTATTCGTTTCCTCATTAATTTCTATTTTTCCATATGGCTATAAATAATTGCTTGTTTATTTCTTTTCACATGGCAGATAGCATATAAAGAGTAACAAATACCCTCTCTATATAGAACAGGACTTCTTTTTTTTACTAGAATTGACTCCATGGCTGCAACAGGATTTGAACAGGTCAGCCCTTAAACCTACAAGAATACTGTGGCAGGACTGGAGTCTTAAGGAGTACCGTCATAAACAGATAAGTAAGAGTTAATAGAACAGAAGTGCTTCATATCTCTTTGCCTGGAAAGGGTTAACAAGAACAGTGAGCCTGGCTGTCACCTGACCAGTGGACCAATCAGAGGACAGATACTTTCAAATCTTGAGGGAGGGAAGTTTTTGTGCTGTGCTGTTAGTTTTGGTTGTTGTTCACTCTGGGGGCTCAGACGGATCAGATGTGCAACCAGGTTTCTCTCCAATCTCTCCGATACAGGCTCTTATAAGTTCAGACTAGTGAGTACTAGGTAGATAAAGAGAGTTAGGCTTATGGTTGTTTTCTTTATTTGCAAATGTGTATTTGGTTGGAAGGAGTTCAAATGTGCATTTGGCTGAAAGGTGTTCAAATTGGTATTTTGCTGAAAAGAATTTCATTTGTACCTGTATACTTAGGCTGGAAGAGTATTCCCAGTGTCTATAGCTGAAAGACCCTGTACCTATTACATTTTAAATTTACAAAGCTAACTTTTACTGTTTTTTCTTTCTTTAATTAAAAGCTTTTCTTGTTTAAGAACCTAATTGTTTTTTATTCTGGTGAGACCCCAGGGGACTGGGTCTGGATTCACTAGGGAATTGGTGGGGAGAAAGGAGGGAAGAGGGAGAGAGAGGCTGATTTCTCTCGGTGCCAGGATTACTTTCTCTCAGGAAGAGTCTGGGAGGGGGAAAGAGAAGGAGGGAGGAAGGTGAATTGTCCTCTCTGTTTTGTGATTCAAGGAGTTTGAATCACACAGTGATCTTCCAGGGTAACCCAGGGAGGGGAAGCCTGGGAGAGGCAACGGTGAAGGAAAGGGTTTACTTTCCTTGTGTTAAGATCCAGAGGGACTGGGTCTTGGGGGTCCCTGGGCAAGGTTTTGGGGGGACCAGAGTGCACCAGGCACTGGAATTCCTGGTTGGTGGCAGCGCTACAAGTACTAAGCTGGTAATTGAGCTTAGAGGAATTCATGCTGGTACCCCATCTTTTGGACGCTAAGGTTCAGAGTGGGGAATTGTACCATGACAAGTACAATAAAAATACATTTGATTGACAAATTTTACAGTTTCTCAAGAACTGATTTTTTAATGATCTGTTACAGCTGTTCTCAAACTTGGGTCTGTGGCCCCAATAATCAACTCCTCCCCCACCCTCCCAGTGCCTCCTGCATGCTGCAGAACAGCTGTTCAGCAGCATGCAGCAGGCACTGGGAGGGAGGGGGAGGAGCAGGGATGGGCGCGCTTGGGGGAGGGGGCAGGAAGATGAGGGATGTGGTTGAGTGGGGCAGGAAGAGGGTGTGGGGTAGGGCCTTGGGGGAAGGGGAGGAGTGGGAGAGTTGCCTGGTGCTGAGCACCACTGGAGAAAATGAGAAGACGGTTTGGAGGTCTGGGAAAAAAGTTTAAATTAAAATGGGGGTCCTCTGGTTGCACAAGCCACTAGGATAGAAGGAATATTTTAGCCATTGCTTCAGTAGTGTGTGCACTTGACCATTTGACTTCCAAATAGTGCTATTTATGGAATAAGTAGGAAGCAGCAGAAAAAGAAAATGTTCTAATCATAACTGCATGTTGTGTTTTGTACAATATTTGAGAGACCAAGGGGGAAAGTCTTCTGAATGGGTGGTAGGCTTTAGTATGGAGACTTGCTCAGAAGTTCAAGCCAACAGTAAGGTGCCCCACAGAGAACACAAACAGCCAAGGGAATGCTGAAAGGGATGCTTATTGTTTGTATTTCAAGTTTCATTGTTTACCGTGTTAGCCCCTTAGCAATAGAGTTGAGATTCAGAAGAGCACTGGGGTATTGAGGGTGAGTGGCTGAAGTTTAGCATTCCCTACGTGCTTTTCCAGAAACCCATGAATTATTTCATCTTTGTTTAAAGAATTTTCTGTGTTAACTGCAATAACTCACAATAGAGGTACTGTGAATGATATTTATTATGAAACAATAAAAATCAAGTTTTCATGAAAACAATGGAAAAAATAATATGCTGGATATACATTTAACTAATCAATCTACAAAATAACCAACTATACATAAATCTTTAATGAATGCTACAGTGGCAACAGAACTCAAAGTGCACAGTAACAACAATTTAGGGGTGGGAATCTATGAAGTTACAGGCAAGTGTATGCCTTGCATCTGGCTATTCTAGTCCCCAGGGATTCTGCAGTTGAATGGTGCAGCTCAAAATTTACTCCTGGGGGAATTCTGTGCCAAAAAATTAAAAATTCTGCATAATTCTGCATATATTTTGTCACAATAATGCAACATAATCCAGCTAGTTTAAATTATTTTGGTCATTTAAACTACAATACAATGGATGGAGAATGGGAGTGAGGAGCATTGGAAGACATGTCTATTTGTACTTCCTGCCCCCTCTCCCAAGCGCGCCCATCCCTGCTCCTCCCCCTCCTTCCCAGTGCCTGCTGCATCTGCTGAACAGCTGGACTGATTCCCTGTCCTCCTTTGGCTGAGCTGAATTCCTAGCTGGAAACCCAGGCCTAGACTGGACAGTCATATCTACTGGAGGGAACTTTGGCAGGTAAGTACCTATCTTTACAATTTATTATTATTGTTGTCAGCGGATATAAGCTAGTAGCACCTGCTTTCTCTTCCTCCCCTGGTTCTCTGCTGTTACAAAATGGTGCCTACTACGATGGCACAGTTGCACTCTGTACCCTGCCCAACTCTACCCTGCTCCTGAGGCAGATTTGAATACAAAAAGCTTTAATTTGTGAAATATGCCTGTACATCCCCAACCCGCCTCTGTAATGGTAATGTAGCTAGTACTGGTTCTTTAGTTCTAGTTATTAGTCAACAAATATATGCTTGGGGGAGGGGGCAAGTGAGGGCTCATGGAGCACATTTTGATAGGTCCCAAAATTTAAACCAGTTCTAATCACTAAAGCACCATAAGCATTTATAAGGCCACACTGTCCTTTACAATAAGGCTCCTTTACACCATTCTGGCAATGTAAAGGAACCTAAAAAAATGTACTGCTGTTTTATGGTCCTGGGAGAATTCACTAAAAACAATGGGAACAATTCACTAAGCAGGCAGGCCGCTACATTCTCCTCTGTCTGAGGGAATAGATTGCCCCACGCCTACCTCTTCAGAAATACCCCAAAGCCCTGCCCCTCCACACTGAGCATGCTGCAATAGCAAGTGAGAGGGACAGATTGTCTCTCTCTCACACACATACCTACCTCTTCCCATCCCCACGGCGGGGGTTTACATCTCTACTGGCTTCTCTGAATGCTCAAACCAACCTGTCTGCACTGCCAGGGAATGGGTGTGAGACCCTTCTTGCGGCTTCCTTTTGCTTCTGCATCAGAAGTCATTTTTCTGCGGGTAAGCAAAGAAATCTGCGGGGGCGTGGGGGGGGGATGAATTCTGCACATGTGCAGTGATGCAGAATTCTGCCAGGAGTAAAAATTGTCAGAGCTCAAAAGAGCTGGACTTCCAGATGTAAGTATTCTCAGTACTCAGAGATTCAATAAGATAGGTAAATGGGAGTCAATGGAAGCACTGCTAAGAGGATTTGGCAGTACAGGGCTGCTGCTTGTCCCAGAAGCCAGCATTGTCCAATGGCTGAAGGACAAAAATGGACCCCAAGTTATGGGATTGCAGGGTCTGCCAGCCTACAAACAGCACATTTTGAAGGAAAGAATTCTGTCTCAGGACAGCATTCATGTACTGCTTCTGCATCTGTCTTTTTCCATGCTCTTCTTTGCTATGGTGATACTGTTCTTAGCCACAACCACTGTATTCTTGGCCACTGCTACTCTCTCAGACAACTGCATTTCTCTCTTTCTGGGTCTTCATGTACAGTCTGCACTTCTCAGCCAGCCTACTTTTCCTCTGTAATTCAACCGTAAGTTCTACAAACATGTAGTTGCAAGTCTTCTTTTTTTTCTGGTTTGGCAGCAGATAGAGGCCCTTCCCTTGATAGTCTGGCTGTTGCACGTGCTACGGCCATAGAAATGGGGGCAAGGGAGTGAAGGTCACTTGTTCATATCCCAAACAAATCACGATTGCTTTTTTTTCTACATATATATGTGTGACCTTACCTCCATGAGAGACTTTCCATTATTTGGGGGGAAGTTCAGATATGGTAAGTAAGTGATCAGTGTGCACAGAGGATGCTAGGTGCATTTGGATTTCAGTCTACTATATCTGCTTTCGTGGTGCTAGGGGCGGGGTGATTGGAGCTAGGTCACCTGTTTGTTCTGCACTGGAGACCCTCCTATGGCATAGAAGGTGTAAAGGGAGGGTTGGGGGTGGCCCCCAGGGCAAGCTGGATAATAATCCCCTCCACATTCCCTTTAGGCTGTCCAGACTCTCAATAATATTATGCTGAGGCCAGTGACTAGGGAATGGTCTTATTTAGAAAGTCAAAAGAGCAGACCGGCAAGATGCACTGTGAAGTTTTCCACTACTGCAGTGCACCTGGTGAATGAGGCTTTCAAGCTATATCTGGGGGCATGGGCATGTGGCTATTCCCTATAATGTGTGAAACAATATTGATCAATTTCTCAATCTTAAGTTCTAGCTCCCACAGACGTGGAGAAAGTGCAGCAAAAATAGATAGGGTCCTGCAGTGATTGCCAGCTGGAACACATAGTATGGAGTATTTGTACCTCAGTGGGTGCAGTACTGTTTGTGCCTTGACTGAGCATGGAATGTGCACTCACACCTCATGTAAACTATGAAAACTAACCATATTTCTTTTTCCGCTATCACTGCCTCAATAAACACAGGCATTTTTCACAAATTAAAGCTTTTTGCAATCAAATCTGCCTCAGGAGCAGGGTAGAGTTGGGCAGGGTACAGAGTGCAACTGTGCCATCGTTGTAGGCACCATTTTGTAACAGCAGAGAACCAGGGGAGGAAGAGAAAGCAGGTGCTACTAGCTTATATCCGCTGACAACAATAATAATAAATTGTTAAGATAGGTACTTACCTGCCAAAGTTCTCTCCAGTAGATATGACTGTCCAGTCCAGGCCTGGGTTTCCAGCTAGGAATTCAGCTCAGCCAAAGCAGGACAGGGAATCAGTCCATTGTAGCAGGATAGGACTGTCATTAGAATCCTGAGTACAAAAAGAATTCTGGCTGGCAGGAGGCAGCTCCTCTCCAGCATCCTTGTGCTCATCCCCTAATGAGTCAAGCCAATCATCCTCAATGTGGGGACGACAGCGTGGGCAACAAGCTCTGAATACTGCCTGGGACAGATCATACCGCAACTGTGTAGATTCCTGTTTTGAACATTTTTTGATGAACTCATATCCCCCGCCCAATTGGCTCTTTTTATCCCTCGATGTAATATACTTTCTTCTGAGGCACTTGCTGTTTATCAGGCACTGACTGATATCCCAATCACAACCCCCCCCCCCCCCCGTGTGCATCCACTTTGCAATGTCCACAAAAAGGTCTTTATTCTCATGTATGCCCACAAGAGTCTCCTGAAACATTGCTTCTTCCCAGACAGCAATGAGATCCAAAGTATCACCACAGACGCCAGGCTGCTCCATGAGATGCACTGTGGACCTTCAGGACTGCAACTGCAATTGTGGTTGTATTGCCACAATAACGATGCACTGGGATCCAGGAGCAAATAAGCAAAATTTGGGTTTGTACCAACTTTGAAAAAGGGGAGAGTGCCATCCTGAAAACCTGACACCAGGGCAGGGAGGGTGTACAAGTAAAGAGAGAGGTCAGCACTGTGGGACAACCATTAGAAGCATTCAAGACATGGTGCACAGCAATTGTGTGTACAAGAACAAAAGACTGAATCAATGCAATTCGAAACAAGCACAGTCCACTTTGCAAAAGGACACTAGAGTTCCTGATAAATGTGGAGTTAGTGCACAGTTAAGAGGTGCATCACCTATATGAAAGTATTTTCAAAGTGAATTAACTCAATTTGATCTGATTTTTAAAACCCTGTAGACAAGCCCTAAGTGCACTCTTCTCCTGAAGGTGACTTCATTTTGTGAATGGATATTATGTAAATTTGTAAAGGAACTCAGCCTCAACTGCATTATGAAGGTAAGTCACTTGGGAAAAGAAGTGTAAGAAATTCTATCAAGGTGTTTTTGTTTTGGTTTTTTATTACCCACTTTCTTCAGGCGTTTAATAATGAGAAGACTGCCTAGAAAACTTTAAGTAGATAAAATACTACTACTAAACCCAGCCACATTTGTGGCCTTTGTTTCTCATTTATTTTCATATGAAAATATTCTGACCTGTTCTAAATTAGCATCATTATCCACCACTCCATCCTCTTCCCATTCCGATTTTAAAATTACTAAAAAATAGAAGCTGATTGACCTTGTCACTATTTCAAAACTCATGCACCACCATGCAAGAAATAATAATAGTTTGCTAGCTCCCTTCAGGATCAGGGCCCCATCTTCCCAGATTATACATTCTTTTCTTAAACTCCTTCAAGCACAGATTAAACAAATTAGTGTTACAACCAAGTTTGGCAGCAAAGAATCCTGTGACACCTTATAGACTAACAGACGTTTTGGAGCATGAGCTTTCATGGGTGAATACCCACTTCATCAGATGCATGTGATGAAGTGGGTATTCACCCACGAAAGCTCATGCTCCAAAACGTCTGTTAGTCTAAGGTGCCACAGGATTCTTTGCTGCTTTTACAGATCCAGACTAACACGGCTACCCATCTGATACTTGGCAACCAAGTTTGGGTAGCTGGGACAAGGATAAGAGGAATAAGATCTCATTGATTATAGACATGAGTACATCTTAATAGTTCCAAATCAAGATTTTTAAGATGAATACATATCAGCATTCTTCACTAATCCTCCACTTGCCTTCAATCTAGCTGCCAACTATAAAACATACGAGCAGTTGTAGAATCAGCCCTTAAAGGGTAAAGGTAAGTGTGCTCAGTGGTTTTGAAGATAACATATAAAAAAGTTAAACTTGAAAGAACTTAATAAGCAGTAATTACAAGGAGAAAGTACATTTAAGATTTTTATATTGTAAAAAATATTCAGTTACATTATTTAAACTCATACATTATTAAGCCATAGCCATATCTTTGATTTGTATGCAGCTATTTCATTCTCCTCTTCTCTTTTCTGGCCCCTATAAAAAAAAGTTTCTTCACAACCTAATATTCCTACTTCTGCAGTGTGTTATAATTTATAACAGTCTGTATTTGTTAGAACAGATAAGTTTTATTTTAGATATCACAAAAGAATGTAAATTCTGAATATGCATTCTTCCTGTATTTTATCCATTAGCTAATCTGAGGTTTTTTTTTTTAAAAGCTCACAGCTTTATGCGAAAATTGAGCATTTTTTTAAAATTAATTTTGTTGTCAGCTATCATGATATCAAACCAATTTTAGAGAGAACATATTAAAAGTTGTCTCCTTATTAAAGTGTGAACTTTAAAAAGAAAATCTAGAGAAGTTGAGATGTCAAATAAAGAGTAAACACAGCAAAAACTTCATTTCTGACTGGATAATTCACTACTTCTAGGGTGACAGGGTCACCTGCTACACGTTCCTAAGTGAAAATAAGCAATGTTGTGTGGAAGAGAGGGGAGAACAAAAGAAAACAGAGATTAAAAAGGAGATTTCTAAATAGAAAATTAGCATGTATTCTTTTAGTGTTCATTATTTTTCTGATTTGTACTTTTTTTTGTACTTTTTTTAGAAAGCTGGCATTTCCCCTCATGTGCTTTTTTGGTTTCTGCTGTTCTAATTGGCTATCAATAAAGTCCCAAACTACACTTACAATACGTTCTCAAATATTTCAATGATTGAAATCTTAGTTTTACCTGGGAAACTTGAACATACTTCTGGAGGCAGATAGTTGTCTCTACGTATAGGTGCATTTTTAAAATTGAAACAGTATGAAACTTCCTGTGGGGTCATCTAAATGCAGCTTCCTAATATTTTTTGGTAAAAAAAAGTTGCTTTGTAAATAAATTCTGATTGGATATACTGAGTTAAACACTTATAACTATGGCAAGTTTTCCTATATTTTTCTGTATTTAAATTAATGCTTTGGATGGCTTACAGGGATCTGGTGACCATTGATAGGCTATGTTTTTATCGCACTCTTAAGTGATAGAATACCAATTGACATTTATTAAATATTTTGGATGTTTTCTGTGTTGTGCTTGAAATCAAAGTGTATATTTTTATTACAAATATTTGCACTGTAAAAATGATAAAGAAATAGTATTTTTCAATTCAGCTCATAGAAGTACTGTAGTGCAATCTTAGTCGCGAAAGTGCAACTTACAAATGTTGACTTTTTTTGTTAAATAACCACACTCAAAAACAAACCAATGTAAAACATCAGAGCCTACAAGTCCATTCAGTCTTATTTCTTGTTCAGCCAATCGCTAAGACAAACAAGTTTGTTTAAATTTACAGGAGATAATGCTGCCCTCTTCTTATTTACAATGTTACCATAAAGTGAACAGGCATTTGCATGGCACTTCTGCAGCCAGCATTTTAAGATATTTACATGCCAAATATACTAAACAAATGCTTTGGCTACCATTCCAGAGGACATGCTTCCATGTTGATGATGCTCATTAATTAAATGTGTGACTCAACTCCTTGGGGGAGAACCTGCTCTGTTTTATCCACATTCTGCCATATATTTCATGTTATAGCAGTCTTGGATAACGACTCAGCACATGTTGTTCATTTTAAGAATACTTTCATTGCAGATATGACAAAACACAAATAAAGTACCAATGTGAGATTTCTAAAGATAATTATAGCACTCGACCCAAGGTTTAAGAATCTGAAGTGCCTTCTAAAACCTAAGAGGTACAAGTTGTGGAGCATGCTTTCAGAAGTCGTAAAAGAGCAACACTCCTATGCAGAAACTACAGAACCCGAACCACCGAAAAAAGAAATGAACCTTCTGCTGGTGGCATCTGACTCAGATAATGAAAATGAACATGTGTTGGTCTGCTCTGCTTTGGATTATTATTGAGCAGAACCTGTCATCAGAATGGATGCACGTTCCCTGGAGTGGCAGTTGAAGTATGAAGGGACATATGAATCTTTACCACATCTGGTACATAAATATCTTGTGACTCCGACTACAACAGTGTCATGAGAACACCTGTTCTCACTCTCAGGTGACACTGTAAACAAGAAGTGGGAAGCATTATATCTCCTGCAAGCGCAAACAAACTTGGTTGTCAGACCAATTGGCTGAACAAGGAGGAGGACTGAGTGGATTTGCAGGGTCTAAAATTTAACATTTTTATTTTTGAATGCAGTATTTTGGTACATAATTCTACATTTGTACGTTCAACTTTCACGATAAAGAGATTGTACTATAGTACTTCTATTACGTGAATTGCAAAATTCTATTTCTTTTGGTTTTTTCACAGTGCAAATACTTGTAATAAAAACAAACAAAGTGAGCAGTGTACACTTTGTATTCGGTGTTGTAATTGAAGATGTTGTATTTAAAAATGTAGAAAACATCCAAAAATATTTAAATGAATGGTATTCTATTATTGATTAATCATGCAATTAATTGTGATTAATTTGTTTAATTCCTTGACAGACCATTTGGTTTCCCTTTTTGTTCTCCCAGTCCTTTCTTTTGTCTTGTCTAATGTAGTTTGCAAAAATATTTTCCTGACACCGATAAAGTAAAGCCTGGTGTACACTTGTTACATAAATATTTTACCTATTATTAATCTTTAAGATAATTACCTAAAATATTTTCTATATGCCAATACTTTTCTGGATAAAATCAATCTACAGCCAAATTTGTGAAAAAACTATTTTTCTTCCTCTAAAGTGATATCACTCAGGTATGTAAAGCCCTTTGCTATAGAACCATCAGGACTAAAAAGTTTGGTACAATTTCATAGGGTGATCCAGAAACGCTAATAATTGTAAAGTATTTCAAGTACTGGTGGTTAATAATATAGTTGTATGTTTTCTTCCATTGTCTTATGCCTCAGGGAGCCATTTATGAGGCTGAAAATAAAATGTGATCTGAGACCTCATACTTTTACACTTCCTGGATGATAGAAGTAAAGTGAAAAGACCAGATCTAGCATTCATTACTACATTCCCATAAATAGCTCCCTGAAGCAAAATAGTTATGAGTAAGATATTCAGATTCCAATGGTGCCTTAACAGTTAAAGGAATTGTACAAAATATAAGCCAGAAAGTTGTTGGGTTTTTGTTTTTTTTTTTTATGAGTTGTAAGTCATTCTTATTTTTCTTTTTAATAAATTCTGAGTGTATATTCCATTCTATTTTCAACTTGTGACATCATCTCAACCATATATAAATCTTAACAAACAAACCTCAATTTTATTGGATTTCAAAAATCCAAAACCACACAAAACATTATATACTCATTCAGGACAGTTTGTACAGGTAAGCACATCACTAAATGTGCTTGTCTGAGTTTTCTAATACAAAATTATTAAAAAATTAAAATGCCTTAACTTAAAATCTAAACTATACATTCAAAGTTGATGAGAAAAATTCTAGAACCTTTAATTTTGATCCATGGGGCACAGGCGAGAATCCATCTTGTCCAGGTGGGATGATCAGTTCCCATTTCCCATAATCCATTTTCTTATATGGATGAGAAAATGGATTCCAGCCATCTGCAATAGACAAAGAGTATTACTGAGATTCATCCTATTCAAATGTACTAAAATATACATTTACTTTTATTGTCTGAAAGCAATCTTACTGAAAGTGGGTACTGAAAAACAAATTTTTTTTTTTTACATTTGACGCTACTGCATAACACTGGATTAGCTTCAGTTAACAGAATTATCGGTTCTTAAAAGAGACCAGATTCCAATATTAACTCAGCATATAGTTAAAGCTATATATTCCTGTTTTAACTTAATTCTGACAAGGGAACTTTACCATCATACATATTTTTCTACTGTTGTTAGCTATTCTGCACTTTAAAATCCACAACTAAATCTGTCCATATAATATCAGGATTGGAAGGGACCTCAGGAGGTCATCTAGTCCAACCCTGTTAAGGAGAATCACTGCTCAAGACAAAATTACTTTTACTATAAAAACATGATCTTGACCATAGCAGAACCCAAATTTTGCCAGTTTAAACAAAAACTATCTGAAATTTAACTTTGTGACACACTATACCTCAAAATAACACTCTGTACCCCATATTCACCATTTACATATGGTTATGATGTATTTTATACAAAGTATGCCTTGTGATGTATCATAGGAAAAGTCAATCTGTTGACCATTACTGTGCTATTGAAATGTATGTATCATAATTGTACATGAAGTTATGAGATTTTGCTCTACGTTTGTTACTGAAACATGTTGTGAGCCTGGGAAATGCCTACAGACAGGGGTGGCTCCAGGCACCAGTGCAGCAAGCGCGTGAGGGCGGCAGTCAGGTAGCCTTCGACAACGTTTCTGCGGGAGGTCCACTAGTCCTGCAAATTTGGCGGCAATTCGGTGGCGGGTACGCCAAACGCGCAGGACCAGCAGATCCACATGGCCGGCCGATTTCCTGCAGGTAAGCCACCGAAGGCTGCCTGACTGCCATGCTTGGGGCGGCAAAAAACAGAGCCACCCCTGCCCACTGACTAGTTCTCTAGAAATAACAAAGAAACTAAACACAAGCATTCCCTGTCACTTATACAGAAGGTGCAAGCAAGAATATGAGATTTATATGAAGGACTAAAGTGTGAAGCACATAGGTAATGAGGGCTGCCTAGCCTCAGGATAGAGCGTGGATTGTTCCAGCATCTGAAGAGTATAAAATAAGAGACAGTGAAATGATCAGATCACCTCTCCTCCCCCACTATTACTGAAGACAATAAGATCATTTGGGAGACAAACATTGAACTGGGGAAAGTGATCCTAACTGGAAAACTTTCCCGTTAGCATAGACTACTGTAGAATTTTGGGTAATAGAAACTGTCAAACAGATAGTTAAGGGTTAATGCCTCTTTTACCTGTAAAGGGTTAAGAAGTTCACCTAGCCTAGCTGACACCTGACCAGAGGAACCAATGGGGGAACAAGATGTTTCAAAAGGAAGGAGGGAAGTTTTCCTTTGTTTAGAGTTTTCAGTTTCAGCCGGAGTGAAAAAATCAAGGAACCAGCCTCTTATCAGAGTAGTAAGTTTTAGAAAGGGATAAATAGGTTTATGTTTATTTTCTTTGTAACTTGTCTTAGTACCATTAAGGGAATGAGCAAATTTGGGTATTCTTGTGTGTATTAAAATTTTTGCCCAGGGGAACATCCTTTGAATCTGTTGTTTGAGAGAGTAGCTGGTATGCTAATCTCTCCCAGAGGGTTTTCTTTTACCTTTCTTTTCTTTAATTAAAATTCTTTTTCTTAATATCAGATTGATTTTTTCCTTGTTTTAAGATCCAAGGGAGTTAGATCTGGATCCACCAGGAGGTGGTGGGAGAAAGGAGGGGGGATGGTTAATTTCTCCTTGTTTTAAGATCCAAGGGGTTTGGATCTGGGTTCACCAGGAAATTGGTGAAGTCTCTCAAGGCTACTCAGGAAGAAAAGTAGTGCTTGGGGGTGGTGGCAGCGATACCAGATCTAAGCTGGTAATTAAGCTTAAAAGTGTCCATGCAGGTCCCCACATCTGTACCCTAAAGTTCAGAGTGGGGAAGGAACCTTGACAGAAAAACAGTATTGGCTTAGCCTGGTAAAGCTCAGGAAATAGCTTATTTTATTTTTTTGTAACCAGTCCTGATCTTCTATGCCGATAATCACTTAAAATCTCTCTCTGTAGTTAATAAACTGTTTTATCTAAGCCAGTGCATTTTTTATTGAAGTTTGGAGAATGTACTCAGGTTACAAAAGCTAGTTCATATTCATATCCTTTGATGGAATTATGAACTAATTAATGAGCTCACTCTGATAAAGGGGGTCTTGAGCAGTGCAAGATGCACATTTCTGGGGTGCAAGACTGGAACTAGGGTGTCACCCTATATGGAATTAAAGAGTGTGTGGTATAGCATTCTAGTAGTTTGTCTGGGGATGACTTGCATACAGGTTGGGGTGAGTAGGTAGAGTGGCAGCTCACATAGCAAAGCATGGTATAGTGCACACAAGATTGGAGGGTTAAGGCACAACAATCAAACAGCCCAGATTGTACCCTGAGGCATGTCACACACTTACAAAAAATATGCCAGGAAAGCTTATGGGGGGGGCGGGGAAAATCAGACAATGATTTCCAGTTCAAGAATGGAGTTATTTCTCACTCAGGATTTTCCTACTTTTTTGGCCAAGAAAAACTCTCAAGCATGAAACTTAGTTTTGTGAACCCCAAAGAGAGTAAGCACATGGGACTACCTGAGATATTTGGAAGTTTAACTATTTAAGGTAGCACATACTTACACAGTAGAGATCTCTGAGTATTCTTAGAGTTCCACTGCCAGAGGGAAAGACCTACAAAGGGAAGCTGGTTTGGTGGATTGAGCAGAAAGCAGGAATGCAACTCCTAAATTCCTAAGTCCACATAGTAAGGCAGAGCAATCTTAATACTGCATTTTATATAAACACCTTCCATCTAAAGATCTCAGTTTTCACCCAGTTACTAATAATTGTGGTAGCACCCAGAAGCTTCAAATCAGTATAAGGACTCCACTGTGCCAGGTAATGTATAAACTCACAAGTTAAACCAAGAGCTGCTTTTATATTGATATACATACATACACACACACAGCTTTAAGGTCATTTTCATCTACAACTTAGTAGTAATTATTGCCATTTCAAGGAACTGTTTGCAAACAAACATTTACTATACATTGTTATGTATAAATCTGTTCACGTGCAGGCAAGTGCTCCAAAATATTCTAACCAGAAAATATTGCCCAAAATATTATGATTAGAAAAAATACAGATATGCAGATACCATTCAAGAAACGCAGTGTCCTAAAACTTCACAATTCGAATGAAGGATTTTCTCCTACCTCATAATAAGTCACTGGCCTCTCACCTCTGCTCTTTCAAGTCCCCTCTATTATGCAAGGTCTTTCCAAAGGAAAACAGTTAATTCACTTTCTTGGATGTCGCCAGGAAAAGAAATAGGGAAAAGTTTATATTGTTAGATAAACTCCTTATAGGGACTGATGCTGCCTATTATGCTCAGATCGCTCACTGTTGCTAAGGAGCGAGAAAGGGGGAAAAAATATAATATCAACTGCTCAAGCCTTATTGACCACTTTAGGAAGAGTCAATGAAGTTCACATTTTATTGTTATTTGTATTACACTAGTACTTAAGAGACCCAGTCATGGACTGGTACCCCCATTATATTAGGTACAGTACACATACAGAAAACAATCCCTGCCCTAACAAGTTTTTTCTGAGACCGATGGAACACACGGAAACAGTAGAATAACGTTGATTGGCACGACAGGCAGTGCTCTCAGCACACCGGCTGCCTAGCCATTGTCAAGTTTTTAGTAGCTGAGTTTTAAGGAGGGATTTGAAGGACAATAATGAGGTAGCTTGGCCAAGGTTTACAGGGAGCTGCTACCATGAATGAGAAACAATATGGAAGATGGCTCAAAAGTGCTTGTATGAAAATTTAAACAAGTGGGCAATGAAGGCTGGCTTCATTGCCAGAGTGGAAGCAACATCTTGATAGGCAGGAGTGAAGATATTTCCAGGCTGTTCAGTGCCAAGTTCAAGGACAAGCCAACAAAATAGCAAGAAGCCATAACATACATCCGCCTTAAAAGTCCAAATTTCTGTTTTCACTTTTCCGAGGGTGCCTTTAAGAAGTCAACATCTATATCCAAGATACTGCCCTTCTTTTTTTGGAACAGAGCAGAGAGTAAATATTGACTTTTATGGTGGCTAGCATATATCCCCATAAGATGGGGTTTATAAAGTAAACATTTAACAACTGCATACTGATTTTTCTAAAGAGGAATGTATTACAATCAGGACAAAACTGAGAAAATTGAGAAAAAATCTTAAGTAAACCCCCTGTCTAGCCTAACCTCACCTCAAAGGTTATACATCTCAGATTTTCAGAAACGTAGCTTAAATAAAGTCTCTGCTCACCACATCCACCACTCTGAACGGATGTGCTATTGATAGCTGCATTCATGAACTGTTTAGAGTACAAAGGGAAAGTGACTAAATTGCAGACAAACTTAACATTCAGGGTTGTCTGGCCAAAGGAAGAGTCAGATGATGGCAACATATCTGGCTCTTATCGTCTCGTGGAGGAATGCAACAGCTACTTATGTCCAGCAAATCTAACAAAACCAGATTCCCTCCGCAGATCAAGGCCTTGTCAAATACATTTTACTAGATCCTACAGTTTAAGGTTCTTTGCATCTCGGAGTTAGAAGGCACTACAGATTGGCTTATCCTGGTGATTACTCCTAACAACTTAATCATATAGTCGAATGCCTTTTAGAAGATAGCACCCGTTTTCAGTATCCCCCTCAAAGAAACATTTCCATTGGAGGGTGTGGATAGAGGGTAAAGGGGATTGTACAAGCATGTAACACTGCTGTACTTGCTCTCAGTGCAATGCCCCACGTTCTCATTTTGATCATTTGGCAGCTGTCTACAGAGCTTAAGAAAGATCCTAACCACTAAGTTTAAACCTAAAATGCTCCACTTTCATTATTACATGGTTATTTTTAACATGGGGGGAGCGGAATATAGATTCTTACTATGTTTGCCTGAGTACAAGTTGAGTTCACATATTGCATAAATTATTTCCCAAGCTTATGATAGCTATGGGTTCCACTGCATTCAGAGTTATGCAACACACAAAAATACCAAGTATGAAAATTAGATAAAGAAACTAATCCTCAAAAGAAACATCCATTGCAAATACAGGTGATGGAATGAGTTGCAGTAACCCATTGTTTCAATATTATTTTTTAACCATCAATATGGGAGGGAGAAGAGCTCTCTTTAAATAAACTTATTTTTTTTCTTTAAAAGACAACTGGAGCAATAGTAAGCATATTCTGATAGTCAATAGTTTATACTTAAACCAAAGTAATTCCATTGCTGTCTTATCATAAGACCTGTACTCTTATAAATGTATTGGAACAGTTTCTAAATAGAAAAAATGGCTTGTGGCTATGGCATGTGTTCCTTAAGGGTAGGCACACCGGATAATGAACAGGTCCAGCTGTCCACAATCATACTTCCTTTTATTATGCTAGATGGTTCTGAGACACCTATGCAGACACCCTTATTTCCCTCTATTGTAATGTGGCATAGCCATTTAAAAAAGAAAACTACTTTACTATGGAAATATGGCAGTGTGGGGCATTCACCTTCATCACCACTGTATGAGCATTTTCAGAGTCTCTCACTCATTTTGGAAAATCAGTCTGGTGCCAACCTTTAATGAAGACAATGATGCACTGGAAATCAATACATGGATTTGTTAGTTGCATAGCAATGCTACTTTGAGCTTTCTGTGAAGGCAGCCTGTTTGGACTTAAGTAACTGCTTAAAGCAAAGGAATACCAACATTCTAGGAGCAAACTTGGCAGGGGCTGGTTGAGCATACTTTAAACTAGATAAGAAAAAAGGATAACAAATTCAAGTAGTCTGGTAGACACTCCCCATTATAAAAATAAGGTAGAAACTGAATTCAGAAACAAGAGAAACATACAGTATTAAATATACAATCATGTTTCCGTACTCAAAAACCAGAAGTACAAGAAAAGCGTTACTATACAGACTGGTCTAGACTCAAGAACATAAATATGATGGGATTATTCTTGTAACTGGAATATCAATGTAGAAAGATAATATTTATGGTTAAGACAAAAATGGTACAGGATGTGACATATGACGGACATATGGAATAGCCAAAGACTATTAATCAACTTCATAAGTATCATATCTGTATGGCCTTGTGATTATCTTCTATTCCTGCAGGAAGGAATAAATCGCAGACGGGTGGTGATGAATGCAAATTCCTAGACCAGTAACACATCTGGAGAAGTGTCATCCTCCTGGGGAAGACTACCCATTGTAGGTTGACCTGGCTGAAGAAGCCGGGTAAACAAAGAACTGAATAAAATGATCACCACCCTGATGTGGGGCAGAAGTCATTCTCTCTCTCTACCACACCCAGAAACAGACACCAAATCATAGAATATCAGGGTCTGAAGGAACCTCACGATGTCATTTAGTCCAACCCCCTGCTCAAAGCAGGACCAATCCCCAGACAGATTTTTGCCCTAGGTCCCTAAATGGCCCCCTCAAGGACTGAGCTCACAACTCTGGGTTTAGCAGGCAATGCTCAAACCACTGAGCTATCCCTCCCTGCCAGTGAGCACTAATGTACACAGATGGTGTGTAAGAGATCTGAACTACTCTGTCGCTACCAGGGTCCACAGGAGGAAGATGGATGGCTGCCTGATAAGCTAAGACCTGCATGTAAAGCTGTTCATTGCTTGCAGATTGGTTCTCTGTGTAATGCATTTGTTCTAAATAAATACTTGTCTTTATGAAGGCTGGTTGGTCATTGGTTAATCCTGTTATAGCCCCTGTGGGAGAGCAGGATGACAAGTGCTGAACTGAACTCAGACTTGCTACAGTGATCACAGTGAAATGCAACCTAAATCCCAGCTGTGCACAGAGATTGCAGGTTCCATGTCCTGAAAAAGGTGATTGCTAGAGGCCTGAGATGCAGTGGAGTACCCTATAGATGCTATGAAGGGGTGAGAGGTGCAATTACTTTAGGAATTATGACAGTGGGATGGTAGTATGTTGGGATGATTTAGTAAACATCTGTATCAAACTACAAATTCCATTTTGTTTTGTGAGGCTCACCTGTGTCTTCCCTGTTGTCTTTTTGCCTTCATCTTGAATGAAATTCCAAAAGCTATTGACAAAAGGCAAACAGTGCAGGGCAATTAAAGGTCATTATCCTTAAATAAACTTTCCCCTGGCAATATTCTGGGTATCCTAAAGAATGTGACCAATCCTTCAAGAGATCAGCTTTTCCAAACTGGGTTTCAGGAGGGAGCTAGCCAAACCATAGATCATCTGAGGGGAGGGACCTTGATTCCAATGGGCTCATACCTTAGTTCTCAGTTAGATTCCTAACTGAAGCCAGGTTTTAAAATTTTTAGCTTCAGCTGTTCAAGTTTTCAAAATAAATTAGGGAAAATCCTCCTTCCTCTTCACTCCTTTCACGAACTCTAGTATTATGGAAATGATTTTGATTGTATTAAAAATGAAATGTTATCTTCAGGTAGAAAACAACAAAATAGACATCATAAGAAGCTGGAAATCTTAGCCAAGTGTCAATTTGCTAAAGATATGGATGACTAAATAAGGTATTATCATTAAGTTGGAATGCAACATGGACTATTACAGTGGAAAAGCAAGCTGTTTGACCATTGGATTAACATACGTACTTCTAGTGTTTTAAACTATCACATTTAGAGCTTAACAACAAAATTAATCTATATAGAGATATAGAGAGACAGATAATATACAGCCAGCATAAAGCAAACTAAATTAGAGGTAAAATTCAAAGTATTCTACTTCCCCAATTTTCAATTCTATAGATTATGCTCAAAAGCTACATTAAATAGAAAGGAGCACAAACACTGCCAGTTTAAGTGCAAGAGTGTAATAAGAAAAGCCAAAGAGGAGTTTGAAGAACGGCTAGCCAAAACCGCCAAACGTAATAACTAAATGTTTTTTTAAGTATATCAGAACCAGGAAGCCTGCTAAACAACCAGTGGGGCCCCTTGACAATCGAAATACAAAAGGAGTGCTTAAAGACAATAAAGTCATTGCGGAGAAACTAAATGGATTCTTTGCTTCAGTCTTCACGGCTGAGGATGTTAGGAAGATTCCCAAACCTGAGCCGGCTTTTCTAGGTGACAAATCTGAGGAACTGTCACAGATTGAAGTGTCACAAGAGGAGTAGAATTAATTGATAAAACTCAACATTAACAAGTCACTGGGACCAGATGGCATTCACCCAAGAGTTCTGAAAGACCTCAAATATGAAGTTGCGGAACTATTAACCAAGGTTTGTAACCTGTCCTTTAAATCGGCTTCGGTACCCAATGACTGGAAGTTAGCTAATGTAACGCCAATATTTAAGTCTAACGTCAGTACCGGGCAAATTAGTCAAAACAATAGTAAAGAATAAAATTGTCAGACACACAGAAAAACAAACTGTTGAGCAATAGTCAATATAGTTTCTGTAAAGGGAAATCGTGTCTTACTAATCTATTAGAGTTCTTTGAAGAGGTCAACAAACATATGGACAAGGGAGATTCAGTGGATATAGTGTACTAAGATTTCCAAAAAGCCTTTGATAAGGTCCAGCACCAAAGGCTCTTACGTAAATTAAGCTGTCATGGGATAAAAGGGAAGGTCCTTTCATGGACTGAGAACTGGTTAAAAGACAGGGAACAAAGGGTAGGAATTAATGGTAAATTCTCAGAATGGAGAGGGGTAACTAGTGGTGTTCCCCAAGGGTCAGTCCTTGGACCAATCCTATTCAATTTATTCATAAATGATCTGGAGAAAGGGGTAAACAGTGAGGTGGCAAGTTTGCAGATGATACTAAACTACTCAAAGATAGTTAAGACCAAAGCAGATTGTGAAGAACTTCAAAAAGATCTCACAAAACTAAGTGATTCGGCAACAAAATGGCAAATGAAATTTAATGTGGATAAATGTAAAGTAATGCACACTGGAAAAAATAACCCCAACTATACATACAATAGATGGGGGCTAATTTAGCTACAACGAGTCAGGAAAAAGATCTTGGCATCATCGTAGATAGTTCTCTGAAGACGTCCATGTGCAATGCGCAGGTAGTCAAAAAAGCAAACAGGATGTTAGGAATCTTTAAAAAGGGGATAGAGAATAAGACTGAGAATATATTATTGCCCTTATATAAATCCATAGTACGCTCACATCTCAAATACTGTGTACAGATGTGGTGATCTCACCTCAAAAAAAGATATTCTAGCACTAGAAAAGGTTCAGAAAAGGTCAACTAAAATGATTAGGGGTTTGGAGAGGGTCCAATACGAGGAAATATTAAAGAGGCTAAGCCTCTTCAGCTTGGAAAAGAAGAGACTAAGGGGGGAGATATGATAGAGGTATATAAAATCATGAGTGGTGTGGAGAAAGTGGATAAGGAAAAGTTATTTACTTATTCCCATAATACAAGAACTAGGGGTCACCAAATGAAATTAATAGGTAGCAGGTATAAAATACAAATAAAAGGAAGTTCTTCTTCACGCAGTGCACGGTCAACTGGCAGAACTCCTTACCTGAGGAGGTTGTGAAGGCTGGGACTATAACAATGTTTAAAAGGAAACTGGATAAATTCATGGTGGCTAAGTCTATAAATGGCTATTAGCCAGGAAGTGTAAAGAATGGTGTCCCTAGCCTCTGTTCAGAGGATGGAGATGAATGGCAGGAGAGAGATCACTTGATCATTGCCTGTTAGCTTCACTCCCTCTGGGGCACCTGGCATTGGCCAGTGTCAGTAGACAGATACTGGGCTAGATGGACCTTTGGTCTGACCCAGTACGGCCGTTCTTATGTTCACTACATTGTAATGAATTGGGCTTTTATTCTGAAATAGTGAATTCTAAAATAGTGATATACTGCCAGTAGTCACTTAGTTGCTTAGCAATAAAATATGCAAATAAAATATTCAGTGTTATCACATAGCTTTTAAAGGAGTCTATAATGTTAATACTGCCTCTAGTATCAGAATTTCAGCTAATTGCCTCATACATTTATTTTACTCTGCTGCTAAAACCACGAATTGACAAATCTTATTGGTTTTGGATGTACATTTAATATTTTAAGTGTATTTTCAGACGAACAATGGAACATCATTAGGGAAATACCACGAGGTCTAATATCTGGAACTCAAAATGTTGAGGGAATAAAAGGAAATTCAGGCTTATATTAAGGGTGGTGTGTTTTATTAAGTTTATTTAATGAGAAAATATTTCATATATTACTACTGCTTGATTTTAGCATTTTCAGCAGGAAACAATAATAAGTTATCATAGAGAACAAAAAGGACTCGTAGCAGTGTCATCAGAATCATCTGTCTTGGGCCAAAATGACATAACATGATACCAGAAAAGTTCTTTATTGTTTAAAAAAAAACTAGATAGGGCACAAAATATTATACCCAGAGAATTTCAATATAGCAGACGGGGCAGGGGGGGAGAGGTAAACCTACTGTGTCTAACTGTGTAGAGCTGTATGAAACAATTAAATCATGCATATACTTAGCATAGTGTGTGTTAGTTAAAGTCAGTCTTTTCATTCAGAATCTCATAGCTCAAGCTTTAGGTGGAAATTCTCCAGGGTGTGTGTATATTTTTCAACATGATTTTTCTTTTTAAATATTTGGATCAAAAAGCACTCAGTCATTTTTTGAACAGGGCGAAAGCAGAAACTACATACTTTTCTTATAACAAAAAATTATTCAAGTGTCTTTACCTAAAGACTATCTCTACAGCCAAAATAGCAGTGGCTGAAAGATTTGGCAAGGAAATACCCCTTACTACAGAATGTAGCTAGCCATATTCCTGGAGAAACTGATTTTGTTTTGATTGCTATCCACATCTGAAAAATTACTGAGTATGTGCAGTAGGTTTCCCCTCCCCCTTCATTAAGTTCTTAAAGCACACAACTACATACCACTTATGTGTGTGCGCTAAACTGCACATCACCCATTAATTACTGCCAACAAGTCAAGAACCCTTTTTAAATGGTTGAGAGAAACACAGGAATAATTTTAAGGGATCTTTTCATGCTGCTGTCAAGTTGTTCCCTTGGCTTAGGAGAATTTAAACAGGGCTGTGAGCCAGGAAGTCCTCTGCTCTGTTCATACCTCTTTCACTTACTGGCCTCAGTTCTCTGCCCTTCCAAGTAGGTTTCGTGAATTCTCACATCACCCTTCCAGGAACTGAGCAAGGAACACTACCCCCATTTTCCAGATTAGGTTCTATAACAGAACCTAATCTCTTGTAAAACACCAATATTTTAGTCATCGACTACGCAGAGTGCTTCTTTGGAAATATAGCTTTTCTATCTGCGGGTTTAATTATGCCATCAGAAAAATATGGCTATTCAAGCATATCCATCTTTGTCCAATACTTTAAAGCTATGTAATTGCATAAGCACATTTTACCAATGGGAACACAGACCAGTTGACTGATTTACCAGAGCACAATTATGGGGTATGGCATTAGATCTTGGGCTGTGAGCTAAAAGACGCAAGATTTAAAAACTGTTTCACAATTTTATATGTAAACTTAGACAATTTGCAACCTCCCCTTTCCACCTCTATGAAAAAGAAATGAATATTCACCTACCTATTCCCCAGTGGGCTAAAAGGATTAATTAAGAAATCATTCTATACTACTTTGAAGATATACAACTCTATATGATAGAATGATGAATCACAAACTTACTTGTTTTAGCATGAAGGATAACCACTAAAACACATCTTTAATCCAGCTAGAGAGTTATTTCAAGCAAAAGAAAAGTGGGCTTGGGTTAAAACAAAACATACAGCACCACATTCCAAAGGAAGATAGATAACTAACTAAGGCCACTGAAGAAAAGAGAAGTTAGTCTTGAGGATTCCATGGGAAAGTGACACCTTTGTCCTGACAAGGGACTGAAGAATTCATTTCGCAGTAGTGTTGTACAGAGAGTTGCATACTGTATCTTAAAGTTATCTTTGTATAAGTAGGTGGGCATTTTTGCTATCTTATTTGAATTATTGTTAATAAATGTGGATCCAACTAAGGTAGAATTGATATATAGCTGAGAAAATCACTGGCTGGATGTCTAGGGGTTGGAGAGAGAAGAAAGAGTAAATAACCGAAGACAGCAGAAATAGGACAGATGTCCAGACAGCCACAGATCAGGAAGAAGATTCTACTTTGTTACAGTACCTATGCCTCATGAAGAGCAGGAGAATATAAGGTCCTTAAATCAAACATTGTTACAGAAGAATCCATTCCTGGATAATATTTCAGTTTAATATTCTGCAAGACAAACTGAAAGACAGTTCACATTAACCTGCAATGTGTTTTTCAATTTCAAAAGTGAAAGTTACTTAAATTCCATATTTCTTTGAAAACTTTTTTTGTATAAAATCTCTTTTTCTAGTGGTTCAGTTAAAGGTCTCTTTATGGAATAAAGATTTTTATGAAGAATTCATATTAAAAGCAACTCCTGAATTCAAGTAAAATACAGCACTCAAATTTAATTTGAGATTTTAACCTGTTTGAAAAACTTAAAGAAAGGTTAAACCTATCAATTTTTAATTAACTATATCTAGAGCAACTTAATTCTAGATCTTAGGAATTTTGCAACTCAATATCTAATAAGAATATTACTCAAACTCATCTGCATTGAATGACACTCTTCCATTCCTGACTGCATTCTCTCTCTTGGGAATGAATACTTTACTATGTCTGATGATGAATAAGAAATACTAGACAAATGACGCACTTTTTCATTTAAAAGACTACAAGGAAATTCATTTTGGACTCTTTACTGCTGCGTTTCATTAAAATCTAGATATAGCTATTCTAAGATATTAGTTCTAAATCTCAGCTTCATTTGATAAAAAGTGATACATGAAATACTTTAAAGTAAATTAGAGTTTTCAGAACAAAACACTACAATTTTTAAGCTGCCATACTATTTCATTATGCATGAGCATTTTTCTTCCTTTATAATATTTCAATTCTTAAATTACCACTCCTCCTACACCAAAAAAAAAATTGACATTAACAGTAACTTTTCAAAAGCTCATATAACTCAGTACTTGCAACATACTTTGGTGTATGTTTAAAATGATCATTTTCTTCTACTCTTGTCCTCTTTAAAAACAAACAAAACAAAACAAACAAAGACAACTTATCCATGGTAATGTCAACACAGGCATGCACAGTGAACTGGATCATATACATGCTCACGCATGCTTCCCAAGAGTCCATATAGGCTATTTTGGATAAGGGTGCAACATGGTGTACATGCATTTACCTACATCCACACTGCTGCTATTATGCACTGTTAGCACTACCATTTCAGGGGCAGTAGCCCAGAGTTCTGGGCATCACAGGGAGACACTTGGAGAACCACTGTGTATGTTACTGGTACTTTTCCCTGCCTTCACGCTTTTGCCAACAATAGTTCCTGTTCACATCATCCTTTATTGTTATTCCTTAGGAAAATGGATAGAAGACACAAAGTGATAAAAAGATCTCACTCTACTCCTGCGCCTTATTGCGAGTCAAAGAATTACACAGTGGAGTAGCCAATTAGCCAGAGGGAATTTGGACACAACATTCAGACACAAGAAGCATGACCTTGAAGGTCCATGACAATTAATTCAGCTTTCATGGTACATATATAGTGAATGCCGGTATTGCCACAGAAAGTGCTTGACTCAACCATCGCTTTTGGTGCAGGAGAAGCAGCACAGTATGGTGGAATCATGCAATTGTGAAGCCTGAAACAAACAACAAAAATGGCTTCAGAACTTCTGAATGAGGAAACAGGTCATCATGGAAATGTGTGAGGAACTTGCACCAAACCTCCAGTGCCAGAACACGCGATTCAGGGAAGCCATAGCAGTTCAGAAATGGAACACTATTACTTAGTGGAAGCTGGCTACAGACTACTACAGGTCTATTGCAAACTACTTTGGGGTGGGAAAGTCCAATGTTAGGGTTGTGATTGTGCAGGTTTGTGAGGCAATTAAACATTCATTTACTCATAAGTGATTACTGTACGAAAAGTTCTAGAAATAATAGCTGCATTTTAGAGAATGGGGTCTCCAAACTGGCACCCATATCCCTATACTTCCCCTCAGGGCCAGTGCAACGCATTAGGCAACCTAGGCGATTGCCTAGGGCGCTAGCATTTGGGGAGGCGGCATTTCGGGTCCTTCGGCTGCCTCGGTCGTCATCATTTAGGCGGAAGGAGCTGGGGCAGGAGGGTGCGGGGAGGGCCGCCTGCAGCAATTAAGGGGAGGAGGCTGCATGCAGGGGACTCCCCACCCCAGATCACCTCTGCTTCGCTTCCTCCCCTGAGCACGCCGCCTCGCTCTGCTTCTCTCCCTCCCAGGCTTGCAGCACCAAACAGCTGATTGGCGCCGCAAGCCTGGGAGGCGGGAGAAGTGGAGCGGAGACCATGTGCTCAGGGAGGAGGCGGAGCAGAGCTGAGCTGGGGCAGGGAGCTGCCGCACAGCTTCCCAGGGTGGGGGAGCTGCCTGGGGAGGGGGGGAGCTGCTTAAGGGAGGGGCGCCTCAGGCCAGGGTGGGTGGGGAGCTGCCGCGGGGGGGTGCGGAGAGCTGCCACAGGGCTCGGCAGGGGAGGCACAAGATGGACGTTTCATCTAGGGCGCAAAACATCCTTGCACCCACCCTGCTTCCCCCAATACAAGGGGCGAGTATGTGAACTGGAAAGGTTACTATCAGTCAGTCATTCTGCATGGCTTAGTGGACCACAGACACAGATTCATGAATATAAATGTGGGAAACATTGGAAAGGTTCGTGATGCCATGACACGGGAGATCAGGATTGGACTAGAAGGGAGAGGCAAGAAAGGGAGAAAAGACTTATTCCTTAGAAATGATATTGTTCTGTGTGGTGTATACATGCCAACTGTTATACTCGTGGAACCCACATACCCAATCCTAACTTGAGTCATGAAACCGGACTCTGATATCAAGGACTCTGGAAAAAGGGAATTCAGTTGCAAGCTTACTAACTGCAGAATGGCTATGGAGTTCACATTTGGAAGAATGAAAGTTTGTTGGTCTCGTTATGCACCCATTTGGATGGCCAACACCATTCACATAGTCATCGCCTGCTGAGCATTCAATTTGTGAGAGTAAATGCAAGTGCTTCTGCCCTAAGTGGACAATTTCAGTTTACCAACTCTGTACCAGAAGCCAGAACCCACCTACATACACATTGGTCCTAGTTGCCAGGAGGCAAGGGAAACCAAGGGTGCCCCACACCTTGGAACAACAGGAAGGAAGAGGATGCCTTCTGCCTATACTGAAGGACACATTCACATCCTGTACAGCTGCCAGAAATGCAGGAGGCAACATTCGTACATACTTGTGAGTCCACATAGCTGTGTGAGGGTTTTGTTCCTTCAGCTGACAGTCATTAGCTATTAGTTCCTATGACATTCCAAACAAACAGAATATCTCCACTGGGTTATCACCTTGGGTTCGGTTTGTGCTGTGGTAGCTAAGTTGTAATGTGGTCACTGTGCAACATTCTTGGTCTTCTCTGTTCACACATTTTTACAAAATTCTTATTGGAAGCACGCAATCTCTCTTAACGACCTTATCAACATTTGCTTGGGAGCAGATGGTGGTGGTATCCAGCCTGTCTGTTTTTTGTAACTGTTTATTACCAGCACTACTAACTGCACTTAGCCCCTGTTATAAAGCACTAAACCCTACCATAGCAAGGAAAGGCCACAGACAAATCAACGAAATTATAACATGTAAAAGTATGAGATGGAATGTGTAACTTAAATATCTTTAAAAAGAAATGTCATCAACAAAGCTTTACAAAGTTAAGAGAGAGAACATAACCCAAACATTAATGGCTCTGCACCACCTATCTACTTGCCCTCCTCCTGAGAAGTGTGGGGAGCGGGGGTGGAACAAATGGGAGGAGGTGGGGGAGAGGAAAAATGACCAAGGGGAAACTGGGAATGTCTCTTGTGAGGTGTTTGGGAGGAAATTTGGCAGGTTTTGAGACTCCTGTGGATTCATTGTTCCCCACCCGGTCACTCAAGGGGGTCCCCGCATAGGGTTTCAAGTGCTAGTGGAGGGTGAGATCCCAATAGTCTTGCAGGCTCCATGTTCTCTTCTCAGTCTCTTGCAGAGGGAATCCTTAAACAGGATCTTCTGGCTAAGGAACACCTTGGGCAGCAGACAGGAGGAGGAGGAGGAGTGTGGGGCGGCAGCGTTTGTTGATCATCAACTGATTCTGGGGCCTTGGCAGCAGAGAAACCTTGAACTTATTCAGCCACCTGGTTAGTCAGCTAGCCTCTCCATTAGGAAACCCCTCTCACTCCCTATGATGTGCCTCTTGCTCTATTAAATTGTTCAATAGTGTCTTCTCCTATAAGGGTACGTTTACACTACAGGATTATTCCAATTTTACATAAACCGGTTTTATAAAACAGATTGTATAAAGTCAAGTGCACACGGCCACAGTAAGCACATTAATTCGGCGGTGTGCGTCCATGGTCCGAGGCTAACGTCGATTTCCGGAGCATTGCACTGTGGGTAGCTATTCTGTAGCTATCCCATAGTTCCCGCAGTCAGCCCCACCCCTTAGAATTCTGGGTTGAGAGCCCAGTGGCTGATGGGCAAAAATCATTGTCGCGGGTGGTTCTGGGTAAATGTCGTCAGTCATTCATTCCTTCCTCTGGGAAAGCAACGGCAGACAAACACTTAGCGCCCTTTTTCCCTGGATTGCCCTGGCAGACGCCATAGCATGGCAACCATGGAGCCCGTCCAGCATTTTTTTTTTCTTCAACACAGTCACCGTATGTGTACTGGATGCAGTGGACAGAGGCGATACTCCAGCGCTGCACAGCAGCATTCATTTCCTTTTGCATGATAGCAGAGACGGTTACCAGTTGTTCTGCACCGTCTGCTGCCGGTGTAAATTGGCAATGAGATGACGGTTATGTGTCCTTCTGTACTGTTCGCTGCTATCATGGGTGCCCCTGGCTGAGATCGGCCGGGGGCGCAAAGGCAAAACTGGGAATGACTCCCCGAGTCAATCCCTCCTTTATGGTTTCTAAAAATAGAGTCAGTCCTGCCTAGATTATGGGGCAAGTGTACTAGAGAAGCAGTGTATCAGAGAGCACAACTGCTCCATGTCAGATCCCGCAGAAATGATGAGCTACATGCCATTCACGGGGGATGCCCCTGCAACAACCCCACCATTGCTTCCCTCCTCCCCCAACCTTCCTGGGCTACCGTGGCAGTATCTCCCCCATTTGTGTCATGAAGTTATAAAGAATGCAGGAATAAGAAACAGTGACTTATTAGTGAGATAAAATGAGGGGGAGGCAGCCTCCCGGTGCTATGACAGTCCAGGCAGGACATTAAGCGGTGTGGGGGAGAGGAGCCCAGCATACCGCTGCTATGATAGTCCAGGCAGGACAGAATCTTTTCTTTACACAGGAAAGGGAGGGGGCTGATGGAGCTCAGCCCCCAGTTGCTATGATGAGAACGGTTACCAGCCGTTCTGTACCATCTACTGGGAACGACCGAGAATCATTCCTATTTTCACCCAGGCGCCCCCGGCCAGCCTCACCTGAAGCCAGCCAGGAGCACTCACGGGTTGATAACAAGGACGACTACCAGCCCTACTGCACCGTCTGCCACCAGGCAAGGGACAGGAGTGGATACTGCTCTTCACTGCTGCAGCACCAGCATTCAGTAGACATAGGGTGACATTGAAAGAAGTCAAGAAATGATTTCTTTCCCTTTTCTTTCATTTGGGGGGTGGGGAGAGTAAATTGACGATCTATTCCCTGAACCACGCCGGACAATGTGTTTGAACCTACAGGCATCGGGAGCTCAGCCAAGAATGCAAATAGTTTTCGGAGACTGCTGGGGACTGTGGGATAGCTGGAGTCATCAGTACCCCCTCCCTCTCTCCATAAGCGTCCCTTTGAGTCTCTGGCTTCCCGTTATGCTTGTCAGGCAGCACTGTGTAGCCTGTATATAATTTTTTTCCAACGCTTTGGCATTTCGTCTTCTGTAACGGAGCTTTGATAGAACAGATTTGTTTCTCCATACAGCGATCAGATCCAGTATCTCCTGTACGGTCCATGCTGGAGCTCTTTTTGCATTTGGGACTGCGTTGCCACTTGTGCTGATCAGAGCTCCACGCTGGGCAAACAGGAAATGAAAATCAAAATTTCGTGGGGCTTTTCCTGTTTACCTGGCCACTGCATCCGAATTCTGATTGCTGTCCAGAGCAGTCACAGTGGTGCACTGTGGGATACCGCCCGGAGGCCAATGCCATCGATTTGTGGCTACACTAACCCTAATCCAATATGGTAATACCGATTTTAGCGCTACACCTCTCGTCGGGGAGGAGTACAGAAACCAATTTAAAGAGCCCTTTATATCTATATAAAGGCCTCGTAGTGTGGACGGGTACAGCGTTAAACCGGTTTAACACTGCTAAAATTGGTTTAAACGCATAGTGTAAACCAGGCTTGAAAAGCCCACTCCTTCCCTGCCCTAAGGGATTCAAACTACTCCTGGTTCCTCTTGCCCATTCCTATGAGCTGCTTCCAAGGCCCTGTCTGTCTCTGGGTGCTTCTCCAGCCCTCCTGGCAGCACGGTTTCCCTCTTGGGGCTGAAGGTTCTGCCAATTCAAAGACAAGGGTACTATTATAGCACATAATAAAAAACCTTGCTCTAGAAGGCCACACTTAGATACTTTTCAGTATCCCAAGAATGCAACCTTATTTCTCAAACAGCTTTTGCAGCCCATGACAAAGGAGCAGAGGCTAATAGTGGTAGAAAAACTGTACAAGCAGTTTTTACACGTTTTAAATGTCCATAGTCTCTCAGAGTTGGGAGGGGAGGATGAGAGAGTAGAGGGATCGTTCCTTCCAGGACCTGTGTTATCAGTTTGTAATTTCTTCTTTGAAAGTTGGCCAACAATTGGAAAACATGGTAGTTTTCAATGTACCAGAAAGGAAAAGAGAAGGGAGTTTTCTAGTCCTGTGCAGGACTATGGCTATCTATGCCATAGAGATGTTTCTGCTAATGGTCACCCCTCTACATATTACTGAATCATGGAGTTTGATCAGCTGTGAAGCTGGACCAAGCAGATTTGCACTGCCATTTAACCACAAGGCCAGCTGGACTGTCCACTACATCAGAAGTTTGCTGACATATTTGCAGGTAGAGCTCTGAAAATCTGTGGATATCTGCTTTATATCCGAGGGTATCTGCAGACCGTGTCTGTGGATCACAGATAGATATGAATCCAAATGTTATATCTAGAGCCCTGCAAATGTGCAGATACCCACGGACTGTGTTTGCGGATCAGATGTGGATACAAATTTTGTAACCGCCCAGGGTTCTACTGGGAGACACAGCTGGATATTGACTATTCTCAGCTTGCATACAGAATTTCCATACAATGAGAGATCTGAAGCTTGAACACCAACTTCCCTACCCCAGCATCTCCAGATAAATCTGTCTCTCAGACAGACTAACAATGGTGAAATGGACAAGGAAAGAAAGATGCCCCACAACTGTATTTTTTTCAGTTCAACACCACAAGCCCCTTTCCACTGCAAAAATACATTGCTTGGTGTTCAACCAATCACCAGATAGGATCTTTCTCCCATGTCATCTTCCAAGAGAGAAAGAACTGCTGTGACTAACGTTTCCTCAGACAGTGTTCTACATCTGTGTTTTGTTCCCTTCCCAACTTTACCCCAACTCCACATCCCATCCTGACCCTTCCTCCATTTGTAAGTGGATGTTAAAATCAGGGAGAGGAGGGAGGGAAGAAACACTGAAACTGTGTAATCTTCCAAGGAACAACAGATGTTTGTCTAAAATTCTTAACAGCTAACTAACAAGTTTTCTACAACTGTCTCATCCGCAATTAGCTCCCTGCCTGCCTGTTCCTCATCTCCAACCCTACCTGCCTGACTGTTAGGTGAGAAGTGTGCAGACTCAGGGGCCCAATCATTTTTCCTTAATAATCTGTTTAAGAAATAGCTTTAGCCATACGCATAATAGTGGTTCACTAGAAATGGATAAATCATTGATTTATAACTATGTTTTGCTTGGGAACCATTTTGGAGTGGAGATGTTGGGGGAAAAGGTGGAGGAGTTCAAAAAGAGAATGGAGCATGACAATATAATATCTTCAGCACTGCAGATCAAACTCAGAAGACATGGCAACGCATGGTATATTGTCCAGGGAGGAAATGTCAGTTCACAGTACTTCAAATGCCATGGTACTTAATCACAGGAATTTAGCACCACAGTAAGAGGGACTATTGGTGGGGAGGGTGAAGGTCCATTGTAACTTACCAGCCTTGGGTTCTGGTTCCTGCTGCAGCTTGGGGCTCTGCTTGGGTTCATCAGGGGCAGGGGGCGTGGCAGCTTCCTCCACCAGCTCCTCCAAATACTCCTCATTATCTGAGACTTCTTCCACATTCCTGCTGTCTCCTCCCCTGGCCCTCATAAACATCACATCAGAGAATGAAGCCAGCGAAGCTGAAGAAGGGATTATGAGCTACTTCATGTTCTGTAGTGGAAATCCTTGACAACACCCAGTAGAAGCTCCTCGTAGAAGGCATGTATGACTTGAATAGTTGCTCCAGAAGTGCTAGTCTTTGGCCTTCCTGTATAGAAGCTTCAAGTGCTTAATGTGGTCCCACCTCTTGTCAGAATCCCCTCATAGCTCTCTTTCTCCAGCCTCCATGAAGTTTCCCAGCATAGGTGAACATTCCTGATACTCCAGGAGAAGTTCTGGAAAACTGTGTACTGGAACCAAACAAATCAGCTCCTAAATGTGGTCAGCAGGCCAGGTAGCTGCTCTCAGAGTAGCATACACATTCACCTGGATTGATCTAAAGAGTGCAGCAGAAAGCTGTTCAAATGTAGTCAGTGCAGCTCGCTACTAGCAATGAAAATGGAAGAGTGGGAGGAGATGGGGCAGACAAGTAACTTTACAGATTGGTAACGGTCCAGAAAAGCATTGAATGCATTCTCAGAATGGGGGTGGAGAACTATTGAAATTTGAAACCTGGTACAGACCCTGTCATAAACAGATAATTAAGGATTAAAGTCTTTTACCTGTAAAGGGTTAAGAAGCTCAGTGAACCTGGCTGACATCTGACCAGAGGACCAATGGGGGGACAAAATACTTTCAAATCTTGGTGGAGGAAAGTCTGTCTTTGTGTTGTTTGGTTTTGTTCGTTGTTCGCTCTTGGGGCTAAGAGGGACCAGACGTACACCCATGTGTTCCCAATCTTTCTGAATCAGTCTTTCATGTTTTTAAATTGTAAGTATAGCCAGGCAAGGCGGATTAGTCTTATGTTTGTTTTCTTAACTTGTAAATGTGTCTTTTGCTGGAAGGATTTTTACCTCTGTTTGCTGTAACTTTGAATCTCAGGCGGGGCGGGGGGGGGGTCCCTCTAGTCTATATAAATCTAAATACCCTGTAAAGCATTTTCCATCCTGATTTTATAGAGATAAATTTTACCTATTCTTTCTTTAATTAAAAGCTTTCTTGTTAAGAACCTGATTGATTTTTCCTTGTTTTAGAATCCAAGGGATTGAGTCTAAACTAACCAGGGATTGGTGGGGGAAAAGGAAGGGGGAGATGACTAATACCTCCTTGTTTTAAGATCCAAGGAGTTTGGATCGGTGTGAGCTTCCCAAGGCAACCCAGGGAGGGGAAAGTCTGGGGGGAAAAAGGAGGGGATGGTTAATTTCTCCTGGGGGAACAGGAAATGTGTCAAACACTGTATTTTTGGCTGGTGGCAGTGTACCAAGTTTAAGCTAGTAATTAAGCTTAAAAGTGATCATGCAGGTCCCCACTTTTTGGATGCCAAAGTTCAAAGTGAGGAAAAAAACTTGTGACAGACCCCTTATCCCCATCAACATTACACATGGGCGTGGGATCACGCTATAGAGGAGGTGTGTACTTACCCACACCCCTCCAGCATTCTAGCTTACTCACCCTCTACTCTCCTTTAGATAATGCTTCTGGGGGTTAGGTGTGGACTACAGGCGGCTTATGGAACAACCCCATACATGGGCAGTTGTATATAGCCACTAGTGGAGATGCATCCTCAGAGACTTTAATAAAACACCATTTTAAGAATTTAGATATACAATTCCTTAGCACCCATGAGTTAAAGAAAAAAAACCACATCAAGATTTAAAGTTCAGCTATTTTTTCTGGCTCAAATGCCTTAGAAACAGCTTTGGTAGCTGGCATCAGATATGGTTTATCTACTGATAGACCTATTTATAAATTTATCATTTGGTACTAGCATTATTCCAGAAAGAAGGAAGCTGACACATATGACTGCCACATTTCATACCCATGCATTCTGGTAGAAATACAAGCAATGTTTGAACAAAAGCTGGTTGTTCCCCTTCCTCCCCGCATCAGTTGGGTTATTCTGACCAAATGTGAGCATGACTGAATGCAGTGTTACTCTACTCTTCTGATTTACAATTTTACATGGAATATCCTTAAGCACTAGACAGAAGAGGAGCTTACTTACCTATAACAGGAGGTTCTTCGAGACACGTGGTCCCTATTTACATTCCAAAGGTAAGTGTACATGTCCACCATGCGCTGGAGCAGGAAGGTTTTCCTAGCAGTGTCCATTGACCTTCATGTGTGTCGTGCGTCCCCCTTGTATTCGTAGCCAAGGCTATAATAGGTTGTGTGGGTCGATGCCACTCCAGTATCCCTCTTACTGCTGATTAGTTTAATCCACAGCAGAGGGAGAGGAGGACCAGTATTAGAATCCAAATAGAGACCACATATCTCGAAGAAATTCCCATTATAGATTAGTAACCTCCTCCTCCTCCTCGAGTGATGGCTCCCATACAGATTTCAAAACACGAGCGAGGAACAAGCAGGGATCAGCATGGAAGTGGGTGAGACGAAGTATAGTCTATAGTACGGCATGGCCTACAGCTGCATCTGCAGCCGCAGCTGAGGCGATGGTGTACAGAGACACAAATGTGTAAGGAGCGCCACACTGCTGCACAACAGAGGTCATGCCACGAGATGTCCACGAGGTAGTCTGATGTAGCTGTGTGCGCTCACGTAGTGCATGCCAGGACTCCGTCAAGTGGAGATACATTGATGCATATGTAACATTTCTGACTGCACCTGCAGACCCATTTGGAGGTATGTTGTGAGGAGAGGGTTTGTCCCTTGCATCGATCTGCAATAGCTAGAAAAGTCTCTGTAATGCCTGAAAGGCATGGGTACACTAGAGGTAAATGCCAGTGCAGGGCTGTCATCGAGGGAGTGTAGTGCTCTCTCTGTGTGGGAGACATGGAGTTTGGGATGGAAGACAGAGGTTGATGCACTGATTAAGGTGGAATTCTGACACTACTTTTGGTATGAAATTTGAGTGAAGCCATAAGGAAACCTTATCCTTGTGGAAGACCGCATAAGGAAGAGGAGTCTGCTGTCATGGCTGCCAGTTTGCCGGCCCATCTAGCCAAGGTGATGGCCACTAAGATGATCACTTTCATGGAGCAATAAGAGAGAATACATTGCCAGGGCTAGAAAGGGGAGAGAATGAGATTAAGGTCCCATCAGAGTGTGGGCTTGAGGACTGGTGGGAAGGTATTGAATAGACCCTTTAGGAAACAGACAGTAGGGTGTAGGTTGTAGGATGTGTGAACACTGAGGCGCCATCCATTGAGGGAGAAAGGCACTGAGCACCGCCAGGAGGACCCATATGGAGCTGAAGGCCAAGCCTGACATTTTGAATTCAAGAAGGTAGTTGAGGACAATAAGTATAGCCATTGTCCCCAGTAGGTGTTGATGTCTGTGGTGCCATGAGGTAATCACTTCCACTTCACCTGGCAGCAGGCTTTCTGGCAGATGCCCTTCTGTTTGTGTAAGGATGCATCTCACCGGGGCAGAGCATTTCTTGTCTATCCTTGAGCCGCATCCAAAAAGCCAAGTTGTGAAGTGAAGTGAAGTCCCAATCTTGCATGAGGAGATCCAGTTGTGTGTGAAGGTAGAGAGTCACAGGAGGTCCGTGAAACAATACTGATGGGGCCAGAATGGGGCTACAAGTATTACTGTAGCTCAGTCCCAGTGAATTTTGTGTAGGACTTGTGGGAGAAGAGGAATGGGGAAAAAGGTGTAGCATAGGTCTCTGGTCTAGGGGAGAAAGACGTTGCCCCGTGAGTCCTCCCCTCTGGAGCAATAAATGGGCAGTTTGTGGTTCTTGTGGGTCATGAAGAGGACCCAGTGGCACTGTGAAATTCCTACTCACAGTTCACGTAGACAGTCCTGCCGAATGCACCTGCCAGGGAGTTTTGGGTGCCCGGGAGATACGTAGCCTGGAGATGTACTAGTTCCAAAGGTAGATGGACTCAGAAGAGGATAGGGATGGAGACTTGAAGCTGCCATCCTTATTGATGTAAACTACCGCTGAAATGTTGCTGGAGAACAGTTCAATGTGACCAGACCGACGAGAGGGAGGAACACCTGCCATGCGAAATGGACTGCCCTCAACTCCACAATGTTGATATGTGTCTTGGCCTCTCCTGTCAACCAGACGCCCTGGCTGTATGATGGTCTAAGGGGGCTCTCCAACTTGCAAGAGAAGCATCTGTGGTGATGGTGGATTGTGGGGTAGGAGATGTAAAGGGAGTACCCAACTATGATCTTGGAAGGCTCAGTACACCATGTGAAGGAGGCCAGAACCTTTTAGGGAGCAGGATTCTGCTCTCCAGTCTTTGTGTGGTCTTTAGATTGAAAGAAGGCACATCTGTAGGCAACACAGGTGAAGCTGAGTGTGCGGTGTCACTGAGGCACAGGATGCCAGATGTCCAAGGAGAAGGAGCAAGCTGCAGATGGTGGTACTGGGTTGCAGCGTAGGTCTGCAGTTATAGAATTTCATGTGGAGAAGCGTTCTTTCAGGAGGTAGACTCCTGAAGTGATGGAGTCTAGTCATGCCCCAATAAAGTAGATTGTCTGGGTAGGTACAAGCACTGACTTCTCCTTGTTAATGCAAATACTGAGAGATGCGAGGAGAGCATGAAGAGCTAAGATAGCTGAAATGAGACTTTGTTGTGACAGCACAACAAGGAGCCAGTTGTCCAGGTATGGGAACATGGAGTAGCATCTGTGCTGCTACAGCAGTAAAGACTGTTGTGAAGACTCACAGTGTTGTTGCTATGCCAAACGGAAGGACTCTGAATTGGTAATGGTGGTGTCCCACCCTGAATTGGATAAATTTCTGGTGGGCCAGGTGAATTTCAATGTGGAAATAAGTCTCCTTCACACTGAGAGCTGCAAACCAGCGCCTGGGAGAGAGAGGGTATAATCAAGGCAAGCACCACCATATGGAATTTGGCATTCCTGAGAAAGGTGTTGAGCAGTTGTCCAGAATGGGGCACCACCTTTCACACTTCTTTGGGATGCGGAAGTATGGTGAATAAAACCCCCTGTAGCGAAGTGGGGCAGGCTCTATGGTGCCCTTAATGAGAAGGGCATCAGCTTTTTGGTGGAGGATGCCCTGCTGGGATGGATCTTTGCAGGAAACCCAGAGTGGGAAAGGAAGCAGAAACAGGAATTCTATGGCGTATCCATGATGGATGATCTTCAGTACCCAATTGTCTGGTGATCTTGCCCCAACTGACAAGAGAGCCCCAAAGACAATATGGGGTGAAGTAGGGATCAGGAAAGGTTTGCTGTTCTCGACCTGAGCATCAAAACTGATGTTTAGACTGCTGCTGGGAGAGGGTCAAGGAGGTGGTTGTGGTGATGGCAGAGATGGGGTAATGTGACCTCTATGATCAGTGCCATCTATGTGGCGGCTCCTGCTGGAGTTGGTAGTATGTCAGGCAGGGGCTGTGACCAAGGCACCTGAGAGTGGCTCAAGAGTATGAGAGAATGTAGGGATTCATCTGTTTTGTAGTTGAACAGTTCGTGTGTGTCAAAGGGGAGGTCCTCAGTGGTGGTTTTGACCTTCTAGGGGAAACAGGACAACTGTAGCCAGGAGGCCTTGCGGAGAACAAACCCAACTGCCAGAGAATGAGAGGCAGTCAGCAGCATCCACAGCAGCCTGGAAGCCCACCTTCACTGGTCTTCCCTCATCCAGCAGCACTTGGAACTGCTGCTGTCTGCCTGGTAGCAGCTGGTCTTTGAACTCAAATAGTTCGGTATAATTGTGAAAGTCATTTCATCAAAATAGCTTAATAATTGGAAATACAAAATTGAAGCCCCACTGAGGAACAGACTTTCCTGCTCAGCAGATCGATCTTCTTCACCGCCCTGTCTTGGAGAGTAGATTTCTGTGGCTGCTGGCAGACCTGCTCTGCCACTGTGTGGACCACCAGGAGTTGGGAGGTGAGTGGGTAAACAAAGTCGGCTATTTCGCAGGGACGAAGTACCTCCTCTCTGCCCTCTTGGGAGTGGGAGCCACAGGCGACAGGAGTGTGCGATGCTAAGAACACGAAGGGACAGGGGCTCCGACTCCATCCATGAGGCATAAGAGGGAACTGGAGTAGCATCTACCTGCCCAACCTATTGTAGTCTCAGCTGCAAACAGAAGGGAACGCACGACACACGTGCAGGTCAGCTGACACTGCTAGGAAAGCATTCCAGTTCCAGCGCATGGCGCACACGCACACCCATGTTTGGAATCCATATGGGGCCATCACTTGAGGAAGAAGTAAGTATTTTCTAGATTCACATACAGATTAAAAACATATTTCAGCAAAATCAGTGTTTATGTCCATTTAGCACTGTAGAAGTAAATCAGAATGTCAGAACTTGGAACCGCAATCTACTCCATTGCAGGACCAAGTATCGTACACTCTAAACCTACAGTCATAAGTCGAATCAGGGTGTCAATGTAGAAGCGTCTTAAGTGCCATTTGTAACTCAAACATCGTAAAGTCGAGGACTGCCTGTACACTGGTTTAATGAGAGGATGTAAATTGGTAAGCGAAACAATGCTAAATGGCAGAGTTACATTGTCTAATTTTGTCATCTGTATGTAACAGTCACATATTTGAATGCTAAAACCTTGAATACAGTACAGATTAATAAAAATGAATCCTTTTAGATTTTGTTTAAATGCAGGCTTGATAATAGTCACAAGCAACAAATTAATCCAAGTACATTTTGGAGTTTGCTACAATGTAAACTCGTTTTTCTCTAGACAGAATCTCAATACTTCTGCTAGTTCCTTTACAAGCTCCCTTTTTCCAACTCAAAATTATTGTTATTACGTTCAGAGTTTAAAACCCAGTCTGAATTTGCCATTTTATGTAACAGTGTATTTGTTTTTAAATCCAAAGTATGTCAACACTACCAGATTTCCAGATCACAAAAATAAAAAAAATAAAAAAATACAGAAATTACCAAGACAACAAAAATAACTAACTTAAGGATATGTACACCAATTGAGTTACATATAATTCTAAGTGGAAAAGACTTTCCTATGTTTAGCAGAAGTGTTCGTAATGTATATAATCTTGCTCTTTTGAACAATCAGTCTGCACATTCAAATGATCATAATCAAGGTTAGATATTACTCTATCCAACTCTTTACATATAAATTAGCTAATGTAGCTGGCCATTTTCTGACACCTGGAAAATGAGGTTCAACTATCATTTTAGTGTGGCTATAAAACTTTTCCTTTTGGTAGTTTATTTATGCTGACTCCACACTCCGCAAAAAGTAATGCTATAAAAAAGTTTGAATTTCACACATTACCAAGAAGTTCATCTGAAATGTAAAATGATCCGACTGCAGGTCCAAAAGAAACAAATGATAGTCCAGTTATTTCCTCACTACTGAAGTTCATTACCAGTTATTTTGTAAAGGGATTTAACTAGACTTTTTTTTTTTTTTTTTTTAAAGACAGAATGCTCAGATGTAGTTTTGTAAGTTTGTTTATATTTTAAAACAATGAAATGCATTTTCTCTCAGCTAAGGCCTTAGTTCAAATTTCTTCTGCAACAGCCAATGATATCTGAAACATGACTTTGCTCTTTTAAATGATCTCTACATGTAGAAAAACATTCAATGGATTTTCAATATTAATCTAGGTCAGGGATCGGCAACCTTTGACACATGGCCCGCCAGGGTAAGCCGCCTGGCAGGCTGGGATGGTTTGTTTACCTGCCGCGTCCGCAGGTTCAGCCAATTGCGGCTCCCACTGGCCGCAGTTTGCCGTTCCAGACCAATGGGGGCTGCGGGAAGCAGTGTGGGACAAGGGATGTGCTGAGGAGGGAAAAGGATGGGGGCCAGAGACAATACCACAAGGAGATGACCTTCATTATGGACAGCTGTTCTAATCCCAGTAGCTAATTAGATGTGTTTATACAAAAATCTAGATTTCCAACAAAGTAAACTCTTTTCACATATTAAAAAAAAAGTCAGAGGCAATAAATTCCAGACTCCTATATAGACTCAGGCTGTATCATATGGATGAATGCTGGATGGCATTTGAGTGAGACATCTGGTTAAGTACTGATAACATCATGCCATGTGAATCCCAGTCATACTTTTAGGGAAGGAAATTTAAGGGGAAAAAAGAGTCTTCAAGCACTTATGAAATGCAAGTTCATTGCACTGAATTTTATACTTATAGTTAGTGATTTGGGAAATGTTGAAACACCTTCATTCTACATAAAGGAGTTCTGTAGTTCATATTTAAGTTAGATGGGAAGGTTTCACCAGATCACCACCTCCCAAAACAAATTGCCCATTGTTTACAACCTTCCAAATCCATTAGTGAAAACCAAATCCAGAATAATGACACAGTGCAACAACTTGTAAGGATTCATTTCTGAAGAGGTAGAAGATTAAGTGCTTCTACAGGGATTAACCCTTATGGTAAAAGCATGAACTGTGTAAAAGCATATTTTAAGATTAATTTCAGAAATACAATGGGTATTAACAGCTCGGTCTCTTCTCCCTTTCTATGAAAAAACTTTGGATGCCAGGATATTGGTAAAATGGTAACTCACATCAGGAAACTTGTAAACTTACTTTAGATTTTGATATCCTTTCCATTAGGCTGTCAATTAATTGCAGTTAACTCAAAAAAATTCGTCAAAATTTTTTTAATCATGATTAACTGCATTTTTAATAGCACTGTTAAAAACAGAATACCAACTGAAATGTATTAAATATTTTGGATATTTTTCTACATTTTCAAAGACATTGATTTCAATTACAACACAGAATACAAAGTTTACAGTGCTCACTTTATATTATTTTTATTACAAATATTTTCACTGTAAAAATGCTAAAAGAAACAGTTTTTTTCAATTCACCTCATACAATTACTGTAGTCAATCTCTTTACCATGAAAGTGCAACTTACAAATGTAGATTTTTTTGTTACATAACTGCACTCAAAAGCAAATCAATGTAAAATTTCAGAGCCTATAAGTCCACGCAGTCCTACTTCTTGTTCAGCCAATTGCTCAGACAAAAAAAGTTGGTTTACATTTACGGGAGATAATGTTGCCTGCTTCTTATTTACAATATCACCTGATAGTGAGAACAGGGGTTCACATGGCACTTTTTTAGCTGAGATTACAATGTATTTACATCCCAGGTATGCTAAACATTCATATGCTCCTCCATGCTTCCACCATTATTCCAGAGGACATGCTTCCATGCTGATGACGCTCATAAAAAAAAAAGTGTGTTGATTAAATTTGTGACCGGACTCCTTGGGGGAGAATTGTATGTCTCTTGCTCTATTTTACCTGCATTCTGCCATATATTGTGTGTTATGGAAGTCTCGGATGACAACCGAGCACATGTTGTTCGATTTAAGAACACTTTCACTACAGATCTGACAAAACGCAAAAAAGGTATCAATTTGAGATTTCTAAAGCACGAGACCCAAGATTTAAGAATATGAAGTGTCTTCTAAAATCTGAGAGTGACGAGCTGGAGAGGATGCTTTCAGAAGTCTTAAAAGAGCAACACTCTGATGTGGAAACTACAAAACCCGAACCACAAAAAAAGAAAGCCAACCTTCTGGTGGTGTCATTTGACTCAGATGATGAAAATGAACACGCGTCAGTCTGCACTGATTTATATTGTTATTGAGCAGAACCAGTCATCAGCATGGACATACATCCTCTAAAATGGAGGGAGAAGCATAAAGGAACATATGACTCTTTACTACAACTGGCAAAAATATCTTGCGATGTTGGTTACAAAAGTGCCACATGAACATCTGTTCTCACTTTTGTGAGACACTGTAAACACCAAACAGGCAGCATTATCTCCCACAAATGTAAACAAACTTGTTTGTCTGAGAAATTGGCTGAACAAGAAGTAGGACTGAGTGGACTTGTAGGCTCTGAAGTTTTACATACTTTTATTTTCAAATAGAGGGTTTTTTTGTATATAATTCTACATACATAAGTTGTACTTTCATGATAAAGAGATTGCACTACAGTACTTGTATTAGCTGAATTGAAAAATACTGTTTCTTTTGTTTCTTTTTAATGCAAATATTTGTAATAAAATATAAAGTGATCATTGTACACTTTGTATTCTGTGTTGTAAGTGAAATCAATACATTAGAAAACTTAGATGTCCAAAAATATTTAAATGGTATTTATTATTCTTTACTGGCGCGATTAATTGCACAATTAATAGTGATAATTTTTTTTTAATTACTTGATAGCCCTACTTTTCACTTAAAAAAACCAACCAACCAGACTCCATAATCCATATTATGGCAATAGATCTGGCATTATAAGAGGGGAGAAATACCAAAATGGAAAAATCTTTAAAAATACTTACTGAAGTCGCCAGTAAGAAACACTGCTTCTGCCCCTGGAGCCCACTCTTTGCAATATAGTCCACCATCCAAAAGTTGATTGACTCCAAATGTTTTGTAACTTCTTGAAAATTTATCAAGGCCGCCTTCATTTTCTTCAATGTTCTTCAATCGGTCATGAAACAGGGTATACCTTTCAAACAACAACATTCAAAATATTTTAGAAAATTTAGCCATCTTATTTATAGGAGGTACTCAGATCTACACATGACAATTTCTTATTTTAATGCATACACAGGTGTATTTTCGATTAGGCAGAGTACAGTAGTGTTTCCTCAGACTATGGTACTATACATCCCTTTATGTATTAAAAAAATTATGGATGATCTTCAGTACCCAATTGTCTGGTGATCTTGCCCCAGCAAGAAGGCATACATCAACACTCCTGACTACGGAATGAGGAATGTGTCCAACAAGGAGTCCTTGTCCCTGCCCTGCAGAGAACAGAACACGTGGCACTTCCTGTTCTGTCTGGACACAAACAGGACCACCAGCAGAGACTCTCACGTGTGAAAGATTAGAGTGACCACCTCCGGATGGAGCAGCAATTTGTGGTGAGATGAGAAGTCCTGCTGAGGTGATCTGCCATGACGTTCTTGGCTTTGAGCAAGTGGGTAGCTAGCTGCTCATGAGAAGGGCCCCTGAAGAGGGATGGGAAAATGGGGCTTGAAGTGTAGGGTATAGCCTTGGGCCACTATGTCCACGACCCAGTGGTCCAACATAAACCACAACCAGGCCGAGCGGTAGGGGGAAAGGCAGCTGAGGAAAAGACGGGTAGGATCTGGTCAACTGACTAGTGCATCGCTCTCAGGCGCACCCTCAAAATGATCACTTCCAGCCCTGGGTATTTGACTACTCCAAGCTTGGTTGGCGAGTGGGAGGAAGAAGGGCAATGACAACTAAAACTAGCAGCCCTTTTCCTCATAGGTCCCTGATCAGGCTGTTAGGGTCTTGGTAGCAGCGGTGGTTGGAAGGGCTTCCTGGCTGATTGTGGCATGTGCATGCCCAACAAGCGAAGGGTAACCCTAGTGTCCTTCAACCCGTGTAGTTTGTCATCTGTTTGGTTTGGGAACATACCAACTCTATCAAAGGAGAGGTCCTGGATCGAGGTCTGCATCTCCTGGGAAAGGCCTGCAGTCTGGAGCCAGGAACAATGTTGTATGATCACCATCAGTACAACTACCCTTGCTACCAAGTCCACCATGTCTCATGCCATTTGCAGGGAGCATCTGGACACCACTGTGCCCTCCGCCACCAGCATGCCGAACTCTTGGGCCAATCCCTGAGGGAGGGATTCCTGGAAGTTTTTGAGGCTGGCCCAGAAATTAAAAATGTACCAGCCCAGCAGAGCCTAATGATTCACCACCCAAAATTGTTGGCTGACAGTAGAATAAATCTTTCTCCCAAATAAATCAAGTTTCTTAGCATCCTTGTTTTTGGCAGTCTAGGAGGTGGGGACCTGCTTGTCTTTTTCATTGGCTGCAGAGACAAAAGACTAGTGAGCACCTCAGCCAGCTGTCTATGGGATCAAAGGGACCATCGTCTGATTAAGTAGCCACTCTTCCATGGGGGGGGGGGTGGGAAGAAACATCTATATTTTGTCAAAGAAGCAGATCCCTGGCCACACAGACTGTCTCCTGAACATCAGTTGGAGAGGATTCTTGCACAAGAGAAAGGGGTATAAGAGGACAGGGCAGACCCCCAAATCATATCTCCCTTGCTCTCTACTTACGGAATCAACAGCCGAGGAACAAAGAAAGCAGAACTGGACAAGGGGGGTGTCATAACATATTCCCAGATTTGGACCTTAGCGTCCAAAATATGGGTGTTAGCATGAAAACATCCAAGCTTAGTTACCAGCTTGGACCTGGTAAAGCTGCCACCACCCAAAAAATTAGAGTGTTTTGGGGCACTCTGGTCTCCCCAAAAACCTTCCCTGGGGACCCTAAAGACCCAAATTCCTTGAGTCTTACAACAAAGGGGAATAAACCATCCCCCCCCCTTCTCCCTTCCAGGTGTTCCCTCCCTGGGTGCCTGGAGAGATACACAGAAGCAAGTTCCGTGAATCTAAACAGAGGGACTCCACCTTCCCTATTTCCAGTCCTGGAAACAGAAGTACCGAGATAGCTAATCTCTCTTCCCCCTTACCCAGAGGGCATGCAAAGTCAGGTTTAGTAAATTTAACACAAAGAGATTTTCCCCCCGACTTCTTCCTCCCACCAATTTCCTGGTGGGATGCAGACTCAATTCCCTGGAGTTCCCAGGGAAGGTTTTTAGGGGGACCAGAGTGCCCCAAAACACTCTAGTTTTTGGGTGGTGGCAGCTTTACCAGGTCCAAGCTGGTAACTAAGCTTGGAGGTTTTCATGCTAACCCCCATATTTTGGACGCTAAGGTCCAAATCTGGGAAATATGTTATGACATGGTGGCAGAAGTGGGATAAGGATAGAATCCAGAAGCCAGTAGGATTATTATATTTTTCTTTTCTCTGCTAGGGGCTTTTAAGCAGAGAGAAACAGTTTGGTTTTAAAAGGAACCAGAGAGAATTTTTTTTTCTGCTCTCTCTTGCAGTTTTTGGCTTGCATATTAAGCAAGGAACCATTAAGCTGTGACAAAAGGGTCTTTTGTGACACAATAGCACTCCCATTGTGAGACAAGTATCCAGCAATACACATGCAAATAAAGTGGTTTTTCTGGTTTACTTTACATTTAAAAAGTTAGCTAGAGGAAGAAAGGGAAAAAGGCACTGTTGCTAGGCAGAACCCAGGAGGCAACAGAGAACCTGCAGTTCAGAAGATAAACACTGGAGGGCACCCCAACACAAGAAAACTGGATGTCATGAAAACCAGACGCAGTACAGCTCGAAGCAATGGAAAAACAGATAGAACTGCTCAGAACACAGGCCAGAGATAAGGCAACTCACAAACAAGAAATGAAAAGGCTACAAGAACAAGAAGCAGCCAAAAATGCAGCCCACCACAGAAAACTACAAGAAGAAGAGGCAGCCTACCGCAGAAACATGAAAAAACAACAAAAAGAAAGTGAAAAAGAGGAAAAACAGAGAAAACATGAACTGGACTTAGCGCAGGCTGGGCAGCATGCGCCAGCCAATCCTAACAACCCTTCGCCAATTATGGTTCCACAGCACAGGAAATTTCCCACCTACAAGGCAGGTGATGACACCGAGGCCTTCTTAGAAAATGTTGAAAGAGCCTGTCTTGGGTACAGCATCTCTAAAAACCAGTACATGGTAGAATTGAGGCCACAGCTCAGTGGACCTTTAGCAGAGGTGGCAGCTGAAATGCCTAAGGAGAAAATGAACGACTATAAACTTTTTCAAACCAAGGCCAGATACAGAATGGGAATAACCCCGGATCATGCCCGTTGGCGTTTCAGAACTCAAAAGTGGAAACCAGATGTGTCATTTCCCAAATACGCCTACTACGTTGGGAAAAATTATGAGGCCTGGATATCAGGAAACAATGTTAAATTCATAGATGAACTGCACCTCCTCATACAAATGGAGCAGTTCTTGGATGGTGTTCCTGAGGACATAACACGATACATACAAGATGGAAAACCCAAAAATCTCGCTGAGGCGGGGGAGATTGGACCCAGATGGATGGAAGTGGCAGAAAGCAAGAAAGCTACTGTCAAGGGCAACGAATACCCTAGAGGACACACCAACAATAAGCCCTACAACCGAGGGCAGCCAAAAACCCCACCTACAACCCAAGTAAAGCCACAGACGCCCTATTCTTCCACCTCAACAGTCTCCAGTAACCCACCTCGACCCAGGGACCAGTCAGATGGAAGATGCTTTAAGTGTAATGAACTGAGACATATCAAGCCCAACTGCCCAAAGAACCCCAACTGAGTGCAGTTCATTACACCACCCTCACACCAAAGATCCCCAGGCCCAGATGCCTCTCAAATACCCTTGGAGCGAAGGGAAAATTTGAGAGTGGACGGAAAGAAGGTTACTGCGTGAAGAGACATGGGGGCACAAGTGTGAGCTATCCACCAATCCTTCGTAGACTCCAAATTCATCAACCCAAAGGCCCAAGTGACAATTTACCCCTTCATGTCACAAGCTGTAGACTTGCGTACAGCTAAACTGCCTGTCCAGTACAAAGACTGGTCAGGAATGTGAACTTTTGCAGTTTATGACAACTATCCCATCCCCATGCTACTGGAGGAAGACTGGGCCAACAAGGTAAAGCGAGCCAAGCGAATGGGAATGGGTACACGTAGCCAAACCAGGCAAGCTTCCAAACCCATTCCTGTTCCTGAGCCGTCCACAGGCGCCCTGTCTGTGTTACCAGAGATCCACACAGAGGTAGTGGACCCAGATTCCATGCCAACCACTAAAACAGCCACAGCACCTCCACTCCCAGGCCCGGAACTGAAACAGCAACCAGCACCAGCAAGTGCAACCACATCTTCAAACTCAACGCCAGAGGGTGCCAGCGAGCCAGAACTGGCAGAAGCAACAGACAGCCATACCCAAAAGGCTCAGCCAGAGCCTGAAATACCCTCAGGTGTGCCAGCGGAGAGCGGGTCACCAGCAACGGAAACAACCCCATCACCTACATCACTTCCAGAGGGACCAAGCCCAAGTCCCCAGTCCGAGGAAGAACTGGTGACCCCAGCCTCAAGGGAACAGTTCCAGACTGAGCAGGAAGCAGATGACAGCCTGCAGAAAGCTTGGGAGGCGGCACGGAGCACCCCACCGCCTCTCAGCTCTTCCAATCGATCCCGGTTTGTTATAGACCAAGGACTTTTATACAAGGAGATTCTTTCTGGTGGACACCGGGAAGAATGGCAGCCGCAAACACAGTTGGTGGTTCCAACTAAGTACCGGGGGAAGCTCTTAAGCTTAGCCCATGATCATCCCAGTGGCCATGCTGGGGTGAACAGAACCAAGGACAGGTCGGGGAAGTCCTTCCACTGGGAGGGGATGGGCAAGGACGTTGCCAAGTATGTCCGGTCTTGTGAGGTATGCTAAAGAGTGGGAAAACCCCAAGACCAGGTCAAGGCCCCTCTCTAGCCACTCCGCATAATTGAGGTCCCATTTCAGCGAGTAGCTGTGGATATTCTGGGTCCTTTCCCAAAAAAGACACCCAGAGGAAAGCAGTACGTACTGACTTTCATGGACTTTGCTACCCGATGGTCAGAAGCAGTAGCTCTAGGCAACACCAGGGCTAACACTGTGTGCCTGGCCCTAACAGACATTTTTGCCAGGGTAGGTTGGCCCTCCGACATCCTTACAGATTCAGGATCTAATTTCCTGGCAGGGACCATGAAAAGACTGTGGGAAACTCATGGGGTAAACCACTTGGTTGCCACCCCATACCACCATCAAACCAATGGCCTGGTGGAAAGGTTTAATGGAACTTTGGGGGCCATGATACGTAAATTTGTCAACGAACACTCCAATAATTGGGACCTAGTGTTGCAGCAGTTGCTGTTTGCCTACAGGGCTGTACCACATCCCAGTTTAGGGTTTTCACCATTTGAGCTTGTATATGGTCACGAGGTTAAGGGGCCATTACAGTTGGTGAAGCAGCAATTGGAGGGGTTTACCCCCTCTCCAGGGACTAACATTCTGGACTTTGTAAGCAACCTACAAAGCACCCTCCGACACTCTTTAGCCCTTGCTAAAGAAAACCTAAAGGATGCTCAGGAAGAGCAAAAGGCCTGGTATGACAAACATACCAGAGAGCGTTCCTTCAAGGTAGGAGACCAGGTTATGGTCTTGAAGGCGCAACAGGCCCATAAGATGGAAGCATCATGGGAAGGGCCATTCACGGTCCAAGAGCGCCTGGGAATTGTGAACTACCTCATAGCATTTCCCAATTCCTCACTAAAGCCCAGAATGTACCATGTTAATCCTCTCAAGCCTTTCTATTCCAGAGACTTAGAGGTTTGTCAGTTTACAGTCCAGGAAGATGATGCTGAGTGGCCTGATGGTGTCTACTACGAAGGGAAAAAAAGACGGTGGCGTGGAAGAGGTGAACCTCTCAACCACCCTGGAATGTCTGCAGCGGCAACAAATCAAGGAGCTGTGCACTAGCTTCGCCCCACTGTTCTCAGCCACCCCAGGACGGACTGAACGGGCATACCACTCCATTGACACAGGTAATGCTCACCCCATTAGAACCCCACCCTACCGGGTGTCTCCTCATGCCCAAGCTGCTATAGAACGAGAGATCCAGAACATGCTACTGATGGGTATAATCCGCCCATCTACCAGTGCATGGGCAACTCCAGTGGTTCTGGTACCCAAACCAGATGGGGAAATACGCTTTTGCGTGGACTACCATAAGCTATATGCGGTAACTCGTCCGGACAACTATCCAATGCCACGCACCGATGAGCTATTGGAAAAGTTGGGACGTGCCCAGTTCATCTCTACAATAGACTTAACCAAGGGGTACTGGCAAGTACCGCTAGATGAACCTGCCAAGGAAAGGTCAGCATTCGTCACCCATGTGGGGGTGTATAAATTTAATGTCCTTCCTTTTGGGCTTCGAAATGCACCCGCCACCTTCCAGAGGCTGGTAGATGGTCTACTAGCAGGACTGGGAGAATATGCAGTTGCCTACCTTGATGATGTGGCCATTTTTTCAGACTCCTGGCCCGAACACCTACTACACCTGGAAAAGGTCTTTGAGCGCATCAGGCAGGCCGGACTAACTGTTAAGGCCAAAGAGTGTCAAATAGGCCAAAACAGAGTGACTTACCTGGGACACCAGGTGGGTCGAGGAACCATAAACCCCCTACAGGCCAAGGTGAATGCTATCCAAAAGTGGCCTGTCCCAAGGTCAAAGAAACAGGTTCAATCCTTCTTAGGCTTGGCCAGGTACTACAGGCGATTTGTACCACACTACAGCCAAATCGCTGCCCCACTGACCAACCTGACCAAAAAGACCCAGCCAAATGCAGTTAACTGGACTGATGAGTGTCAAAAGGCCTTTACCCAACTTAAGGCAACGCTCATGTCTGACCCTGTGCTCAGGGCCCCGGACTTTGACAAGCCATTCCTAGTAACCACCGATGCATCTGAGCGTGGTATAGGAGCAGTTCTCATGCAGGAAGCAATGGATCACAACTTCCATCCTGTCGTGTTTCTCAGCAAGAAACTGTCAGAGGGAAAGTCACTGGTCAGTTAGTGAAAAGGAATGTTACATCATTGTGTACGCCCTGGGAAAGCTACGCCCATATGTTTGGGGACGGCGGTTCCAGCTACAAACTGACCATGCTGCGCTAAAGTGGCTTCATACTGCCAAGGGGAACAACAAGAAACTTCTTCCTTGGAGTTTAGCTTTCCAAGATTTTTATTTTGAAATTCAGCACATTTCAGAAGCTTCTAACAAAGTAGCTGATACTCTCTCCCGTGAGAGTTTCCCATAATCCAGTAGTAAAAAAGTGTTCTTAAAATGTAAAAGTCTGTTACTTATATACTTAGTAGTATATGTAAAGGTGCATGTGTTGTACTAATCTGTTTATTTTAAAGTTCTAGGAGAAAAATATCCGCCAGTGAGCTTCCCCACTGTCTGCAATTTGGGGGGCGTGTCATAAACGGATAGCTAAGGGTTAATGTCTCTTTCACCTGGAAAGGAGTAACCTGAAACACCTGACCAGAGGACCAATCAGGAAACAAGACTTTTTCAAATCTGGGTGGAGGGAAGTTTGTGTGTGGGTTCTTTGTCTTGTGTTTGACCTTCTCGGCTCTGAGAGTGATTTTTCTATCTCCCGGCTTTCTAATCTTCTGTTTCCCAGCTGTAAGTACAAAGAGATTTTTTTTTTTTTGTATTTACATGTGTGTAGTTGCTGGAGTGTTTTGAATTGTATTCTTTTTGAATAGGGCTGTTTATTCATTTTTTTTTTTTAAGCAATTGACCCTGTATTTGTCACCTTAATACAGAGAGACCATTTTTATGTATTTTTCTTTCTTTTTATATAAAGCTTTCTTTTTAAGACCTGTTGGAGTTTTTCTTTAGTGGAATTGAGTTTGCAACTCACCAGGGAATTGGTGGGAGGAAGAAGTTAGGGGGGAAAATCTCTGTATGTTAGATTTACTAAGCCTGACTTTGCATGCCCTCTGGGTAAGGGGGAAGAGAGATTAGCTATCTCGGTACTTCTGTTTCCAGGACTGGAAATAGGGAGGGTGGAGTCCCTCTGTTTAGATTCACGGAACTTGCTTCTGTGTATCTCTCCAGGAACCCAGGGAGGGAACACCTGGAAGGGAGAAGGGAAGGGAAATGGTTTATTCCCCTTTGTTGTAAGACTCAAGGAATTTGGGTCTTGGGGTCCCCAGGGAAGGTTTTTGGGGGGACCAGAGTGCCCCAAAACACTAATTTTTTGGGTGGTGGCAGCTTTACCAGGTCCAAGCTGGTAACTAAGCTTGGATGTTTTCATGCTAACACCCATATTTTGGACGCTAAGGTCCAAATCTAGGAAATATATTGTTATGATAGGGGGAGATCCTGACTGAAAGAGTTCCTGCAGTTTTACTGGCTGAACCATATGGGGAGAGAGGCCTGTCTTTTGTGTTCGCTTAGCTTGTTAAGTGTTAATCGCATTTTACTTTTTATTGTCTTACAACCAATTCTGCCTCATTACTGGTCACTTAATCTCCCTTCCCACAGTTAATACATTTGTTTTGTTGTGTTAGATAAATCAGTGTGTTTGGGTTGAAATGTTTGGGAAACTCCATTTGGGATAACTAGATTTGTACATATTTTCTGCTAATAAATGACAGACTTTACATAAGCTTGCATCATCCAGGAGGATGGAGGCCAGTACAGGATGCACATTTTTGTTGTGAAGTCTGGGACTTAGTTTACTGGTGTTGCTCTGTTATGTAATTAATGAGTGTCTGCACTCGTACAGGATAGCTGGGAGTGATTTACACGCTGGAGGCTGTGTGTGATCAGGCCAGGAGTGGTTACTCATAGCAAAGCAGGGTAAAAGGCAGCCCAGCATGGAGCATTGAGGGGACATAGCTATCCATCAGTCCAGATTGTATCCTGGGTAAATGTCACAAATGCTCACCAGCAAGACCTCTCAGCTTTCCCTTTTCCAATAAATTCAGAAGTAACCCTCAAACATACCCCATTAACCAAAATAAAAATAAAAATGAAGTGTTAGCACAACATCTAAATTCACTCCTAAAAATGTTTTACAATATAAAATAATTCTAACAAGTAAGTTATTCCAGAATTCTCACTCCAACATATTAGTCCTCCATCCTCACTCCATGTTTTTTCAGCAGGATTTGAACTCAACCTTCAGCTCCCCAGCACAGACTTCTTCAATCTGCTACTGATATCAGTGAAGTGGAAGGGGAAAGGTAGGCTGCCTGCCTCTGATGATCAGGCCACAGACGGAGACACCATACTTAACTCAGGTGGATAACCATTTGTTACCAAAGATGTCAGTTATAAGGACTCGTGGGTTCTGTTCCTGACTCTGTTTGTTTGTCTATGCTGTCTATAACCAGTAATCTCCTTGAATTATACATAGGAACTGAATCCAGGATCTCTAGATCCTAAAGCATTAGCCTCTATCACTTGAGCTAAAGGTTCACATCCATGGAGATACCAGCAGATTCATAAGCCTCTATATCTCACTGACCGTGTCACTAGAGATGGACAAAGAGAATGCTGTTAGTGTTACAGAAGCACATGGATTTAAATTGCTTCTAAAAGCCAGCACGGCAGAGTGGGAGAGACGTATGAATGGCTATATTGAGTCAGACCAAGAGTATCTAGCCCTGTATCCTGTCTTCTGACAGCGGCCAATGCCAGCTGCTCCAGAGGGAACAAACAGAACAGCTAATCATCAAGGGATCCATCCTGTCACCCATTCCCAGTTTCTGGCATCCCATCTCTGCTTGCAGTGACCAACCTACCAGTTATCATCTGCAAAATGAGGTAAAGGTAATTGCCTTCCCCTAAGGGAGGGGTATGTGCCTGGTTAATAAGGGACCGTGCAGTGCACAGAAGTACTGGGATTAAGAACCCCCACACCTTTGGACTTGTAACTCACAGTGTCTGTTTGAGAAAGGGTCACTCATGCTCTCATGTTACCAGTTGTGCAAGAAAGTGAGAAATGCATAAGAGATGAGCAACACTTCTCACGTCTGTTCCTGCTCCTGCTGCAAACCCTACTATATCAGGTCAAAACCAGATGAATATTGAAAGGAAAAAATTAGATACGATGCCTATGTTGGAGCATGGCAAAAAAGTGGGATGAGGGTGTACCCATCCACCAGTTCATTGCCAGGGGATTTACAACACCAACAACAAGGCTGTGGACCATCTTCAAGCCACTGCAATGCAATGTACTGCTGACACTCCTTTACCATCGCAGTAACAGTTCACCAATTTTGGTCACTTACCTCTAGCCTTTATCTATATCTGCTTTGCCATATCTGCTGAAAGGTTTGCATTCGTATTAAATAGCCACTTTATTCCTTTTAGTCTCTACTTGTTCTTTCCCCATTTTACTCACTCTTTAAGTCCTATTCAACTCAGCTTATATATTTTAGAATAGGTGAACTAACATTTGCGCAGGAGTGTAACGTATAAAGTGAACAAAAAAAGATTAATGTTCAAATAACTTGCTTTAGAAGCACCAAAGGTCAATGGCTGACTTTACACAGATCAGCCCACTGGAGAAGCCTGTCACTTTGCTTTTCCGATAGTTTAAAAAATGGACATTTCACTCATTTCCACAATGATCCAAGGATGTCTATGTGTGAGTGAATGTGTCCTTTCCCTATAAGTTCTAGCTGCACTATTCAAGTCATTCCATATGCAAATACTTGATCTTTCCCTCTTCTTTGAGCTATTCATTGGAATGCCATGGAAACCATGGTGGTTTAACATTACATTTATCCCTCCACTGATCACCAACAGACAGCACCAATCTGGAATTAAAGTTAAAAGTTCAACATTTGCATAGATAGGAATGGGTATGTTTTATTTACTGTAAGAGTCCTGATGTCCCTTCTCAGTTTTCAAATTCCAGTACATCATTTGTCATTTTCGTTTAAATGAGGTACAAGGACTTGTGAGCTCTTATGGAAATGAATGTTTAGCGTACAGTAAATCAGAATGGAAGCCTTGCATGAGGCACAGTTAATTAGGTCAAATTTGCGAGTATGTGATAACTGTAAAAGAGTCTTCTCCAGAAAACACAGCCTTGTAGTATCCCACTATAACTAAAATTATTCTACATTTCCTTTGTTGTCCCTCTATATACACAATTTAAACTATCCCTACTGTCACTTCAGCCTTCAAGGTTTATTATGCCTTTCACTTTGAGCGAGCATCTGCAGCTTCTTCAGCAGGTACAGTCTCTCACTAGTACAAACAGAGCAGGCCAACAAAAGCCTATGGCGGGGCTAAGCAGAAGCTTTATTTTAATTACCTTTCCTACCTCCATTAAAAGTAGGGAAAATGTTTACTGCATTCTCCTCATCTCCAAATCAGTAACTAAGTCTGCAGTAATAATGGAAGATACAAACTGGACACAATGTTTAAAGTTAGACAAATGAATTCATTTATACTATGGATAACTAATGAGCAATTATTTGTTCTGCCTAAAGTTCTCCATACAAAACATCTGATTTTTTTAAAATAAATAAAAAATGCAGTAACATGTGAGTCCCAGCACTGAAATATATCTTAATTTCCATAAATATGATGAAAAGAATTTAGAGTACTTGGAAAGATTAAATGATAAAGTTTTTCTTGACATTTCCAGTCAGCAGCTGCTAATTCTGGTAGAGATGTAAATACTAATAAGCAATTAAATCTAATAAGTAAGCAGTCTATTTTAATAATATTTCAGCAAGCAAATTATTGCTAACTTTAAAATTCTGGCAGTTTTCTTAAACATGGAGTAAATCAGTTAAAATTGTAACCCTTTCACTATTTTATTTTCTCATTAATAATTTTACGATATTAATGACTGTACTGACAGCAATTTGGCAGTCAGTGCATCTTGCAAGTTTTTTCCAGTTGCCTAACATTCAACATCCACACTGTTAATTCAGAACTAAAAGGTGAAAGTGATTAGAAAAAGATTTAAATCCTGATTGATTTTTTCCATAGTTCATTTCACTGATTTTTCTGATCAGATTCCAGTATTTGAGAGCTGAGTTACAAATATTTAAAAATTTACCCTTCCCCAATATCAATTTCTTTCCACCAGAAGCCTAGAGAACTAGTTACTAAGGTACCAATCCTGCAAAAATATGCACATAAACAACCTCATTTGCTTCAATACGGCTACTCACCTGTGTAAATCTTTGCAGGATCAGGGCCTAAGAAGCATCTCTAGCCATCTAAGAGAAATCCTGGGATATCAAGTATTTCATTTGAAAATGACAACTAAACTTGGTAAAATAGTGATCTGAGTCGATTTCAACAAAGTTATTCTGCATTTATTTTTCACGGTAATCAGAGTAGTTAGACTACATTTTTCATTTACAGCAGTCAAAAATAGAGTTTAAGCTTTCATTTTATATACTTTCCTAGTACATACTGGCTCAATTTAACTATGTAATATTTCCTGTTTAGTCCATTGTTGTATAAAGATATTTTTCCTACAAACGTTTTAAAGTTGAAGAGCAGCTATTTCACTCAATGCTCATTGTTTCAATGTACCTGTTTAACATCTAAATTGTAGATGGATTGCATACGGAAAAAGGATAGTTTGTTTGTTTTTGCTATAACATTCTCTTCTCTTCAGTGATTACCATGGCAGGGTTTTGATTTCTGGTATTTGGGCATTTCTTTAAATAAACATAACTCCAGAGAAACCACATCATCACATTTGAGCTGAATGCTGTGGAAAATGTAAAAAGCTTTTTCTTTCTAGAAAATCAGTAGACTAAGACTGTGCTAGCTCACGTTTGATATTACACAAGAGAAAAACTGAAAGGTCATCTCAACAGTTACAGCATTGCCCTTTTCCAAGGTAATCAGCAGAGCATGTAGCAAAGACGTGAACACAAGCGTGACTGCAAAGACAGTAGCTGATAAAGAGGCATGCTGCCAAAAGTACATGGGACAAAATACTACACTTCCAATGCCAACTGACGAGTGTGGCATTGGTAATTCTGATTTATTACTTTAATCTGAAATTGTGTTCTTGTTAAGCATTCAAGTTTTCATATTGCCAAAAGACACCAGAAAGTTTAATACTAACATTAATCACATACCTAGGTAAACTGAAAGAGCAATATAGTTATTAATTTGTTTGCAATGTTGAAAGAATACAGTCATTAAAATTAATTTATCTAGTTTACTATGCATGTTTACTGTAACTATACAAGCTCCTTTTGGAATTCAACAGGGTTTAAATTAAGTACTAGATGGCAAACCTTTTTTCCATATTAAAATAAGCAGCTTAGTTTCTTCTCAGCACAGAATACTTATTGCTGGAATCTTCCACACAGACTTCTCAATCATATTAAAAAAAGCTTTAAGAGCAAAAATAATTCAGAGTCAACCCTCTTAAAAGTTTTATTTACTTGAAGTATTTTAAATGGAGCTGTAAGTAATAACATAATTCCCAGTTGAGTCCACTGTCAACTATTGCTAAAGGACTTATTTTGTATTATCAGATATTAAGGTTTAGTCTGGAAAAAATAATCTCAAGTCCCACAGCAACAATACTGACAGCTGCAAAGTCCGAAACAAAACTCAGACTAAAATAATGGCTGCACACAGGCTTTGGGAAAAAACAGGGACAATGTTGATCACTTCTGAAGAGCTTTTTTGGTTGGTAATCCCCACTATTCCATAAAGTTTAAGACTTTCTTTATACATTGACAAGGCTAAAGAAATATCCAAGGCCAAATATCAAGGGATTGGCAAGGGCAAAATATTTTTTGTATGTTTCAGCACACCTCTACAGATTATTAAGGACCAAAGTTCTGCACATAGTGACATTGGTCCATAGCACTTTATTTCTACCGCATTTAATTTTAGTTGGTTGCAGTGTGGAATATGATCTTTAAATGGCCTTTATTAGTTTGTCACAGCAGCGAACATAAGAACTTATCTGTTTCTTCTCAAATTTGGACTCCTTGCGTGCTATATTAGTTTGGCTTCAGTTTTCTTGTTAATTCTGCAAGTAATGTTATTATCTTAAAGGAGCACAATAATATGCTGAATATGATTTATCTTTCTACAGCAATACTGAGCAAAATAAGCTGTATACAAAAATCTGAATTCCCTACCAAAGGGGGAGTGGGGGGACATCATCCTACAATGTCAGAAATTCATTCCTTGCCAACTTCTCCCAAATCAGCAGGATTTTGACTGGCACTGCTAGTTATGTTAACCATGCATCCACCTTTTGAAGGAACACTGCCCAAACTTACTCCACTGTTTAACAAAAAGCACTATTACTAAAGAAAGAACAATGAAGCAGCAATAGCTGCTCCAGCTTCACTATGATTTTCCATAATAAGCCTACTTCAGGTCCCTCTAGAATTCATCAGATCACTATCTGGTCTTTGAAAAGAGTCAGTACCAGTTACTTAGAGGGAGAGGCAAGAAACCCTGCTGCTGTGATAAAAGTCTGTCCGTGGGTGCGGGGAGAGAAGAGTTTCTTCCCAACTTCTCTCCATCAGTAGTTGGCCTCTGCTTTGAAGTATGAGTGTTAATATTCCCAATACTTTTTGGTTGCCTAGTGTAATTGCGGATGTTCATTATTCATACAAAACAAATAATCCTTTAAATCCTACTGAACTCAACCTCATTTACATTGCAATGAGTTCCAAAGCAGTATTATATATGATGTACAAATATTTCATTTTATGTGCTTTAAATTTGTTTCCTTTCATTTTAATTGGACTTCCCCCTTGTTGTATTACAGGGAAGAGTAAATAGTATCCAATTTACTTCCTCTATATTGTTCTTTTATTATACTGTACTTCTCACATTCCCTCTTATTAACCTGCTTGCCAATAAACTTTCCACTCATCCTATGGACATTTTGCAAGTCTCTAATCATTTGTCACACACTTCTGGATCACTATGTTTTCGCTTTAATATGACCAAAACTGCTCAGTTTTCCAGGCAAGTCAATATAATGCCATTATATTTCCAACAATAGTTTTCTACCCCATTCCTTACACATTCTGACATTTTAGGATATTCACTAACACTGTACTTTGGACAAAGCTTGTCTACACTCTAGACAGCTCAAGTAAACTCAGTTCTTCCAACCCCCAAAATGCGACTGACTTTACAAACAGTCATTTTAGAACCCAGTAATTTGTATGAAGTTGCCCATATTATTTCTTCCAGAATAGTCTCTCGTATTTGTTTGCACTGAATTTCATCCATTATCACAGTGTCCATTTGCATACTTTTGTTAAATATGAAGTCTTCCAACCTGACTAAATTGTGTCATCTGCAAACATTGCCCCTTCAACATTAATCTCATTTCCAGATTAAGATTATATTAGAATGCTGGTCCTAGCACCGATTTTGAGGCTTGCCACTGTTAACCTTGTGCCATGTTGAAAACTAACCATTTATTCCTTCTCAAAACATTTCCTACTCTTAACAAATACCTCTCAACCCCTCACTAAATTTTCTTAGAAGACTTGTAAAAAATAAATGTGTCATTTCAACTAAATTACAACTGTGGTGGTGACCTAAAATCCCTGTAAACTGAGTGGCTGGGCAGTCACCCAGCAGGCTATCAAGTGCCATGCAGTTCAGGTGTCCCTCCTCCCACTGCCATGTGCTGCTCCTGCCTTCGAGTTGCTCCCAGGAGCCTCCTGCTTGCTGTGCAGAGTGGGAGAGGGTGCTGATGTCAGTATGTCCCCTCCTCCCGTTCCTGTACCCCACCTCCACAGAGTGGGGTGGGGGAGCGGGGGAGAACACAGCAGGGCTCAGGACGGAGGGAGCTTGCTGGCAGCTCCTGCTGTGTCTGAACTTACTGATCTACTTAAAAGGGCAGCGTACTTAAACAGGCAATGCACGTGTCTCTCTCTCTCTCTCTCACACACACACACACACACACACACACACAGTCTTTCATACTCACCTCCCAACACATACTTGTACGGTTGTTATTTCTTGATACTTCTTTCAAAGTGTGTTATTTTAGTTTTTTGACTGGTCTATGTATTTCATAATTTTTATTTTTCTCTTACACTTAAATTTAAATTTTTGAGTAGTGAGTTCTAAAATACCTAACCTGTCCTGGCTACAGTAATTATCCCTATGGTAACTTTTAAAATATTATGTATTTTATCTAGGTTTTTGGTTTCTACTGGTGGCATCTGCACATTACCTCGATATGGTGCACATAAAATTCATTCCGCGCATAGACTGAAAAAATTAGAGGGAACACTGGTTGTGACCAGTCATAGATGTATGTCAGATTTTACTTCCTGTCCGAAACCAGAATGAGACTTCTTGTATGTGAAGCACAAGCTGGCAGCTATGCTAGTAGAAGAAAAAATATTGGATTCAAGGGACAAGTAAAGACACTACATCACACCAGAGAAGCTAAGGCATTTTTGGACAGCCAGATTAAGGAAACATTTCTACACTGGATTCAAATAAAGGAATAATGGAAGAGAAAAAAAACAAAAAAGTCAGACAAAATAGACATCAAGGCCTGGCATAACTGGCTAGTATTTGTGTAGCAGTGAGAGCAGAAGTCAGGCTTCCAGAAAAAGAGCAGAGACAGCATTTAAATTCTGATAAGCGGAACTACCACCTTGCTATTTTTATCTATTAATCATTTTGACTTGTCAACTAAGTCAATTGAAAACACAATACTACTTTAAACAGAAGTACCACTGAAGAAACTTCTTGAAGACAATAAAACAAGTCAAATCTGAGAACATATGTCTCCATCAAGCAATCAAGTGCCTTTAGAGTTCATAAGATTTTTTAAAAAAGGACAAATCCTCATGAGAGTTTACTGTTCAATATCAGTTTTTCAAAGTTTCTCTTTGCATCGTCTATTTAAAAAGACATTACATGCCCTCTTTTGGGATCGGGCTGGTGTGCTTCAGAAATGGAAAATCCTCAAACTTCTGTTTCCTTCAACCACTCCCATCAACCAGGAACATCTTTGGACTATTTTCTTCCTATTCAGAGAATGAGTAACAGGCATAAATTATAGTGGGATGCTTTTGATAGTGGGATAAGAAACCCCATCTGATACAGAAGTGGGCAGGGTAACATTTGTAGAGGTCTGCATGGGTATCCAATATCATAGTAAATAGATACCCTCTGAAATTAGGATGAGGAAGAAAAAGTGGTGAGATTTAAAGTTTAAAGTGGATCTGACGTTGGAGGGTGCTGTTTAGGCATGCTGCAGGTTGGTTTGCATCAGTTCTCTCGTTCCCTGTCTCTTCAGTGGCCACTTTGAGATGAAACACAGCTGGGAGTGGAGAAGGGGTGTCAAGGAATAGTGTTTTAACAGGCCAGGGGAGAAAAGGGTGGTTTAGATTAGGAGCAGGGAGAAGAGATGTCTGTTTGTGGTCTTAAGTGAAGTTTTCCCACTGTGTGTGTGATAATTTTCTACTAAAACAGAGCACTGGATGGGCACTTTTGATGTATAAAGTTAAACAATAAAGGTCCACTCATGTAAAATCTATCACCCATTGCTTAAAAGGGTTGTTTCTGTGCTTAGCAATTCTCTCACAGCTGCACTCATTTCATGAGTTTTAATACTCTTCTCACTCAGAAAAGCAATCTGAGCAGAGATTGTGCCACATCTCTGGTGCTTGTTAAATCACAGAATCATAGACTTTAAGGTCAGAAGGGATCAGCATGATCTAGTCTGACCTCCTGCACAATGCCGGTCACAGAATCTCAACCACTTACTCCTGTAACAAACCCCTAACATAAGTCTGAGTTATTGAAGTCCTCAAATCATGAAGACCTGAAGGTGCAGATAATCTTCTAGAAAGTGACCCATGCCCCCCGCTGCAGAGGAAGGTGAAAAACCTCCAGGGCCTCTGCCAATCTGTCCTGGAGAAAAATTCCCTCTCAACCCCAAATACGGCGATCAGTTAAACCCTGAACATGTGGGCAAGACTCACCAGACAGCACTCAGAAAAGAATTCTCTGTAGTAACTCAGATCCCACCCCATGACAGACCATTGGGCATATTTACCTGCTGATAATCAAAGATCAATTAATTGCCAAAATTAGGCTATCCCATCATACTATCCCCTCCATAATCTTATCAAGCTTAATCTTGAAGCCAGATATGTCTTTTGCCCCCACTACTCCCCTTGGAAGGCTGTTCCAGAACTTCACTCCCCTAATGGTTAGAAACCTTCGTCTAGTTTCAAGTCTAAACTTCTTAGTGTCCAGTTTATATCCATGTGTTCTTCTGTTCACATTGGTACTAAGCTTAAATAATACCTCTCTCTCCCTGATATTTATCCCTCTGATATACTTATAAAGAGCAATCATATCTCCCCTCAGCCTTCTTTTGGTTAGGCTAAACAAGCCAAGCTCTTTGAGTCTCCTTTCATAAGACAGGTTTTTCCATTCCTTGGATCATCCCAGAAGACCTTCCCTGTACTTGTTCCAGTTTGAATTCATCCTTCTTAAACATAGAAGACCAGAACTGCATACAATATTCCAGATGGGGTCTCGCCAGTGCCTTGTATAATGGTACTAACACCTCCTTATCTTTACTGGACATACCTTGTGTCATGGTATAATTCCCTACTCTGAACCTTAGCGTCCAAAAGATGGGGTACCAGCATGAATTCCTTTAAGCTCAATTACCAGCTTAGTACTTGTAGCGCTGCCACCAACCAGGAATTCCAGTGCCTGGTGCACTCTGGTCCCCACAAAACCTTGCCCGGGGCCCCCGAAGACCCAGACCCTCTGGATCTTAACACAAGGAAAATAAACCCTTTCCCTCACCATTGCCTTTCCCACGCTTCCCCTCCCTGGGTTACCCTGGAAGATCACTGTGTGATTCAAACTCCTTGAATCTTAACTCAAAGGAAAATTCACCTTCCCCCCTCCTTCTCTCTCCCCCTCCCAGACTCTCCCTGAGAGAGAAAGTAATCCTAACACAGAGAGAAATTAACCTCTCTCTCCCCCTTCCCTCCTTTCTCCCCACCAATTCCCTGGTGGATCCAGACCCAGTCCCCTGGGGTCTCACCAGAATTAAAAAAATCAGGTTCTTAAACAAGAAAAGCTTTTAATTAAAGAAAGAAAAAAACAGTAAAAATTATCTTTGTAAATTTAAGATGGAATATGTTACAGGGTCTTTCAGCTGTAGACACCGGGAATACCCTCCCAGCCTAAGTATACAAGTACAAATTAAAATCCTTTTAGCAAAATACAAATTTGAACTCCTTCCAGCCAAATACACATTTGCAAATAAAGAAAACAAACATAAGCCTAACTCGCCTTATCTGCCTAGTACTTACTATTTTGAATCTATAAGAACCTGTATCAGGGAGATTGGAGAGAAACCTGGTTGCACGTCTGGTCACTCTCAGAACCCAGAGAGAACAACCACCAAAATCTAACAGTACACATAAAAACTTGCCTCCCTCAAGATCTGAAAGTATCTTGTCCCCTGATTGGTCCTCTGGGTCAGGTGATAGCCAGGCTCACTGATATTGTTAACCCTTTACAGGCAAAAGAGATATGAAGTACTTCTGTTCTATTAACTCTTATGTATCTGTTTATGACACCTTGCTTGATCCATCCCAAGACCACATTAGCTTTTTCCACAGCCATATCACATTGGCACCTTGTCATAACTTTAGTCCCAGATTTGGACCTTAGCGTCCAAAATATGGGGGTTAGCATGAAAACCTCCAAGCTTAGCTACCAGCTTGGACTTGGTACTTGCTGCCACCACCCAAAAAATTAGAGTGTTTTGGGGCACTCTGGTCCCCCTGAAAAACCTTCCCTGGGGACCCCAAGACCCAAATCCCTTGAGTCTCACAACAAAGGGAAATAATCCTTTTTCCCTTCCCCCCTCCAGGTGCTCCTGGAGAGATACACAGACACAAGCTCTGTGAATCCAAACAGAGTGACTCCCCCTCTCCGTTTCCAGTCCTGGAAACAAAAGCACTTTCCTCTTCACCCAGAGGGAATGCAAAATCAGGCTAGCAAATCCAACACACATAGATTTCCCCCCTGATTTCTTCCTCCCACCAATTCCCTGGTGAGTACAGACTCAATTTTCCTGAAATTTCCCAGTAAAGAAAACTTCAACAGGTCTTAAAAGAAAGCTTTATATAAAAAGAAAGAAAAATACATACAAATGGTCTCTCTGTATTAAGGTGACAATACAGGGTCAATTGCTTAAAAGAATATTGAATAAACAGCCTTATTCAAAAAGAATACAAATCAAAGCACTCCAGCACTTATATTCATGCAAATACCAAAGAAAAGAAACCATATAACTTACTATCTGATCTCGTTGTCCTTACACTTAGAAACAGAAGATTAGAAAACAGAACTACTTCTCCAAAGCTCAGAGAAAGCATGCAGACAGAAAACAAAGACTCAGACACAAACTTCTCTCCACCCAGAGTTGAAAAAATCTGGTTTCCTGATTGGTCCTCTGGTCAGGTGCTTCAGGTGAAAGAGACATTAACCCTTAGCTATCTGTTTATGACACACCTCCTAGTCATCCTGTGATCAACCAAAACTCCGAGGTCCTTCTCCTCCTCCTCCTGTTACTTCCAACTGATGTGTCCCCAATTTATAACCAAAATTCTTGTTATTAATCCCTAAATGCATGGCTTTGCACTTTTCACTATTACGTTTCATCCTATTACTATTACTCCAGTTTACAAGGTCAGATATGATATCCTGGTCCTTCTCTGTTAGCAATACCTCCCAGCTTTGTCTCATCTGCAAACTTTATCATCACATTCCCACTTTGTGTGCCAAGGTCAGTAATAAAAAGATTAAATAAGATTGGTCCCAAAACAAATCCCTGAGGAACTCCACTAGTAATCTCCTTCTAGCCTGACAGTTCACCTTTCAGTAGGACCTGTTGTAGTCTCCCTTTTAACCAGTTCCTTATCAACCTTTCAATGTTCATATTGATTTCCATCTTTTCCAATTTAACTAATAATTGCCCATGTGGAACCGTATCAAATGCCTTACTGAAACTGAGGTAAATTAGATCCATTGTGTTTCATTCGTCTAAAAAATCTGTTACCTTCTCAAAGGAGGAGATCAGGTTGGTTTGGCATGATCTACCTTTTGTATAACCATGTTTTATTTTGTCCCAATTACCCTTGACCTCAATGTCCTTAACTACTTTCTCCTTTAAAATTTTTTCCCAAGATCTTGCATACTACAGATGTCAAACTAACAGGCCTATAGTTACTTGGATCACTTTTTTCCCCTTTCTTAAAAATAGAAACTATGTTAGCAATTCTCCAGTTGTATGGTACAACCCCTGAGTTTACTGATTCATTAAAAATTCATGCTAATGGGCTTCCAATTTCATGTGCCAGTTCCTTTAATATTCTTGGATGAAGACTATCTGCCCACCCCCGATTTAGTCTCATTAAGCTGTTCGAGTCTGGCTTCTACTTCAGATGTGGTAATATCTACCTCCATAACCTCATTCCCATTTGTCATCCTGCCATTATCCCTAAGCTCCTCATTAAGGACTGAGGCAAAGCATTTGTTTAGATATTGGGCCATGCCTAGATTATCCTTAACCTCCACTCCATCCTCAGTGTTTAGCGGTCCCACTTCTTCTTTCTTTGTTTTCTTCTTATTTATATGGCTATAGAACCTTTTACTATTGGTTTTAATTCCCTTTGCAAAGTCCAACTCTACATGGCTTTTGGCCTCTCTCACTTTATCCCTACATGTTCTAATCTCAATAAGGGAGCTTTCTTTGCTAATCCCTCCCATCTTCCACTTCTTGCAGGCCTTCTGCTTTTTCTTAATCACCTCTCTGAAATGCTTGCTCATCCAGCTTCGTCTACAACTCCTGCCTATGAATTTTTTTCCTCTTTCTTGGCATGCAGGCTTCTGATAGTTTCTGCAACTTTGACTTGAAGTAATTCCAGGCCTCCTCCATCTTTAGATCGACAAGTTCTTCAGTCCAATCCACTTCTCTAATTTCCTTAATTTTTTAAAAAATTAGTCCTTTTGAAATAAAAAACTCTAGTCCCAGATCTATATTTGTTTATCATTCCATCTAGTTTGAACTGAATTAGCTCATGATCACTCGAACCCAGGCTGCCCCCTACAACCATTTCTTCTATGAGGTCCTCACTACTCACCAAAACCAAATCTAAAATGACATCCCCTCTTGTTGGTTCTTCAACTACTTGGTGAAAAAATCCATCAGCTATCTCATTCAGAAAAAATCTGAGCCTTATTATTTCTAGCACTTGTCCTCCAGTCTATATCTGGGAAGTTAAAGTCTCCCATGATCACACAATTCCCATTAGTGTTTACTTCATTAAAAACATTAAAGAGGTCTTTTATGGCTATCCAAATCGGATCCCAGTGGTCTGTAGCACACCCCAAACACTATCTCAGGGGAAGCTCTAGTAGCTTTCTCCCCCAATGTGATTTTTGCCCAGACAGACTCTGTCTTATCCATTCCATCCCTTCTTATTTCTTTACAGTCTACCTCATCACTGACAAACAGCATTACTCCACCACATTTGCCTTTATTTCTGTCTTTCCTAAATAGCACATAGCCTTCAATACCCATACGCCAGTCATGACTACTATTCCACCATGTTTCTGTTATCCCTATAATATCCGGTTTCTCTTCCTGCATCAGTAGCTCTAGTTCCTCCATTTTGTTACCTAGGCTCCTCGCATTAGTGTACAAACATCTTAATTTTTGCCGTTTGGCTTCACTGACATTATTTACCCGATTAGGCACAGACATTCTACCATCAGTATCACCTATTAGTCTGGTATCTACACTACTCTTCCTCCTTATGTCCATTCTCCTACCTACAGCTGTATCCTTTCTCACTTTGTTTTCTTCCCTCTCAATGGTAAATTCCAGCATGGAGATTGCCTGGATATCTCCCAATCATCTCCCCCCAATTCCTAGTTTTAAGCTCTCTTAGTCAGTTGTGCCAACCTCCATTCTAGAAGTCTATTTCCCTCCTTACTCAGGTGAAGTCTATCCCGAGAGAACAGTCCTCTGTCCATGAATGCTTCCCAGTGGCCATACATCCTGAAGCCCTCCTTATAGCACCACTGCTTGAGCCATCTGTTGGTCACCATAATCTTGTCACACCCTTGTTGCCCTTCTCTAGGAACAGGCAGAATCCCACTGAAGATCACCTGAGCCTCGATTTCCTTAACTGTCTTCCCCAGCCTGGCACAGTCTCCCTTGATATGTCCCAGCAAGAATATAGCCGTTATTATTCGTTTTTACATGAAGGGCAATCAGCAGACTTTTTCCCCACTCCCGTTCGGGTCCTCTTCAGCCTCAGGTCCACATCCCATATCTTAGCACCCGGCAGACAGCATGTTTGACTAGCTTAGGAAGAGATATTTGAACTCTTCTCCAACTCTTCCGTGAACTTTTGAAGTACATTTTAAAAATAGAAAAACCAACTGAGGAAAGATACCATATCACTGTATATGTATTGTAATATATTACATCTCTACATTTGTTCAAATATAAATATTAATATTTTCAAAAAATATGTGGAATATAAATGCATTAACCCAAGAAGAAAGAGACGGGACATAGGACACTCCTTATTCTTGACAGAAGCCTAGAAAAATTCTGCTAACTCTGTACTGTGAGCCCAATTTTCAGCTTGGAGAGCTGTCAAAAGAAAGCCTTCCATCTGAAGCCAAGCAGGATTATAGGTTAGTCCCCTAGCTTCTTTGACAGTGGCTGCAGCTTTTGGATTTGCTGTAGACCTGATATATTTCCTGGTGCTGTCGTATAAGGGGAAGATGTGAATTAGAAACTTAAAGATTTGTTAATCAAAATTAGTCAAAAATAACCTCTTCAGTGAAGGCCAGCCATTCAAGGAAATAGTTTGCAAATTCCATGCACACACTGTGGAGCAAAGGGCATTCAGAAGCTCCTGGGTTTTTTTTCTTCTTCTTCTTCTTCTTCCCCCCCCCCCCCCCCGCCTCCATCCCACATCCAATGTCATGAGTTATACTATATTTGTGTGTCTGCAATCTAAGCTCTACAGGATAGGAAAATAGTTTTACATATTTTAACAAGTCTTCACTTTTATAATGTCACATATCTACAAAGTTCATTGCTGCATTTTATGCCAACCTCTCCTGCTCATGCACATTTATTGTGCAACACAGATTTAATCCAGCAGCAGACCGCTGTTCACAAAAAATAGAAATAAAACAAATATCATCAACAAGAAAAGTGTTTCAGCTGTCATTCAAATAGGACAATTCGCAGACTAAATTAATGAGTTATAGAATTACACCAACATGGAAGACTGTGGGCAAAAGCTTAACAGGAAAAAATTGGTTAGTTTTCATGGGTGAAAGTTAACAAAAATAAAGGTTCCCTCATTATCTGCATATTTGCTTCCATTTACCTATTCACAGAAATACTCTGAATACTGAAGTGAAGTTACTTAAGTTGTTAGCTCTAAAACAACTGCCAAGAGAGACAATCCAGTAAATGAACATAAGTTCAGCACAGGTGTACTGTATACGCAAAAACAAACAAAAAAACTCACCACCAGACTGATTACCATACATTGCTGAAACAGTCTATACATTTATAGTGAAAATACATGGCTACTGTCTGAATAGTCAGGTAGGCAGACTTTGTGCTAGAGAAAGACCTTACTAATGTGTATATTGTCTTTGTACTATGTATTTTGGATCAGTTAAAGCTGTTACTGAAGTGTGCAAGGAGAACTTTCACATCAATAATGTACTCAGGTATATGAACTGATGTAGTAATAAAATATTTATATGTTACTTTTCCTGGTTATTTGCATTATTTTTAATGACTAGATTTTTAACTTATTTAGTGTATGCATTTCGTAAAATGATTATATTACTAGTGCAACCTTAACTGTAAGACTAAAAAAAGTCAAAATTCCCTTTTAAGGAAAAAAGTAAGGAATGCTGCAAATTTAAAAATAGACTGGTTTTCACAAGAAAACTTCCCACTACAATTTTCTCCAGCTCCCAAGAGATCCAGCTAGGACACTTTGTAACCACTATAAGGTTTTCTATGGACTAGGGTGCATGAGAGGATTGCCTCTGCTGAAAGCCTCCAGATTCCTTTCCTATGCATCTTGGGAGAGGAAGAGCAAAGATCATCACCTCCCATGTAGCAAGGCTCTTAAGTACTTCTTCCTGCATAGCTAGAAGCAGGAAAGCAAAAGTTCCACTGTGGTATTTCCTAATATGTACAGCAGACAAACTGCTACTATGGACCTCCTTAGATATGCGATTTTGGAATAAACTGATATATTAAAACACAGTAATAAGCCACCAAGACCAGATGGTATTCACCCAAGAGTCCTGAAGAAACTCAGATATGAAACTGTAGAACTACTAAGGCCACGTCCAGACTAGGTATTAAAATCGATTTTAGATACGCAACTTCAGCTACGGGAATAACGTAGCTGAAGTCGAATTTCTAAAATCGAGGTACTCACCCGTCTGGACGGCGCGGCATCGATGTCCGCGGCTCTCCGTGTCGATTCCGGAACTCCGTTCGGATTGATAGAGTTCCGGAATCGATGTAAGCGCGCTCGGGGATCGATACATCGCGTCCAGACTAGACGTGATATATCGATCCCCGAGCAATCGATTTTAACCCGCCAATGCCGCGGGTTAGTCTGGACGTGGGCTAACTGTGGTATGTAACCTGTTGCTTAAATCAGCCACTAGAAGACAGCTGATGTAACACTGATTTTTAGAAGAATACTTCAGACGCAATCCAGGCAGTTATAGGCCAGTAAGCCTAACTGGTTGAAACGACAGCTAACAACAGAATTATCAGACAAAGATGAACATAGTATGTTTGTGGAGACTCAACATAGCTTTTGTAAAGGGAAATGATGCCTCACCAATCTATTAGAATTCTTTAAGGGGGACAACAAAGAGGTAGAAAAGTGTGATCTAATGCATATTGCATACTGGACTTTCAGAAAGCCTTTGAAAAGGTACCTCAAGGATCTTTAGAAAAGTAGGCAGTCACAGGATAAGAGGAAAGGTCCTCTCATGGATCACCAACTGGTTAAATACAAGAAACAAAGGGTAGGAATAAATAGTTTTCACAATAGATAGATGTAAACAGCAGAGACCCCCAAGGATCTTTACTGGGACCCTATGTCGTTCAATATATTCATAAATGATCTGGAAAAGGTGGTAAACAGTAAAGTGGCAACATTTGCAGAGGATGCAAAATTACTCACAATAATTAAGTCCAAAGCTGACTGCAGAGAGTTACAAAGGGATCTCACAAAACTGGGTGACTGGGCAAGAAAATGGCAGATGAGATTCAATGCTGATAAATGTAAGCAGTGTCCACTGGAAAACAGAATCCCAAAGATACATACAAAATAATGGAGTCTAAATTAGCTTTCACGACTCAAGAAAGATCTTGGAGTCATTATGCATAGTTCTTCGAAAACATCTGCTCAATGTGCAGCATCAGTCAAAAAAGTCTAATGCGAGGAATCAATAGGAAAAGGATGGATAATAAGACAGTAAATATCACAATGTCACTACATAAATCCAGGATATGTCCACAGTGAACACTGCATTCAGTTCTGGTCACCCCATCTCAAAAAAAAAATTGTATATAATATATACATACACACACGAGTGAACAGAAAAAGTACAAAAAAAGGGCAACATGATATGGGGTATGAATCAGCTTCCATAAAGACTGGGAGTGTTTCATCTTGGATATTGGTGAGACCTCATCTGGAGTATTGTGTCCCATTTTGGGCCCCATACTACAAGGAGGATGTGGAAAAATTGGAGAGAGAGTCCAGCGGAGGGCAACAAAAATGATTACAGCGCTAAAGCATATGATTTATGAGGAGAGGCTGAGAGCACTGGGACTGTTTAGCCTGCAGAAGAGAAGAATGAGGGGGGGGGGGGGGATTTGATAGCTGCTTTCAACTACCTGAAAGGGGGTTCCAAAGAGGATGGATCTAGACTGTTCTCAGTGGCAGCACGTGATACAACAAGGAGTAACGGTCTCAAGTTGCAGTGGGAAGGTTTAGGTTGGATATTAGGAAAAAAATTTTAACTAGGAAGGTGGTGAAGCACTGGAATGGGTTACCTAGGTAGGTGGTAGAATCTCCTTCCTTAGAGGTTTTAAGGTCAAGCTTGATAATCCCCAACTAAATCATCCCTTAGTTCCTGCTTTCAGCAGGGGGTTGGACTAGATGACCTCCTGAGGTCCCTTCCAACCTTGATATTCTATGATTCTATTAAAAACAGACAACCCAGGGGAGGGTGGGAGACAGAACGTGGGAAATATGACAAGAGGTCTATAAAATCAGGAATAAGGTGAAGAAAGTGAATAAGGAAATATTATCTACCCCTTCACAACACAAGAATGAGGTGTCACTCAATGAAATTAATAGGCAGCAGATTTAAAACATAAGAAATTACTTCTTCACATAATGTGCAGTCAACCCGTGGAACTCATTGCCAGGGGATGCTGTGAAGGCCAAAAGTATAACTGGGTTTAAAAGAGAATTCAAAAATAGGTCCATCAATGACGATTAGCCAAAAGAGTCAGGAATGCACACCTATGCTCTAGTGTCTCTCAGGGCATCACTACACTTGCAGGTTAGAGCGCATTAAAGCAGCCCAGTGTGCTCTAACTCATGACGCATCCACATAGCAAGGCACGTAGAGTGCCAGACTCTGCGGCTAGAGAGCTACTGGTACTGCATCTCGGCGAGTGGAATAACATTTGATGTGTCCCAGCCGGAGTGCCACAGCGCTGGTGTGGACACCCTGGTATGTTAATGCATTCTGATCGATCTCCAGAAATGTCCCACAATGCCTATTCTAGCCACACTGGTCATCATTTTGAACTCTACTGCCCTGCCTTCAGGTGACCAACCATCAGACCCACCCTTTAAATTCTCTGGGAATTTTGAAAATCCCCCAGGCATGGAGTGCTCTCAGTGAATCTTTCCAGGTGACCATGCCTCCACGGGACAGGCAATCCCCAGTATGGATCAATGGAGAGGTGCTGGACTGCATTACTGTATGGGGGGGGAGGAAGCTGTCCAGTCTCTGTGCTACAGCCATAGGAATTACGATACCTTCAGGCAGATATCAAGGGACATGATGGAAAGGGGATATTACCGGAATGCACTGCACTGCAGGGTTAAAGAGAAGGAGCTGGGGAATGCCTACCGCAAAGCCCGCGAGGCAAACCGCCGTTCTGGTGCTGCCCCCGTCAGGGCCAGCTCCAGGCACCAGCCCAACAAGCAGTTGCTTGGGGCGGCCAACGATGAAGGGCAGCACGTCCGGGTCTTCAGCAGCAAGTCCCTCCCTCCCTCCCGGAGCGAAGGACCAGCCGCTGAATTACCGCCGAAGACTGAAGCGGTGGCAGCAGAGCATAAATCACAGCTTTTTTATTTTGCTGCTTGGGGCAGCAAAAACCGTGGAGCTAGCCCTAGCCCCCACAAATTGCCATTTCTACATAGAGCTGGATGCGATACTTGGGGGCGACCCCACCTCCACTCTGAGGACCATCAGGGACACTTCAGAGCTCAGTTCAACAAGGCAGGAGGAGGAGGAAAGCAGGAGCGAGGGTGCTGAGGAGGAAGACACGCTGGAATCCCTAGATGCATGTAGCCAGGAGCTGTTCTCAAGCCAGAAGGAAGAGACAGTCACGGCGGCCGGTGCTTGGGAAAGGACCAAAACCAGAGGCGGTTTTCGGTAAGCGGCTTTTATTTTGGGAAGAATGTTATTCAGTGTGGGCACTTAGATGCAGAATAGGGCACTGATGTGCTCTCACAACACGGTAATCAGCCTCAGTGATCTCTTCAAAGGTCTCATCCAAGAGTTGGACAATGCGCTTGTACAGGTTTCTTGGGAGAGCCACTGTGATCCTTGTCCCAGTCAGCTAAGATGTCCACACCACTGTGTCGTGGGGGGGGGGACACCACTGCTGCACACAGGCAAGCTGCATACGGGCCAGAGTGGAAGCCACATTGTAGTAGAAGACGCTCCTTCGCTTCCCAGGGAGGCCTCAGCAGCGAGATATCTTTCAGAACAAACTCCTGTGGAAAATGCGGGGACAGTGTTCAGTATAGGGCCCCCTGCAGCTGTTAGCTCTCCCAAAAGAACAGAAACCCAGAGGAAAATACAGCTATGAAACTATCAGTCCCCCTTGATCCTGTGCTTACTTACCATTTAGGGTTCCCATGGGTTGTGCGCACTCGCTTTGGGATGGGCAAATTATGCTCTTGTGTAGACTGTGCTTGTCTTTAAGCATAGGGGAATCATTGCTCTGTCTGGTGTGAACAATGCTGCCTCTGTTAAGTGATGCATTTTGCTTTTACAGATGCAACCTTGAGATCTCAGCTGTCCGTGTTATTTCCAACTGAAAGACTCCAAAGAATTAGGAAGAGGCCACATAGAAGCAAAGAAGACATGCTGCATGAAGTAATGCAGCAGACCCTTAAATGAGAAATATAAGAGCGCAGGAGTGGAGGAAGAGTGAAAGGAGGATCCGCCAGCAGAACGAGGAGCACTGGCACAAAAGTGTGGAGCTCTGGCAGCACAGCATTAATCAGCTAATAAGCATCACGGAGTGGCAAGCGGACTCAATCCAGGTGCTTGTAGCCATGCAGGCGGAGCACTACTGTGCCCAGTATCCCTGTAGCCCTTGTCCCAAAATACTTTCCCTTGTGCCCCCATGTCACCTCCAACTCACTTTCCCCAACATCCAGGTTCTTATCGCACCAGCTACCTCCAAAACCTGTAGCTTCACCATCCAGCCCTGAAAACTATGACCCTTACTCACTGCACTCAATCCCCATCACCATGCATTATAGCCATCCTAAAGTGCAGAAGCTGTTGCACAGCACTCCAGCCAGAAAGGCTGAGTATGATAACAGGACATACGCAAATCTGTGATTGTACCCATCCCCACTCCACCCCTTGTCCTTTCTGTTTCCCAAGCAGTCGTGTTTCTTTTCAATAAATTATTTTTTTGGCTTTGAAAAAATTCTTTATTATTGCATAAAGTAAAAGATGCAGTGTCTGTTGCTTTTCTGGGCTGAGGTAAGTCAATGTAGCTAACACAGATTCCTACTAACATTGGAACCACTGCACTTCACTCTCATGCAGGGCACCAGACATTACTGGTGGCTTTCTGCCTCAAATTACTCCTTCAAGGCATCCCTAATTCTTGCAGCCCCGCGTTGGGCCCCTCTAATAGCCCTGCTCTCTGGCTGTTCAAATTCAGCCTCCAGGTGTTGAAACCTCCGAGTTCCATGCCTGAGTAAATCTTTCACCCTTGCCTTCACAAATGTTATGGAGGGAACAGAACATGGATATAACCATGAGGATGCTGTCATCGGCCAGGTCCAGCTTCCCATACAGAGCGCGCCAGCGGTCCTTTAAACAGCCAAAAGCACACTCCACAGTCATTCTCCACCGGCTCAGCCTGTTGAACCGCTCCTTGATGCTGTCAAGGCTCCCTGTCTAGGGTTTCATGAGCTATGGCATTAAAGGGGAAGCTGAGATTCCAAGGATTGCAATGGGCATTTCGACTTCCACTACGGTGGTCTTCTGATCTGGGAAAAAAGTCCAGGCTTGCAGCTTCCTGAACAGGCCAGAGTTCCGAAAGATGCATGTATCATGCACCTTTCCGGGCCAGCTTATGTTAATATCAATGAAACGCACACAGTGATCCACAAACACCTGGAGAACCATAAAGAAATACCCCGTCCAATTACGTACTTGGAGACTAGGTAGGCTGGTGTCAGAATTGGAATGTGTGTCCCATCTATGGCCCCTTCACAGTTAGAGAAACCCATTTCTGCAAAGCCAGCCACAATGTCATAGACATTACCCAGACTCACGGTTCTTCTGAGAAGGATGCGATTAATGGCCATGCAAACTTGCATCAACACGATTCTAACGATCGACTTCTCCACTCCAAACTGGTTAGCAACCAAATCGATAACTGTCTGGAGTTGCTGGCTTCCACCCTGCAATAGCCACCTGCTTCTCCACCGTCAGGGCAGCTCTCAATCTCGTCCCTGCACCGCAGGATGGGTGCAATCTCTTCACACAGTCCCTTGAAAGTAGCTTTTCCCATCCAAAAGTTATGCAGTCACTGCTCATCATACCAGACTTGCATAACGATGTGATCTTACCATTAAGTGCTTGTTTCCCTGAGCCAAAAAGTGGCTTTCCACAGTGGTGAGCATGTCCATGAATGCCACAAGCAATCTCGGGTCGTATGCGTTACTCGAGTCGATATCATTGAGTCCTCACTGTCAGTTTGGATCTTAAGGAGTAACTCAACTGCCAAACGTTATGTGGTGGCAAGACTCATCAGCATATTCCCCAGCAGTTTGGGCTCCATTCCCACAGACCGAAAGGGAAGCCAGTACAAAAAACATTGAAAGATGGTACCAATTGTAGATGGAAGCAGAGGGATTGCTGGGATGCAAACCGATGCATCATGGGGTGTTGGGACAGGACCCAGAATACCCTGCACTCCCTTCCCACAAGCCACAGCACCAGAATGGGCAGAGGTGCTCTGTGGGATAGCTGCCCATAATGCACCGCTCCCAATGCCGCTGCAAGTGCCACAAATGTGGCCACGCCAGTGCGCTTGCAGCTGTCAGTGTGGACAGACTGTAGTGCTTTCCCTATTGCACTCTATGAAGGATGGTTTACTCAAAGCGTTCTACATTTGCAAGTGTAGCCATGCCCTCAGTTTCTGGCTGCCAAAAGCTGGGACTGAACAACAGCAGATAGATCGCTGAATAATTGCCCTGTTCTGTTCATTCCTTCTGAAGCATCTCGCACTGGCCGCTTTTGGAAGACAGCCTATTGGGCTAGATGGACCATTGTTCTGACCCAATAAGGCCATTCTTATATACTGTACAATCATATCCAAAACAAAATGGAAAACAAGTGGTCATCTTCAATTTGTCAAGTGAGTTGTTGAAGGAATATTTCCATTAACTGATTATTTCAGGACTGAAAGAAAAAGCACAAGCTTTTGGGCAGGTAATTAAGAAAATTCATGACGACAAACAACCTGATTAGAAATATCAACAAACAATCAGGTTGGATATGAGCAAGAAATAAAAGTGGTGGAAATAAAAGCATGCGATTCACTCTCCTGTAGAATTATCAACAGATCAGGGCTACAACAGCACTCCACAGATATTAGCATTTAAAGCTTTTTGCTAAATGTTCCAGTTGGATTATATTTAATACAGTAAAAAAGGGCTCTTAGTGTAACATCCCCAAAGTGAAAAAACAATTCAATCAAGTCAACTTTTATATGTCTGACAGCTAAGTTTCATTTATCCTCCTCCCCCCTAAAAAAAAAAAAAAAAAAAGACATTTCTAAATACTCTTCCCACTAAGATACTCATACGATGATCCTATTATGCACTGAATGGCTGACCAAAAGAAATCCCAGTGATTGATGGGGTGCTAAGGAAGTCATCTATGTGTTTCAGTGGCTAGCCTATCAGCGGAAACTGCCGAGCAGTTTCTGACCCACAGATTTCTAACTAATTTTGACACTCCCTTACGCATAAGACAGAAATAGCCAGTTAAACATTAGTCTTAAGTCTGTTTACCAAGCATACTGCTACATCCACAACAATAAATGAATCTGCCAAAAAATTCTTCAATAGAGCTTTGTTTTCCAGAGACTTCATAGAAATAAAAAGCCATTTAAACAGCAGTCAATTGTGTATGTCCCCACTAAGCGCATTAAGTTGGTGGCGTGTGTCCTCACTACCATGGATAGCATCGACTTACGGAGCGGTGCACTATGGGAAGCTATCCCACAGTTCCCACACTCTGTTACCCACTGGAATTCTGGGTTAAGCTCCCAATACCTGATGGGGCAAAAAAAAATGTTGCGGGTGGTTTTGGGTACATGTCGGTCTCCCTTCCTCCCTCTGTGAAAGCAACTCCACGTAATAGTTTCATGTCTTTTTTCCTGGGTTACCTGTGCAGATGCCATAGCATGGCAAGCATGGAGCCCACTCAGCTCACTGCTCCTGTTGCAAGGACTTTAAACACCTCGTGCATTATACTGCAGTATGTGCAGAACCTGGCTAAGAGACGGCAGCATGAAGACGATTGTGAGGAGGACCTGGATACAGATGTTCCTGAAAGCACGGGCTGTGGCAATTGGGACATCATGGCGGCAGTGGGGCTGGTTGATACGCCGATTCTGGACCCAGCAAACAAGCACAGACTGGTGGGACCACAGTGTTGTGGGCATGGGATGATTCCCAGTGACTACGAAACTTTTGCATGCATAAGGCCACTTTCCTGAAGCGCAGGAATACCAAGATGAGAGCTGCCCTGACAGCTGAGAAGTGAGTGGCGATAGCCCTGTGGAAGCGTGCAACGCCTGACTGCTACGGGTCAGTCAGAAATCAATTGGGAGTGGGCAAATCTACTGTGGGGATAGTCAGAAACAGTCCTTCTGCTGAGGAGTTTACAATCCAAAACCCATATTTTTATATAACACATATATCCAAAACCCACATTTTTATATTATAACATATGTAGCCAGACAGAGCACCAAAGCATGGATGCTTTTACCCAGATTCTGGTGTGGGCTTGCAAAGACTGTAACTTGCAATTTCTACTTCCTGATATCCAGGCTGGGGGTGGCATCCAATGTGAAAGGTGCCTACTGGTGGAATCTCTCAGGCAGCAGGTGGGAGAGCTACAGAGGAGGTGGCTAGGCTGAGGAACATTCGTATCCATGAGCAATTCCTGGACAGTATCCATGTGGAGACAGCTGATGTAGCGGTCCCAGTTCACAGGACTACTGACACCAGTGGAGGAGGAGATGGCTCAGGGTGGACACTGGCAGCTGGTTACTTCTGGCAGCAGGCAGTGCTCCACCCCTGCTGCGAACCCTACTGCTATGGTAATAGATAACCGTTATGCTCTTCTTGATACAGGAGAGAAGGAATCACCCCTAACAGTTAAGGAGGCGAAGCCTCGTACCCCTAAGGCTGGGAGGTCTGCTGCCACCACTGATAATAAGAAACATAGGGTAGTGGTGGTTGGAGACTCTCTGCTGAGGGGGACGGAAACACCCATCTGTCGCCCTGACCGTTCATCCCGGGAGGTATGCTGCCTGCCAGGGGCCTGTATCTGAGATGTTACAGAGGCATTGTCGAGGATTATCCGGCCTTCTGACTACTACCCCATGCTACTCATCCATGTGGGCACAAATGATACTGTGAGGTGTGACACTGAGCAGATCAAGAGTGTCTACAGGGCTCTGGGAGTATGGGTTAAGGAGTTTGGAGCACAGGTGGTATTCTCTTTGATTCTTCCTGTCGAAGGAAGGGGCCCAGGCAGAGACAGATGCATCGTGGAGGTGAATGCCTGGCTGCGAAGATGGTGTCGCCAGGAGGGCTTTGGCTTCCTCGACCACGGGATGCTATTTGAGGAAGGACTGCTAGGCAGAGATGGCGTTCACCTTTCGAGGAGGGGAAAGGCCTTATTTGCGCACAGACTGGCTAACCTAGTGAGGGCTTTAAACTAGGTTCGACGGGGACAGGTGAGCAAACCCCACAGGTAAGTGGGAAACAAGACCTGGGAGATGGGTCAGAAACAGGAGGGAGCACGGGCTATAATGGCAGAGAGAAAGGAGGGTCAGGGCAAAGCTGGGAGGCAAGATCAAACCAGTTTCTTAGATGCCTATATACAAATGCAAGAAGTATGGGTAATAAGCAGGAAGAACTGGAAGTGCTAATAAATAAATACAACTATGACATTGTTGGCATTACTGAAACTTGGTGGGATAATACACATGACTGGAATGTTGGTGTGGATGGGTATAGTTTGCTCAGGAAGGATAGACAGGGGAAAAAGGGAGGAGGAGTTGCCTTATATATTAAAAATGTACACACTTGGACTGAGGTGGAGATGGACATAGGAGATGGAAGTGTTGAGAGTCTCTGGGTTACGCTAAAAGGGGTAAAAAATACGGGTGATGTCGTGCTGAGAGTCTACTACAGGCCACCTAATCAGATGGAAAAGGTGGATGAGGCTTTTTTTAAAAAAAAACTAAAAATCATCCAAAGCCCAAGATTTGGTGGTGATGGGGGACTTCAACTATCCAGATATATGTTGGGAAAACAACACCGTGGGGCACAGACTATCCAGTAAGTTCCTGGACTGCATTGCAGACAACTTTTTATTTCAGAAAGTTGAAAAAGCTACTGGGGGGAAGCTGTTCTAGACTTGATTTAACAAATAGGGAGAAACTCGTTGAGAATTTGAAAGTAGAAGGAAGCTTGGGTGAAAGTGATCATGAAATCATGGAGTTTGCAATTCTAAGGAAGGGTAGAAGGGAGTACAGCAAAATAGAGACAATGGATTTCAGGAAGACAGATTTTGGTAAGCTCAGAGAGCTGATAGGTAAGGTCCCATGGGAATCAAGACTGAGGGGAAAAACAACTGAGTAGATTTGGCAGTTTTCCAAAGGGACGCTATTAAGGGCCCAAAAGCAAGCTATTCCAATGGTTAGGAAAGATAGAAAATGTGGCAAAAGACCACCTTGGCTTAACCACGAGATCTTGAGTGACCTACGAAATAAAAAGGCGTCATAAAAAATGGAAACTAGGTCAGATTACAAAGGACGAATATAGGCAAATAATACAGCAATGCAGAGGCAAGATTATTAAGGCAAAGGCACAAAATGAGCTCAAACTAGCTATGGGAATAAAGGGAAACAAGAAGACTTTTTATCAATACATTAGAAGCAAGAGGAAGACCAAGGACAGGGTAGGCCCACTGCTCAGTGAAGAGGGGGAAACAGTAACGGAAGACTTGGAAATGGCAGAGATGCTTAATAACTTTTGTTTCGGTCTTCACTGAGAAGTCTGAAGGAATGTCTAATATAGTGAATGCTTACGGGAAGAGGGTAGGTTTAGAAGATAAAATAAAAAAAGAGCAAGTAAAAAATCACTTAGAAAAGTTAGATGCCTGCAAGTCACCAGGGCCTGATGAAATGCATCCTAGAATACTCAAGGAGTTAATAGAGGAGGTATCTGAGCTTCTAGCTATTATCTTTGGGAAATCATGGGAGACAGGGGAGATTCCAGAAGTCTGGAAGGGGGCAAATATAGTGCCCATCTATAAAAAGGGAAATAACAACAACCCAGGAAACTACAGACCAGTTAGTTTAACTTCTGTGCCAGGGAAGATAATGGAGCAGGTAATTAAAGAAATCATCTGCAAACACTTGGAAGGTGGTAAGGTGATAGGGAATAGCCAGCATGGATTTGTAAAGAACAAATCGTGTCAAACTAATCTGATTGCATTCTTTGATAGGATAACGAGCCTTGTGGATAAGGGAGAAGCGGTGGATGTGATATACCTAGACTTTAGTAAGGCATTTGATACGGTCTCACATGATATTCTTATAGATAAACTAGGGAAGCACAATTTAGATGGGGCTACTATAAGGTGGGTGCATAACTGGCTGGATAACCGTACTCAGAGAGTAGTTATTAATGGCTCCCAATCCTGCTGGAAAGGTATAACAAGTGGGGTTTCGCAGGGGTCTGTTTTAGGACCAGCTCTGTTCAATATCTTCATCAACAATTTAGATGTTGGCATAGTTTGCGGACGATATCAAACTGGGAGGGATTGCGACTGCTTTGGAGGACAGGGTCAAAATTCAAAATGATCTGAACAAATTAGAGAAATCGTCTGAGGTAAACAGGATGAAGTTCAATAAAGATAAATGCAAAGTGCTCCACTTAGGAAGGAACAATCAGTTTCACACATACAGAATGGGAAGAGACTGTCTAGGAAGGAGTATGGCAGAAAGAGATCTAGGGGTCACAGTGGACCACAAGCTTAATATGAGCCAACAGTGAGATACTGTTGCAAAAAAAGTAAATGTGATTCTGGGATGCATTAACAGGTGTGTTGTAAACAAGACACAAGAAGTCATTCTTCTGCTTTACTCTGCGCTGGTTAGGCCTCAACTGGAGTTTTGTGTCCAGTTCTGGGCACCGCATTTCAAGGAAGATGTGGAGAAATTGGAGAGGGTCCAGAGAAGAGCAAAAAGAATGATTAAAAGCTCTTGAGAACATGACCTATGAAGGAAGGCTGAAGGAATTGGGTTTGTTTAGTTTGGAAAAGAGAAGCCTGAGAGGGGACATGATATCAGTTTTCAGGTATCTAAAAGGGTGTCATCAGGAGGAGGGAGAAAACTTGTTCACCTTAGCCTCCAATGATAGAACAAGAAGCAATGGGCTTAAACTGCAGCAAGGGAGATTTAGGTTGGACATTAGGAAAAGTTCCTAACTGTCAGGGTAGTTAAACACTGGAATAGATTGCCTAGGGAAGTTGTGGTGTCTCCATCTCTAGAGATATTTAAGAGTAGGTTAGATAAATGTCTATTAGGGATGGTCTAGACAGTATTTGGTCCTGCCATGAGGGCAGGGGACTGGACTCGATGACCTCTCGAGGTCCCTTCCAGTGCTATAGTTTATGAGTCTATATACATATACACACATACACATACACATACACATACACATACACATACACATACACATACACATACACACACACACACACAGAGAGAGAGTTCCCAGCATAATGGCAGAGCCTGGTCTCAGTTTGGGCCTGTTGATACTAATGGAATACAAATAATTACAAACTGTCCCAGATTGAGGTGTCAGTAGAGGTGGTTTTGGAACAAAATTGATAAATAGTAATAAGTCATCAAGATGGTATTCACCCAAGAGTACTGAAGGAAGTCAAATATGTAAGTACAGAACTACTAACTGTGGTATGTAATCCATCATTTAAATCAGCCTCTGTACCAGATAACTGGCAGATAGCTGATGTAATGCCGATTTTGAAAAGGTGATTAGAGGTGATTCTATCAATTACAAGCCAGAAAGCCTAACATCAGCACCAGACAAACTGGTTGCAGCTATAGTAAAGAAGAGAATGATCAGACACAAAGACAAACATATTTTGGTGAAGAGTCAAGATGGTTTTTGTGACGGAACATCTTTGAGGGGGTCAACAACGATGTGAATAAGGGTTGTCTACTTGGACTTTCAGAAAGTTTTTGCTAAGAGCTTTTGGTGAGGGACCTTAAGTAAAATAAGCTAGCAATATTAGGAACCATTAGGAAAGGAATAAATAAAACAGAAAATATAATGCCCCTATATAAATGCATGGTATGCCCACACCTTGAATACTGTCTGCAGTTTTGGTCACTCCATCTCAAAAAGTTATATTACAATTGGAAAAGATACAGAGAAGGGCAACAAAATGATTAGGTGTATGGAACAGCTTCCATACAAGAAGAAATTAAGAAGACTGGGATGAAAAAGTAGAGGATATGATAGAAGTCTATAAAATCATGAGTGGTGTGTAGAAAGTGAATAGGGAAGTGTTGTTTCCCTCTTCACATAAACACAAGAACTAAGGTTCACCTAATGAAATTAACAGTCACCAGGTTTAAAACAAACATGAAGTACTTTCTTCACAGCCCACAGTCAACCTGTGAAACTCATTGCTAGGGAAAGTTGTAAAGTCCAAAAATATAACTGGGTTAAAAAAAATAGATAAGTTCCTAGAGGATAAGTCCATAAATGGCTGTTATACAAGATGGTCAGGGATGCAATCCCATGCTCCGGGTGTCCCTTAATCTCCAACATCCAGATGCAGGGCAGGATAACAGGGATGGATCACTCAGACTTGTCCTATTCTGTTCATTCCTTCTGAAGTATCTGGCACTGTCCAATTTCAGAAGACAGGATACTGAACTAGATGGGTCATTGGTCATAATCAGTAAGTATGTTCTTAAGTGAATGATAGTGTAACGGTATGAATGTGTGTATGATATCCCCTAACAGCTGACCCAAAGAGGCTCAGAAACTAGTCACTAGTAGGTATTTTCCTTCAGTTGCAGTGATAGAGGGGTGTCGGTTTGTGTGGTGCTAAGAGACTCACTAGTGCAGCACATGCAGTTTTATCTAGTGCAGGGGGTCGACAACCTTTCAGAAGTGGTGTGCCGAGCCTCCATTTATTCATTCTAATTTAAGGTTTCGCGTGCCAGAAGTACATTAACATTTTAGAAGTTCTCTTTCTATAAGTCTATAATATATAACTAGACTACTGTTGTATGTAAAGTAAATAAGGATTTTAAAATGTTTAAGAAGCTTCATTCAAAATTAAACTAAAATGCAGAGCCCCCTAGACCTGTGGCCAGGACCCGGGTAGTGTGAGTGCCACTGAAAATCAGCTCACATGCCGCCTTCGGCACGAGTGCCATAGGTTGCCTACCCCTGATCTAGTGACTGTTCCCATTATCCTCAATGTGTTACACTGAGCTGACATTTGGAGACAACAGAGAGCTAACAGTATCACAGGATACTTAAAATAATGGAGGGAGAACGGTGAGCTTCCAGTTTATGTGCTGCCTATTCTTCATACCCTTTCTATTCAGCAAATTGTGCCATATTCATAATTAATTACATGTCAACTAATTTTCAATATTCATATTACAAGAACAACATATCAGTTCAGCTTCCAACAAGCAATTCCCTGTGGAACTTAATTGTTTTGTTTATATGCAGTAAGTCACTTACTATGTGGTAAGACGTAACAATAAATTAAATTGTTTAAATCATGATCAAAATGATTTAAAGAACACAGCCTCGCTGTTTTTATTGTTTTAAACAGAGCACACACAAAATCTGGCCCATGGAGCCCACTGGTAGAGAACCTTTGCAACCTGTAGAAGAAAACTATGTCATCGGCAGCCCTTCCACGTCAAACTGTCTTCACAATGGGTGTTCCCTGTCTCCATAGCAACTGAAGGCAGACCAAATCTTTGCTTTGAGCCTGGGTTTAAGACCACCCCTCAGGAAGAACTTTCCAGAGTGCTCTGCCTCAAGTGGCACATATAGCAGACTTCAGGTCTCCCTCCGGAGCAAAGGTTTCAAAGGATTTTCAACTAAATATCTGTTTCTTCTATGGCTCCTTAGAACTGCTAAAAACTGATAGATCTCGGTGCTCTCATCAAGTCCATAAAGAGATCAATAAACCCAGGGGGAAATGCTGAAATCCATTGTTATAGCACTAGCTTTCCAAAACTTCAGATAATATGAAAATAAACCTCCTGGAGAGCTACTGAAGATATGATCAGGAAGAGTCAATCAAATGCTTTAGCTTCTGCTACAGCAAGAAGTATTATAAACACAGAATACTCCTTTTTGGACTTGTAACCACTACACTAGTATTCACAAAAGCCATATCATCCTCCTCCAAGTGAAAGCGGTACATGTCTAGACAGTACAAAGGGATATATGTTGCACAAGGCCCAGCAGCCAGTGGTTTAAGCATTGGCCTGCTTAAATCCAGGGTTGAGAGTTCAATCCTTGAGGTGGTCATTTAGTGATCTGGAGCAAAAATCTGTTTGGAGATTGGTCCTGCTTTGAGCAGGGGGTTGGACTAAATGACCTCCTGAGGTCCCTTCCAATTCTGATATTCTGTGTTTCTATGATTCAGAAGTGGCCAATGCAATCATTGACATTCTGCTATCAAAGGTAGTGACTCTGGGAACGTGCAGGTCATAGTGGATCGCTTTGCTGCAATGAGGTTCCCTAATTGTGGTAGGACAATAGACAAAGCATATCCCTATCTTGGCACTGGACCAATCAGTACATAAACCGCAAGGGGTAAGTTTCAATGATGCTGCAAGCACCAGTGGATCACAAGGGACGTTTCACCAACATCAATGAGAGATGGCCAGGAAAGATGCAGGACACTCGCATCTTTAGGAACTCTGGGATATTTGAGCAGCTGCAAGAAGGGACTCATTTCCCAGACCAGAAAATTACTGTTGGGGATGTTGAAATGCCAATAGTTATCCTTGGAGACCCAGCCTACCCCTTGCTCCCACGGCTCATGAAGCCATACACATGCAGCTGGACAGTCGTAAGGAGTAGTTCAACTATAGGCTGAGCAAGTGTAGAACGTGGCTTTGGACGTTTAAAAGCTCGCTGGCGCTGTTTGCTGACTAGGTTAGACCTCAGCGCAACCAATATTCCCATTGTTAGTACTGATTGCTGTGTGCTTAATAATATCTGTGAGAGAAAGGGGGAGATGTTTATGGCGGGATAGGAGTCTGAGGCAAATCGCCTGGCTGCCAATTTTGAACAGCCAGACACTAGAGCTATTAGAAAAGCACAGGTAGGTGCGCTGTGCATCAGAGAGGCTTTGAAAGCCAATTTCATGACTGGCCAGGCTAGTGTAACAGTTGTGTGTGTTTCTCCTTGATACAAACCCGCCCCCTTCGTTGATTTTAATTCTCTGTAAGCCAACCACCCTCCCCACTATGATCACAGATGGCAAAGGAAATAAAGTCACTATTGTTTTGAAACCATGCATTTTATTTTATTTTAAAAGGGAGATAACTGATAAGGTATCCTGAGTGGGGTGGGGGAGGAGGGAAGGACAAGGCCACATTGCTTATTGTAGCCACACTACAAGTCAAAACTGTTTGAATGACAGCCTTCTGTTGCTTGGGCGATCCACTGGAGTGGAGTGGCTGGGTGCCTGGAGTCTCCCTCACTGTGTTCTCGGGCATCTGGATGAGGAGGATATGGATCTTGGGGAGGAGGGCAAGCGGTTGTACGGTGGATGCAGCAGCGCTCTGTGCTCTTGTTGGCTTCCCTGCAGCTCCACCAGATGCCTGAGCTTGTCTGTTTGCTCCCCCATTAGCCTCAGCATTCCATCCTACCTCTTCTCATCATGCTCACTTAATGCTTTCCTGGACTTTGCCACTGAATGCCTCCATGCATTCAGCTGTGCCCTATCAATGCAGGCGGACTGCATGAGCTCAGAAAACATGTCATCGCCTGTGTGTTTTTTTTCCACCTTCTAATCTGTGATAACCTTAGGGATGGAGATGATGGGGGAGCATAGAAACATTTGCACCTGTGAGGGGATAAAAACGGAGAGTATATTTTAAGATGATACATTTGTGAGAATAAAAGGGAGACTCTTTCACAGTGAAACAAGCAATTCACAGCAGACAGCACATGTTCTTTAGGTACAATGTCGCATTTTGCCTTTTATATTGAGCACCTGCCGGTATGGTGACACATCACACATTGCAGGGCAACAGAATTCGGTTTCCAGGAAGTCATGGTAAACCAAAGGGTATGAGGGTTTAGATTCTAATACCTTCATAACATGTGGGAATGTTTTCCAACTGTAGCACCCTCCTTTCCCATAGCAAGCAATGCCAGTTGGGTTTGCCATTTAAAGTGAGGGACTATGGTTTTCAGGTGGATGTTGAGCACACACCTTCCCCCACTCTCCGCATGGCTATTTGGGATGATTCCTTCACCTCTGCCCCTGCCGTGTGGCTATTCGCAGGGATGATCCCTTTAGCCAAGCGCAAACAGCCCAGCATGAACGTGGCACTTTTACTGTTTCCTTACAAAAATTCCCATTTCAACCAGGCGACCACGAATGAGATCACTCTCCTGAAGCTAACACAGAAAGAAACAGACCAAATGTTGCTTGAATGCAACCAAAACCCAGGACCATTCACTGCCATGCTTTATGCTGCAATGATTCCAGACTACTTGCTACTGGCGTGGCATGGTAAAGTGTCCTACCATGGAGAACAAAATAAGGCGGCCCTCCCCAGAAACCTTCTGCAAAGGCTTTCAGAGTACCTCCAGGAGAGCTTCATGGGGATGTCCCTAGAGGATTCTCACTCCATCCCCAGACACGTTAACAGACTTTTCCAGTTGTTGTCCTGGCCGTGAATGCATCCCAAGTCTTCAGGGCAAATCAAACATTAAACACTATTGCTTTTAAACCCTGTATTGTAGTTACAAATGTGCACTCACCAGAGGTGCCTTCTCCGCCCTCAGGGTCAGGAATCCCGCCTTGGGAGGGTATTGGCTCCAGGGTGATGAAAAGGTCCTGGCTCCCGGGGAGAACAGATTCACCACTTGCCTGCTGCACAGTCTCCTCCTCCTCTTCCTCAGCCACAAACTCCTCCTCCATGTTGTGTGAGACACTCCACTTGCAAGTGTCCACGGACAGTGGTGGGCTAGTGATAGGGCCGCCCTCCCCTCCCCCGAATGCCATGCAGCTGATCATAGAAGCAGCATGTATGGGGCTCTGACCCACAGCAACCGTTTGCCTCCTCTGTCTTTTGGTAGACTTGCTAGGGTCGGAGTCCAGGTTGGAGTCCAGGATAGCTCCTAGGAAATCTAACCTCTGTGTGGGAACCAGAGTGGATTTTTCTATAGTAATCATCAGGCCTAGACGTGTGAATAGGTCCTTGACGATGCCCACATGCTGAATGATGTGTGTCTCGGAGTCTCCTCGGATAAGCCAATCGTCCAGATACGGAAAAAACGCATATCCGACGTCGGCGGAGGTAGGCGGCGACTACGGCCATACACTTGGTCAATACCTGTGAGGCTGTAGAAAGGCCAAACAGCAGGACCGTAAACTGGAAGTACTGACGGTTGGCTAGAAAGCGGAGGTATTTCCTGTGCGGAGGGAAGATGGCGATGTGAAAGTACACGTCCTTCATATAGAGGGCGGCATACCAATCTCCAGGATCCAAGGACAGGATAATGGTTCCCAAGGATACCATGCAGAACTTCAACCTTATCATAAACTAGTTGAGTCCCCGCAGGTCTAGGATAGGTCTGAGACCTCCGTTTGAGCAGAGGATTAGGGAATAACCGGAGTAAAACCCCTTGCCCCTTTCGTCCATCAGCATCTGCACCTCTTGTAAGAGGAATTGCTCGTGAGATGGGTCCCTGAAGGGGGACAGGGTTGGAACAAATTGGAGGTGGCACCCATACTCCACCGTGTGTAGGACCCAACGATCTGAAGTTAACTGGGACCACGCCACGAGGAAGTAGGAGTGGGATCCCGGCCTGTAACTGGTACGCCGCCCTCGGCCGCATCTTCAAAAGTTGTCGTTGTTCCCGGTGGTGATTGAGAGGGACCTTGATCTTGGCCCTCTAAGGGTCCTGACAGTCGTCTGCGACCACCTCGGCTGCGCCGTCTGCCAAAGTCCTGTCTCTGGCTAGGCACAGAGTACGGCGGTGTGGCTGGCGACGGAAAGGCCTGCGTTTGGTCGCCAGCATATGTACACTGAGAGAGTGCATTAGGACCCTGTTGTCCTTCAGGCTTTGCAGCCTGGGGCTGTCTTTTCTGCGAAGAGGCCTTTACCATCAAATGGTAAGTCCTGAATTGTATACTGCAGCTCCGGCCGGAGGTTTGAAACCTGAAGCCATGAGATGTGCCTCATGGTAACACCCAAGGCCAGAGTCCTGGCTGCTGAGTCTGCTGCATCCAACGAGGCCTGAAGGGGAGCTCTGGCCACCTTTTTTCCCTTCCTCCAAGAGGGCAGCGAACTCTTGGCGGGAGTCTTGAGGGAGAAGCTCCATAAACTTACCCACCGCCACCCAGGTGTTATAATTATAGCGGCTAAGCAAGGCTTGTTGATTTGCCACCCAGAGCTGTAAGGCCCCTGCAAAGTACACCTTGCGGCCAAGTAGGTTCATTCACCTAGTCTCCTTCGATTTTGGGGCTGGCGCTGCTGGCCATGCCGTTCCCTCTCCGTAACGGACTGAACGACTAGTGAGCAGGGAGGAGGATGGGCATACAAGAAGTCATACCCCTTAGAGGGCACCATATATTTACGCTCAACTCCCCTGGCCGCAGGAGGGATAGAGGCTGGGGACTGTCATATAGTATTGGCATTCGCCTGGATGGTCCGAAAAAACAGGCAGGGCCCCTCTAGTGGGGCAACCGCCGATAGAATGCCCACTACCAGGTCCTCTACCTCCGGGACCTCCTCCACCTGGAGGTCCATATTGAGTGCTACCCTCCTTAGGAGGTCCTGATGGGCTCTCAGGTTTGTTGGTGGGCACATCAGAATCGCGGTCCTGCACATAAGAGCTGTCAGCATGGGATGACACTGATGCGTGTCTGGATGGCCATGGAGGTGCTGAAAAACCATGGGCAGAGTCTCTGACTCTATTGGACCTTGCCCAACTCAACACCGGGGACCGGTACCGGGAGGCGTACGGGTACCTGGAACGAGATCCAGACCTGTGACCAGAGCAGTGCCGGGAGGTCGACCGAGATCTCGAGGCTCGACGTCAAGAGTGACTACGGGAGTCACGGTGCCTGTAGCAGTGCTGGAAGTAGCGGGTTGGCGAATGGGATACCAACCGCGGCGGCGAGTGCAACCGGTACCGAGGAGGAGAACAGCACCGGGATTGCAAGTGGTGTCAGGAGCGGGAGCATCTGCGGGACCATGATCATGAACGGTGCTGGTCTGCTGTGCCGACAGAGGATGGTCATATCACAGGAGGCTTGCCAAGAGACTCTATTACCCGCACCGGCAGTGCCTGGGGTTCAGGCAGCATCGACTCTGTCATGGCAATGAGATCCCTCGCCATTGGGAATGTCTCCGGCATGGAGGAAACAGTAAGCTCAACCATAGCGCGTACCGGGGAGCTGTCAGGCACCAGATCCGATGGCCCTTGTGGGACCGGGATCGATGGTGCCGACGTCATCGGTGCCTCTACAGGCATCGGTGCCAGGCGATCCGACTTAGACGAGCTCTCTGGCTGCGGTGCAGTTGGCATGGAAGCAGCAGGAGCAGGGAACTCAACCACGGCGCATGCCGGGGAGCTGTCAGACACTGGCAGGAGGAGTCGTAGGCTCTCTTGACCTCGGAGATAGGGAGCGGTGCCAAGTTGACTTTGGTGCCAGCGATAGTCAGTGCCGAGAGGCCTTGGCAATACCAGCGGGGTCCGGTGCCAAGGAGGCGCTTCTGCCTGTCGATTGACGAGCGCTCGGTGTCAAAGGCGGAGGGGTAAAAAGCCTTGAAAATGGGGCACTTAGCTGTCAAGTGCGATTCCCCAAGGCACTTACTTCAAACAGGAGTCGTGCAGATCTCCTGTCGGCATCGGCTTGTGGCAGGCCGAGCACAGTTTAAAACCCGGTGAGCTGAGCATGGGCTCTGGCACCGGGTGCAGGGGAAGGGGCTATTCCCCGAACCCCGCTAACTATTACTAAACTAACCATGCTAGTAAAGAAAAAACGTATAACTATATAAATATATATATAAAAGGATTATAACTATATACACGAGAACTACGAGTAGCTAGGGAAGTGGAGCTCAGCTAAGCCACGCTTCACTGTTCCAACGACTGACATGGGCAGTAAGAAGGAACTGAAGGGTGGCTGGGTCGGCAGGGGTATATATCCGGTGCCATAGCGGCACCCGTCCAGGGGGCGCCCAGCCGATCCACCGAGTGTTGCTAGGGTAAAAATCTTCTGACGAACATGCATGCAGGGTGCGCACACCTAACTGGAATGGATATGAGCAAGCACTCGAAGAATGAAGAGTTAGAATGGGACCAAGCTTTACTTGCTTCCAGAGAAGTGCACTAAGGACTCTACAGCTCCAGAGTTTACCACAGAATTGTGTTCCAGAATTTCAGTTTTATTAAGGGACGTTTTTAGCACTCAAAAACAATAAAGAATGTGACCTAAAATAAATAAATGCAGCAATGTCTTCCCAAGCTTATAGTCAGTAACTTGCGCAGGTGGGAACTGCCCTATTTATCTTAATAGCTTAGTAACTCTCAAACCTAAAAGATAAGGATTTGAATGTCAATATTTACTAAAATGATTAGTAGTTAATATTGGCATTCAAATCATTTATTCACAACATTAGTCTATCCCAGATTCCTAAATAGCCTCCATCACCCTCTATGCAGCTGCCAGAGTTCCTCCTCTCCTAACAGCCTTTACAATGAACTTAGGCGGGGGGAAAGGGGAGGGATTAGTCGACAATGCCTAGGACACTGAAAACTGGAAATGTTTGGATATTCTAAGGTATTGTCACGATCATATCAATCTAGCAGATTTGCTGCACTGATTTAAATATAAAAAAGTGAGTAATTCTTTCAAAAAGTTAAGTTTATGTGAAGCTGTTGCAGGGTTTCCACCACAGCAACCTATGCTTACAGCAGACTTTAGTACCAGCTTGCTGCTGAGTGCATGGGGCTTCATCATGCTTTCACCTCTCCATTACTTTGTTCTTTTATTCTAATTAAGACTCTGGAGGGAACTTCTTATCAACACATGGTGGGCTAATGAAGAGCAATGAAGTACTGCATTTCTATGCAGGAGTGCAAGATTTGTGATCAACTTTAGGATCCTAAGTTCCCCAGAGGATATGAAATGTAGATTTGCACACTTCAAATAGAATATATACTGTAGATTACAACCTGTGTGAACAGTACACAACTAATGAATACTTACTAGGGGAAGCATTAGCAGCTGAAAAATTGCTCTGGAGACTGGAGAATGAGTCTGAATGAAGAAACCAATTTAAACAAGTAAGTATCAGAGACTGGAACAGCAATTCTAGATGTCTGCAAAACCTTCATCACAATAGTTACATGACTTATAAAAATATTTATTAGATAAGTAGAGTAGAAACTAGAATACAAAGTCACTATGTCTGTATATATCAAGCCATAAGTTTGCTGTGACATTTTGGAATACAACTGATGGTACTACCAACAGTACATGAGACTTCTCCACATTGTAAGCAATTACACACATTTATTTTTGAGTTAGGTGGTTTTATCACCAGTCCCCTATCTGCTAGGCTGCCAATGTAGAAAGGAATTTATATCCCATACCAGAATACCTTATTTTTAATACCACACCAAAAAAATACTTTCCATTACATACACCATATTGCATACAGATTGAAAAGAGATTATTTGGTACAAGGCACCTAATATTTGACAACATTTTTTTTGAGCACTTGATAAAACAAGTTAAGCTGTGCACTTCTTTACATATAGAAGCAAAACTCCTCTGCAATATCTAGTAAGGAGGGTTTTGAATAGCATGACCTTTTATTCATTAATGAATGTTCACAATGTGCAGCTCTAAAACTTGGTACCATATAGTCTTGAATACAGCTTTTGCAGAAAAAGCATCTAATCAGTGCTTTATCTGGTAGTTCTGAAGAAAGTGCCTCCCCTCCAAAAAAAATTGCAGGGAGGAAAAGTGAGGTTTCTTAGAACTAAGAGAAAATTCTCTCTTCTCCAAAGCCTAGGGTTCTAGACAGGAGAGATCATATTCCATCCCATCAGAATCATGTGTATATTAGTGAGATCTAATGGCTACATCACCTATTTGACACTATGCCATACTAAACAGTTTTTCAAGCTCTCCAACTTCTTCTGACTGAGTGCCTCTTCAGCTGTTAAAGGTGGAGGACCAGACAGTGGAACAAGCCAGCATAAGTGATATTTCATGTCAAATCTCTCTAGGTCTTTTGATGAACTGCAATTATTATTTCATTACAATAACTAGTGTGAGCACTAATATTACAGGTTGCAACCACTATCTTATTATGTCCTAATTGTTCTTTATAAAGATTTTCCCTTAATATTCTGAAGGCAGCTAGAACAAGGCAGGACAGAGACAAAGAATATTGTGTAGCAGGCAGCTTCTACGTACAGCTTGTAATTTATATGCCTTAATCATATCTTCATTAATCTGCTTTCTGAAAAGAGAATGCCTAGTTTTTGTCATTTTTCCTAGAGAGAGACATTAAGATTCTGCTCTCAAGATTTTTTCCCCCCACAACAGATTTAAATAGTTGCTTTGGTTCCCAATACAAATACAGAAGAAGTTTATCATGTAAGGTAAGATAGGTAGATAGACTCTAATGAAAAATTCTGATCACTTGTTTCATACTGAAGTGGTGGGGGAAGAGAGGAGAGGAGAGGAGAGGAGACGAGAGAAAGTTCAATCACTATATATTTTTTCTAAAAAAGTTGCCCACTAAAATAATTACAGCCATTTAATAAGTAGTCGTCAGGCATTACCATGACTCAGAGTTATAACGGTCTTTTACAACACAATTGCTAGTGATATAGCTGTGTGTTCTATTCTTAGAATGGGTCATTGTGAGAGCTAGCTCAATAACTGTTTGGGGTTTTTTTTGGTGCACTAGAGGTTCCAAGAAGGTTTCAGTTCAGGTTGACTCAAATCCAAAAATTCTGCAACAAATTGAAAAGTTTGTTTTAAGTCAAGTGGAACATGTTTTGTTCAAACTGGAATCTTTTTGTTTCAGGGCATTTTTAAAGGGCTGTGGGGCAAGCCTCTGTCCTTCCTACCCTACATAATCTACTCCTTACTTTTTGGTAGACCCCCGCCCTTTACATCACATAGGATATTATGTACACTCCTCAGCACAGATCTTATGTCTTGAGCAGTACCGTAAAAGCACACTACATGTCTCAGGTGCTGTAGGAAATAATCGACAGTAGCAGGTATGCCACTTGGCTTACAAAAGTGCTAATCAAATACATCTAGCTCTTCACTACTTTATAATACCTACCTTCCCTACCTGTTTGCTGAGTGTGCCCTTATGAAGCACTGATTGGATACCTATCTTGCAAAAGCTTTATTAAAAGGATAATATAAAAGGATTTTATTTATTTATTTATTTTAAAGGTGGAGAATAGGAATTCTCATCTTAAGTAGAGACTGTTTAATAAAAAGCTCAGGGAAATAAAATTTTACAAATAAGTACATTTTCACCCATAGATCCTCTTTATTCAGTTCTGATGCTGAACAAAAATACAAGTAACTATGCAACTAGGTTTATCAAATCCCATTCAAAGAAAATGTGTCTTTGAAACATGGGAACAGATTCTAGAAGCAATATGGAATAAATCCAAATAGCCTTACAAAATATGGTGGCAATTCCCTACTACCAACTATGTTGGACAGAAGGTCTTTTCTCTTACTTCAATAACTATGTCTAGTATTTGGCTACCACTCGGTGAAAAATGAGTGCACACTATCAATATCACATCTACTGAGGAAAGCAAACAGTGTGCACATTTATCTGGAAGGGGGAAAAGCCCCCTGTAGCATATAATCTGGTTCAGCCATAGCTGGGATACTTGCTATTATGTATTATATGCACCTTTCTAATCAAGAGTACCTAAAGGGTCCCAGTTACCAGTCCACAAAAATATGCATCCTTTATATTCTGAAGGACACTGAACAGCTTTTAAAAATTTGAGCCTTGACAACTGCATTCTCCAGTTAGCCAAAGAAAAGGTAAGGCACCAGCAACAACAGTGCTAACTCCCACACACTGATCTGCCAACATTCCTCAGTTGTCATTGAGGGGGATCATTTTCTCACCTTGCCTATTTCATTCCTGGCCCACCTTACAAGGCTGGTTGTGCAAATTGTGATGGTGTTTGTTTGTAAACACAATATGGACAGTTAATAGGAACTGGACTAAAACAATCAATTCGTTTTACACAGGCCATTGGACAGCTGGTGAGTGGTAATATATTAGTCACTAATAATCAGAGCTCAATTTGAATTAATGACCTGTAAGTGGTAGGTTCATAATCCCATAATGCAGGAATGTCGAACATCAGTCCATTTGAAATATTTATGCAGCCCTATAGACATATGGATCTTTCAGAATGTTCGACTTAAAAGCTCTTATAAAAAAAAAACCAAAACACACAACCTTCATGGTTGCAAAGTCAGCTTTCCAAAATGCGTACCAAGGGTAAACTAACGTAGTGCTGTCTGCCAGAGTATGAAGATGACCCATCTCAGTTATTGTTCTAGGTTAACTCCTCTGGAAGTTGTTGGGTTAACTCTAAAGACCAATGAGGACATTTCAATAAACAGCATTATCTATTTCATGTTTTCCCACTGAACAGTACTGCAGGTGGCAAGAGGTATGGACCAAATAATTAAGTTAGCTACCAACAAAAGGCACTTTCTGCTCATTACCTTTGTGCAAACATCCCCTGATAACCAGTGGGAAGTCCACCACGGTCCAAGGGTAGTATGTAGTCCTTAACTACTCATCAGAATTAGAAGTGGAATTCTGCCCTTACTACAAAACAATTTTTTTACCCCTGCCTTAACCAAACTTGAACCATCTAGTCCAAACTTGTTTGCATTTATGAACACTGCAATTCTGTTAGATCTTCTTTGTCCCCTGGTTCAAATGTCACATTGTTAACAGAGTGCTGGCTCCCCCACTTCTGCATTAACTGAAGGTTCCAGATAGCCTTAGGTGGGTTGCATTACAACTTCAGATTTTAAAAGGGCATGGTGTCTAAATCCTAGTCTACACTACAAACCTCTCTCAGTATAGCCAAGTTGCTCTGGAAGTGGAAAATTCACATCCCAGAGCAATGCAGTTATACCAATCTAACTTCTCGTGTAGACAACGTTAGGTCAACAGGAGGGCTTCTCCTCTCAACATAGCTGTAGCCTCGTAGGGAGGTGAAGTACCTACACCAATAGTAGAATCTCTCCCATCAGCATACGTAGCTTCTTCACTAAACGCAACAGCAGCACAGCAGTGTAAGTGTAGACAAGCCCTAAGATGTCACTCTTCTAGCCAGTTTAAAGAATATACTAACAGAAACATTTACATTATTACTTTAAACAATTACTGAATATCAGCATACAAATGTGAAATATTTTATATCAGGAACATTCTTATGCTGAAATTTACTGTAATTCATGTACTATGGATACAAGGCACTTGTACAAAGGTGATAACATTTTTCTTTTGGGGGCAGATGAGGGAGGGAACTTCTCCTCCTCCGAAAATCCTTTTAAATAAAGGGCTGCCCTTAAAGAAGCAAAAACCATTTACTTCTGATGGCATTGTGGAATAAGAGTTGGTAAGTTTTTGGATTAATGATAGCTGTATGCCATGAATTTCAGAAGCTTATCTCAGAAATACATAAAGCCGAGTCTGCTTTTTCATTACTCCTACACAACTTCACCGATGGTCCCAGCATCATGAGAGTTGTGGAAATGTGAAAGCAGAATTTGGTCTTCTAGTTTAGGGATGAATCCTATAGCCAAACATTTGTTGCTATGCATCTTGTTAAATAAAATAGAAACCATATTTCTCAAAATAAATGGTGAGATGTAGACACACACTTATCTCAAGCTTGAATAAAAAAGTCTCAATTTAATACTCTGGGAGCCAAGCAATGAAAGCTTAAGTAGTCTTTAAAACTGTTCTGTAAATTATTTCTTTCACAAACTACCTGGTGATCATCCCTGGTGCTTTGACTGGCAATAGTGCCTTTTGTACATGGAGAGTCAACCAAAACCAAAAGTTTAAATAAAAACAAAAAAATCTACAAATGCACGGTTCAAGTGATTGTCAAACTCCCAGAAACATGCAATCTTTTTGTAAGGCAAGGTCCACACTACAAACTTTTGGTGGCATAGCTATGGAGGTGAGGTGTAATGAGGTGAGATTTGCAACAAACATAGGAGAGTGTCAACAGAAGCCCCTACGGTACAAGCAGTTATCCTGGCAAAGCTTTCCAAGTGAACATCTTGCTTATGGCCTAGTCTACATGACAAAGTTTTGTTGAAAGAATCTGCCTTTTGTTGCCACGAGTTTTTGTGCATCCATACCCACTTCTGATTGCAAGGGGAGAAACATAGATGTCATCACTAAAATAAAAACAAAACTTCCTTGATGGACAAAAATTCTCAGATGTACTTGCATCAGCAAATATTACATTACCTGTATATTAAAGACAGACAGTCTTCCAGCAACAGCCCACAATGCCCCTATCCCTGGGACTGCTCCAGTCATAATTTTGAATATCATTGCCCCAGGGATCACACAGAGACTGGAAGGGTTCCCCACACCACACTTTTAAAATGGGCATGGCTCAGCCTAAAGTACAGAGCTCCAATTAAGCCACATGCTCCTGTGTGGACCAGGAAAGAAGTTCTGGGTCTCTTTGGCCTGTGGGAGACAAAAGGCAAGTGCGATCCCAGCTGTTGGGCAACTACAGGAATAAGTGTGTGAAGATGATGCAGAGGGGATGCATCTTTGATGTAGCAACACTGGGCAAAAAAGTGTAGGAGTTCCAGCAGTCATACCAGAAGGTGAGGGAAGTCAACAGAAAATCTGGGACCGCCCTCCAGACCTACCATATCTATGATACTGGGCAGGGACCCCCTTCACACACAATTTAACAGTGAAAACTTTGTGAGACCCAGAGAAAAGAATTGCAGCAGAGCTCACCAAGGACAATCTTGTTGAGAAAGGAGAAGGATGCAAGACCCTATGGACAGCCAGGGGTTTTTCAATATCTAGACTGACCCAGCAGAGACCTAGAAAAGCCTAGAGACAGAGCCCAATGAGGAAGGGAAAGGGAGCACGGATAGGTGTAGTTGTGCACAATTTTTTCTTCACAGAGTCTGATGCCTCCTCAATCACTATGCCCCCTGCCCCTTTTTAGATGGTGACCATTCTCATATGCTCAGCAAACAAAAGAAAATAATTTACTTCTATAGCAGCCAGTTCATCTTAAAAACCATGTACTGGTAATAAAATATAATTTAGTCGCCATCACATCTTATCAAGATGTGTCTTATAATAACTGAACTTCTAATATAGAAAAAAAGACTGCAACAGACATACTGAAACAATTACCTGAACATAAAATTAAAGTGCATAGGAAGTTTAAAATATTCCTTGCAAGCAATCCTGACTGTACCTGATTTTTTTTTTATTAAGAGTGCACTTTTACAGTAAATGTGATGTGAATACTACAAGGTAGACTTTATAACATTACATATTAGCTCCACTTCTGTCACAGTAGCTATTATAGAAAGTGTTACAACCCTCAACATTTATTGTTAACAAGTTTATTCATTTATTTCAATAAAACTGTGCACGCGTGGGAAGGTGGTGTGGGGGGGGGCGTATTTTAAAATCAGTGTATATTTATCGGCACTTATGAAAGAAGAGTCACAGGCCAAATGGTCACCCCCTCAATGTTATAACAGGCATTTACAAATCCCTTTAAAATCTCTATTGAACCACAATACACAAACTCATACACAAAAGCAGCACTCTGCAATACAGCATCACACTGTTAAAATCCCAAGTTCTCCCTCAACTATAGAGTTCAGTCGCATCTGATGAAGTGGGTTCTAGCCCATGAAAGCTTATGCCCAAATAAATTTGTTAGTCTCTAGGTGCCACAAGAACTCCTTGTTGTTTTTGCTGATACAGACTAACACAGCTACCACTCTGAAACCAGTTCCTTGACAGGCTCTCCTAATTGGCCTTTGTTTCTGATGATTTTGAACAACCAAGCAATCTTCCCACTTCATCCTTCCAGTAACATTTCCCCCATTTGCTTCACAAAGATTACATAATATAAAACATTCAGCATGAACAGGAGTTTTTGCCTCAGAGATTCAACATAACAAGGAAGAACCATCACATCCTTTCAGTCTACTAAATGCAGTCATCCCACACCTGCTCAGATGCTAGTTAAATCTTTTCTTCCAGTCTGCCGTTTCAAAGCCATGGAAGCAAAGAGTAGACAAGGTCCCTCACAATCACAATTGGCATTTCAGCCTCACCAATGGTAATGTGCTGGTCCAAGAACAAATGTTCCTCCTTGCATCTACCATATTCCTAAAGATGAGAGCAGTGTCAGTGAAGTGTTGCTGTGCTCCACCAGGGACTTCATAGCCATAAAAAAGTACCCCTTCAATAGCAACACATTGGGGAAAGGTGGGAGAGCAGCAGAACCAGGATCTGCATCCCATCTATCACCCCACATCTGTTCAGGAAGCTCATTACTTCATACCCCTTTATTTCCTGAACATTGCCCAGTGGCACAATCCTGTGCAGCAGGAATCAATGACTTTGCACAGAAAGATAAAAGACAGTTAACACCAGTTACAGAAAAGGTCTTTGAGATGTGTTGCTCAGGGGGGAGTACTGCTAGGTTGGGGTGGAGGAGGCATCCCTGGTCCTGGGAGAGCAGGTCTGTAATGGTTGTGGTGGGGCGACCACCAGGCTCATGACGACCCATACCAATGCTGCTTGGGCCACACCGGGGCAACCAGGAGGACTCAGGACCTGTCTATCCTTTTCCAGGACCTTGCCTATCAGTGAGAATGGGGAGCCTGATGGTTCGACACCCATAAAACTGGAAGCTCGAGGATGAATAAGTTTTTCTGCCAAATGAATCCAGCCTCCTTGAGTCTTTATTTTTCGGAGTGGGAGCTGGTTGGTCCTGCCACTCCCTGTGGTTGACCGACTCAACCACCAGGAAGTTAGAGACAGGATGGGTATAAAGTATTCACACCCCTTGGCAAGCACAAAATACTTGTGTTCCGCTCCCTTAGCGATGGGGCGGCAAATGAGGCCAGGGTTTGCCACAAGGCATTTGAAATTTTCACCACCTCTTCGTGGAGTGGCAAGGCCACCCTGCGCAGTACCGAGGCGGACAAGACGTTAAACAGGGAGTCCGACGGCTCCTCCACCTTCTCTGCCTGAAGGCTGAGGTTTGACACTGTCTCTGCCTGCAGGTATATGGGATCTTGGGGAGCAATTACCACACAGCTGGGGTTCCAATTAATTTCTTTATTAAAGAAAAAAAAAGGAAGTGGTGGGAATTTAATAATGAAATACGATGGGATGGGGTGTATAGGGTGTTTACAATAGACAACGATGGGGGGGGTTCTTCTTATTGAAGAGTGTAGGGAGTTCTAATAGTGGGCTACAGCAAGTAGGGTTCAGCACAATGGGATACAGTACAGTCAATAAGCAACTCTAGATACAGTGTGGAAATGCAAAGCGTACCCAAAAGAAATGCAAAATAAAATGGTAGCTTCTATATGAGTTAATAGTTAGATACACAATGTAACACAGTGGCATCAATGTAAATACAAAGTATATCAGAAAAGTGGAGGCAACCAATGGGGTGTTATAATTACAAGTAAAATGTGAGTTACAGTACAACAATACAATATCAATATAAAGGCTGGGTCAAGAAACAGGACGGGGGGAGTGAGTGATTAGTGGTATGCAGACGAGCGGCTGGAAGCAGCGAGAGAGTGAAGCCCTGCAGGGTGAGGACAACGGAGCAGTGTGATGGTGATCTTCGGTAGGGGAGGGGCAGCGGAGAAATGTAAAGAAGGGCTAGAGAGAGGTTTAAGCAACAAGAGGACACCAAAAACAAAGGTTAAAAAAAACAGCAAAGGGTTTGGGAAGTTTCACAGGGGGAGAAGCAGCAAGGGGTTTGGGAAGTTCGGAGGATGATGCAGACGCGGGGGGGGGGGAAGCAGCAAGGAGTTGGGAAGTTCGGAGGGAGTGCAGATGCGGGGGAAAAGCAGCAAAGGGTTATAACAGGGAGACACGGAGGAGCACACAGAGGGGGAGATTGTAGCGGGAGAAAAACAGACACGGGAAAGTTCAGGGAGAGATCGGGACAGCAGGAAGGCGAATTTAAGCAGCAAAAAACCCTATCTATCTTAACCAACGACTAGGCAAAACAACAAATATCACAATTCTAAGCAAAGCTATAACAAGCAACTATACGGAGCAACAAAACAGTAAACTATAACAAGGCAGGTGAAACTTACAAGCTCTACAATCTTAACAAACTATGACTTATTAAACTAAAAAAAACCCCAAGACCTATGGTGCACCTTATGCTATGGGGAGGTTACAGAGGGCAGAGTGGTATGTGTCCAGGACCCAGCTCCCAAGGAAGCCAAGGGATGGTGGCTACAGCGGTGGATGCAGCTGAAAGCAGAGAGCCCCAAGGCAAAGCCCACAGGAGCAGAGCTTAGCGGCGGCACAAACTTATTTTTAGCGGCAAAGAGCCCTGGAGTTTGAGAGGTTTTAAAGACACAGACCAAGGTTTAGCTTGAGTCTGTGTGCTGGGGAAACAGAGCCAGCAGCTAAAATAATAAAATAAGAAGTATAGAAAGTTTTACAGAGGGATTCTTACCAGTCCCCAAGGCAGCAGCAAAGGCAGAAGCAGCAACAACATCAGAAGACGCAAGGAGGGCTCGGTACAGTCTCAATAATCAGGAGATCTCTCAGGTAGCAATTCGTTCTTCATGGGGGGGGGTCATTAAAAAAAACAGAGGTACACTCAAAAATAAAACGAGAGCGGAGAAAGGACCCCCCAGAACCCCTGGCTGATCAGACCCGGCAGCAATGCAGGAACCTCTGAGGTGTGTTTCAAAAATGTCTGGTTTTAAAGGCAAACTTGGGCAGTTTCACGCTAGTAATCCTGATAGGCTCCCTCTGTCACAGGGGAGAGGGCACAGGGAAAACACTGAAGGTAAGCCCAGAGACATGCCTGGACATAGTCCTGGGCAATAGGTGACTCAAGAGCACATGAGGCCTGACTCATGCCCAGGATCTTAAAAACACATTAGGTCTTGCAGCTCTGGACATTGCCTACCCTACACCAAGCCCAGGCTCAACGAGGTGATAACAGGACTAACCCTTTGAACAGGGCAGTGGTCCCACTTAGCATGCAGCACAAGTGGCCATCCCTTTGAGAAGGGCAATGGCTCTTCGCAAACAACTTAAGGGGCCCTCCCTTTGAGAAGGGCAGTGGCCCTGGTAAACAACTTAACAGCCAGGGAAGGGCGGCCACAGGAGAACAGAAAACAAAATGGAATAGGGGATAGCTGTAACATACAGACACCACCTTTTTCCCCAACAGCTCCTGGCGGGCTTTAGAATCCTCCTGTGGGATGGAGGGAGGAGGGGCTGCAAATCGCCTGATCCGGGGAGGGGGAGGAGGTGGCGGCGGCGGCGGCAGGTGCGGTACTTTGCACGTCCACTGGCACCCAAGGATCCACCACCTGGTTGCTCTCTGGGCACGGTGCCAGAGATGCACATCCCACCAACTCTGCCAGGAGAGTGAGGCCAACGGCTGTTCGAGGCTCCAGCCACCAAGCAAGCCCCCACCAGGGGCCATGGGGCCCCGTGCCACTGCACCTGCAGCGGCACTGGTGGAGCAGGCTCTTCAGCCTGGCTGGCCTGACCCATTGATGGATGACTATGAAGGGAGACCAGGCCGACATATGACCTGCCGCTGTCCCTGGACAAGGAGGAGCAGAGGCGCCGGGAGCGGTACCAACCACAAAACCATGATCCTGACATGGAAGAAAAGTACCGCTAGTAGCAGCTGTTCCCTGACTGGCTTCAGCGAGTGGATCCACAACAGCGAGATGCTGGCAATCGACACCCAGGGCTGTGGGAGCAGTGCCGTGGCAAAGTCCTGGAGCGAGATGACCACAAAGACAACAACTCGGAACAGTGTCAACAGCAACTTGCTACAATAGCCCAAGATGAGGATTTTTGGTGTCGTCCGCCTCAGTCCCATCAGTGTCCACTCCTTGAGACAGAGACTCCAGGCACTGCTCCGTCTGTTGGAATCCAGCCAGACAACCTGGTGGGGGTCGATGGCAACCTGCCTCAACTATGCACAGGATGGTCAGTGAGCGATGAACAGCGTTGGGAACATTCCCTCAACCGTGACCATTACCGAGACGGGTGTCTGCAGAGATCCCAGCAGTAGCTCTCCCCTTGACCGTGGGCCCAAGGTTGGCGGTGCTCCTGGTACCAGCATGGACATAACGTCCTGGGATGGTTGCATGGCCTCTGGCTTGGAGGGCATCTGGACAACCGGGGAAGCCTGCTCCGAATGGGCCAGGCTACTCCGCTCGACCTGAGTCAGACACCTACAGGCCGATGGGGACTGAGGACTGCTCAACATGGGTCTAGACTCTCCCCCCATCTGGTTCCAGTGCAGCAGCGGAGAAGGCCTCTTCTTAGCTTTCCTGGCATACCCCACAGACAGGGAGCGGTGCCAACTGGTAGATGGTGCTGGGGAGTTGCACCACACTGACATGGTGGTACTCGGTGCCAACTCGGAGCGGTGTGCCAGAGTCGGAGTCAAAGCCAACTCCATCAAGATGGCCTGGAGTTTAATATCTGTCTCTCTTAGTCCGAGGCTTGAATATCTTGCAAATCTTGCAGCAATGGCTGATATGGGTTTCACCCAAACAGCGTAAACAGTCTGCATGTGGATCACTCACTGGCATCGGTCGCCTACAAGTGTTGCATGACTTAAACTCAGGGCGCAAGGCATGCCCCGGCCCGAGAGCACTAACTAGGCTGAAACAAAACTAATCAAACTACAGATACCATACACTGAACGAAGAAGAGTTCTGGGGAAGGGCTGCAGCAAAGCTGGAGCAGAGCAGTTCTGAAGCACCTTCACTGGCCGCAAGGAACTGGTGGGGATGGGGGGCAGGGAGAGCACACAGCACCCCTTATACTGCACCATGAGGCGCCACTCCAGGGGTTGCTAGGGGCACTCCCCTTCCAGGTACTGCTAGAGGGGAGGAAAAACAAAAAACAAAACCAAAAAAAACACCCTTTTGACACCAGTGCACATGGTGAGCACGCACACCTATTGTGGAATACCCATGAACAAAATCACCCCAAACTGATTGTCCACTGACTAATATCAGTCGAGGGCTGCAAGCTTCCACTGTGTGATTGACAGTAGAAAAGTGGATGGCGAAGTAGCTCTCATTTGGGGGGGTAATCTCTTCACTTGGGGGCTAGGGTGAGCTCACCGCACAGATTCAGGTACATTGACTTTTGCATCCGGAAATATTATATTCACTGCTGATTTTCTCAGATCTGCATCACAATACAATCCCATCACTCAGTGTTCATTTCATGGGCTCAAAAGCACCACGCTACAGGGTACAGTCAGTAAATGCCTGCAGCACCTTGCAATTTTTATTCACCATCTGCATCATCCATTGCTCCTCATCATGTCCTGTCTCATCTTCATCTCAGCACCACTACAGCCATTGTGGTGATGGCAGCCTGAAGTTCCATAACATAGAAGCACTGGGCACCCAGTCTCTAAAAGCAGCCATAAGAACTCCAATAATCCATGCAGAAACCACAAGGAACTTTGGGAATTTTTTTTAAGAGGTCATGAAAATTATGGTACAGAGGAAAGGTAATTGTAAAAATTTGACCTTGAGCAGAGTCTTGTAGTGTATGGTGGGATACCAGAGTCCCACAAACCACTGTGCTGTAAGGTGGCATGTGGAGGCATCCCAGTGTCCCCCAGTGGGGACCAAATCTTCTTTTGACAATGCATGACATTGGTAAAGGAACCAATGTGCACATGTAGCATAACCTAGTCCCAGATTTGGACCTTAGCGTCCAAAATATGGGAGTTAGCATGAAAACCTCCAAGCTTAGTTACCAGCTTGGACCTGGTAAAGCTGCCACCACCCAAAAAATTAGAGTGTTTTGGGGCACTCTGGTCCCCTCAAACCTTCCCTGGGGACCCCAAGACCCAAATCCATTGAGTCTCACAACAAAGGGAAATAAACCTTTTCCCTTCCCCCCTCCAGGTGTTCCTGAAGAGACACACAGAAGCAAGCTCCGTGAATCTAAACAGAGGGATTCCACCCTCCCCCGTTTCCAGTCCTGGAAACACAAGCACTTCCCTCTTCACCCAGAGGGAATGCAAAGTCAGGCTAGTAAATCTAACACACACAGATTTCCCCCTGACTTCTTCCTCCCACCAATTCCCTGGTGAGCTGCAGACTCAATTCCCTGGAGTTCCCCACTAAAGAAAAACTCCAACAGGTCTTAAAAGAAAGCTTTATATAAAAGAAAGAAAAAATACATAAAAATGGTCTCTCTGTATTAAAGTGACAAATACAGGGTCAATTGCTTAAAAGAAATATGAATAAACAGCCTTATTCAAAAAGAATACAATTCAAAGCACTCCAGCAACTATAGACATGTAAATACAAAAAACACATAAATCACTATCTGATCCTTTGTACTTACAACTGGGAAACAGAAGATTAGAAAGGCAGGAGACAGAAAAAAATCACTCCTCATAGCCGAGAGAGTACAGGCAGAAGACCCAAAAACAAAAGACTCACACACAAACTTCCCTCCACTCAGATCTGAAAAAGTCTGGTTTCCTGATTGGTCTTCTGGTCAGGTGTTTCAGATACTTTTTTCCAGGTGTAAGAGACATTAACCCTTAGCTATCTGTTTATGACAACATGTTCTAAGACATAGCAACACTGACAGATATAAGCCAGCTATAGTTCAAGCAGTGAAATTTTCCAGTAGAGACATGGTTTCAGTCTCATGCCTCATACCCAGTTATAAATTGTTCCATATGACAGAAGAGGAGCTGACAGGTAACGGTATGAATACTAAGATGTAACAATTTTATGAATATTGTATGACAGTGGTTCTCAAAGCTGGTCCACCACTTGTTCAGGGAAAGCCACTGGTGGGCCGAGCTGGTTTGTTTACCTGTCGCATCCACAGGTTAAACCGATCGCGGCGGTTCACTGCTCCAGGACAATGGGAGCTGTGAAAAGGATGGCCAGTACATCCCTCAGCCTGCGCCACTTCCCGCAGCACCCATTGGCCTGGAGCAGTGAACCGCCGCCATTGGGAGCCGCGATCAGCCGAACCTGCAGATGCGGCAGGTAAACAAACCAGCCCAGCCCACCAGTGGCTTTCCCTGAACAAGCAGTGGACCAGCTTTGAGAACTACTGCTGTATGTGATTAGGTCAATGAGGGGAAGTTTTGCATGTTGTATTAAGCATTTCCTGTATGACCATATTGAGCTAACACTGGGGGCTGCAGGAAGAACAGACATGGATGGCTTCCCAGATAAGTATACCCAAGCACACACTTGAAAGAGAATGGAGAGGGGGAGGAAACAAAAGAAAAAAAAAAACAAAAAACACAGTTTCAAGGATCTTACCATCCTTTCCCCAAAAAGAAAGTACAATTTAGTTTTGCCAGGTTGGGAATTTTGAGATCAAAACAATACTAAACAGTTTAGAGACTTGAGGCGGGGGGGGGGGGGAAAGAGAGAGAATCACTTGCTGTCAGAAGATGCCTAGGGAGACAGATTTAGAGGGAGAGAAAGGGGGGGGGGAAAGGAGAGAGAGAGAGAGAGACACAGAGACAGACACTCTTTGCAGAGGTGGTCTAAAGAAATTTGGCCTTCCCATATCCAAGGAATGGCTAGCCTTATGGAAAAGTAGATGTGTACAATGTTTTATTAACATGTTTTCTCCAAGGTGTCTTCAATAAGTGATACCCTGGTCACTGGATTACCATGGTCATTAACCTGGAGGGAAGAGAATTACAAGGTCTGGACAAAAATCAAACCTGCAGCTTTAGCTACAGCCAAAGTTGCATAGCAACAACAGTTGATGCACTGGAAACCACGACCCAAGAGTGGAATAACTGTGTGATTGCACCCCCAAGACAAGTGATATCTAAAGGCCTGAGACCTGGGAGGCGTACACTAGATGAGACCAGGAGGGGTCAGCGGTGCAGTTTGCCTAGTAACAGTCTGTTACAAAATCATTGATATGCTAGTGTCAGTTTGAGACTAACTTTTATGGAAGAGATGGCCATGATACCAAGTCAACTGTCTGCCCTCCTTAGGAGGGAAGGGGTAAGGAGATACTTCCGTCAAATGATTATGGCCAAAGTATTATTCAATGGTACTAAGTGGATATAATTTGTTAGGTACAGTTATTTCCATTTTATATTATTAGAAACCACTTAGGCACAACTGTGGCTATAGCTAAAGCTATAAACCCATTATATATGCCCAAAGATGAACTTCAGCCAAACACCCACAAAGTTTTGGGAGAGGGAAGGAAGAAAAACTTTGTGACTTTACAATTTGATCTGAGGGATTAAACAAATCTCTACTTATTAAAATTACCATTATCCAAATAAAACACACGCAGCGTGTGCAGATAATACAGCAGTACTGGTCTTCCAGCAGCTACCATTGGCCGGGGTGGTGAACCGCGGCCACCAAGAGCTGCAAACTGCCGAACCTGCGGATGCGACAGGTACACAAATTGGCCCAGCCCGCCAGGGGCTTTCCCTGCACAAGCAGAGGAACAATTTTGGGAACCACTGACATAGAAAAAGTAAGAAGATGGATGTAAGTGTAGGAAGTTTACAATTTAGGCAGATGCACTCCAAGATCTTGGCTATTTCCTGTCCGTCCATTGAAACATGATCCTCCCTCTGAAGACAAGCATGTTCAGCCAATACGTTTAAATATCACTTTATTGTGTATCTACTGTATACTCTGACATGGAACATATTAAAGGTTAAATGTTCTGAAAACTAGACATTTAACTTTGATAAATGAAATATTGCCACAAAAATATGGAATAGCCAAACCAAGCCTAGTAGTAGACACATTCTGGGAACTATTTAAATGCTGACCAAGTAACAAGTTTAGCCTCTCGATTTATTGACGAGACAACACCATAAAAAAAGCCTCTTTCACATCAACTACATTTACACTTGTTATCCAGGGAAGGTAAGTGCAGAAGTAGCATATTTTTAATATTAGAGGTTTTCCCAGAAAACTCAACTGAAAGTGAAGGTGGGGAGGCTGGGGCAATATAGCATTAGCACACCAAGCTCCCGAAGATGTCAGTTCACATGGTATTTGTAAAACAAATGCATGCAACCTGCAACGCCATTAGTTCAAACCTTGATATCTGTTTCCTTCGGTTTATAGAAGAGACTTTTTTGGAGAGAGAGTCATTTATGACAAATCTGTCTTGTGTTAAAACTACTAATTTCGTTCCCCGCTCTCTGCTTTGCAAGATACAACTGATTCTTTCCTCATTTAAGTTCATGTTGGCTTTTAAGTGAGGATGGGAATGAGGTTGAGGTGAGAAGATGGTCATAAGTGCTTATGCTACATATCTAGCATGTTCTTGTATCCCATTAATGGTTAGAAAAACTGAAAAATAAAGAATATCACTTTTACCCCTAATTTTAAACACAATTCATCCTACACAAAGGGCAGATGTCTTGCAGGGCAAAACCTGTGATTTTCAATTGTGTGAGCTTAATATGATTGAAGAGCCCCATTAAGTTGGAGGCTAAAGATGTCTGAAACTGCATAAGCAGCCATATTGTAGTCTAGGCTCCTACCATAGGCTATGTCTTCACTGCGGAGCTAACTCAGCACTGAGGTTAGCCTAACCCAAGTGCAGGGTCACCACATTTTCAAAAGGCAAAAGCAGGACACATGCAGGAGCCCTGCCCATATGGCCCAACCCCCTGCTCCTCTTCTTCCCCCTGAGGCCATGCCCCACCTCCAGGCCAGACATTGGAGCCTGGCCACTGTGGAGAACAGTGACTGTCCCATGCCGCTCAGGGCAAGTGGACGGTTCAGGGCTCCCCACTGCAGCTCTTACTACTGTCTAGGTTCAGCTTTTGACCTGGCCAGTGGGCAGGGCCTCAGGGGGCAAAGCAGCAGAGGGCGAGGCCTCATGGTGAGTGGGAACTAAAGCCCACCTCAGCCATCCCCAATGGCAAGAGGCTAGTGCTGCCCCTGAGCCTCAAGCAGATACAGAGCAGCACTGCAGGGAATCCGGGACAAATGCTGTCCCAGAGTCATTCAGCAAGAGACCAGGACTTGAACTCTATTTCAGGACTGTCCTGCCCAATCCTGCAAAGCCCTGCTTGAGTTACAGGTGCACACAGCACCAGCAAGCACACAGCGTGTATCAGTAGGACTTGCTGTGGCACAGCCTAGACATCCTGTGCTGCCGTAATTCTTTCCCAGTAGATTGTGGGAGAACTTGTGTCTTTCTGAGCACACAGGGGAATTATGGGAAGCTAGTAAAGGAACATCAGCACTCAAGTAGTTTGGCTTGCTTCCTCATGCAAAGTGGGCTGGCTAACAGCATGAAAGAAATCTTCACCAAGAGGTTTGTCTACAGCCCCTGACAAGCCAGCTAGGTCAGGCTGAAAGTATAACCTCCTCAACCAAACTGAGTGGCATGTGTGGTCAGGAGACAGCTGGTGCAGCACCCAGATAAAAAAGTGAGCTAACTGCAGCGAAAACACACCCTTATACTACAACACAGACAGCCAACATGGCTTCACACACCTTAGCCCCTATATTAAGGAGCTTTTCTATTATGCTAAGGTAATAAAAAAAATCCACACCCCCTTTTAATCCAGAAATACAGGACCTGTGCATGCACATGCACGCTGAAAGCCATCTATTATGACCAAGTCTAAGACTGTCACGTATATTTTTAATAAAACTCAGGGACAGGTCACGGGCAATAAACAAGTTCAGGAAGCCTGTGACCTGTCCCTGAGTTTCACTAAAAATATCCCTGACAAAATGGGGAGGCGGGTTCAGCTCAGCACTCTCTGCTGCTCGGGCATCAGGGTCCCCCTACTCCCCGCTACAGTTGGGCAGCTGCAGAGGCTCCCCTGCACCAGGGCAGGGTCTGGGAGCTGTGGAGGAGCTGGCTGGGAGCTCCAGCCCCAGGCAGAAAATGTCCTGGAGGTCAATGGAAGTCACGGATTTCATGACCTCCATGACACAATTGTGACTTAATAATGGCTTTTAAAATGTTATTACAAAGAAATGTTTACTGAGATCTGACTCAGTACAACTGTTTCTCTAATAAATTAGATATGCAAAGTCTAGCACTGTAACAACCTCCTGCTGAAAATGCTATAGTCTCAAGTTCGTTTCCTCTGGAAAAAGCACCACATTCACTAAATGATTGCTGTTCATCTTTCCCAGGGCTACCTTTACAGACAATGGTTTGAAGGTAGAACAGCTACTTTGTGAAGCTACTTGCTGGTTGTTTACAGAACCAATTCAGCTAGCCAGACACCAGTATCAGATTGCAAAGTACTAAAAAACCAAGGGTCTCATGTACAGTAGACTCACATTTTAAGAGCCTGCACCCGAAGGAAAGATGCTTCAGACATCTCTCCACCTCTGTCTTTGTAAATTTAAAGTGTTTCTTTGCCAAAACATCATTTAACTGAAGTGCTTCTACCCAATGCTTACTCCATAAAACTGGGGAAATAGTCACAAGACAGTCAATGTGACCTACTAGGATTGTGGAACACCCCCCACCATTACTTGTAATTTAATATTAGTCTAGAGAAAGCACTAGAAATCACACATAGGAAACAACGGTATTATATTAACATAGGGCTTGGAGTTCGATTGTGCTGAACAATCTCATTCTCTCTCTGAGGGTTTACAAACTGAAAAACAGATTAACGGTCAGGAATGGGAATATAATCAACTGCACATGCACGAATTCAGAACAGAGTTCTTACATGTTTTGCTATTTGGTATGTTTTTTAAATTGGCAGCAACTGAGGGAGCAATGAGAGGTATGGGTACATGAAGAAAGGGAAAAGGGAGAGTCAAAGGGTATGTCTATACCAGTGTTTCCCAAACTTTTTTGGCCACGGAAGACTTTTTAGCCTATTATGGAACACTTATATTAGTTTGTAGTCATTTGGTTTTCAAGTAAAAAATTGCGTTATTTATGCTCAAATATATTTTTTTTTTATAAAACAAAGCAACAATACAAATTTAAAATAACTAACTAACTAACAATATCTAACTGGTAGCATGTATAAAATAGTACAAAAATCAAGTGCAAGAATCTTTCACGGAACACCTATTCACACCATGCGGAACAACAGTGTTCCGTGAAACACAGTTTGGGAAACGCTTGTCTATACTAGCCGCCAGATTGGCGGGCAGCGATCAATCCAGCAGAGGTCGATTTATCGCATCTACTAATCTAGACATGATAAATAAACGCCCCGAGCACTTTTCCATCAACTCTTGTATTCTACCGCCACGAGAGGCGCAGGCAGAGTCGACGGGGGAGCAGCAGTCGACTCACCGCAATGAAGACTAAGTGTGTTGACGTCAGCTACGTTATTCGCATAGCTGAAGTTGCGTAATTTAGAGCGATCCCCCCTCTCCCTGCAGCGTAGACCAGGCTGCAGTTCAATCACTTGCTCAAAATATGATCAGCAACAGGCTTTTGTAGGCATCCTGAAAAAGGAGCCTTTAAAGATTTGCTCTATAAAGGCAGTGAATGCACAGATTATATAAGTGGAGATTCTCCCGCACATAAGGGGTATAAGGCGTTTCAGGGAGAGACTGACAGGAGGTGAGAATTGGTGCCACAATAGATTAGATCAGCCAAGTGGAGGAGGGAGGGGATTAAACTGTGAAGGGCCTTAAAGGGAAAAACAAGAAGCTTGTGTCTGATGCAGAGATTAAGGGAGAAACAATGAAGCAACTCTGATGCAGTCAGAATAATAAGCCAGGAGGATGATTTCATTAAGTACATGATATAAAAGGCAGCGCTAATTCCTAAGCAGCTATGAATGTGACATCTGCTATGACAGAGCCAGCGACAGTGCAGCAAGGTAATGTAACAGTATGACACCAGAAGTGTCAAGTAAAGACTTAAGAGCCTAGAAATGTAGATTGTAACAATTGACATATCCCAGAAGCAAGATGCTCAGGGCATTTTATGCTAGTTAATGACCAATACCTTGACTTTAAGTGCTAGCACCAAGACACTGAGACATCTGTTAAGAGAAAAAGCCTCACATTGGATATAGCAACACCTCTGGATGCCTAAACAAAAATAATTCATATAGGAACATTACAGTTCCATGTTCACTAAATTAGGCTTAATCTACCTCCCAGTGGATCTGAAGAGTTTTTCAGCAATTAGGGATATGAAGTTTTATTCCTATAAATTTAAAAGACAAGATGTAGGAAATAGGGCTTCTATGTTGTGAACTCTGAAACCATGTTCTTAATTCATCATCTATTTAAACTTTACACGTTACACTTTTATGGATGCCATCTTATGTTTTTACGTTAGCGACTGGACACCAAGTGGCACAAAATAATTGAAAGAATGGATGGTTGGTTCACTGTGTAAAGCAACAGAACTTAAGGGCCTAGGTTTTCCTTAACACATATTACACATTGCCAGGAAACACTGAGTGGACACACTGAGCTTAAAGCATGAAATTAAAAAAAAAGTATAAGATTATAGTATTTCAGGGGAAGGCAATACCTAGCCATTTTTTCCCATATGTTATCAATTAATTTCTGAATTTATCAGGTATAATATTAGGGATTTTGTTTGAACCCACTTACTGCTGGCAGCTGCATGTGCAGTGCTACTTCATTCCAATTAGTGGTATGAGGGAAACCTGTTACCTTATACACCATTCAGCAGTTTGGCAAGTGCTTTGTACCCGGACATTCCTGGAACGCTGCACAGTAGTTAAGAGACTGAAATAACCACATGCCTCAGGGAAAAGGAGAACTGGATGTAAGTTACCTTTAGAAATTGAACTATGTTGAGTATTTTGCAAAGTTTCTTTGATCTGATGCTTGGAGGATTACAAAGTACAGCAGGAAATAAAGGAATGAATTATTAGAAATGAACTTTGTAAAGATTGATGAAAATCACTGAGGAGTTAGGAATGAAGCTAACTAGGGGTTAACTGTGTTGTACTACTGTTTAAGTCATCTCTAATTATGTGATGTATATATCTCTCTCATACACACACACTCTCCCAGAATGCTGGGAATAAATTAAGAAATGGATAGATAATAGGACAAAAAAAAATCACATTTCCTCTATATAAATCCATGGTATGCCTTGGTATCCTTGAATACTGTGTGCAGATGTGGTTGCCCCATCTCAAAGAAGATATAGTGGAATCGGAAAAGGTTCAGAAGAGGGCAACAAAAATGATTAGGGGTATGGAATGGCTTCCATATGAGGGGAGATTAATTAGATGGGACTTTTCAGCTTGGAATAGAGATGACTAAGGGGGGATATGATAGAGGTCTATAAAATCATGACTGGTGTAGAGAAAGTAGATAGGGAAGTGTTGTTTACTATTTCTCATAAGATAAGAACTAGGGGTCACCAAATCACATTAATAGGCAGCAGGTTTAATACAAATAAAAGCAAATATTTCTTCACACAGTCAACTTGTGGAACTCCTTGCCAGAGGATGTTGTGAAGGCCAAGACCGTAACAGGATTCAAAAAAGAACTAGATAAATGTATAAAGTATAGGTCTATCAATGGCTATTAGCCAGGATGGGCAGGGATAGTGTCCCAAGCCTCTGTTTGCCAGAAGCTGGGAATGAGTGATGGGATGGATCACTTGATGATTACCTGTTCTGTTCATTCCCTCTGGGGAACCTGGCACTGGCCACTGTCGGAAGACAGGATACTGGGCTAGATGGACCTTTGGTCTGCCCCAGTAGGACCATTCTTATGTATATATGCACCAAGAAAATTAGTTTAGCACATTAAAATAGATTTAACACATTGTAAACTGGATATCAACAACAAAGAAAAAGTAATGGAAGGGCTGATATGGGACTCTTAATAAAGAATTAAAGAAGATCATATAATCAACATGGGTTCCTAGAAAATAGATCCTGTCAAACTATCTGAGTGAGAGAGATTACAGGTTTGGTTGATAAAATTATCACTGATCTTCACAAACTTCCCTTCCCCCACTAGCTTGCTGTGTGGTGATCCAAACACTGGCTCCCATGTGCCACCCCGAACTCCCCTGCCCTCTATCCAACCCCCCACCCCCGGTCCTTGCCCCCTTACTGTGCTGCCTGAAGCACTGGTGGCGCAGCTGTGGCTGGAGCCAGTCACGCAACCGTGCAGCACAGAGCACCAGGTCAGGCCTCGCTGCCCAGCCACCCAGATCATTGCGCCAACGGCGGAGTGAACTGAGGCTGCGGGGAAGGAGGAACCACAGGGGAGGGGCCGGGAGTCACCTCCCGAGCCAAGAGCATCCCGCAGGCCGTAGTTTGCCCACATCTGAGCTAAGGACAAAGAATACAGGCCATATTTACTGGATGGGGAACTATCCTGGGAAGTGGTCACTCTGAAAAGGACTTGGGAGCCCTGGTGGATAATCAGCTGAATATGAGCTACCAGTAAAACTGTGTAGTTAAATGTATTAATAGGAATAAAGCAGGGATATTATATTATCTCTGCACTTAGCACTGGTGCTACCACAGCTGGGATACTGTGTCCGGTTCTAGTGTTCACAACACAAGGAAGATGTCGATAAACTGGAGAGGATTCAAAGAGCCACAAAAACAATTAAAGAATTGGAAAATGTGCCATATAGTGAGACTAAGAGCTTGATCTGTTTAGCTTAACAAAGAGAAGGTTAAGGATTTAAACACTGTATATGGAAAAAAAATATTTGATAGAGGACTCTTCAATCTGGCAGACAAAGATATACGAAGATCCAATGGCTAAAAGCTGAAGCTAGAAGATTCAAACGGGAAATAAAGCACAAATTTTCAACAGTGAGGATAATTAACTGTGAGAACAGTCGTCAAGGGTTGCAGTGGATCTATCACTGGCCATTTTTGAAAAGATTGTATGTCTTCTAAAAAAGATATACTCTAATTCAGGGGTAGGCAACCTATGGCACAGGTGCCGAAGGCAGCACGCGAGCTGATTTTCAGCAGCACTCACACTGCCCGGCTCCTGGCCCCAGTCCAGGGGGCTCTGTATTTTAAGTTTAATTTTAAATGAAGCTTCTTAAACATTTGATAAAGCTTATTTACTTTACATACAACAATAGTTTAGTTATATATTATAGACGTCTAGAAAGAGACCATCTAAAAACATTAAAATGTATTACTGGCATGCAAAACTTTAAATTAGAGTGAATAAATGAGGACTTGGCACAACACTTCTGAAAGGTTACTGACACGTGCTCTAATTCCACCAAGAATTAATTCAGAGAGGTCAGACTAGATGATGCAGTGGTCCTTTCTGGTTCTGTAATCTATGAATCTCTTCAAGCCACATTCATTTTTCTGCTTGGACCTTCCACAATTGATATTTTTAGGGTACAATTTAAATCTGCAAATCAGACATTCCACTCTGTTTACTAACTTCCTACTTACCCTGCATCACTTCCACACAAGAGGAATGAAGAATAAAGAGAAATCATCTCAAGTTTCCCAGTTACAGTAGATTCTTCCTATTACTCGTCAATATTTTACACTAGTTCACACAGTTGTTTTAATTATAGCTACTAGAAGGCCCATTTTGCCATCCTATAACAGAGTTATATTCTACTCCACAAATATTCCCACTGAATGCAGCATCTTGCATTTGATGAGCAAGTGGTATGGAGACAGGCATATTCTCTATATGAAAGCCAATTACATCCAACGAAGTGGGTATTCACCCACGAAAGCTCATGCTCCAAAACGTCTGTTAGTCAACAAGGTGCCACAAGACACTTTAAAAAAAAAAAACAAAAAACAACAACTAGTACTTGGTATATTTTCTTGGACTGGATATCATGTTTAGTTTTATTTTATATACAAAGTATGGATAAGAAATCCACCCAACATTGGTTAGGTCAGAGAAGCTGGTCCATGCATCAAGGGGCTGTGCAGGACAGGCAAAGGCACAAAGGTGGCTTTCAAGAATTCTTACGTCTCTGATCCCAAGACCAGATGGGGCACAGTTTGAGCCTGTCACAGATGCCATTCTTTCACCCCAATCTGATTAACAGCAATTGTGCGAAACTTTAGACTTAACAGATCTATTGCAGCCTCTATCAGCTGCTCTATCCAAGACACTACATTTGAGATCCTTTGATCCTAACAGCAGCATTAGAGAATGCACTGTTTGGGAAGATCAATTTCAACTTCAACCAAGTTGGAATAGTTTTAAGTTCTGAATAAGCATAGTTAAGCTACATGCACCAAAAAAGCATCAGAGCTAGAAAAGGAGCTAAGCCATAATTTTTTGCAAACTTAAAATTCTCATTTAAAAATAAGTTTCTAGTCCTAGCGTTTGTGAAAACACTGTCAATATTAACAAACAATACTGCCTGCCTTCCTAAGTCAGAACACAGACAGCTCAGTGCTTCTGTTACTGCTCTTGGATCCAGCTATAGCTGAAATTAACAAGACTGAGTGTTTGAATAAGTCTAAAGTCCAGCTGGGGGCCTGCTTCCGAGTGCAGGTACACATGCCCACACCAGCTCTGCTTGAGCTAACGTGCTAGAAATAGCAGTGTAGCTGGGAGTAGCGTATGAGGCAGCTCAGGCTAGCCACTGGATATAAAGTCACCTGACCCCCTGGAAATATACTCTGGCAGCTAGCCTGAGATTCCACCTGTGCTAGCCCTGGCTACACTGCTATTTTTAGCCCAAGCAGAGCTAGCACATGTGTCTACTTGCACTGGGAAGCAGGCTCTCAACTGCAGTCTAGACATACCTTTGGGGAGACTGGATTACAGCTAAAACAATGACCCTTAATCTCTTCTGCTACTGCAAATATATATATGCTTTAAACATTTTACACACCAAACTACAATTTTTGCACTTGACATGATTATTTTTTCCTCTAATCAATATGTATATAAAGAAATGTATGCTGGTGTTTAAGGCAAGGTTTTAAAAGTGAAAGTGAGCTGATAGGATAGCATAAGGATTGGACCCCTACTGTAGAAATGTGGAAAATATTAAAAAAAACAAAACCACTACGATTACAAGACAGGGTGAGAGCAAGAAGATGTGGAAGGTGTGAGAGAAGAGGATGAGTAAATGGGTATTAACTTTGAGAGGTAGGGAGCAGCTTCTGGAAACTAAGCTGTCAATTTTAAGAGTGCTGTAGAATGCAAAACAGTATGATCCCACTTTGTAGTTCAAAAGTAGCAAAGTGGAAACATTCTTGACTCCTTGAACTAGAACAAGGATTTAGGAAGACAGTTGGAAGTGATCTGCACTAGTGAAATTAAACTACAATTAAAGTCCTGATCTTACCTCTTTTGTACCCATTCAGACTTCTGTAATTGCTGAGACCCCACTGACTTCTACAAGGGTCATGTCATGCAAAGTCAGCTGTAAAATCAGGGCTGATGTCAGTTTGGTATATTTGGGTAAAGATTAATTATTTGAATTCGGGTAGTGACTATACCAGGTGTGGCCAACCTGAGCCTGAGAAGGAGCCAGAATTTACCATTGTGCATTGCCAAAGAGCCACAGTAACACATCAGCAGCCCCTCATTAGCTCTCCCCACCCCTCCACCCAGCGCCTCTCACCCACCAGCAGCCTGGTGGTCAGCACCTTTCCTCCCTCCCTGCACCTCCCAATGAGCTGTTTCATGGTATGCAGGAGGAGGTGTGAGGGCATAGCAGGCTCAGGGGAGGGGGTGGAGTGGGGGAAGGGCCCATGGCAGAACCAGGGGTTGAGCAGTGAGCACCCCCAGGCACACTGGAAAGTTAGCGCCTCTAGCTCCAGCCCCATAGTTGGTGCCTATACAAGGAGCCGCATATTAACTTCTGGAGAGCCACACATTGCCACCCCGGACTATATCTTAACTGCTTGTCTTGTTCCTCCTTCCCCTGTGTACTCTTATTTCTAGAATCAGCAGACACTAAGCACATCTTCACTGAGGAGTTACCTTGGGTGATCAGCAGCCTAGTGAGCCCAGTCCAGCTGTAAGTAGCCACAGCTGATTTACTATATTTTCATACTGAATATTCATCTGTGCACATCACTAGGACTTCTGGGGACATATCCCATGTTTCTTAGCACTGAAGTAAGATGAGCTATTCTCATCCTTTCCCAGTATATTGTGGAAGAGTTTACCTGTTTGCCTGTTATACCTCTGGGCATACAAAGGGAATTGTGGGACAGCATCAGTTACAGGGCAAGCTGTACCTTGGACCTTTCACAATTCCTTCTGAATGCACCCTCAGGTGCCAGGCTTTTCTCTTCTCTCAAGGATGGGACCCTGCACTTCAGGGATTCTTAGACTGAATCTCTGGGCTACAGTCCCCATTTCCCAACCACGTTAATATGAAGGGCCCAGCTGCATTTTGCACCTGCCAGGGACTTCCCTCTGGGAGCCTGGAACCAGCAGCTGATTAAAACGACTCAAAACAGATTATTCAAAACAAAAAACATATTGTGTATTGCTTTTTCACTCAATATCAGAAAAGAGGGTTAACAAAACAGAAGGCCTACATAGGCTGGATCTTGTCTAAAATTTATCATTTCCCTGAAATCTTGGGCAAGCCTACCTTTACAGACTTATTGCACAGAGCTAGCATCTCAGGTCAATCTCTGACTCTCCTTGAGCAGCTATACAGATCACTGAAAACTACCCTCCCTGTTATTCATTAGCATTACAAACACCTTGGGAATGGAAGTTGTTCGTAACTCTGAACAAAGAACATTATGTTCTTTTTTAAAATTATAACGGAACATTGACTTTATAGAGTTTTGACACTTTACTATGCAGAAGAAAAATGCTGCTTTTAACCATCTTAATTTAAATGAAGCAAGCAAAACAAGTTTCCTTACTTTGTAAAATCTTATTTTTTTTAAACTTTTCATGTTTTTAGTAGTTCACATTTAACACAGAGCTTACTGTATTTGCTTTTTTTGTTTTGGTCTCTGCTGCTGCCTGATTGCACACTTCCAGTTCCAAATGAGATGTGTGGTTGGTCAGTTCATAACTGAGGTTCTACTGTATGTACTATTTCAGTGTCTGAGAGTCCCATACATGGGCCTACTAAAGACAGAATTTAAAAAAACACACCTGTTTAATGTCCTTTTAATCTTAAACCCTCAATTTTTGGCAAACTACTCTTCCTGGGGGCCTGGAAATAACATCTTCCTAATTAATTGCCCAGCCATTGTTCTCCTTAACTCCCTCCAAATTGTTTACTCAAAGGGGTATTGCTTCCTGCCATTGTTTCACTTCCTGTTTGCTCTTCCCAACAATCCTTTTTGATTCAACTCGATGGAGTGAGAAAGATCAAGCAGATAATCTGAGATAAACACAATATTCATAAAAGATACACATTCCTCATTCTCCACAGGGGGATTCTACACCCAATGATGGGAGTGCTTGCTCAGGTTGAAAGCACAAAACACATGTCAAAGATTTGCATGTGTTGATGGGAACTAGCTGAGGGACAAAACCTGACTAAGAACTCAACATAATTCTTAAAGAAGCTATGAAAGCATATCTAGAGTTGGAGACACACAAGGGACAGCAGTGTACAAAAGAAAAGGGACACTTCAGATACACACTTATACTCCACACTATGCAATACAAATATTATCTGAAACAAAAAGATAACAGAGCTTTATAGAAAGAGATGGCTTAGACAGCCTATTTCTTTAGCTGTACATTCATAAGGAATGGGGCTCTTCCAAGTGCTGTTCCTTATATAGAATTCACTAGGGGATAAAGCCAATAAGGTATGATTCAAGTTACCCTAAAAAGCCCTACAGAACTAAAGTTTCATTTCTGTTTATTCCCAAGCCACTCTGTAGCAGAAAAATATATCCCTGTTAAACACTGAGATTTTTTACAGAGCTTGTGAATTAAGGCCATGATTTTCTATTTGATCCTATAACATTTTTCCTTCAGGAATACTTCTCATCTGCACTGACTGCCTGTTACTGGCATTGTTAATTTAAGTCCCAAATTTGTGGCTATTTCTCATCTCTTCTGGATGCTCATCTTGGACCTTTTAAAATCCTAATTAATCCAATATCCCTGATGTTTGATGCTACTAGGCCACTAAAATTTATTTCTGAACCTCTTAGACTTAGATGATATACTTATGGTTCACCCAAAGGCAAATGTGTTTTTCAAAATTGATAAAAGCACGTGTTAACTATTTCACTATACAGCATAGTTCCATGGTAACAGACTGGTACCAGTTTGAAGGATAAAAGCTGTGTAACTTATCTGACCATGCTGAGTATGACGTTGCACTCTATGTTTATGGAAATATGCTTAAGTGTAAATATAACATCTGGAATATGCTTTATGCTAGATATGCCATGTAACATGTCTTTGCAAAGGTTATGATCTACTGAATATATTCATCCTATCTGTATGCATGTATCATTTTTATATCTGAAGTTACGAGCGTTGGCTTTATGCTTGTATTTGAAGTATTTGCTGTAGGAAACACAAGTGAAGTTTGGCCAACATATTGTTAAGGGGGTATTCAAGTAATTGGAATTCAAGTAACAGTGGATTTTGGGAGACACCAATCCACATCTGAACTCTCCCACTTTAAACTAACATGTAAACAATGGGTTCAACCTGCAAAAAGCTAAATCATTCATGAACCTGTGACTTGCCCAGGTAGCTACGAAGTCCATCTTGTTGCTGTGATTTTGCACAGAACAAAGAGGTTTCTACCCACAAGAAAGAGAATATAAAAGGCCTCAGCAGCCTCTCTATTTTATCTTCAGCTGGCTCAATAGTTGGCCTCTCCACCCCAAAGAGATGCCTGAAAGAAACTGAAACAAAGGACTGTAACTATGGGGGCGTGAGTGATTGTTGAACCCAGGCCATAAACTACAAAGGTGGTCTGAAAAGGATTACACTTGAGAAAACGTCTAGGGTGAGAAGTTAATATTTGTAACTAGATCCTTAGTGGATTAAGTTACCCATGTGTGTTCAGATTTATTTTATTTAGTAACTTTGTTCTGTCTGTTACTACTCGAAACTACTTAAATCCTACTTTTTATACTTAATAAGAATCACTTTTATTAATCCAGAGTAACTAACTAATATCTGGAGGAGCAAACAACTGGGGCATCTCTCTCTGTCAGTGTACAGAGGGCGGACAACTATGAGTTTACCCTGTATAAGCTTTATACAGAGTAAAACAAACTCATTTGGGGTTTGGATTCCATTGGCAGCTGGGTGCTGGAGACAGGAGTACTTCTTAAGCTGTTTTCAGTTAAGTCAGCAGATTTGGGGGCATGGTTCAGACCCTGGGTCTGTGTTGCAGCAGACTTGCATGTCTGGCCAGAAGGCAGGGTTCTGGAAGCCCAAACTGGCAGAGAAAACGGGCTTGAGGTTGTCTCAGCACATCAGGTGACAGTCCCAAGGGAGTTTATGTCACCAAACCCATCACACTGAACATATCCCACAAACTCTCTTGCTATCCCCACCTCCAATGGACTTAAAAAATTAAGGCTATCCATGCTTTGCTTTACAGGCTTATTAGCTTTAGCCCACAAAAACATTATGATATCATATCATACATGCCATAAACCAGATGGTCACTGAGAGAAAGCTATATGTACTATGGTGACATTTTCCATGAGCATTTAGTTTTGCACTGTTTTCTTGTTTTATATTCATCGTAAAGATTGTGTTGTATAATCAGTATTTTCTAGTATGAGTTAATATGTTGCCTTGAGATAAAACAAAACATAGCACATATGCAAAAAGTCATATCCTACTCAATTTTTTTTTCTTATCAGCTGTATTCTAACCCTCTCTTTCACTTCCCACACACACCTTTCCCACCCTAGGTTCCTGATCACTGATATTTCCAGTTCCATTAAGCTTTATTCCCTCCAGGTAGGCCCTATTTCTCGCCCTGACTTCCCAAATTCTCTCCATTCAACCGTGCCAGCATCATCCCCCTTAAACCCCATTAACTCAATTATCTACTTACTTTCAGCATTTCAGTCTGCAGCATGCACTAAGGCCTTGGCTACACTGGAGAGTTGCAGCGCTGGTGGTGGCTTTACAGCGCTGCAACTTAGGGTATGGCTACACTTGAAACTTCAAAGCGCTGTCGCGGCAGCGCTATGAAGCGCGAGTGTGGTCGCAGCACCAGGAGAGAGCTCTCCCAGCGCTGCACGTACTCCACATCCTCATGGGGTTTAGCTTGCAGCACTGTTTACACTGGCGCTTTACAGTGCTGTATCTTGCAGCGCTCAGGGGGGTGTTTTTTTCACACCCCTGAGCGAGAAAGTTGCAGCGCTGTAAAGCGCCAGCGTAGCCAAGGCCTTATTCACCGTCCACACTTGCAAGGCACATACAGCACTGTATCTCCCCGGATACAGCGCTTGCTGTACTTCTCTTCTGCCTGGGGAATAATGACTGCAGCGCTGGTGATGCAGCGCTGGTCCATCAGTGTGGCCACCAAAAGCACTGTTATTGGCCTCCAGAGGTATTCGGAGGTATCCCAGAATGCCTGCTCAGCTGCTCTGCTCATCAGTTCAAACTCTACTGCCCTGGCCTCAGGTGACCCGCCCTTTAAATGCCCCAGGAATTTTAAAAATCCCCTTCCTGTTTGCTCAGCCAGGTGTGGAGTGCAATCAGTGACTCTTTCCAGGTGACCATGCCTCCACACGCCAAACGAGCCCCAGCATGGAGCAATGGCAAGTTGCTGGACCTCATCAGTGTTTAGGGGGAGGAAGCTGTGCAGTCACAGCTGCGCTCCAGCCGTAGGAATTACGATACCTATGGGCAGATATCAAGGGCCATGCTGGAAAGGGGCCACGACAAGGACGTGGTGCAGTGCAGGATTAAAGTGAAGGAGCTGCGGGGTGCCTGTTGCAAAGCCCGTGAGGGAAACTGACGCACTGGTGCTGCCCCCACGACCTGCCATTTTTACAAAGAGCTGGATGCAATACGTGGGGGTGACTCCACCGCCAATCCGAGGACCACGATGGACACTTCAGAGCTGAGGGGGTAGGTGGAGGAGGAAACCGAGAGTGAGGGTACTGGGGTGGGGGGGGGAGACAACCGAGTCCCAAGAGGCATGCAGCCAGGAGCTCTTCTCAAGCCAGGAGGAAGGCAGCCAGTCGCAGCAGCTGGAACTTGGTGAAGGAGAAGCAGAGGAGCAGGTTCCCGGTGAGTGGCTTTTATTTTCAGGATGGAAATGTTTCGGGAGATGAGGGAGGGTTAGGGCTTCATGTATGCCTGCCTAGATGTGGAATAGCCCCTTGATGTGGTGTATCACGTCGCAGTAATCGGCCTCGGTAATCTTTTCAAAAGTTTCAGCCAGAGCATGGGCAATGCGCTTCTGCAAGTTTACAGGGAGAGCCACTGTGATCCTTGTCCCAGTCAGGCTAACGCGTCCGCGCCACTGTGCAGCGAGGGGTGGGGGGGGACCATTGCTGCACACAAGCAAGCTGCATAGGGGCCAGGGCGGAATCCGCATTGCTGTAGAAGACCCTCCCACTCTTCCCAAGTGACCCGCAGCAGCGAGATAGCTTCCAGGATTAACTCCTGTGGAAAATGTTGGGAGAGTGTTCAGTGTAGGTGCCCCTCGCAGCTGTTTGCTTTCCCCAATGCACAGAAACCCCAGCACAGCCCTGAAGCAATCAGTTCCCCTTACTCACCATTTCAGGGCTCCTGTGGGTTATGTGCCCTCTATTTGGTATGGGAAAATTATGCTAAAGTGAAGACTGTAAACTCCTTCACTGTGTGGGAATAACTGTCTGAGATATAAACAATGCTGCCTCTCTGTTAACTGTTGCCTTTTTTCCCCTTCCACAAGCGACCTTGAGTTCAGAGCTGCCCGTGTTAACAGCAGCTCAAAGACTCCAAAACCTGCAGAAGAAGCCATGAAAATTCAAAGAAGATCTGCTGCAAACACTTATGGATCACCCTGCCAGAGAGAACAAAACACTGCAGGACTGGAGGGAAAGGGAAAGCAGGATCCGCCAGAGAAACGCAGCGGCCAGGAAGAAAAGCACAAAGCAGCTGATAAGCATTCTGGTGCACCAAGCAGACTCTATTGGGCGCTCATAGCCATGCAGGCAGAGCGCTACCATGCCGGCTCGCCCCCGTCCCAAAGCTCTTTCCCTTGTGCCCTAATGTCAGCTCCAAACCCCCTTCCCCAGCATCCAGATCCTTACCTCCACCAGCTGCCTCCAACACCTGTACGTTCACCAACCAGCCCTGAGAACTATGACCCTCATCCTCTGCACTCAACCCCCATCACCATGCAGTATAGGCATCCTGAAGTGCAGCAGTCATTGCACAGCACTCCAGACAGGACATATTCAAACCTGAGACTGTACAGTTCCCCACCACACCCCCTACCCTTTTAGGTTCCCAAAATGTTGTGTGTCTGTCAAAGTTATTTTCTTTTCAATAAATGAATTCTTGGCTTTGAAAACAGTCTTTATTATCGCAGAAAGTGAAAGATACCGTAGCCCAGGAAAGAAACAGGCACTGCAAATCAGCTTAGGAAAAACAGATTCCTACTAACATTGTAAACCACTGCACTTCACTCCTGTGCAAGGCACCAAACATTACTGTTGGTTTTCAGCCTCAAATTCGTCCCTCAAGGCATTCCTGATCCTTGAAGCCCTGTGCTGGGCCTCTCTAGTAGCCCTGCTCTCTGGCTGTGCAAATTCAGCCTCCAGGAGTTGAACCTCAGAGGTCCATGCCTGACTGAATGTTTCACCCTTCCCTTCATAAATATTATGGAGGGTACAGCACGCGGATACAACCGCAGGGATGCTGCTTTCCCCCTAAGTCTAGCTTCCCATACAGAGATCATCAGTGCCCTTTTAAACGGCCAAAAGCACACTCCACAGTCATTCGGCACCGGCTCAGCCTGTAGTTGAACCGGTCCTTGCTTCTGTCAAGCTTCCCTGTATACGGTTTCATGAGCCAAGGCGTTAACGGGTAAGCGGGGTCTCCAAGGATCACAATGGGCATTTCACCATCCCCTACTGTGATCTTCCGGTCTGGGGAAAAAGTCCCTGCCTGCAGCTTCCTGAACAGGCCAGTGTTCCAAAAGATGCGTGCATCAATCACCTTTCTAGGCCAGCCTGTGTTAATGTCAATGAAACACCCACGGTGATCCACAAGTGCCTGGAGAACCATAGAGAAATACCCCTTCCAATCAATGTACTCAGATGCTAGGTGGGGTGGTGCTAGAATAAGAATATGCATCTCATCTATTGCCCTTCCACAGTTACGGAAACCCATTTGTGCAAAGCCATCCACAATGTCCTGCACATTCCCCAGACTCACAGTTCTTAGTAAGATGCGATTAATGGCCCTGCAAACTTGCATCAAAACGACTCCAATGGTCGACTTTCCCACTCCAAACTGGATCCCGACCGATCGGTAGCTGTCTGGAGTTGCCAGCTTCCAGATTGCAGTAGCCACCCGCTTCTCCACCTGCAGGGCAGCTCTCAATCTCTTGTCCTTGCGCCGCACGGTGGGGGCTAGCTCAGCACACAGTCCCATGAAAATGGCTTTTCTCATCCGAAAGTTCTGCCGCCACTGCCCCTCATCCCAGACTTCCATTACTACGTGATCCCACCACTCAGTGCTTGTTTCCCCGAGCCCAAAAGCTGCATTCCATGGTGCTGATCATTTCCGTGAAAGCCACAAGCAATGTCACGTCGTATGCGTCACACAACTCGCAATCATCGTCGGACTCATCATCACTTTGGAGCTTAAGGAATAGCTCAACTGCCAAACGTGATGTGCTGGCGACACTCGTCAGCAAAGTCCTCAGCAGTTCGGGCTCCATTTCCCACAGAAATCACACTGCACAGAAACCGTTGGGAGAGTCACAATGGCGCCAAATGTGGATGGAAAAACAGGGACTGCTGGGATGCAAAGTGATGCATCATGGGATGTTGGGACAGGAAGCAGAATGACCCGCACCATTCCGTCCCCTTCCCACAACCCACGGCACCAAAATGGGATGAGGTGCTCTGTGGGATAGCTGCCCATAATGCACCACTCCCAATAGCGCTGCAAATGCTGCAAATGTGGCCACACTCCAGCACTTTCCCTACACAGCTCTACGAAGATAGCTGTAACTCCGAGCACTGCAGACCTCCAAGTGTAGCCAAGGCCAAAATACCTTTCCCAGAATCTTGTCACCAAAATATCCAACCAAGAGAGCTACATTCCTAGCAGAAACATCCACTAACATAGCAGCAATTTGAGTAGAAATAGATGTGCCTTCATTGTTTCAATGGCAGTTGCATAACCGTTCTCTCTTCTTGTTAGTAACACATATGGAACTGAAAACTATGAACCACTTTATATGTACTATGCTAGTTCATCCAACTCCAGAGACTGCTGAATTGATTTTCTCAAGCCTCTGAGCAAGGAGACAAAACAAAATCATACATCAAGAATTCAGGAGAATTGGATCATCACTATTCTCTCCCCCATGTCTTATACTTCCAGCTTGGGTTCCACTCCCCTGCCACCCAAGCCCACATTTAGGACCAAGCCAGGAGACACAGATTATCTTGATTAATGCTGCAAACAGAAGAGCATTTTGCCAAGCAGCACAAATTACAGATTGAAAAGACTAGGAATTCATTCCTAAACAGCTTCACACAATAAACCGAGCTAGTGGAAAACATGCGCCCACAAGCACATAGTTCATAAATTGTGGAAGCTGCAAAAGCTGGTGAAATACAGAAAGCGCATGTTGGTAATAACAAAGGCAACACTTTCTGACACCAGTTTGTAACATCATAAAATGCTATTACACTACCAGCATTAATGCTGACACCTGAGCCACTTATGTTGTAAGAGGTAAAAGACTGAACATACATACTAAATAACGTAAGTATTTAGTTTACATAACACTCAAGCGTTAACAAAATATTTAAGATAACACACATTTCACAGAGATATTTGAGTTGTCTGGAACATATGCATCCCATTATGCAATACTATAAAAGGGGACTTCCCAAATCTTGACACTAATGCCTCCTTAAATTCCAAAGCTTTCCAATATGTTATCCGTACAGCTCCATTAAATTTTTATTTTTATATTTTGGGAGGGAATTTCAAGTTGTTTTATCAGTTCTTCAAGTAGTTACCTATGTTAACAAGGCATCCTAGTACCCACTCTTTATTAACATAGGTAACTACTGAACAGAACAGGCTTCTGATCAGCTTCCCATCTGGATTCCCTCCATGACTTACAGCAGCAGAGGAGATGGAGAAGAGGGGAATTATCCAACTCTGAAGAGGATCAGGAGCCTGTTCTCTCTCAGCAGTTAACCTAGTAGCATGCACTCTACCTCTGGGAATTTCACTAGACCCTGGTGTGAAGATTTGGGAAGCTGCTTTGTTGTGACAGTGTTGAATAATGGACTGTTGAATAATGATCTAATTCTCTTGGTGAAATGTTTTGTCTCAAATATTTTGCTAATACTTATTGGAGTGCTAAATCTTTGGTTTTGTCTTCATTCACACAAAATGTTTGTGGGTTTTCTTTTTAAAACCAATGAGATAAAACAAGTCAATTACCTCATTGTTAAATCCTAAGTGGAGACAAGGTACTTGCAGCATTTATTGCAAGGCAGTTAAGAGACCTCAGCACTAACACCTCTCAGGCAATCCATGTGACCTCACCTAGTTTACCTGACAGTAAAACAAGTGCTCTTGTCTCCATTGTATGTTTACATAAGTGTCACACTTTTGTTAGTGAAGACATAGCCTTAAACTAGACCTGCTAATCTAGAATTTCCTCTCAAGTTAACTAATCAAAGATAAGAACACATCTTTTTCCTAGTGAAGACAGAGCCTGAAAGAGTCAGGTCAATTTTCTAAGTAGTAAAGGGTTATCTGAAGTAAACAGAAGGTGAAGAGAGACTACTACAATTGGGGCTTGTGTACACACACTATGAAGTTTTTAAGCAACAAGGCTGTGTCGCTAGAAGTCAGCGAGCGTTAACGCTCTTTTGCGGTATTTTGTCAGCAAAGGTGCTAAGAAAATACTTCCAGCCTTGCTAGCAGCATAAGCTTTGTTGGCAGGAGAGAGCTCCTGCCGACAAGGCAGTGTTCACACTGCCGCTTGCGTCAGCAAAACTTGTGTCTTTCACCCAAACACTATTGCAACCCCTCTTCATCTCCACAGTGAGCTAAGACAAAATTTCGTTTTCCTGAACTTGCCTAGGCAGGCTCAAAACACACACATGCACACAGTGCACAGTAGTATTTTAAAGTCCTGTTTAGTGAATATTTCCATTTTCCCAATTTTAAACTGATTTTCCTGAAGTCACACATTACTTTGAGAAATCTCATCATCAGATTAAAGTAATTTAAAAAAAGACCATTTTTGTTAGAGCAAGCTTAGCTCACTTCACTCAGTGCTCTTCAAGACCTTCTTTCATAATAATGACAAAACTAAGCTCTGGTGCTACAGCACAACCTGCTAGAAAAACAGCACAAGATATTCCAGTGTAGATATTTTCAAAAGAGCCACAATTTTACAGCTTTAAAATTGGTCTCTTGCAAGAAGTTCCCAGCAGCTCAAGAATTCAGCCAGTACACTAATTGATGCTGCAGTTCTGACTGAAGCCACCAGAAGCCACCTCTAGAAGACTAGTTTTGGACTGCTGAGTGACCAGACAGCAAGTGTGAAAAATCAGGACAGGGAGTGGGGGGGTGGTAGTAGGAGCCTATATAAGAAAGAGACCCCAAAAATCAGGACATCTGGTCACTCTACTGCTGTTCCAGCTTCCACCAGAGGATGTTGTTCTGCTTTCCGTGTCCTGCAAAGCAAGTCTCTGCTTCCCTTCCTGTGCTGAACAGCCCCGGGGCAAAGAGAGAAAGCAGAGAGCTAGGTTGGAGGCAACTCCTAACCATAGTCTCCCTCCCAGCACTAAGTGGGGATAAAAAAAAAAATTGTTCCACCCCAGCATGACTATTGTTTCCTAGAACTGGCCTGGGGCAACATTAAAGGGGTGGGAAAGGGCAGGCAGAAGCCAGGAGCTCCTGGGCAGAGGAGGAACTGAGCAGGAGGCAGAGGAGAGGAAGAGACAGTATCCATGTATGGGCCTGGGCACAACTAATACCCATCTGAAGTAGAATGAGTGAGACATCCAAAGGCCATTAGAGAGAGGAGACTGCAGAGGACAGGGCACAGAGGCAACAATACAGAGAAGGAGAAAGGCCCCAGCTAACAAGCAGAGATAAAAAGGTAGAGGCCCCACAATTTGTATACTTTTTTGAATATCCAAATGAGTTTTCTAAAGTGTTAACGCACAAAAAGGCCCAATTTCTGTGTCACAGAGAAAGATCAGAGAAAAAGCAGTAAGTTTCAAAAGAAATTTTGTGATCACCGGTAGAAGTTGGAATGGAGATATTATTCATGTGTTTTTGCTACTGTCATAGTCATGTTAGATAATATTTTGACAAACTCCTGAATTCTAACTACAGCACAGCTTCTACCATTACCTATCACTGATGGAGTGAATTACAGCTTTTAGCATAGACATGTCCTGTATGCCAGCCTTACCAATTTCTATGGCATAAATTCAGATGTGAACCAAATGGGAGAGGCAGTCAACACCCAGAAAAGAGAACCTAAGGCCAACCTGATCTGAAGAGCTTAGAGCAGTTGGGGGAAGGGAATTAGGTACTTATCAGTGTGAAGTCTTTCTGCCAGGGAGAAGTAACAAAATAGCTCTAAAAGAAGGAGACTTAACCCAAGCAGCTACTGAACCCACTGAATTAAAGCTGGTTTATTTTCCTTTTGCTTCCTAATACCAACATAATATGTTTCCAAGGATCTAAGCACTATACTTGCCAGATGGTAGTATAAGAAAAGGTTTGGGAGGGGAGGTTTGCATAAAGTCTGTGTGTTAACTGAACCAAAGCATCTCAACTGCTTTAGATTAAAAACTATTTTTGATAGATTTTCTTTCTGTTCAATATTTACAGTATTGCCAACTATTACAATTTAAAGCATGAGTTTCACAATATTTGATATTTTTTCTCCTTAAGAGTCCTAGCTGCTGGAATCCGAAGACTGCATGACAACCTCCACCTTTTTGTTTAAAAAAAAAAAAAATCATCACACTCCTCATTTAAGATATATTGGTGATGTACAAACATATAGGGTTGCCAAACTCTATTTGATCTTTTATTTTTAATTTTCACTCCCAGTCACTCTTCTGTTTAGCAAGTTTCTAGCCAATTCCACTTCAAGGTTGTCAATCTAGCACAATGCTGCAATGTTTCAGTTACAAACATATTAAGAGTGTTCATATTTAAAAGTCAAATTTTACCCAGTATCTCTAACACTTAACAGTTGAGGATTTGAATTTACTCCAAAAGAAAGCTTAAAATTTTTCAGCTAATTGATTGTTTTGAACAGTTATTTACATCTTCCATCAAGTGGCTAAATGAATTCACAAATAAATCCAACAGTTATTTCTCATGTTGAAGACCAAATCCAAGAATTATTTCAATACTGAGTGAGGACAGCCAGCCAAGTTCAGGAAATATTCCACTAGAAATTAAATCTCCACCATGGTCCACTGGTTAGGACACTGGATTGAACCTCTTGAGACCTGAGTTCTATTCCTTCTAGATGTTTTAATGGAAACTGATATTAGCTTATAGCTGCGGAATTCCTCCCAAACCTGAATTGTTTAATAAGGTAACAATGATCTAGGACACCTATACTATAATTTTTGCAAAGCAAAGATTTAAGAAGAAATCAGATTTTATGACAAGGAAATAAACATGGTTAAATCTGTAGTAATCTGATCAGCTTCATCCTTATTGCTATAGAAAGCCTTCTAGATACAAGAGTGAAACTCACCAGGTGCTGTCAGTTTCAAAGGGAAAGTGACAGGGCAGCAATTTAACCCTCATCCTCCTCAGTAGTAGTATTTCATGCCTCTGCAATTCACATTTTCTGGAACTGCACGGTGATTTTTACAATATTTTAGATCATTTTATTCCAAGTGGTCAGGCAGCAACAAGTAAATCAAATGAGATTCTTTTGTTTCCCCATCTCATAAAAGAACCGCAGAGACAGAGGAAAGAACTGAAAGCCACCGGGCCAGAAGGAATTTGTCTGCACAGAATTCTCCCCTCTAGCAACCGTTAGGAAGGAAGTTGGGCTCCCCCCCCCATGCCCTTATTCTGTTTCCCCCATTTGTACCATTTTAACACCACTTCTCTTCTGCATGTTTCCAGGGCTTGCAAAAACAGAAACTGCAAATGGGGAGGACACCAAAAACCCAAGTGCAGATATTAACATAGGATGGCCTTACAGCTCTGCTGCTAAATTAGACAAGTACCAAGCCTTAAAATAACTCCAATCTCCTCCTGCTATGATCCACTTTAACACATAATCCAAAAGTTTTGCTGATATGGAGTAAGATATGATCTATTTTATACATATACTTAGGTATTTGTAGATTAATTTATTTCTACTTCTAGTTAACTTACTGTCTTATTTTGTTTCATTCTTAAATATTTATCTGTATTGGGACCATCTTGTTTTAAGCCTGCTGCCAGGGAATACACATTTCCACAGTAATTTTGTGGCAAGTTACCATTAAATTTGACCAGAATGTAACAACATACCAGGGCTCATAGCAGGCCCATGTTTCATGGACAAGCCAGGTACATTGCTAAATAAACTTCAGTGTCAATCTGAAACTGGCACACAGTGGCAAATTCATAGTGTTTGAAGACTATGGCTATAGTGCTAGGACAAAAGTAGACATGTTATTCCCTACAATACACAGTAAAACAGTATATGCAGTTAGATTTCTAGCACTGTTAATGATAAAGAATCACATCTGCCAATCTGTGCCTTCTAAATAGCATTGCCACCTCACCCTCTGTTCTAGGAATTAAAATTTTACCTCATAGCATGCATGGTACATACTTACCTAAAACTAACTTTTGGTTTTTAAGCTCAAGAGTGGCTTAAAAGACTGTTTTCCTTGTGCAGTGTGTATTCTTTACCTCAGTAACAAGCTCTCAAGGCAAAAAACAGTTAAACCAATGAAAACATCCTGGACTCCCCTGACTTACTTATGCAGGAGGTGGACTGATGAACAGTCTGAGTGATGCAATTTGCATATTTTGCAGGGTGTATGTACATACATTGCCACAACCTGCTGCAAGCCCGCATACAGCCATTCAAGGTCGCACAGTAAGTGACCCTTTCATTCAATTAGAAACGGATTAAACCAGAGACAGGCAGGCAAGTATGCAACTCACTCACAATAGCACAAGGACTGTGTCACAACGAAGGATGGGGCCAGAGAATGATTTAGCAGCAGTAACGCACTGAAATGTAAGTCAACTTTAAAGGCAGCTATAAGAGAGAACCAGAAACCCCCCCCCCCGCCTCGCTGCAGTGAATGACACTTAAAAGGCGCGCCTGAGAGCAGTACTGAAAACGCCTGCAGCAGCCTACAGCTACTTGTGTATTCGCCTCTCATCCGGCGATATAAACAAAAAGTTTCTTTACCAACGTCGCAAACCAACAACATGGTAGATTATGAAAAGAGAAAGAAAGATGAACACACAGGTCACTCGTCACCACCAGGATTCACCTGTTCTCTGGCGTTTCCCACTGGAGAGAGAAAAACTGCTACCAAGTCAGTTTCACTTTCCTGTAGGAGCTGCCGGGTTTGGGGGCCCAGGAGTGGGGGCTCACGATCCGCTACTCTCACAGCTACGTTTTTAATGGTGATGTCTGGAAACACGGACTGAGAACAGCCCCACCCCCGCCCACGTAAGGGCGAATGGCGCATTGCCCCAGCCCCCGGCCAGGGGGAGCGCGGGGCGGCGACTCAGGCGGTGCCATGCCCATGTGGGCCAAGCGAGGTCACTAACGTTGCTGGGGGAGGGAAGCAGAGGAGCCCCCCAGTGCCCGGGGACCCAGCGCCCCACACCCGAGCACCGACTCCCAGCTGAGATGAGACCCCCGGTTCCCCCCGGCCGTGGGCCTAGCCTGACCGTGGGGAGGCGGCTGAGGGCGGGGAGGCACCGCCCCCGAGCTGCCTCCCGCTCCCGGGGCTGCGGGCTGGTGCGACCCCTGGGCGCTGGGCTGCGGTACCTGCGCTGGAAGTCGGGCGCGAAGGGGGCCAGGTAGGGGTCCCGCGCCAGCAGCCGCGGCAGCTCCGGCACCGACACGCCCCGCGCGACAGCGGCGGCCATTTTACCCACGGCAGCGGCAGCCTGGTGGCTTGGCCCGGCCTATATACACCGGCGGGGGGGGGGGCACGGACACCCCGGCCCCGCCCCCGGCTGGAGGGGCAAGACCTGGACACCAGCTCCTTGCACGGCCCCTCCCCTGGCGCGCCCGCGGTGCCACCCAGGGGCCCCCGGCCCCAGCCGTGTAAGGGGAGAAAATGCTGCTTCATGGCCCTGGGCGCCATCGGCGCCGGCTGCTGCCCTGCAGTGCCAGGGAGTTTCCTGCTAACCCCCCATGGCCAAAGGGCGGAGGCACCTGGCCCCTTCCTGTCTGAACCCCCCGCCCCGTGTGTCCTTCACGTGGTCAGAGCTGCACGTCTGAGCTCCCTGTTCTGGGCTACGGAGCCCCCAGCTCCACTCAGAGAAGCTCATTACACAGTCAATTAGGGTTGCAACCCTTGCCACGCCCCTTCCCTGAGGCCCCGCCCCTCCGCTCACTACATTCCCCCTCCCTCCATGACTTGCTCTCCCCCCTCTTCACTCACTGTCACTGGGCTGGGGTGGGTGTGACTCAGGGCCCTAACTGGGGGTGCAGGCTTCAGGGTGGGGCCAGAAATAAGGGGCCCAGGGTGTGGGAGGGGGCTTTGGGCTGGGGCAAGGGATTGGGGTGCATCATGGGGTGAGGACTCTGGTTGGGGGTGCAGGCGCTGGAGTGGGACTCAGGGATTTGGAATGGGGGAGGTGGCTTTGGGTTGAGGCAGGGGATTGGGGTGCAGGAGGGGGTGCAGGAGGGGGTATAGGCTCTGGGCTGGGGATGCAGATTCTGAGATGGGGCCGGGGATGAGGGGCTTCAGGTGCAAGAGGAGACTCTGGCTGGGGTGGAGGGGGCAAGCTCCTACTGACTGCTTCCGGGCCAGTGGGAGTGCAGAGCCAGTGCTCAAGGTAAGAGCAGCACACTGAGCCCTTTGCACTCCCCAACCCAGGAGCCAGAGCCACTGGCCACTTCTAGGGCGCAGTATGGTGCTAGGACAATTAGGGACCAGCCTTTCTTAGACCTGCAGCACCACTGACTGGACTTTTAACAGGCTGGTCAACAATGCTGACCAGAGCTGCCAGGGTCTCTTTTTGACTAGGCAGTCTGGTTGAAAACTGGATACATGGTCACCCTAAGTAAAATATTTAGAATCATAGAATACCAGGGTTGGAAGGGACCTCAAAGCAGGACCAATCCCTAGACAGATTGTTGCCCAAGATCCCTAAATGGCCCTTCAAGAATTAAACTCACAACCCTGGGTTTAGCAGGTCAGTGCTCAAAACACTGAGCTATCCCCCACCCTGCGCACTGCCCCAACTACAGGCACCACCCCTGCAGCTCCCATTGGCTGTGGTTCCTGGCCAATGGGGAACTGTGGGGGCAGTGCTTGGGGCGGGGCAGGGCAGTATGCGAAGCCCCCTGGCTGCCTCTATGGATAGGACTGGGAGAGGGACATGCCACTGCTTCTGGGAGTAGCATGGAGCTGGGCAAGCCCCCAACCCTGCTCCCTGGCTGTAGCAGGCAGGCTTTAGACCCTGGGAGCTCATGGGCTGGATGCAGCCCCCAGGCCATAGTTTATCTACCCCTGCTCTAGTCCCTTCACTGGGTTACTCTAAACACTTACAGCATCTGATGAATAAGAAAAGGTTGCTTAACTAGGACTTCCAGAAATAAACACTGCAGTTAGTTATGCTAGGCACACAAAAGATGATAAACACAACCTGTGCCCCCCCACATAAAATAAGTTGCTTTCCAGCCATCTTTCAGCCCTTCAATCCCAGTTCTTAGGTGCCTGGATCCTCCACAGCCCACTCTCCAGCAGCTGCCTCCAGTTTACTGCCAGGGTTGCCAGGAAAACTGCCCAAAAGCAAGCTTGATTGGTCCAAAACCATACAAAAACTGCAAAACAATAGTGACTAGTGGGGGTGCAGCAGCACAGCCTCAGCCTCCCTCCAGAGCCCTAGTCCCTTGGCAGTACTTCCTGTTTGTGCATTGAAGGGATTATGGAGCTCTGCTGGATGGTTGTAACTGGGGGGTTAACAGTGCCCAGTAAGGAGCGAGCAGGTTCATTACTATACTTTATCCAAGCTGGGCCAGAAACAGGATAGATGTAGCCTCCTCTTCATCAACAACATGTCTGTTTAGCTACGCTGTTTTCCATGACTCATCAGAGGAAAAAATAAACTTATCTTTTTTATGGGATACAGCTATCATCCTCTCAACGTCCGAAGAATCAGGAGATTGCACAAATATAGTACCTCCAGCAGCAGATACATGTGCTTTAATTTTTGGAGGAATGGAATAGAATCTATGATATACACAGAAATATCTATAATATCCAGGCCTGGCAGAGCAGAGATTTTATTTTCTACATCAGGGATCAGCAACCTTTGGCACACAACCCATCAGGGAATTCTGCTGGTGGGCCGGTACAGTTTGTTTACCTGCAGCGTCTGCAGGTTCAGCCGAGGGATGTGATTGCCGCCACTTCCCGCAGCCCACAGTGGCCTGGAACGGCAAACCGTGGCCAGTGGGAGCTGCAGTCGGCTGAACCTGCAGATAAACATATTGTCCCAGCCCACCATCAGATTTCCCTGACAGACCACGTACCACAGATTGCCGATCCCTGTTTTACATGATTCATTATTTATGCAGGCTCTTTTCCATTTAGGATTATGAGGAGTCTTTGATTTTTAGATTTTATATGATTCTCAAGTCAGCCTATGTATCGATGGGCCCAGTGTCTTTATTAGACCAGAAATTTTATTAATATAATATATCTCTATCTTGTCTTCCTACCTCAGGATAATACTGTAACACTCTGTGCAGCATGTATTCCACTGTAAATGTGTCTCCACCATTCTCAGTGTACTGTCCACAGTGAAGACCTTAAAGGACAGAGATTCGACTATATTATCAAGGGCCAAGAACTTGCTTTTCACCAGGGCTTGCACTTCATCTGTGTGCTGGTTTAAAGCTTCCAGCAGTTCCTATTGCAGAGGTTACAGGCTTCTGAAGCATGGAGAGGAAAGCAACTCCTGTAGTCATTGCACGTAGTAGAGCGGGAAACAGAAGCTTCATTTTTTAGGACTTTTCCCTTTGTTTTTCCCCATTCTCAGACAGCTCAAGCAGTTCACATAACCATTATCAGCTCTCTATAAAAAATCAGAGAGCTTCATAAATCAGCAATTTGTAAGTGAACACTGAAGATCTAGCTGTGAGTCTTCACTCTCTGAACATCAGGAACCAGCTCCAAGCTCCAGACTTCTAACATGGAAGGTTTTAAATAGAGAAGACATTGAGTTCAAACCTCAGAAAACACTGACCAAACCTTGAACCTTGGGAAAGTTTGAATTCAGATCCAAATTTTGCAACTAGCCTGCCTGTACAATGGACCAAATCAAAATCCTGTGATAAATATGCTGAAAATTGGGAAAATCTAGAACAAAATTCTTGACTCGGGCCCATGTTAATAAATTCAAATTAATACACATTGGGAAACTGACTAGATAATTAATGGAGTTGCATCTTCTTGATGCTCTAACAGAGTTGTTGTTGCTGTCCCTATGAAAATGAAAAATCATCATCACTTCAGAATTGATTACCACTCTAAAAAAAGGCCAGTTCCTAGGTTGAGTAACCTACCTTACATTTGTCTTCAGAAGGAATTTAAGTATGAACGTTTCATGCTTCAATTCATCAGGGTCCAGCAAAATTAACTCTCTAGGAGCTGTTCATAAAAGATATCCTTGTGCCAAATCTTGCTAGTTTGCTGGGATCGTTTCATTGATTCTAGAACCCAGGAATCTTTTCCCATTCCTACCCTCCCTCTTAGCTAATCCCTCTCTCTACTTATTTTTGTGTGTTCTGTTTTCTCTGCTCTCAACAGAACCAAGTGGTTCCCTCTACTGAGGGTTAAGAGGCTTCTGGGTTTCTTCTCCCCCTATCTCGCAGCTTCAATGAGATGGCCAGATAAAGTTCACAACCCACCCACCAATTCATCTTGGTCTTCAGAGATTAGAAAACTGTCTGCCTGACCCCTGCAGAACAGTAGGCAAAGATAAACTTCCTTAATATTGTTGCAACTGACATCTGTAAGCATTAGATTGCCAATCAACAGCACCCTATTTTCTCCAACCAAATGTTCTAATGTTTATGGCCAACATGGCATTGCTTAGAAAAGGAGCCCAGTGGCTGCAGCAGTAGTTTGTGGGGACCAGGTGAGGTGGTTCTCTTGTTGCTCTGTTGTGAGAGAATTTGGAGTCAAACTGAGCCAGAGTTTCAGTAATGGCACTGGGTATGCTTTACTGACAGTATTTTCTCCATTGCTGGCCCACAGAGACCTAGAGCCCAGTTCTCCACTGTTTTATTCCAATTTTATTCCAGCATAACTCCACTAAAATCAGTGGCACTACAGTAGCATAAAACTAGAATTGCATGTTGGAGAATGAAGCCCCTGATGTTTATCATCAGGTTAAATATGGTAAGTAGTGGCTTACTGATTTTTCAAGTTTACTATAGTAGCTAAAATATATAGGCAGCAGAGTAGTTTAAAACTGAAGGCAGTTGAATAGTAAGTTCCAAATCTGCCATTCAGCTGCTCAAGTAAAGCATCCATAAATGGGAGAAATTGTGAACATTTATAATGCTATTGTCTCGAGTCTCACAATACACTCTGCCTGCCATTTAGTCATTTGACTATATAGCATACTGAAAACCTTATGCCAACATCACTTCCCATTTGCTTTGCTTTTGCAGAGTTTGTTGAATTTATGTTCACTTTGACACTGGCTTTGAAAACATTTGCTGTTGGCCACAAGCAAATCAGTTGTGGTGTATTGTTGTACTGGGCTGAAATTATCTCACACAAATCTGCTTCAAGAATATTGTGTGAGATGCTAAACTCTGCATCCTGTGAAGAAAGAGGGAACATAGCTTGGCTTTTCCCAAACTTTATGTTTCCAGAATATCCAAATAATATAAGTAATACTGGTAGGAAAAAATGAGTATCATATTGATTGTCATCCATTGAGCCTCAGTAAGTATGCCTAGTGTTTTACAGTACTTTCTTAGGAATACAAGCCTTGTTGACAATGTTCTTAGCTGGATTATTTATGTTATTATTTTTGTAACTGTATCCTAATAATTATGAATTTAAGAGATCTTATTAAGTATACTGATCAGCATGTCTAGTCAGTGATGTGCACAATAGACAAGTACTATATCAAGGTGCTAATTAAGAATAAATGCCTGAGCTCCAGAAAAGTATCCACACTTTGTATTAGCTCCATCAAAACTCAAAACCACAAACTTTACAGAGATCCATACCTATGATTCACATCTCAGTCAATATCCTCTCCCCTGTGTCTTTTCCAGTCAATTCATTGATTTCTGTGAACTTGAAAAAGTCCTCTCTTGCTGACATTATTGGGCAAGTACCTTAAGCAAAGGGTTATTGTGATGCTTTTTCAAACTGTGCATTGTTTCAATTGCAGTTACACTCATAAAAACTTTGAATTGTTCTTGCAAGTCATAAGTTAGCCTGGTATTTCTTGACCAATACGCTCAGTCACTTGTCTTATTATTCTCCAACTCCTTGTCACCAGTATCAACGCATGCATAACAAAAAAAAAGAAGTTCATGCAGGATTCCATCTTTCTGAGCTGAGTCATTTTCTAAGGCAGAACCATCATCCCTGACTACGAAATGATATTCTGAAGAACTCAAGCACAAGTATTACCCAATATGATTTTAAACAGGACCTTTCAGTTCCTCTCAGTCTCATTGCAAATGATTTGTCTAACTTACAGTTAATATCAGATCATTGATCGGTGCTCACTGTGAAGTTCCTATTATTATTTATATTGTGGTAGTGCCGTCTCAGTTCTACACTTTTTTTTGCAATTACCTGTTTTGCTGTGATCTGAGTAATCTCAGACCCAGCACTTTCCTGAAAATCTTTAAGGATTTTTTCATGCATACTCTCCAACTTTTGTGAACCTTGACCCAAAAAGCACAAAGTTGTGGCAGTGAACACTCTTCTGCACATTAGAAGTATGATTCCACAGCTGATTCCAAAAATCCTGGCTTGGGTCCTCCACTACATCTAGTTTGCACTGCTGGGGACATATTTAGAGTAGCCTGAAAAAGCAAGGCCAATTGTTTAGTTCTAATGCTGTCTTCAACTGTTCTCCATAATGGTATAAAATGGCATATAAATTCTCCAGAATTAAAAGAAAGTTTCTTCACTTCATCAATAATCTGATCTCTGAGGTTGCTGTTCATATTTGCTTCAATAGATGGAAACAATCACAGAACTTTTTAAAGTTCTTAAACATCATTATTCTTTCCCGTGATTTCCAGTAATAGCTCATCATGTCCAGCATTCCAGGTTAGTTTTATCCTTCTGGGTTACTTATGTTGGTTAAATAGTACATGTAGCTGTTTGATGAATATCTTAGTCAAGTAATATTGTATGGCTTGAAATATAACTTCCAGCAACACTGTAATCTTTCTATTTGTTGGGAGGTTTTTTTAATCATGTGTTTTTTACAGGTTGAAACTCACTGCCCCCGGGCTCCACCCCTACTCCACCCCTTCCATGAGGCCCCTGCCCCACCTCTTCCCACCCCTTCCCTGCCCCTTTCCACCCCCTTCCCCAGAGTCTTCATCCCAACGCTGCCCCTTCCCTGTCACCAGGGGGTACAGGAGGTGTGCAGGGTGCAGCAGGGGGCTCAGGGCAGGGAGTTGGTGTGTGGGGTGCAAGAGGGGTGAGGGGAGCGGCAGGGGCTCAGGCCAGGGAGTTAGGGTGCAGGAGGGTTGCGGGGTGCGAGCTCCGGCCCGGCGCCGGTTACCTGGAGCGACTCCAGGGTGGCAGTGGTGCGCATCGGGGCCAGGACCCTGCACTGCTCCACTCCACTCCAGGAGGCAGCCAGAACCACGGCCCCTGGGGAAGCGGGAGTGGACACAGGGCTCCACTGCTGCTCCTCCAGGTACCTCCCACAAAACTCCCATTGGCCACGGTTCCCTGTTCCTGGCCAATGGGAGCTGCGGAGGGCGGTGCCTTGAAGTGAGGCAACGCAGGAGCCCTCTGCCTCCTTTCCCCTCCCCCACAGCCCGAAGGGACATGCTGCCAGCCACCTAAGGGAGCGGCGCGGGGCTCGCAGTGCCACGGGGGGCAATCCCACAGGCTGTAGTTTGCCAACCCCCGGGCTGGAGGTAGGCAGAGGGGCAGGGAGCTTGGCAGGCCGCAGAGAAGAGCCCCGCAGTCCACATGTTTGAGACCCCTGATCTAGTCTGACCTCCTGTATAACACAGGCCATAGAATTCCCCCAAAATAACTCCTGGAGCTCATATTTTAGAAAAACATCCAATCCTGATTTTAAAATTGTCAGTGATGGAGGGCTACCATGACCCCTGGTAAATTGTTCCAATGGTTAATTAGTCTCACTGTTAAAAATTTATGCCTTTTTTCCAGTATGAATTTGTCTAGCTTCAACTTCCAATGATTGGATCATGTTATATCTTTCTCCGCAAGACCAAAGAGCCCATTAGTAAATATTTCTTCCCAGGTAGGTACTAAGAGACTGTACGTAAGGGTATGTCTACACAGCTGACATTAAAGAGCTGTCGTGGCAGCGCCTTAACATGGCTGTGTAGTCGCAGCTCCAGCACTGGGAGAGAGCTCTCCCAGCACTGTAATAAAACCATCTCTGTGAGGGGAATAGCTACCAGTGTTGGGAGCAGGGCTGGCTCCAGGTTTTTTGCCACTCCAAGCAAAAAAAAAAAAAAAGAGGGTGGGGGGCGGAGTGCTGCTGCTGAAGCACAAAAAAAATGACTGGAATGCTTGAAAAGTGTCGCCCCGAGCACAAGCTTGGAACACTGGTACCTAGAGCCGGCCCTGGCTGGGAGCATGGCTCCCAGTGCTGTACCACTATCTACACTGCCACTTTACAGTCCTGAAACTTGTATCGCTCGGGGGGGGGGGGTGTTTTTTCTCACCCTTGAGTGAAGAAAGTTTCAGCGCAGTTAGTGGCAGGGTAGACAAGGCCCAAATCATCCCTTCACCTTCTCTTTGTTAAGCTAAACAGAATGAGCTCCTTGAGTTTGTCACTATAAGGCAGGGTTCTAATCCATTAATCATTCTCATGGCTTTTCTCTGAAAACTCTAGTTTTTCAACATCCTTCTTGAATTGTGGACATCAGAACTGGACACAGTATTCCAACAGCAGTCATACCAATACCAAATAGAGGTAAAATACCCTCTCTACTCCTACTCAGGATTCCCATTTATGCATCAAGAGATTGCATTAGCCCTTTTGGTCACAGTGTCACACTGGGATCAATCAGCTGATTATCCACCATGACCCCAAATATTTTTCAAACTAAATGCCATCTAAAACACAGGTAGCATAACAGGACCATCAAGTGGATGTAAATTACATTTTAAGGCCCTTTGCCCAGCTAGAACAGTGTGAAGGGGCCTCACGGTAAATAGAAATCAGGAACTAATAAGCCTAGATCCTCCACCTCAATACCTTTGAGGATCTGGGCCTATGTTGTAGATGCTGATGTACTTCTATTTATTGCACTCGTCACTAAAGAGTTTTGCAAATCTCTTATCATCTTAGTTAATATGGTTAGAATTTTGCTTCTTCTGTTCTTACCCTTTCTTAAAATCTCTTTGAGTAAAGGTCTTTTGTATTGGCTGGCTGATGTTCCTTTTAGCTGCAATTTTGAAAAATGTAAAGTTTCTCAGATAGGATTCAAAGGATTCCCAGTATGTTAGAGGGGATTCAACAGTGCTTTTATTGTCTTTTGCCTCAGATTGTAAAGTCTGGATAGTTAAGCAATAAAATATCTCCTCCAAGGAATTAGTTATCTGTTTAGCTGTAAATCTAGTAACGCCATTGCATGGTTGGAGATTATACTGAGGTTATAGTTGTGTGAGCTTTTTAGAAATCACAACTAGCTCAGTCCTACATGATACAGTCATGCATGGAGGAGCAATTCATAAATTCCCTCTCTCTTTTGAGAACATATCCCTCTAAAGGGTAACCAAATATAATTCTTTCATGTGATGCTGTATAATTAGGATGACTTGGAATTCCCCTTCTTGTAACACCTGTGATCTAGCCATTAAGTTTGACAGGGTAAGGTTAAAATCTCCTCTTCCTATCATGGGTTAGGAGATTCTGTAAGTTCTAAGAATAGCTCACTAAAGGAAAATGGAGACTTTCCTTTTGAGGTTTACACATTAATTAAAATAACAGTCTGTGAATTTATCTGTGCTGGCAGGGTGACATACCTTCCTACTTTATCGGGTTTTATTTCACATAAATTTTTAAAATTGTCACTCCCCTAGAATAACTAGATCATGGTGAAAGAAAATGAAACCACAGTCACCACCTTTTTGTGTCTTTTTGCTGAAAGACTTTGTTTTTTCCCTTGCAAAAGAATATCATCCTGGTCTCTGTTTTATAGCTAATTAATTCCTCACGTTCCACATGGATACTTTTAATCCTGTCATTAGTCATATATTATGTATTACAGATAGCTGATTTGTGATCAAATGTTTAACCAATTATCCTCCTCCAAAGTTTCTTTTCTAGAAGTATTTTTACATTTTCTTTTCCACAAACAGCTCATTTTCACATTTGAATAAACTAGCCTTCAAAAACTAGAGGTCCCATTCCTGCAAAGCTGTACACATTTATAGCTAAAGCTGTCATAAACAGATAGCTAAGGGTTAATGTCTCTTTCACCTATAAACGGTTAACAAACAGTGACCTGCAAACACCTGACCAGAGGACCAATCAGGAGACAAGATACTTTCAAATCTCATGGAGGGAAGCCTTTGTTTGTGGGTTTTGGGTTTGGCTTTGTTCACTCTGGGTCCTGGATGGGGCTAGAGGTGTAACCAGGTTTCTGCCAATCTCCCTGCTACAGTCTTTTATCTATTCAGAATTGTAAGTAAGAAAAGGCGGTCATAGACTTTTAATTTGTTTTTTTCCATTTGCATATGTGTACTTGCTGAAAGTAGCTTAAATTGTGTTTCTGCTGGAGAAAGTTTCTTTCTGTTGTTTATAAGTTGAAAGACCCTGTAACTGTTTACCATCTAAAGTGCAGAGATAAACCTTTTACTTTTTTTCTTTCTTTTTTATTAAAAGTTTTGCTTGTAAGACCTGCTGATTTTTCTCTCCTAATTAAGGCTCAAAGAAATTGAGTCTGTATATACCAGGGAATCGGTGGGAAGCAAGGAGGGAAAGGTAAATTTCCTCTTTGTGTTAGATTCAGGCAGCTTGAATCTGCCTCTGGGTGAGGGGGAGAGAGAAACTTGATCTCTCTGTGTTGTGTTTCAAGGAATTGATTCACAGTATCTCCTAGTGTACCCAGGCAGGAAAGATCTGGGAGGAGGTAAAGAGGTGGGAGGGAATGGTTTATTTCCCTTTGTTGTGAGACTCAAGGAATCTGGGTCTTGGGGTCCCCTGGGAAGGTTTTGGGGGGACCAGAGGGTATCAGGCCCTAAAAATTCCTGATTGGTGGCAGCGCTACAGAATCTAAGCTGGTAATTAAGCTTATAGGACTTTATGCTAGTACCCATATCCTGGACGCTAAGGTCCAGATTTGGGAATTATACTATGACAAAAGCCTACAAGATGCTGAGCATTGACTTCAATGAGCATTATAGACACTTAGCACCTCCCGTGAGTGCTCAGTATCTTGAAGGATTAAACCTTTAGTGGTTACTAATGTTATTAGTCCCCTTGAAGTTAACAGAACTATTTGCATGAAGGATTTGCAGTACTGGGTTCCTACTGTCTTATTAATTTTTCTTCATTATCATCATGCTGTATTAAGGGTGGAGGACTAGATTATGATTCTGCAAGGCTGGAGTGAGTGTCATTCAGATGCAGCTCACTTCTAATTTAAAACAGTCCTTAGCTGTATTTTTCTCTATAAACAATTGACCTTAAGACTTATGATTGACAGAGGCTTCTCCTCCAAGTGAAACTCTCTGGAAAGTTCCACTCTGCTCAACAACAGTCAAGTATGCGAGACAAGCTTTGTAAAACTATTTTAGTCTGGGTTGAAGCTTGTAGAATAGCACAAGATTCCCTCTTCTCCTCTTACCCCCGTCTTGAAAAGGAAGCTAAATTGAACACTGAACTCAACTGAGTTTAACACAACAGAAGAAAGTAGATTCAGAGAAGCTTTTCCTGTTGCCCTGCAACTTGTACACTTCTGCCTCGATATAACGCTGTCCTCGGGAGCCAAAAAATCTTGCCATGTTATAGATGAAACGGCGTTATATCGAACTTGCTTTGATCCACTGGAGTGCACAGCCCCGCCCCACTGGAGTGCTGCTTTATCATGTTATAGCCAAATTCGTGTTATATCGGATCACATTATATCAGGGTAGAGGTGTATAGTCATTTACACTAGTGCAAAAAAGTAAGTGTAAAGTGGGTATAAAATATTAACATTCTGATTTGGCAGCATTTTACACCCACTTTGCACTGGTGTCATTGACAGCACGTGCTGCAGACCAATGGTACTGAGGCACAATTCCAAATGTTAATGTACAGCCTGAGCAACTGTGCTGTGAGCTGGTGTTTTCAGCAAGGAATGCATGATGGAATCACAGGAACTCCTGCAGCTCCATGATCCGGGACAAAAATACTGCTTTTTTTAACCATAACACCCGTGTCCTGCAGCTAATTGCCCTCTGTATGGAGGAATGGTTGGTAAATGTGCGTAGTGGCAGATCTACATCTTCACTCTTCTTCAAGGGCACCCCTACCTGATCCCCATATTCCTTCACACCTGGACAGAAGGAAGCCACTGCAGCACTGTGCTCTGTTACACAGATGGTACAAGAACCTGTCCTCCTCGGTCTTCATAAATCCCCCTTTGTGTTCCCAGTGCAGAAGCATTACAACAATTGCAATGCATTTGGGGACAAAATTTGTCTCTAAGAAATCCTGGGTATAATGCAGCCTCAGATTTTCAGTTACTGAAATAGTTTCTCTGAAGTCTAGGCATTTGGTTTCCTGTATTCTAGTGGACTTACTCTTTGTAAAATTAATGTGGAGTGACAATTACAGAAGAGTTGGGAAGTGCCACCACAGCCAAAAGAAAAATGAGAACCTTCACAACACTGGATATGGATGTTGCTTGGCAGGAAATCCTCATGGCTCACTTTCTGTCAAGCAGGGAAATATGTCTGTACAATTTTACCCAATAGAAAATGCATCTCCCCATCAGTAGCGCCAGAAAGTGACAAAACAGTCAAACTGTGGAAGAATGACTGCCCAACATTTTCAACGGAGCTCAGATATTGCACCAGGGGAAAAGAACATTCATGCAAGAAAAATAAACCCAGCATAGTCAGAGAGCTGAAGGCCTGCTAAAGAGGGTGATTGTCAGTCCTGTCCCATAGAAAATATTCACTTCTGCTTCTGCACAGTGAGTCTAACAGAAAAATCAGTATTTTAAAAAAAGGTTTATTTTCATTATTTTAATAAACATCTACCATAGATATGAACTGCTCACTAACAACTTGTCCAGTTTTTCTACCAGCAGTAAATCAAAACATAATTTAAGAATATAATAACTCATGTTAGTGTTGGAAAGAAATACAGCACATTAAATAATTTTATATTAACAGAGAATCATTCATTCATCATTTGCTGAGGTGGGAACCTGACTTCATCTTTCATGTGTATTTTGGAGATTATGAAAAGGAAGTACATAATTTATTCAGCAAATTTAGCCTGTTTCTTTTTTAATTGTCTGTAATTTTTTTTTCAATATTCATTATTTGAAATCATGTCTATAAATAACCCTGGGGCTGTAGATTGTCCAGGAGCTATTTTTGGACAGTATTCAGTATCTGAAATTTGATCTGCATTGGTTTATTTTGAATGAACATAATATTCTGGGTGGCCCCAGCAGAATGAGAATATGTCTTAAAATTAAGTAATTTTCCCTAACAGTTTAAAATTTGCATATTCCCACTGACAAACTCAGTCATTATAATATTTGTGGAAAGCAAACATAAAAATAGCATGAACATAACTTAAGCAGATTCATTATTTGATTTAACAAAATGTTTACTCAAATAGTTCTGAGCCATTCCCTGAGACCTAGTGTCTGATACCCTTATTTACATTGTATCACACCATACTCCATGTAATGGCTCAGGGACAAGCTGTACCTTTGTTCTCTCCTCCAGTCTTTCCTATAGGCATTCTTTCCTTGTGATAGGCCCCTACTCATTCTTCTCCCAGAGCAGAACTTCACTGTTCACCCCACTTTAGTCTGGGTCACCAGACTACAACAACCCCTATTCACACTATCCTGTCACAGTTACAAGTTGCTTTAGACTGCCGTTTCTCATGAGTGCAGGTGACAGGTTCCCCTACTTTCAACAGTCTCAGAGCGAAATCCCACAGTAATTACATTCAGACTGGATGATGGGGTGGCAGCCTCTGTTTTCAGCCATGTTAACCAGACAGACCCAACATACTGGGACCTTCTGTCAGGGAGCCTGTGACCAATGGCTAATTAAACTGATTCACAACTGCTGCTTCTAAATAGACACCTTGCCTATAAGTCCAAAAGCACTATGCAAGATAAAAGGATTAAGAATCCCAAATAGGTTTGCCTCCCTAGGGTCTTGCCTAAAGGCTGTGATCTCTCAAATGTCAGGCAAGCCCAGGTGCCTCAGATGAATGCTGCAGACTTTCTGCCTCACCCCTGCTGCATTCTCTTCCTGTCTCAGGGTATTTTTACACTGCAAAAAAAGAGCTAAGCTACAACCCACCTATTCACACCTCAAAAGTGAGTCTCAGAGCCAGGGTCACCTGTCTCAGACTTGCGCTATAGTCTAAAAATAGACATTTAGATGTTTAGTCTCATAGTGCAAGCCCTGTGAGCCCAAATCAGTTGCTGTGGCCTCAGATTCATTGCTATGGGTCTTTTTTTTTTTTTTTTCAGTGTAAACATACTCTTTGTGTCTCTCACCTGAACAGCTGCTACTGGTCACCCCACTTCTTCTCCAGGCAAGTGTTTTAATGGTTTAATGTTCCTTTGAGCTGAGGGCTGGAATGGTAGGCTTTCCCAATCAAGTCTCTACCATTGGAGTGGCCTCAGGCATTGGTGCATCTTGGTCCTTGCAATCTCTGCCTCTGGCACATAATAGTTTAGACTAAGGGTTGTAATACTTTGGTCCAGTTTCAGTTGTTGGGTTTAGTGTATGGGTGCTGGTGACCTGTGATATACAGGAGGTCAGAGTAGATGATCTGGTGGTCCCTGGCCTTAAACAATATGATTAGCTCTCCCATTGTTCTCATAAGGACCCTTCATATTTTCCCTGATGATGTCTAATCTCTCTTTCCTGGTTGCTCATGTTAACAGCCCCTTTGATTTAACTCCATTCAGTCAGTCAGTATATCATCAAGCAGTTAAACTGAGGTACATAAACTATTCATAAAAATAATATGGATACCTCCCTTGTTCTCCATACTTCATGACTTCTTCCACTGAAGTCAATGAAGTGACCTGTGGAATAAGGTACAAATCAGCAAAATAAGAGGATCAGCCCCAAATTGCAGCTATTACAGAAAACCTGCCAGACTGCTTAGTGTGTTATAACTCAGAGGCTATGTTAAAATAACTTTTATATGCAAAGGATTCCTGGTGCCATCACAGCTGACAAAAAGGAATTATTTACAAAGGGCCTGATCCTGTTGCCACTCCAGATACAACTCCCATTCCATTGTCTTCAAAGGAAATTCTACATGGAGAGTAGCTGCAGCATTGGGCTTCAAAATAATTCTTAAAATTCTGTTCTTGAAAAAGAATACTAAGCTCACAGGTAGAGCCAGTTTATTATAGTTCATTTCCCAATCTCCTTCACTCTACAGCATTAGCTTCATCATTTTCACCCTCAGGGCAAATTTTTTTCTTCCTTCCATGCCTGACAGGCAAGTTGCAGACCTCATTTAATCCTAAAGAGCAAGAATGTTAATTAGGTTGAGAATGGTAATGATGCATCTAATTCCCTCATATGAAGCACTCTTTCACCTCTCAGAACACCTCACTATTTCTGCATCACAGGACTAAGATTCAAGAAAATGAATATTTTTCTGTCTTATAATATCAATTCTTTCTAGCATTTGGGATCTATTACCAGTCCCAAATATACACAAGTGAACCAAGCCTAGTCCCCTCAGTATTTCCTCTCCTCCTATTTCTTCATAGGAGCAGATGAGAGGTAGGATTTTTCCAAACAAAGGATTATCCGTGGTATTCAGTTCCTGCAGTTAGACTGAAGTCAGCTCCATAAAAATCAACAAGGATGAATGAAGATAATTTATTATGGGACCTCAATTGCCCTCAAATTTCAGGACTTCATTTGGTTCCTCAGCAGTTCAAGATGCCTGTCAAGGACAGTACTAACCCTACAGTCTATATAGAATAATATTTGCCATTACCAATAAATAGCACTTTACAGCATTAGCTAATCCATCCTCACAACATCCTTTTAAGGCAGGCAAATATTTTAATTTTACAGACAAAGGCCATATGTCAAATCCCTGTCACAGACAAGATTAGAGTTGAATTACTTCTGGCTTCCAGTCTTATGGGTTTCTAGTCTGGGTTTTTAAGCCTGCTCATTTTGGCCTGAAGGAGGTAGCAATACCAGATGAAAATAGAGTCTTCAAGTTTATGGGCATGGAGCTGAAGAGGGTGCCAGCGCTATCTCCTGCTAGGCTCTGCCCCCCAATCTCTAAGATACAACATTTTAATATTGGTTTTAACATCATGAAGAGCATATTCTGGCCACAAACCCTCCAATCTCCTATCCTGCTGCGAGGGGGAAGGTGGGAAGGGGAAGGAAGAAGAGATGTTGTAGAGCTTTCTACATCTGTTCTAATCCAGTCAGGGATTTCCTCACATTGGGGGAATCCTCAGCAACTCCATTTGGGCAACTTTCCAGGCCCTAGAGATGAAAAAAAAGAGGCTGGGATCCACCCCCTTGTTTATATATCAAAACATGACTAATATAGAAGTGGTAGCCTGCAAACTGATTCTATAGGGTTTTACTCTGTGGGTCACATACTTCTGGAAATCCCAAATGATGCCCACTGTTAGCAGGAAGACAGCTACCACCTGCAGTGGCTTCAATGATGCAAAATTTAATCAGAGTATATTTTTCTGAAGTTGAACCCGTAGTTTTGGGAATTTATCAGGCAAACTTTCAGATTTCTCTATTGTATAGAATGGGTGCACTGTTCTCTTCCTGCTGTACTTGTAACTCCCACTTGGCAGCACTGGAAATTGAACTATAATCTCTTAAATGCAGTAGGATTTCTACATTAGCTCCCTAGATTTATTAAGTCAGCAGCTCTATTTCTTAAACTTTTAATTTTCCATGTTGGACAAATAGTAGATTCAGTCTGCATTATATGATTCAGCCTGATGATTGTATCTATCCATCACCTGACTGACTGATGTGCAACACAAATCTTACTCTGCAGACATAGCCATTGACAAATGAGAACATAAACACAACAAATAGCATAACATACACAAATCAATTAAAACATATTGGAACTGCAATGTTATTTCATTGTTTATTTGCAGACAGGTGTCTTTAATCAGAAAATACATTGGCTCTCTTTGGTTTCCTAAGAACCTATTTTTCCTCTTCAAAAATATCAAAACAGTAAACCTCAATGTGCAACTTAATTTCTTTTAATAGCCAATCAAGACTTTTTAGATGTAAAGAGTGGTGACATTCTGGTTTAGTTTTCTCTGCACCATAAAAGCTGTGATTCAACTGCAAAATGTGACCAAAGGAAAAAAAAATCAAAATAAACAAATCTTCTGAACTATAGTAGCATAGTTCATCATCAGATCCACAAATCTGTCACTCAAGTCTACTGTGTCATTTCAGAAAAATCTGAATTTGACCTGGTTTTTGGAGCCAATACCTGAAAACTGATAAACAATGAATAATATCTCAGTGTATGTGAAATGAGTATTTCAGTATTAAGCTCCCAGATGATGAATTTGATTCTTAATAAGCATTTGTGACACAGTTACATTTAGAAGCAGGATTTTAATTGGTTGTGAAGTTTTCAGCTGAAGGTGATTTATAGATCTTTTTCTCACAAGTGTGGAAGTTTATATGCACACTTACCAAATACAAATTAGCACTATGGATTGTATAGTTCATTCCTTGAGTTCATTTCATATTGTTTAATTTAGTGTTTGCAAGTCACCTGTAGATATCAATATCAAAATTATTCAGCAAACTTCTGTCTACCATCCCTTTTGGATTAGCTCGATTTTTCATTACCAGCAAAGAATAAAAACGTATTCAGGACAATGCTTAGTTCTTGGGTATGTTTTGTTGGCATATTCTTGGTTGATGCTGCCAAAGAACTAAATATTTCTTACTGTCTTTTCTCAAATTTATACAGATATAAATAAAGCCCTATAAACCAAGAGGGTCCTAACAACATTAGAATGTAGCATACAGTTAATCTGTGCTACTGGAAAGACCAAACTTGTCTGAATGGCAACAGATGTGGTGAAGCGTTCTGAAGCCTGCTAAATATTATGCCATACCACAATTTAATGTGTTTAAGGGCTTCACAGCTTTAACTACATTTTAATGACAGCAACCAAGTTCCATTACACACTCTGCACCTTTGAAAGAAAAATATTCATATCTCTAGAACCATATGGCTGTACTTTCACCTCAGCTGCTGCTGGGAGTACTTAGGGAGTCTGGAAATATGCCCAATAAATGCAGAATCAGGGCCTTTTGAAGTGAGGGCTGGGAAGTATAGTAGATCATAAATATAACTTATATAATTATAAACAAAGAGGAAGTAGGTGGAGAGAAAAAACAAAAATTGAACAGCAAAATTACATGACAAAGGCAAAAGGTACATCCTTGCAATTTGTAAACAGAAAGTTCCCCTACCTGGGTATCTTTATTTTAATATACACCCAAAAGCATCAAAATATCCCCATAGTCCCATGAATTACTCACTGGATACTTTTTGGAGGAGCTCTCCCTGTAATCATGACAACACAAAGAATTACAAAAATAAAAAAATGAACAAAGGTTAGTTTACTGCCCACATCTTCAAGGAAAAGCCATCAGAACAGCCTAGCACCTTTATATACCTATAAGATCTAACTATCCTATCTTATCGCAAAGGCACTGTTTATATACTCTCTTATTCCCATCATGCCTTGCTAGAAGCTAGGACTACTAATATGGCTTCCTTAATGGACTGTATTTCCCAACCTGCCCTCTGAGAAAGAGACTGGTAGGAAGATATCCAGTTTGATCTCTTGCCACTGAGGAGGAAAGAGCACTGGCCAGCCCTGCTAATGGAAGTCTCAGCTTGGCCCTAAAGCCACGCTGATAGTGTGGGCTTCTTTATAAACTCCAGATTTCATCCACCAAAGTGGCAATAACCCTGCTCCTACAGAGAGAGTCTTGCAGGAACGGTGTTACAGGAGCTCTCTAGCTGTATGTATGTAAATAATTAACAGGTAATTATTTAACCCACAGAGGCTACTCTACAATATGGAATGTAATTCCTGGGGTTTGTAGAACCATAAAACTTGTGCAGTGCAAATCACTTTCCCTGGCTGCACTTTGCATCAGTGTTTAACACCTGGATCTAGGCTTTCCTGGACCAGTAGAGTTCCTCTGATAGGTCTATCAAGATCTGTGTGCCTTGTTACAGAGACTCAAAGAGCAATTTCATCCCCCTATGCAGCTGGTCTCGAGAAAGTCAGCAAGGGGAGTGCTGGGTACATCATGTTCCCACTCTCCCCAAATCCTTCAGGAAAGCTGGCCAATAATTAATTCAGTGTGTGGAGTCCATTCTAATTTAACTTTGTCCCTAGGACTCAGGTGTTGCCTCCCCTACAGTCATCCCCCTTGCCATTTGGCCTTGATGGAAAAACTGCAGAGAGGAACCATCCAGATAAAACAGCTGCAGAAGCAGTCAAAGCAGGGACCTTTTGACATTCAGAGAACTTTCTACAGTTTTTACTAGAAGATCTCTGCCTTGAGCTGATTGGCTGTCTAGTCCAACCCTCACCCTCCTCCTCCCTCAAAGTCCCTTTGCCTCAGGTTCACTCCACAACTGCCTCTTATCTTCTTCTCTCCTCCTCTGTCTCCCTCATCCCTTCCTTTCATTGTCTCCTCTCTTTTCCCTTTTCATTTAGCTTATTTCCCTCTGAACTAAACCCACCCCATATAAATAAATAAAACTGAATAAAAATCATGGACCTAACATGACATTTGCTACCATCACACTTTTCATTCCGCTTGTATGTTATAACCCTCTTTCCCCATTCCCCCACCCAATGTGTCTCGTCTATGTATATTGTAAGCTCTTTGGGGCAGGGATCTTCTATTATTCTGTGTTTTTACAGTCTCTAATGCAATGGGGCCACATTATGATAGTACCTAAAGATCAACCAAGAAAGACATGATTAATAACTAAATCTCTTTCATGCATATGGGCTCCTTTTTCAGTTATTTTTCTATTTGTTTTTTTATTTGGCTCCTGATACACCCTCTATTTCCTTGCTGTTACCAGTTAATTTTCTTGTCAAGAAAGTCTTGGAACCTGATCCACAAAGCACTTTAACACATGCCTAGCTTTTGATCATGGGAGTAGTCTCAATGACTTCCATGGGGCTACTCACAGGCTGAAAATTAAGCATGTGCTTTGTCTGGTCAGAGTGTTAGTAATTTTTCCTCCTCATTTATTTTCAGGCCCTCTCTCCAGTTCCTTAAAATTGAATTGAAATCCATGGGTGCTTGTGGTATTTCAGGGTTTGGTTTTGTCCCCCAATTCTTTACTATTAAACACAACAATACTTCCATCTACTTCCAGGTTTCTCTCTTGAGTTCAATAAATACCCCAGATCACCATGTACAGTCAAGTAGAATATTCAGCTGTGCTTTCAAAAAAGTTAAATTCTGTTCATGGTGAGAGAACAAACTCAATTAGCATCCGATTTTGAAAACTGTATTCACATTGAAAAGTATTTACAAACGCAACTACTTATGCTCAGCCAGAAGTTATAGGCTTGATGCAGGATTTACTGGGTGAAATTCTACAGCCTGTGTTATGCAGAGGTCAGGCTAGATAATCATAATGGTCCCTTGTGGCCTTAAAAATCTATATATCTATGTTGAAATCAGACCAATAATGAGGAGCCAACTTAATTTAAAAAATGCAACCCTATGGGGATCATTGATGCTACACTAGATGATCACTTTAAATTATTTATATAATGTACTCAACACCACACAATTTTAGATTCCTATGCCTATCTCAAGTTCCAATTTTACATATGGAAAAATTAAGTAATGAAATAGGCATTAGTATGAAAAAGTTACCTGATAGTGCCCACCCAATCCCCTCATTATTTCATGGTGCTTTCAAGTAAATGATTTCATGTAACTCACTGTTTCTAAGGGGATTTGATGGTTATTACTTTCCATAGACTTCTGAATGGATTGGGTACTGAAAATAAAAAGTAATGACTCAGAGCTTACCTTTCATGACTCTGGAGCTGAAATAGTAAATATTTAATAAGGGAAGCTCTTCTTCCTAACTTTTGTTCATTTTTGTCTTTCAACTGTAATAAATTTTTAAGCACAGAGTTGTACTGATATTACAGTCAGGGTTAGTAATTCTTCCACGTGGCCTGTATGGGCCTGATCCTCCAAACACATGCGTGAGTAGCTTTATTTGCAGGAGTGGTCCCTTTGAAGTCAATGAGATTTTGCCAAGGAGCAAAATTACATAAGTGTGTATTTGAAAAATTAGGGCCTGTATGCTTAATTCCCTAGCTGTTTGCATTTTTAGCCTTTGAATGAAGGGACTATAAGATTTGAGCATCTACTTATGAATAAAGTTATAAGAAAAAATGTTGAGGTATCTAGGCACTATCCAATTGTAGTGATAGGGATGTACTTAAAACAAAACATTGCTTTGTGTGTTTTTCTGAGCACTTAGGGCTACATTTTGATGATACCAGACATTTGGAAGTGCAATATATGCATTATGTATATACTAACCTGCGTACCTAGCTCTTCCGGTTTGATTGGGAGAGCCTAATTTTTCAGATCAATTTCTTGCTTTGTTGTTGTCACCATCACATCTTGAATTTGTGAGAAAAGTTTATTATACCTAGTAACTAGTTTATTTATCCACCCACCTCACCATATCAGCCAGTGGAATGGGCCAGTTACAAAAGGCAGCATAAACTCCCTGTTCTAGTGTGCCTCAATCCACGTTTGTGCCTAACTGGCACAATCTGGCCCAGAGTTTGGAAATGTTTAGGCCCAAGATTTCAGTTGAATTACTATAAAGCTAGGAGACCAGCCATGAAGTTCATACTTGATCTGGGTTTCCTCAAAGTTCTGGGATGTTTGGATCCAATGTTTGTTTTTTTCCCCCCTGAGCTCTGTCTCTAATCGAGATCTTTTTGTCTCTTCCTAAAAGACACTGCAATTTAGGGAGGTGAGTTTCTCCATATGCTTAGCTATTTGGAAGGGTGGAAAGGGTTCCCCATGATTAGCCTCCTTTAGACATTTATTTTGTTTGTTTCTCCTGCACTTAGTAATCTCAACCAAATGATTCTGAGACAATTTATCAACATTTTGGTGAAGTTCTTAAATTTAATTTGTATGACATTTCCAACAAGAGTTTGGCTGCACTGAGTGGAAGGAAGCTGTTATTTTGTATTGCTGACTACCTCTGCCTAGGAATTAAAAGACAAATCAGTTTATATGTATCTCAATTTTTCTGTAGTGTATTTTTCTCCTTGTACTGATTGTTTTAGAGTTTAGGGGGAGGTTTTACCCAGGTTTTACAAAGAGTGCCAGCGTATGTTACAACCCAACATAGGGGAATTTTCCCTGCCAGGTATTTTAGTTTTTCATTTCAGTAATCTCTCCCAAGATGCAGTGATAATATTAACAAAACCTGGTGATGCACTCAGAATTACATTATTAGTGGTATTACCTTCAGTATTTCTCTGCAAAAAATGGGTAGTTTGGGAACTTAGATATGAAAAGCAAAATGACAGTGGTACTATTGAAGGCATTAATGGCTGTACCTCGTTATGGGCTCAGTACTGACTACAGGAGTTGAACAGAACACAACTTCTTATATTTCCTAATGGTAGACTTTCTATATAACTAATCAGCTAGCTTCCATGACCCCAGTTTACAGTAACACTAATTTACATTCTGCTTTAGTAGGCTTACACTTCCTTATTTGTTTATGGGGCTGAGTATGTGCAAAATTAGTGTAATCATTGACCCAAGGCTTCACTGGGGTCAGCACTCATATATAGCACTGCTATAGCATTTTTCATCCATTCATCTCCAAGAGCTTTACAATGGAAGCTCAATAATCTTATGCCTAATTTTCCCCACGTGTAAAATGGGAATAGAGAGGTCAAGTGCTTTGTGTAAGGTCACAGAGCAAGTCAATTGCAGAGCTGGGAACAGAAACCAATTTCCTGTTTTACAGCCCAGTTACCCTATCTATGGGACCAGTTTGCCAACAAGCGTGACCACTGCATGTACACTGAAATAGCACTGCTTGTATGGTCTAGTCTCAAATTCAATTTTACATCACTTGCTACCAACACAACTGTGTCATTGCAATTTGACATGCATTTTGTTGATGTGCTCTATATCACATTAAACTCATATCTCCACAGCCAATGCCATATGCTACTCGTCTGCAGCAAAGCTCTTAAACATAAACATAATGAAAAGGGTATAATCACAAATGACAAAGTGAATGTCAACAGGCAGTGCTATGGGTATTCTATGTCATCATCCAAAGCTAAATTACACTCTACGATCACTCTCCTACAAATCAACTTCTATGAAGAATTATGCACAGGTAGAAATTAGTTTAAACATGCAAATCATAACAGAAAAGGGCTGCCTCTTCAAAAACATCAATACTAGTAGAAGACTATGATCTATTACAAGACTCAAAAACATGTAGATGTTGGACTGGCTAGTTCAAGGGATCAGCAGCAAAATATGAACTCTTTCACATCTAGGTCACTGGTTCAAATTCAGCCCAGGTGTCAAGTTCTGCCCTCAGGTACATGAGTACAGTTCCCACACAAAGCAGTGGGAGTTGGAGACTTATTATGTGAAGACAGGTTGAGACCTGGAATGGACCCATTAGGAAAAAAAAAAAATCTATAGCACAGATGAGAATCACTCTCAGCGTCTCTCCTGGATTTCTCTCTCTGGTCTTTCATCCTAGGACAATGGTACTGGACATTAGTGACTCAACATTTGATCCATCTTAGGCCTGCCTTAATTAGGTAACTGTCAGCAGCCTTGATCTGGCAAGGTGTTCTGTGTGCAAGGACCCCTACATCCACACAGAGACTATTGAAATCAAAGGGGCCCTGCAAAGTTATGAGGTTTCATCCTCAAGCAGCCAGTTGCAAAATCTAGGTCACAGCCAGTAAAACAGTGAAGCCAAACTTCCATAGGTTAGTAGCAGGCTGGGAAATCCAACAACATTAATGAAATTTGATTAGTATTAACAAATATTGGCAGAAGACGTATTCTGAGTGTGGCCCATCTCTAATTAGATCTAAATTAAATTTCACCAAGCAAAATTACTAGCATCTAATTTGTAGGCTTTGTGATAAACCCTGATGCTAACTGAGTATGTACTAAAGACATATATTCACTGAAAAACACCTTTGGCTCTGATCTAGTCCTGGTGTATTAGTTCACATCTCAGGAACTATACAGTAATAGGTTTCTTGAATAGCAATCCTGATGCTGTTTTAAACATTTATAAATGCATATGAGCTAGTTATGGAGATATATTGTGAAGTAGTTTTGGGGAATATCAAAGCTCTTGATATGAGAAAATGACTATCTAATCTCATAATGTTGATTTATATATTTATTATTTAATGGCAACTTTTGCAGATACATGTATCTCATGAGTTTGGATCGCCTCATTTCAGTTTCTAAAAGGACCTAATACCTCAGAATGGTGTATTACACAATGGTCTCACAAATATTATTTTCCTCTTTTTTGTCAGTATCATATTTCTCATACGTTCTTTTTCTCTGGCAATAAATTGCATTGAAATTGGTAGGCTTTTGCAGTTGCACACTAGTAAATGCTTAAGTCTTGCTCAAGCACTCTTCTTTTTATTAAATTATTTCTCTCTTGAGAGGCTTCAGATATGAGTTTGCTCCTTCTAAAACATGCACAGATTACTTGTTTTAACTGATTTAGTTTCTTTTTTACATTTATAATCACTTCTGAAGGACACAAATGAGCCTAAGAAAGCTACTGGGGATTTTTTTGTGACTAAGAAAATCTGATATACAGATTGCTTTTCATTTGTTAAATATTCTCTTCCTTGCATATATACATATTACATGAATAGCAATCAATCACTTTGTGAATCAAATCCTATAATTTTTAGTAGCAAAATAAATATTTTAAGTAACACATTGTTAATCACGTCTAATAAACTGGTATTGGGATTAACTGGTTTATGAAAAGTGTGAAACTAGTATAGTTTGCATATGGGCCAAAATTTCAAAGACTACTAGTGATTTTAGATAACTTGTTTTTTGGGTGCCCAAGTTGAGACCCTGTAAAGGGGCCTGATTTTCAGAGGGTGAGTGCCATAAGGTGGACACCCCAAATTGAAGATAGCCAAAGTTACTAGTTATATTTGGAAACCTTTGCCATGGAAAATAACACCCCACAAACTAGACTCTTACCTAGGTGTGCAGAGCTGAAGATAAGGGCTTGAAAGGAGCCCTGAACAGTGATCACTGCACACATAATCAAAGTGCTTACACTGGAGTCTCAAGTATTAGCACAAGTCACACCGTAAGTGAAAGGGGTCTAAAAAGCAGATTTTGTTTCTAAAATTTCAAATAGTTGTAATGTTTAACTCCTTCTAACTTCTAAACTAAGAAAGGATTTATTTGTAACTTTCCAGAAAATTAAATCTTTATCCTAAAAATAAACAATATAATTTTGATCATGATAATCTTTTAGGTGGGGTTTTCAAAGGTGCCTACAGGAGTTAGGCCATGGGCTTTCAAGAGTGGTTGGATGCTTACCTTGGAAAAATCTCATTCTTCATGCTCAACACAGGAATTCAACCCCAATTTTAACTTAAAAACTGAACACAACCTTAACTATGGAGTTGCTGCTGATACCTTTTTTATTATTTAATACTTATATCATAGTGGTACTAAGATGCCCCAATCAGGTAGTTTTATTTTCCACTTGTGGGAAGAGCAAGGCAGTTGCAAACATTCACATTGTGTTGGAAAAGCTTTATCAAAGAACAAGGCAAGCAGCATGACAAAGGAGCTCAATGAATTGGACAAACATTGTACAAAGTGCTGTGCTTAAGTGTTTGATGAAACATTTGGTCCCTGCAATAATAAATATTGTTTTCCATACATTGTTTATAGGCTTCAGTCTTTTCCAATACCCAGTCTAGAACATCTCTCTCTCTCCACCAAGACAATATTGTCACCTACTTCTTGCTGTCAGGTAGCCTGGAGTTTGAATGCAGTATTATTTATTAACAGTGATTACTACTGAACTTCTAGTGGTATGTCTACACTACAAAGTTAGGTTGATTTCATACAGTTGATTGCGTATGTCCACACTAAGCACATTAAGTCGGCGGAGTGTGTCCTTATTACCGTGGCTAGCATTGACTTATGGAGTGGTGCACTGTAAGTAGCTATCCCACAGTTCCCATAGTCTCCGCTGCCCATTGGAATTTGTGTTTAAGCTCCAAATGTCTGATGGGGAAAAAACATTGTTGTGGGTGGTTTTGGGTACATGTCATCAGTTGCCCCTCCCTCCATGAAAGCAACTCCAATCATTTCACGTCTTTTTTCCTGGGTTACCTGTGCAGACGCCATACCACGGCAAGCATGGAGCCCGCTCAGCTCACCGTCACCGCTGCTGTTGTGGGCAAGTCTGCTGTGAAGGCTGCTGTGATCCAAGTAGCCAGTACAATCATTGACATGGTGTTATCGAGGGTAGTGATTCTGGGAAATGTGTGGGACTTTTTAGATTTTAGGTGCATCATATTCCTGTCCTTTTCACTGGTGAAGAAGTCTTGCAGGCATACATTCCAGTCCAGTCGGCGCTGTAACAATCCATAGCACTTCTGTGGTTGACACATGTAAAAGGTCAGGGCTCTTGCTCTTTTGCCTTGGTCAAGGTACCTTGCCCTATCCAGACCTCCCAGCATTCGACACAGCAGCAGCTCCTTGCCTTCACAGCAGATAGTGCAGTGGAACTGCTAACTGTCGTTATCCACCGCTTCCACTGCAGCTCTGCTCTCCTGCTCCCTAGTGACAAGTTCGGGGGATCCGTATTGGTCCTCCTTGGTGCTGCTGGGAGCAGACGGTGCAGTAGGACTGGTAACCGTCCTCATTGGACAGGTAGCTTCGCCGGCGGTTCAGGGAATGTCTTCCCTGCCCAGCTCCGTGCAACTTGCAGGGCATGATATATGACTCCATCATTTCCCCTGCAACTCTGCTCTCCTGCTCCTCAGCGACAAGCTCAGGGGATCCGTTCATGAAGTCTGGACAGTAGTATGGTGCAGTTCAACTATAGGCTGAGCAAGTGCAGAATGGTGGTAGAATGTGCCTTTGGACGTTTAAAAGCTCACTGGCGCTGTTGGTCAGACATCAGCGCAACCAACATTCCCATTGTTATTTCTGCTTGCTGTGTGCTCCATAATATCTGTGAGAGTAAGGGGGGAAATATTTATGGCAGGGTGGGAGGTTGAGACAAATTGCCTGGCATCTGATTTTGAGCAGCCAGACACCAGGGCGATTAGAAGACCACAGCAAGGTGCTCTGTCTATCAGAGAGGCTTTGAAAACCAGTTTCATGACTGGCCAGGCTTCGGTGTGACAGTTGTGTGTTTCTCTTTGATTCAAATCCATCCCCTTTGTTGATTTTAATTTCTTGTAAGCCTACTCCCTTCCAAATAAAGTAACTATTGTTTTGAAACCATGCATTCTTTATTAATTAAAAAAAAGAGAGATAATGGACAAGGTAGCCCAGGTGGGGTGGGGGAGGAGGGAAGGACACGGCCGCATTGCTTATTGTAGCCACACTAAAAATCAAACTGTTTGAATGACAGCCTTCTGTTGCTTGGGCCATCCTCTGGAGTGAAGTGGCTGGGTGCCTAGAGCCTCCCCTCTGCATCTGGATGAGGAGGCTATGGAACATGGGGACGAGGGTAGGTGGTTATACAGTGAATGCAGAGGAGGTCTGTGCTCTTGCTGGCTTTCCTACAGCTCCAATATGTCCATTTGCTCCACCAACAGATGCTTCATCATCTCCGTTTGCTCCCCCGTTAGCCTCAGCATCGCGTCCTGCCTCCATTCTTCACACTCATTTAATTCTTTCCTGGCCTCCGCCACTGAATGCCTCCATGCATTAATCTGTGCCCTATCAGTGCAAGAGGACTGTATCACATCGGAAAACATGTCATTGCAAGTGCGTTTTTTTTTGCCTTCTAACCTGCGATAACCTTAGGGACGGAGATGATAGGGGGAGCGCAGAAATATTCTATACTCTATGATTCTGGGGGGACTGCATGTCACCTGTGCTGCTGAGTTCGCCACGCAGATCAAACAGGAAATAAAATTCAAAAGTTCCTGGGGCTTTTCCTGTGCACCTGGCTAGTGCATCGGAGTTCAAAGTGCTGTCCAGAACAGTCACAATAGAGCACTCTGGGATAGCTCCCGGAGGCCAATACCATTGATTTGCATCCGCACTACCCCAAATTCAACCCAGCAAAGTTGATTTTAGCACTACCCCCATCGCCGAGGAGGAGTACAAAAGTTGATTTTAAGAGTACTTTAGGTCGACGGAATGGGATTGGTTGTGTGGATGCATTCATTTTTAAATCTACCTAAAGTGGCTAAATTCGACCTGACCCTGTAGTGTAGACCAGGCCTAGGTTAATCTCTGGATTTATAACATAAAACAATGAAGGAAAAATTATCCAGCCTCCCTTTGTGTTGTTACACAAAACTATTACCCATGAAGGCTGTTATCTATAGCAAAGGAGCTACCTGCTTAATTCCATGGGTCTTTTATTATTATTTGTAAATTGATTAAGTAAAGATGCTTACATATGCCTCATGCTCCAGATGGTGCAGTTCCACTGCTTATGTTACTCATGAGTGGTTTCTGCTTTAAACAAATATTTAACCTAGAAATGGTCTTATGAAGAATTCTCCACTTACAACTGAAATCTAAACTGCAGTGTTACTTTAATTCTCACATCAGGGAACTTCCTATCTCACAGCTCAAAAGCAAGGAGAGGAGGGAGTGGAAATCTTTTAAAATTTCCAGTGCACAGTTGCTGTTTCAAAACTGCCTTCCACCTACAAAGAATCAGGCTGCATGCTAAATCCAGACTCTCCTCAGGGATGGCAGAGGGCAGTAAAATCTAGAGTTGAAGTGACTGGGCCACACCAATAGTGGAGCAAAGCTGTTTTGCATCACACTCTCGGCATAACCTGGACACAGAGTTTGTGCACCAGGCGCCATGACGATCACCTCAGAATAAGGAAAATCCTTCAGCGGTGTAGAGCATCTTATGCAACTCCTCCCTGGTGCCAGAAAAGAGCAGGGTTTATTGGGATACCCCCTTGCTGTACTCATCTCTAGTCTCAATTTTGTTCCCCTGGATCATCATCATCTGGTGTAATTCCGAACAGTATTAAAGCTTGAATTTAAAAAAAAAAATCATGAAAGCATTTCAATACAACTCACTTTCTGTAGAAGCTTGTTTTTACAAAACAAAAAAGGTTGGGCTACATTTGAATTGAGAGTGTCCCTGGGAACTTTGCTAGTAACTTTGCTAGTGAAGAAATTTTGGAGCCACTGGCAATAATATTTGCAAACTCATGGATGGCAGGTGAGGTCCCAGAAGACTGGAGAAGGGCTAAAGTAGTGCCCATCTTTAAAAAGTGGGGAAAGGAGGAGCTGGGACATTATAGACCAGTCAGCCTGGCTTTGATACATGGGAAGCTACTAGAACAATATATAAAACATTCAATTTGCAAATACCTAGAGGATGAAGGGGTGATCACTAGCAGCCAACATGGATTTACTAAGAAGAAATCATGCCAAACCAGCTTGATTTCCTTCTTTGACTGGTTTGGTGGATGGGGAAATGCAGTTGACGTAATATACCTGGAGTTTAGCAAGGTTTTTGACGCTGTCCCATATGACATTCTCATAAGTAAGCTGGAGAAAGGCAGGCTCATTAGAGCTACCACTAAGTGGATCCGTACTTGGTTAATCAACCACAAAGAGTGACTGTTAATGGAATGATGTTGAATAAGAGGGAGGTCTCAAGGAGGATTCCACAGGGATCTGTTCTGGGTCCGGTGTTTTTTTAACATTTTTGTTAATGACCTGGATGTAGGTATAGAGAGCATACTGATCAAGTTTGCAGACAACACAAAGCTGGAGTGGGAGAGTTCCCAACACTTTGAAGAATAAAGCTAAAATTCAGATGGATCTTGATATAGTGGAGAACTGGGCTATAGACAACAAAATGAAGTTCAACAAAGATAAATGTAAGATGCTACACTTAGGAAAGAAAAAAAGAAAACTGACAAATACAGAATGGGGTATAACTGGCTTGCAGCAGCACTACTGAGAAGGATCTGGAAGTTGTGGTGAATCACAACCTCAACATGAGTCAGCGATGCTGTTGCCAAAAAAAAAAAAAAAGCAAATTCAATTTTAGGTTGCATTAACAGAGGCACAGTGTACAAGGCATGGGAGGGGATAGTACCATTCTACTCAGTGCTAGTTAGGCCTCAGCTGGAGTATTGCGTCCAGTTTTGATCACAATGTATAGAAAGAATGTAGAGAAACAGGAAAGGATCCAGAGGCAAGTGACAAAGATGATCAAAGGGATGGAATGCACATCATATGAGGAAAGGCTGAAGGAACTGGGTATGTTTAGTTTGGAAATGAGGAGATGGGTTCAAACTAGAGCATAGCAGATTTAGAGTAAATCTCAGAAAAAACTTCTTAACTGTAAGAACAGTAGGACAAAGGAACAAACTGCCTAGGGAAGTCATGAAATTTCCTTCACTAGAAGTTTTCAAAAGAGGCAGGACAGCCATCTGTCTTGGATGGTTTAGATGCAACAAATCCTGCATCTTGGCAGGGAGTTAGACTTGATGACCTTTGAGGTCCCTTCTAAGCCTCTGGCTCTATGATTCTAAATCCAAACACTGCTGTTTCATTTTAACTCCTTCAGCTCTGAAACATCTACCTACCTCAATTAGGAACAGAACAAGAAGTTGAATTCCAAGTGATTATAATTAGAAATTGAATGTTTGTCTAACAAAATGCTGATTCATCTAAACTGATTTTTTTTCCATGGGAAAGAGTAGGTTTTGATGAGTTTCCCATTTTGAAAAAAATGTTTAAAAATTTTTGAAAATGTTAAAACACCCTCTTTCAACATTATTAAAATGAAAAATTCCATTTTCAGCTAGATTCTCAGTCACTAATAAGTGAACATGATATCCTAAGCCTATGTAATCATCTGAGAGTAAACCTATAGTATCAGAACGTTTTCTCATACAGTTTTGAATCCTATCATTAAGGGGCGTCTTCAATGAATTTGACAAAATCAATAATCAATGGCAAAATCAGTGCATTTCAATAAAGAAATCAGTCCCCTTTGCCACAACAGCAAAGAAAATCTTTTAAGGAGCTTGGTACATATAGAAATAATAAATATCTGAAGCTATAGTGGAAGATCAAAATCTTCCAAAATGCAACTAGACAACTGTACAATGTAGCACGTGGGTGAATAAATTCCTTGCTGACCCCTTAGGTGATAAATTTGTGGTCTGAAGCATGGGTTTCATTACCCATATCATTATCGCAGCTTGCATGGGTCCACTTTTAATATTGGTAATTAATTTGTAGAGATTTTCACTGAAAAACTTGCTGTATGAGACTAGCCAGCTACCTCTTGATCACGTTGTCTCAGGTTTGTAAAATAGACACATAAACAGTTTAGATGACCATATATCTGCTGATTATGAGCTTGGCCAGATTTAACACCCACACAATAAAAGGACATGTCCAAATGAGCATTAGAAACAGAGACAGATTAGGCATGCAGCAATTGTGCCTACCAGCCTCATTAGATAACCTTGACCATCCTTCATGCTTCACAGAAATGCTGTGTGCATTTCAAAAAATCGTTAATGGAAAAAACTGTTTGGGATTCTCAAATGATTATTTCCATGCAATTTTTCTCTAATGCATTCATTCCCATGAATCCTGTAATATCAGTAACAACTTCTTCTCAGCAGCAAAGAATCCTGTGGCACCTTATAGACTAACAGACGTTTTGGAGCATGAGCTTTCGTGGGTGAATACGTTGCATCTGAGGAAGTGGGTATTCACCCACGAAAGCTCATGCTCCAAAACGTCTGTTAGTCTATAAGGTGCCACAGGATTCTTTGCTGCTTTTACAGATCCAGACTAACACGGCTACCCCTCTGATACTTAACTTCTTCTCAAACCATGAGTGCCATTCTTGCATATTAAGACTATGGTACAAGATACGTATTATACAATGATAAACTAAAGTACAATGTTGGCACACGAACAACTGGCTATAAACCGGCCATGAACAAACTGAGGCTGAAAACTAGAAAGTTTCTCCCCATCAGAGTGGTGAGGTTCTGGAACAGCCTCACAACAGGAGTTGTGGGGGCAACCAACTTAATTAGTTTTGAGAGAGAGATGGACAAATTTGAGCGTGACTGTATGACTGGGTTGCTTGAGATGTGGGGGAAAGGGCTTGGCAGTCCTGCGGGTCCCTTCTGGTGTGTGTTGGATGTTCCTAAAAATCTCATGCTTCAGCTGGTCACTTGCAAGGCCCAGGAAGGGATTTTACGCAATATTATTTATTTATTTATGTCTCTTTCCCCTGAAACATCAGAGACAGGCACACAGAGATGGGACATTGGACATCTGATGTGGCACAGAGCATTCTCTCTCTCTAGCTTGCTCTTCATACATGCTCAGGGGCTAACTAATCACCATATGTGGGATTGGGAAGCAATTTCCCCCCAGGTTAGATTGGCAGTGACCGTGGATGTTTTTCACCTTCAGAGCTGGATGCGGGTCACTTGACAGGATCATCTGGATATATGTCACTTAATCAATTCCCTGACATTACAGGGGCTTCAGGCACTGGTGCACCTCAGTCCATCCTATCTCTGCCAGTGACACATCATAGGTTAGTCTCCTGTTCGCTGTAATACCATAGTCTAATTTCAGTTGTTGGGTTTAGTGTGCTGGTGCTGCATGTTGTCGATGGTCTGTGATATGCAGGAAATCATATCTAGTTTTCCCTTCTGGCCATAAATTCTATGACTCTAAGTGGAATACAGAAACATCAACACACTATTATTTTTAGAAGAAATATGAGATCTGTTCAGAAAAAGTGTCACATTCTCCAATTGCCTCCCTATAACAGGAGGGTCCTGCCATATCCCCATACACTTCCCACTATTCTCTACCTTTCCATCTTTTTTATTAAAAAAAGAAAAGAAACATTTCGTTGCAGTCCCAAGTGCTTTGATTGTTGAGGGGCACTATGCACATAGCACTACTGCATAGTTCACAAATCTCTAGGGGTATGTCTACATGGCATGCTTCTTTTAGCAGTGTGTAGTGTACATGTATAGCCCTCCTAGCATGGGTATATATAGCAGTGTAGACCATGAGGCATGGCTTAGGTGAGTAAAGTAAAGACACCCCTGAAGGCTGTGGATATGTACCTGAGAACTTGCCCTACAATCTACTTGCCTAACCCATGTCCCCTGTCTACATTGCTGTTTTTAGCAATGTAACATCCCATTGCCTCTCCATCGCAGTGCAAGACTCCAGCCAGAACCTTTCCATGCCTCAGTGAAAGACTGAGGCAGCAGGAAGCTGCATCCTCTCTGCCAAAGCATTTCACGGACACATGTAGCTACACATTGCAGCATGGACACAGCCTGCTTTTCACTGCAGTGGTTAGCTACACATACACTACGTTCCACTTCCAGTAGCGTGTAGTATAGACATAGTTTAAGACTAAGTCTGCAAAACACATATACCTCAGTATGTACTAAAGATTAACAGAAAATAACAATTATGTTTCGTAGCAATTTTCAAGGTTTTGATATTTGTTTTCATTGTGCAGTGGAATGAAAACTGAACCTCTGGAACACTTTTGTGAAAACACATTTGTGTCAAAATGTTTGGTTTTGGTTTAAAACCTGAAATTTCAGATTTGGGAAGGATGTACGTGTGAGATACTTGATAGCCTGGTGCTTAGGGCACTGGCATATGGGAGTGTTATGAGACAACTGTACTTAACATAACCTGAACTTGACAAAACCCACATTCATCTTGTGCACTTAGCCATATTAAGATGGAAGCGAGGAAACCTTGTAGTCAGGAAGAATTTGACTTGCTTAGGCAGTCACAAACAACTGCACAGCTGTTTTTCAGGATAGATAAAATAAAGTAACAGATTCATAGGAATGAAAGTGTGACTAACTGAGCTTGAGTCTGGGATTCTCTGACTGAGTTGTTCTTGCTGTGAGCTGCTTTACTGTTAAGTAAAAATAAGAGGTTTTTTTTTCTTTTTGCACACACACTGTTGCTAGGAGAATGGTCAGCCCACTAGAGATTATATGAGTTATGCACTTTGTTTTAAGTAACCCATAAAAAGATTAGTTAAAGAGTGTACTTTGGAGAAGTATGGATGTTTTATGAACAAGAAGACACCGATATCCATTTCCCCAGTGGCTAGGAGGAAGGCTGGCCACCGGAGACCTGCTGCTGCTGCCGCTTGACACCACCTCAGACTGTAGGTAACTATATCTGGGGTGCCTTAAACTATTGCTATTTTAGATGTGTGCTTTGTACTCAATTTAAAAAAAAGAGCATTTGAGTGAAAGCACTCTTGCGTGTATCAATCATTTATAAGACAGAGGAGCTGTCCCTCCATTGATTTATGTCCTGACACCCCGCATCTGGAAAACACCAAGTAGTTACCATAGCTTCAGATTCAGATAACCCCAAGTAACAGATTTGGTCAACCAGTTGCCAGGATCTGATGGAGAGAGAGGGGACAATTGGTACGCACATAGTTTTCTGCAATGGGGACTAGAGATGGAGGGACAGGGTCTCAGCCTGTAAATCCTGTCAATTTACGGACACATTTCTGGGCTTCAGGACTCAGACTGGTAGTCTGGTTGAGTGAGAGAAGAAGGAAAGAGTTCAGATAACCCTGGATAACAGGACACCCAAATTCAAGTCCCTGCTCTGCCTGAATCAGAGGTAAGGTTTTCATCCCAGTGCACCCTGAATCAGGCAGAGCAGGGACTTGAGCCTGCATCTTCCACATGCCAGTGCTCTAACCCTCAAACTCTGAAGAATGAGAATCTCATTCCTTTCATCTGAAACCTTTCAGCATCAGCAAAACAGCATATTGCAACAAAATTTCATGTAGATTAATATGTCTTAGCCAGCTCTAGCACATACCCCCCCAATCTTTGCTCTGCTCAGCTACCACAATGTTGAGTGTGATATTAAAAAACTGAGTAGAATAGAAATGTATTTTAGACATTACAAGCTGACACATAGGAAGCTCCAGGATGATGAAATATGCCTATTAACTAGAATTTAAGTTAAACATTTCAGTTTAGGCTAATTTCCTGTTATTGTACATGCAAGTAGCCCTTCCAGGCTATCAGGCACCTGTAGCAGGGCCCTGTCCCAGAGACACCCCCCCCCACTTCCGCCCCCTGCAGGAACCTACACCTTCTCTTCTCTTCTGGTTCTTTCAATAATATGTTCACAACCCAGAGTGCGTAAGGTACTGTTTCCCTTCGTGGGATTCAATTTATTAAGTCTTTTGGATATACAGTCTACTTTGGCTCTGTCTGGCCCAACCCCTTTCGTCTTGGGGTTTCCAATGTCATCCTGAATCCAGGGCTTCAGGTTCCTGGTTTCCCCCCCAGTTACTCTAACCCTTGGTCTCTCTGTCTGAGTTCCTGGACTCACAACTCCGGTTCCCTCTGATTTAGGGATTCCACAGCCAGATCTTAGGCTGTCTTATGATTCAAGCAGGCAAGGCAAGGTCAGGCGAGGCTGGCCTGGCCTAGCCATGCAGCTCACCAGAGCTTTCTGTTTTTATCTCCACCCTAGAAGGTTTGATTTTAGCCTCTAACCAACCTGTCTTATGACCTTGCTTATTTTCCCCACCAGGACAGGTGAGCTAAATTTGCCACAGGTGAGATAGGACCCATCACCCCTTAAAGAGCCAGTCACCCTGGGACAACACCCCACTGCATGCCTAGGTCATTCACCTTGCTTTCTTATTTATTGTGTTTAAGTTCCACTTTTATTTACTCTGGTATAAATAATCAAATCTATATGTTCAAGGAGTGATAAGAGCTATTTAAGCTAAAGGACTATATAGGGACAAGAACATATGGATATAGACTAGCCAGGAACATGGCCACATGTATGAATGTGATTTTGCAATGGTAGGGAAGCTAACCTCAGTAGCCCTGGGTCTCACTTCTGGTTTATGTGGTATGTTCCTAAAAACTCATGCTTCAAGGTTTCACCTGGACACCTGAAGAGATCAGAAAGAGATTCCCCCCCCCCACTGTATTTTCATTTATTCATATCCTTCCTCTGAAGGAGGGATGACTATGGCTGGAACTGGGACATTGGATGGGAAAGGCCAGTGCTCTGAAGTGGCATAGAACAGTCACAGGTGCTTGTCTGGCTGGTTTATCACTCACATGCTCAGGGTCTAACTTATCACCATATATTTGGGGTTGGGAAGGAATTTTCCCCAGATCAGATTGCTAGTGACCTTTGGGGTGGGGTGAGGGTGGGAAAGGGGGTTTGCCTTTGACTGTAGCATGTGAGTGCAGATCACTTGCCAGAATTATCTGGGTATCTCTCACAATCATTTCCCTGCCATTGTGGCTTGAGCATAGGTGCACCTCCTATTCTTTATCTATGGCATGTAAGAGTCTAGTTTCCTGTAGGCTGCAATACATGGGTCTAGTTTTGATTGTTGAGTTTAGTGTATGAATATTGGGGGGCAGGGAGGAGTAGTGGTGATATACAAGAAGTCAGATGATCTAGTGTTCCTATCTGGCTTTAAACTCCATGACTCTGTGACCCAGGCCCACAGCTTCCACTGACTTTAGTGAGAGCCTCAGCATCTTGGAAAATAAGGGCAATTTCATTTAGGTGCTTAACTTTAGGTTCCCAAGTTTGATGATGTCAGTGATTTATATAATAGCTCTGAAATCTATCTGAATGATTTGAACACAGGGAAAAGGACTTTGAAAGAGAAGGACCCTTTTTGGCCAACAGGCACCCAAGGACTGTGAGGTGCCCTGCAAACATTTTACATTTAAACTATAACCTACAGACATTTAGATACTGGGAAAGTCAGTTGAGGGGGTTTTGTTTTTTCTCCACCAAAAGTCAACATAAAATATTCTCTGAAGCTTTCATTTATACATCAGGAGTTTTCAGACAACTTAGAAGGGCTTGTTTGCAAGAGTTCATCTCTCATAAAAGACTTGCAGCTGCCCTAGAAATGAGTAAAATAGCTACTGATAAGATTAAAATCAAGTTCTACCTTCTAAGTCATTAATTGTAAACATAATTCATAGTCCCTTGTGCTTTGGAAACCAAAGGAAGTATTCCTTCTTGTATCTCATCTTTTCTGCCTCCCATCATTATGTACTCACGAGGATCAATTTCACTCCTCTCATGAAATGCAGTGTAGGACATGCAAAAATTAACCCCAATGTTTACATTTAAACTTTAATTCAGATTCAAAAAGATTTCCCTCTGTCAATATGTTTACACAACAGAGAAGTAGTGTTAGCATCTAATACATATTGTGACAGAGTTCCTCCTCTATCTTGGTGGGTCCTGCACTTACTGGCAGATTTGCTCACCTCAGTGATCTTCCCTGCAGTCTGGATCAACTCCTCCTGTGTCTGATCAGGAGTTGTGATGTTGGGGGGGGGGGGGAACCCAGGCCCACCCTCTACTCTGGGTTCCAGCCCAGGGCCCTGTGGATTGCAGCTGTCTATAATGCCTCCTGTAACAGCTGCATGACAGCTACAACTCACCAGGCTACTTCCCCATGGCCTCCTCCAAACACCTTCTTTATCCTCACCACAAGACCTTCCTCCTGGTGTCTGATAATGCTTAATTGTCTGATAATTCCTCAATCCTCCAGTAGCACACCCTCCGAGTCTCAGCTCCTTGCACATCTTGCTCTGAGCTCCTCCCACACACTTCCTCTCCTCTGGCTCCTCCCTGCCTGACTGGAGTGAGCTCCTTTTTAAACTCAGGTGCCCTGATTAGCCTGCCTTGATTGGCTGCAGGTGTTCTAATCAATGTAGCTATCTCCTCTGCCTTCTAGAAAGATCTTAATTGGCCCCAGGTGCCTTGATTAACCTGGAGCAAGTGCCATTTGGCTACCACGGTCCTAGGGATTTGTTAAGCCTGGGGCTAACATACCTGTTCCTCAGTACTTTACAGTAGCCATCTGGCCTTGCCCCATCACAATATGAATAACACATGTTTTAAAATGTTGCTTAATTCTGTGTGCATTTACTTTAGTGAGACAGGCCCAAACCAAAATGTTAGGACCAAACATTGCTAAACTTCAGGCTAGTTCAGTTTCAGAGCCAAATTCAAATATTGTAGCTCTAATATCTTTTAGTGTATAGCTGCATTAGGGCATTTTAACAATTGCCATTGAAATGTGATCTCAAAATTGAGGGGTTCTCACTATTCCTCTTCTTTTACAAAGCCAATGTATTTTCCAATCAAGAAATGCATCCTAGAGCATTCCATAGATAGGAAGGACTCCACAGAGTATTCTGCAGAGAAGTTCAGTGGTTAGGATGCCAGCTTGAATGTCAGACTAAGGTTCAATTATCTATTCCACCTGTTTGATCTTTGGCAAGTTACTTCATCTCTGGTTTAACCTGAGCCAGGGTCTTCTTCCTGATCCAGACAATGGACATGAACCCTGATTCATGGAGGGTCCAATCTTTAGGGGAGGTAGAAGAACTGGACCTACTGAGGCCTTATAAGACTGTGTGCTTGTTCTCAGCTGAAGCTCTAAACTTGTAACCACAAGGATTTATGCTGCCAGAACCTATGTTAGAGTTGAGTTGAACTCTGGTAAGATTATTAGCAGGCGTGTAGGTTCTTTTATTGCTTTTAATATATTTTCTCTAATGCTTTTTACATTAAGAATAATATAGGATTGCTTAGAAAACTGTAGTAATTTTATATCTGTAGCAATCACTCTGTTCTAAGTCTCTGAAGAGAAAGCAATCAGGTCTGTGCTTAGGCAGACTGTCTTTGTTGTGATTAACATAGTATAGCGAGGAACTGTACAACTTGGAAACTCCCCAGTCAGGAGTGAGAGAGACATGTCTCCACCCAAGAGAGGCGACAGTTGGTGAACTGGAAACCTGAGAATGGGTGCTCTTACTGAACCACTGAGGGGTAATAAAGGTTCAGTTGCCCTGAACTGTGACAGAAGGGTCTACTGTTCCTTAAGTAATCACTGTGTATCAATACATTCAATTGTGTTAGCACAAAATGTCCTGCAGTCTTATTGCTGGGAGACTAATGGTCAGGGGAATATTAGGAAGATACTTGTCAGTACCTTAGAAGGTGGGTATTATACACCTGCAAAATATTATTATTATATCTAATTCTCATTTAAAAAGCAGTCTATCATGGGCCAAATTCTCTGCTTGCATAAATCTGACTTCAGTGGAGTTACTCCAGCAGAGAATTTGGCCCTATGTAACTACTTGCACTACACAAGCACAAGCAGAGGCTATATAGAGCAGTAGATGAAAATAACTTAAAACCCTAAATATAGTCATCTGCATGGAATGGAAGAATGTCTTAAGGCCCCTGCAAGATTGCTCCCTCCCTCATTAGTAAGTAAACTGAGTAAAAATTGGAGGAAGGGGCAGAGAACAGATTTGACTCAGGGGACATGAGTTCAAGCACAGTCTTCACCCACTCTGCTAATGATGTGTTTAGCTATTCATTAGGACTGACTCTTATAACTAGAGAAAGGCAATTTGGGGCTGTGAGAGAATGCTCATTAATGTTGAATGGATTTCCATGAATCAAATAGTTCTTATTCCACTAATAATCCCTCAAAACTCAGCAGAATCCTATTAATCCCTTAATTCGCTGGTTTTGGGGGGCTTTGCATGATGCCCTTAGGCCTCAGCTTAGCAAAATACATGCTTAAATCCCTTGTACCTCATTGGGAAGTAAGCATGAGCTTAAGTGCTTTGCTTAATTGTGGCCTTTGTCTCTTCTTCATACACCTGGCTTTGTGCCTCCTTTCACACTGCCTCCTACACTGGGAGTAGCCTCTGACACCTCTCACTCTCCTTCAGATCCTTCCCTTCAATATACTTCTACAGGGAATTCTATTGACACTGATTGCATGCATTACTGCACCACCATATGCTCTGTGCAAAACTCTGTATATAGTTAAGTATTAAATAAATAACAAGTGCACTTTTTAATAGGAGTAAATAATTAAACATTATTGTAACTCTCATTAAGTTTTATTCACAATGTGTGCAGTAGTTAAGTGCTGTTAAATTAAGGGGCAAATTCTATCTCCCTTACTCACACTGAGTAGCACCATACTTAGCAACAAATTTCACTGAAGCTGGATAACCTATGGAAGTAAGTGACTATTCAGTGTGAGTTAGGGAGTCAGGACTTAGCTCTGAGTAATTAAATTATTGAACAAAAATAATTAGAAAAGAATTAATGATCATTGAGTTTTGCCTACTGCCATATAGTTAACACCTAATAATTATCTAATGGATTATTGCAGAGGAGTAACTAATTAAACATCATTAATTACTTATTTAAAAATAGTTTTATAACAGCACTAAACTAGAGCTGATGCAGGCAGTTCTCAAATCCAGTATAATTTCATTCCTGTCTGCCTGGTTTAGAAGTTTTGGCTATCAAAGAGAGGTGAAAGAAGCTGGTTTGGATAGAAAGAAAGGAAGATTAAAAAACTCCTTTGGGCCACTTAAATAAAATAGTGGAAGTGTAGAAAATAGCCAAGCTGTTAAATGATTATTCTGCCTGTCTCTTTACAGAGAAAGGGCAGAGGAGATTTGCCCAGCATGGAGGATCAAGTTGTTTAGGGATGACAGAGAAGTAGCTAGGCAGTGGGCAGACAGCAGAATTGTTTGGGGAAAGAAAAGATGCACATGAAGCAAAACAGAGCACTGAGTTCAGACAGCATATACCCAGTAACATCTTCACTCAGAGTTTTAAATGATCATTTGATTCCAAAGAAATTGGTGAGATTTTAGGTGGCAAACAGAGTTCTACTGATTTATTTAAAAAGGAAAAGATCACAAGATAAAATATGAAAGTATGTAGGCCAGTAAGTTTAACCATAGTCATTGGAAAATCTTTGAATCTACCTTATTATTTGTTGCAGAGGAAAACACAGAGCCTGGAAAAACACAGTTTGTCTGAAGGAAAGCCAACTATAGACAATCAGGCATAAGAGGCCATGCTTAATTGATCTTTGAAGATATTACTGCCATGATGGATAAAGGGAACATAGTGATGTGATAGACTTAGATTTTCCAAAAGAATTTGGCAATTTTCCAGTTTGGCAATCAATAGCTAAAAGTCATGGAAGGGCAGGGGAGTGATGGGATGGTTAATCAGGTACTAAGAACAAGAGACAAAGAGTAGACATAGATTCAAACTTTCAACCAAAAGGTTGCTAGAAGAGCTGTGAAGATGGAAGTTCTGTTCATGAAGCATTCTGAGATTTCTTAATCAGGCTTGATTTTGAACTGGAATGAAAATTGATAATCTCAAAATTCTTCATGAAGGAAAATTCTGAAAAAAATCCAGTTTTGGGTTGACCAAAAAATTTTGTTTAAACAAAATTGTTTCATTTTGATTTTTGAAATTTTGTATTACAGAAATGATCTAAATCAGTGTTTCCCAAACTTGGGATGCAGCTTGTGTAGGGAAAGCCCCTGGCAGGCCAGGCCAGTTTGTTTACCTGCCCTATCCACAGGTCCAGCCAATCGCGTCTCCCACTGGCTGCGGTTCGCTGCTTCAGGCCAGTAGGGGCTGTGGGAAGTGGTGTGGGCTGAGGGATGTGCTGGCCACCTCTTCCAGCAGCTCCCATTGGCTTGGAGCAGTGAACCGCAGCCAGTGGGAGCTGCAATCAGCAGATGGGGCAGGTAAACAAACGGCCTGGTCCACCAGGGGCTTTCCTGGCACAAGCAGCATCCCAAGTTTGGGAAACACTGATCTAAATGATAGAAATATCTTACCCATATAATACATTTATGTTCCTAATAGAAACAACCCAGCAAGTCCCCTACTATTGGCTAACCACTAGGGCCGAAAAAGAGGTGACAATGTGTCTTTTTCTACAATAGCCGATTCTTATAATTAGAGAATTACATCTAATCACATTGGTGTGAGCTTTCAAGGGACAAAGGGAAGTGAACTAATAAAATCTCATCCAACTTTATTTTATTTTTGTAACAGAAAATTCCTTAAAATGATAAATTGATAAATAAAATGGAAACTGTACTTGAATTTATTTTTAGAATAAATAATCCAAGTCCTCATTTAAAACTGTTCCCATTCTCACCTATGACCTGTCACAATGGACTAACAAGCTGACCAGCTACCTGTACTGCACAAGGCATTGTTAGTGCACCAACAGCCACCATTCATATCCAGGCCACTGTAATGTAGCTTGTGTAATGCCGGAAATCATACCCCTTGGAGCTTTTGTGCACAAGCCAATTAAAATAGCACAAGAACCATAATCAGTATCTTGTAGAAACTAGTAAAGACTGTTGAGTAAAATGTCTGACCTGGAGAACAATTTATGGATTGTGTGTGCATATCAATAGTTCTTTTAACAAGCACAAGTACATTGGAAAGCAAGCAAATAGCAGTTCCACTTGCTTTGTTTAATCCTGTTTCCACTGCATAAAAAAATTAAAAAGATATTTGAAGTAACACAACATGAGCCAATCTATGAATTTAATGTCCCAAAGCAGGTTCAGCATGCCTGAACAAGAACACAATGAGGGAAAAGTTAATCTAATTATAAAACTTATGACCATTAAGTTATTTATGTTGCAGATATTTGCTGAAGCTCTTTGCAAAGCTTTAAATATGTAATCTAAGAAAATTTTTCTGGAAAATGACTTAGATAAGTAGTAATAACAAATTAAAATGAATTATGTAGAAGCCACTGTACAGTAACATTAGATGCAATTCGGCAAATTGCCTTAGTATTGTGAGCAGTTAAAAAACAGTTTTCTCAAATAATCAACATCTATTTCCAGAACTGTATATTTGTATAATATGCAGTTACACATTACGATGAACTTTCTTCCAAGAAGCAGTTCACGAAAAGATATTCAGATGAATAAAGGTTCATTTTATTAAGTGCCAGCTATTTACCTTGAAGGTAATCATAGCAGATGAACAAAATAGAAGGCCACACATTGTAAAAATTATATTTTATGGGACTTGGGGAAAAAACAGGTTCTAAATTTCCATTAAAGGTAAACAATGGAGAGACACATTCGATAGGACTGCATAGAATCAAGACAGCCGTTGGCAATTTCAGTCTGTGTTACTATTAATGCATAGCCTAATATTTACCACACTAGCTTCCTGTCATTTTGGTTTTCCTCTTAATAAGATTCTTCCATACATGGCCACTACTGAGCCCATAAGTAACTAAGGGCCACCGAAGACGGTGAAAAGACTCCAGTTATTTCAAATGGTTTTGAACCAAACCTATAAGGAGTCTATTTTCCAATTTGGCTCTGAGCTAGCTCCATTGTAGTTCATTATAAACTCCCTGGGCTAAATTCTATCCTCTGATAAATCAAAGAAGTGATTGCACAGGTGCAATATCAGAATTTGGCCCCAGTTCCTTAACCCATCTTGCTGTCTCTCTCTTAAAAATAAAATAAAATAAAATAGGTGACTTCTCTGCACCCCTGGTGTTTATTTCTATGGCACTTGTCACCATGTTATCCATGAACCAACATGTAGATCACTACTACATTACATCATCAGCCTTTTTCTATTGCTATTATTATTTAGATTGCAATGGTACACACATCTGCTAGAAATTTTTCATGTGCAGAGGAAGACACAGTCCCTTGTCCTGAAGAATACTTTAATGAGGGAATAATTTGGGTTCCCAAATTAAAACCCATCTATTCTTGTGCTTGAAGAAGTTAAAATAAGTTTAGGAGAAAGTAATTAGTCTCATGAATTCAAGTTTTCTGTTATGTGCAGCATCCATTCTGCATTCTACAGTCAGAAAAGCAACACAGAACAGGCTGTACAAAGTTTTTTTACCTCAGGTGGTCTTCTGTCCCCTTAAACCTACACTGATTTGTACGAGAATCATTTGTTTCCGAGAGCAAAATTTGCCCACAGGTCACTAGACACCCTTTTCAGGGGTGAAAGTAAAAAGTTATTCCTCTGGAGCAGAGTGGATCAAAAATTCTCTTAAAGTCAATTTTTAAGTTAATGGATTTCTTTATTATTATTTTATGTAAAATAATTTTTTTTGAAATTGTGGGTTTTGAAAAAACAACAAAAAACAAACCCCAAAGCCTTCCAGTTTTCAGTTCTTAAAAAAAAAAACACCAAACAAACCCCAAAACAAAAAATAAATTCAATTTTTTATTTTTCAGTGAAAACCTGAATTTTTTTTAAAAGAAAAGATTTGTCCCCCCTTACCCCCTTAAAAAAAGTGATTTCTGACTAAACGTTTCACAGGAAAATAAATTTCTCAGTCAGAACTAATCCATGGCTCATTCTGTTGGAATTGCAGCCCCAAACCTAGAAATCTGATTCTCACTAGATGTCTTAGGGCATTGACAAGGGTAAATCCTTTTTGCACTCCTTATATGCTGGAGCTATACCTCTTAGCCCCCTCTATAAGTTAGAGCATTGTCATGGCTATTCTAAATTATGCTCTGCTTCCTAGGGCTCTCTGTGGGCCTTGGGAACTACAGAAGAGACACAGTGAAGAGTGGTCCAGCCACAGCCCTGATTTGCCTTATGGAAGGCTTAGAGTAGCTTAAACCAGCTCTATGCTGGCTGGGTAAGTACTCTACAATGGGAGGTTTTGTTACTCAGCAGTGACTGAGATACCTCAGTATCTCCTGTTCTAAGTCTTGAAAGATACTTCAATTGCTACATGTGCTTGGTGCAAGGAACGTTGGTATTTTGATAGTCCCCACTGAACCATATGGCTGGTAGATTTGGCATGCTCCATGTCACAGGTACCATATATCAATTATGTCTCTAATGTCAATCTGTCACTTTTTGCTAGAAATAAGTGGCATATTTTCATCTTGTTACTTAGAGATTGAGGTGTGTAACTCCTATTCATGTCAATGATGGTTACACATGTAAACCCCTGTGCATGAAGATGAAAGTGCTATCTACCCATAAAAGCAGTAGTGCAAATGCCTTTTATTCAAGTATAAACAGAAAATCAGTTATGTAGCTCTAGATATACTGCATATTGCTGATGGCAGTGCTAAAAATAAGTAATTTGGATAAAACATTTTCAATCCCATACATATTATTACAAACAATATAATCTAAGAACCCTGTGGGGTTTAATGCAATTTGTCCGAGTACATGGATTATTTCCCCTCCTCAACACAGCCTTAGGAAGTGAAGAATTTTAAAGATGACCCATGACAAGTTTTAACTGGTTTTCTATTGGGTTATTTACCACACATTATTATTATTACCCAATAAATCCTATGTACAAAGAGTATTTATGAAGATAAATACATATGATGAAATAATATTTAAGTTACTGTGTAACAGACTTGACTCAACTTAGTTATTAAGGACTTTTTTGTGTTGTGAAATATTTGAACAGCTTCACATTTCTTATCTTGTGTAATCATAAAACCCAAATTGTTGTTTTCCCCACAGCTGCCAAAATCTTATGGCGTGCAAGTTGTAATGTTGGGAAGCACCACCATTTGAGGGTGAACAGATATGGCAGTTGATGCAAGATAGTATGAATGATTGGAATAAGGGCAAAATGGATTAAAAAGTATGGTTACTTTGTCCAGAGGCAGAATTGTATTGTTCCATGCTCATCTGTAATGGGAGTTTTGCTTTACTAATGAGTCTGCAAGACAGGGTACTCATGTAGAAACTAAGTTTATTTTCAATTACTTCTGTGCAAATGCAGTGAATCTGGATTCACACTGATGTAAATGAAAGCAGAATTTGGCCCACAGCAGTTATTTTGGTTGAATTAGAAACAAAATGCTTAAGAATCAAATCTCCAGCTCTCATTTGCAAGAATATTCCATTTAGCATTTTTGTTTTTTCAGTGACATTTGGAAACAGGTTAAAGCAACACTCAGGAACAAAGATTTTGCCTTCCAGTAAAGTCACAGCCATCACATTTCTAGACTTTATCCACTAAATGAAAATAACTTGGAATTTTGCACAGTCTAAAAATATGGTACAGTGTCTCCACATCACACTTCAGTTACCCATTAGTTCCTCAGTGGTAAAAAATTTTTAATTGCAGCCTTGAAACTGAAAACTGAAAGATACAGAAATAGGGAAAACCAATCATCTACTGCAGAAAGCTGAGGGCATTTCTAAAGTTCAAGAAGCTTTTCAAAAAGGTAAAATGAATGTAATCTTTAGGGGAAATGTCAATTTTATTCTAGGCAACAGCAGTCAAAACATGAGGGATTTTAGATGGAGTGGTAAAGGAATGTACACTCAGAAAACTAAAGGAAGTAAATAATAATACAGGAAAAAGGTTAACATCTTGACATTAAATTAGAGTTTTACTAAAACTCATAGTATATATATTTTTTATAATTAGGTGCCACTGACTAGTGTGGCAAGTAATGAAACAATAAGAAAAGAGTAGACTCATCTGTCAATCTTTTGGTTTGGTATTGCTCTGCAGGAAACCTGAATGTGCAGCCTTTTGAACTGAGTTAAATAGCTGTGTGAAATAAAACCCTTTTACCTTCAAGTCACTGTGATGGAAAATATCATATGTAGACTGGCTTGTTCTTTTCCATAGTATTAGTATGGAAAACTGAAGACTAGGTTTCAAACACTGGTTTCTCTTTGTGCCCAGAGGCACAAATAAATGCATGTACAAAATAGTTTAAGTACCGCTTTGGGATCACAATCAAGATTCATGAACCTCTAAAGACAGGTCTACACACAGATTTTGTGCCGCTGTATCAATTTCAGCGAGGAGCAGTGGGCGCTGTCCGGGGTTCTCTGCTCGGTGTCCCCGTTAGGTTCCCTCCTTCTGACCCTTTGACCTCACTCCTGTCCCTGTTCTTTTATTAGTTGTCCCCCGCACTCAGTGGGTTCTGTGGCCCTGTGGTTCCTCCCCTTAGGCTGGGGGAGGATCCTTTAGCAGTGGGCGGGCTTTGCCTGCCCACTTCCCAGATACCCAATAGATGTATCAATTTCAGTTAAGTGATGTGGTTTTGGTTTTTTGCCTAAATAATTATAACAGCACAATCCCTAGTGTTGGTGACTTATACCAGTATGCTATTGTCCTTCCTATATGTGAATATTCCTCACTGGAGGTTTTTAAGAACCGGTTAGACAAACACCTGTCAGGGACAGTCTAGGTTTACTTGGTTCTGCCTCAGTGCAGGGAGACAAACTAGATAACCTCTCAAGATCCCTTCCAGACCTATGTTTCTATGCTATACCAAAATAAGCACTTTTATATTAGTAAAACTGTGTCCACATACAGGGTAATGTACCACTTCAACTATAATGGTATAGTTAAAACAGTACAACTTGTGTTGTAGATAAAGCTTAAGGACCAGTTTTTCAAGGCATTTAATCACTCAACGATGAAGATAGGTGCCTAGTGGGATTTTCAAAGATGCCTTAGCAGGGTAGGCACCTAACTCTTGTTGAAATCAATGGCACTTTTGAAAATCTCATTAACTGTTGATCTACATTTTTAGAAACCCAAATAGCTTTGAAAATCGAGCCCTACATCCTCTACCCTGCATATATTCATTGTGAATGACTTTTTACACAGGAATAGTCCCAGAGAAGTCCATTCAGACTATTCACAAATTAAGTCTTGTCTACACGCAAAAACTGTACTGCTTTAACTATACCAGTGTAGTCAAAGTAGTATAACCCCCACTAGTGTGGATGCAGTTGTGCCAGTATAAAAGTGCTTATACACCTCTACCTCGATATAATGCTGTCCTTGGGAGCCCAAAAATCTTACCATGTTATAGGTGAAACTGCATTATATCGAACTTGCTTTGATCCACTGGAGTGCGCAGACCTGCCCCCCGCCCTCGAGTGTTGCTTTACCGTGTTATATCTTAATTCATGTTATATCAGGTTGCGTTATATTAAGGTAGAGGTGTACCACCATAACTTATTGCCATATAGGAAGGGGAATAATGATACTGGCATAAGCACCTTTGTACTGGTATAATTCCATCTACATAAGAGTTGTAACTATTGGGGGGCGGGGGGAGAAGAGAAATCACCCCTCTCACTGACATAGTTATAATGGTACAATACTGTGTGTAGACCAGCCCTAAGTGAGCTTAAATGCACCTGTAAATTAATAACTCCAAGAAGTTTTGTGGTTGCAAAAATCCAGGTACAAAAACAGAGGCCCAGCTAAGGTAAGGCTGGAAATATGAATTTTAAATTGATCTAGCTACATTTATATACCTTAGGATTCCTTGTCTCATTTTAGAAAGAGTAGCACAGACTCAGAGCCACACAGAGTGTTGCTGTGTTTTTGTCTTTTTGTGAGGAAAGGGGAATTCTTTTTGAAGTAATGCTTTTGCTTCAGCAACTTAGCATAGTGAATAATGATAAATAGAAGCAAACTGCATTCTTTCTTGAATGTGTACTTCTTATGTATTACTTTTTACTTAAAATATCCAGAAATGACTTAGTTAAATAAATACAGAGTCCTTTTTGATTGAGGGAAAGATTAACCTAGTTTATTCAAATGCATTCTTCTTGTCCTTGTTCCATAAAATGAAACTGTTAAAAGGTGCAAGTGCCCATTATTTATTTACTTACTGTACACTCTACATTGATTTGAGTGGGAGTCTAATCAGTTCCATTGTTTGCAATAACCATTCAGAAAACTGAAATTTAAAATGTCTACGCCTGACAACTTTTTTTCTTTTCATTTGAGAAAAACAGGGGCCAAATTCTGTTCTCAATTACATCTTGATACTACATTGAAAACTTTGTATTTGCATATGACAGTTCAAAATCTGACATTTAATGAGCTGTCTTGTGTTTCAAATGCATTTGGACAGTGGATTGTTGAACTGGGTTTTCTGAGCTGTCAATAATTGGATAATATTTCCTTATGTTATACATAATATCAGCTAACTATATCTTAGGTTCTGTTGATTCCATTGCAATATTAAATTGGCTTCAGGAAGCTAAATATTTATCTCACAACAGCTGCAGCACAAATTATTTTTGAAACTTTCAATATTTTGCTTCAGCTAAAAGAAGAAAATTTATTAGTAATAGCCTCCACTTTGGAATTGGCAGTAGTTTTGAACTTTGTTTTAGAACTTTATCCAACATCACATTACACATTTGGACTCTAGCAAGTTGCAAGGTATGAAGTCACTATCTTGTTTTTTGGACACCAAATCTCATTCTGAGGCCCAGATAGTGATGCTCTGGAAAAAATCATTAATTAGCCTAACCTCTGTGTCCAGGTACACAGTGGTGCTTAGTTAAGCACCTTCAATGAGAAGGACATGCACTGCCAAGCGTGAACTGCTGCACTATGTTCTGAGCTGCAGATCTCTGAAAATGTAGCCAGTTGAGCATCTGAGGTGCTGACAAGCAGCTCTTGTGAATAAATCACACTCTGATGGTATTCTGCCAACATTCAATGTGTCCAGATTGCCAGAGCTGCATGTCTTTAGCTTTGTTGATGGTGGCTCTCCCAAAAAGGAGCAGAGTTAAGTGTTGCAACCCATCTTGGCCAAATGTATGACACTGTGGGCTTTATTGTATATATTTCATGATTGTAATGGTTATTATTATACTAGATTGGAAGATAGATATTATATGTAATTTTTTTCCAAGCCGTTTGTATTTTGGAAAAGGGTTTGGATGTTATAATTTCAAGCAAAATTTACTCATTCCTAATAAAATGCTAATTCCATTTACTATACATTACATCCAGTATAGAAATGCATAATTGTTTTCTCCCTAAATGTGCTTTCACTGGAACAAACTTTAAGCCCATCTTTGCTAATGCAGACATCAAAGGATATTCTGAGTACTTCCAGTGACTTTGCTTTATGCAGTAGGGTTTCATGCTGTGTACATTGTGTATTGGTGTGCAGATGATAGTTCTAGTGTTTTTGCTACACTTCTCCATGATCCATTTCATTAAAACCATGGGAACATATAACATATGGCCCTACATAATTAAGCAGTTTTCACATATGTATTTGTTAAAGATACGTCACAAAAGCAAAAGTAGAAGAGGATGAAATAATGGGGTGAAATCCGGGTCTCCTTGAAGTGACAGAAGTATTTCCATTGACTTCAATGGGGCTGTTATGGGTTCCCCCCGGGGTGCCACTGGAACTGGGGTACCACTGAGCCTTCTCATTCACCCGCCTGGGCTCCCTCTCACACTGTGCTGTGTGACAAGCTGCAGACCTGCTCCTACACTTTCACCAGCATTCACACAGGCAGGGACACACACAGATGTAATTACTTGCAGGATCTCTGACCAGCCATTGCATGATCCAACAATACAGAGGCTACAGCCAAGATAACCTCCAGCCCTGTCAAGGTTCCTTCCCCACTCTGAACTTTAGGGTACAGATGTGGGGACCTGCATTGACACTTCTAAGGTTAATTACTAGCTTAGATCTGGTATCACTGCCACCATCCAGAATTTTCAGTGTCTGGATCACACCCTTTCCCACCAAAACCTTCCCCTCCCTGGGTAGCCTTGAGAGATTCCTTCACCAATTCCCTGGTGAACACAGATCCAAACCTCTTGGATCTTAAAACAAGGAGAAATTAACCACCCCTCTTCTTTCCCCCCACCAATCCCTGGTGAGACTAGATCCAATCCCCTTGGATCTAAAAACAAGAAAAAAATCAATCAGGTATTAAGAAAAAAAGGCTTTTAATTAAAGAAAAGAAAGGTAAAAGAAAACCCTCTGGGAGAGATTAGCATACCAGCTACTCTCACAGACTACAGATTTCAAACACAGAGGATGTTCCCCGGGCACAAATTTAGTTACACACAAAAAAAATAATACCCAAATACCCAATTTGATTCTATCTCTAATTGCATAAGACACGTTACAAAGAAATAAACATAAACCTATTTATTCCTTTCTAAAACTTACTACTCTGATAAGAGGCTGGTTCCTTGATCTTTTTCACTCTGGCTGAAACTGAAACTCTAAACAAAGGAAAAACTTCCCTCTTTCCTTTTGAAACATCTTGTTCCCCCATTGGTTCCTCTGGTCAGGTGTTAGCTAGGCTAGGTGAACTTTTTAACCCTTTACAGGTAAAAGTGGCATTAACCCTTAACCATCTGTTTATGACACACACCCCAAATCTCAGACAGCGTGGAACTACACTGAAGGTGATTTCTTCCTAGAACTTTAGATTAAACAGATTAATAAAACACACATACTTTACCTTTACATATACTACTACTTATGTAAAACTACAAGATTTTTCACATTCCAAGGACAATTTAACCAGTTAACTCTGGGAAACTTTCACAGGAGAGTGCATCAACTACTTTGTTAGAAGCTCCTGAAATGTGTTGAATTTCAAAATCAAAATCTTGGAGAGCTAAACTCCATCGAAGAAGTTTTTTGTTGTTTCCCTTGGCAGTATGAAGCCACTTTAGCGCAGCATGGTCGGTTTGTAGCTGGAAACGCCGTCCCCAAATGTGTGGGCGTAGCTTTTCCAGGGCATACACAATGGCATAGCATTCTTTTTCACTGATTGACCAATGGCTTTCCCTCTCAAACAGTTTCTTGCTGAGCAACATGACAGGATGAAATTCTTGATCCGGTTCTTCCTGCATTAAAACTGCTCCTACACCACGCTCAGATGCATCTGTGGTTACTAGGAATGGTTTGTCAAAGTCTGGGGCTCTTAGCACAGGGTCAGACATGAGTGTTGCCTTAAGCTTGTTAAAGGCCTTTTGGCACTCATCAGTCCACTTAACTGCATTTGGCTGTGTCTTTCTGGTCAGGTCTGTTAGTGAGGCAGTGATTTGACTGTAGTGTGGTACAAATCGCCTGTAATATCTGGGCAAGCCTAAAAAGGATTGGACCTGTTTTTTTGACTTGGGGACAGGCCACTTTTGGGTAGCATCTACCTTGGCCTATAGGGGATTATTGTTCCTGGTGTGCAAGGTAAGTCACTCTGTTTTGGCCTATTTGACACGTTTTAGCCTTAACAGTTAGTCCGGCCTGCCTGATGTGCTCGAAGACTTTTTCCAGGTGTTCTGCCCATGAATGAGAAAAAATGGCCACATCATCAAGGTAGGCAACTGCAGATTCTCTCAATCCTGCTAGGAGACCATCTACAAGTCTTTGGAAGGTGGCAGGTGCATTTTGCAGCCCGAAGGGAAGCACATTAAATTCATGCACCCCTGCATGGGTGATGAAGGCTGACCTTTCCTTGGCGGGTTCATCTAGCGGTACTTGCCAGTACCCCTTGGTTAAGTCTAATGTAGAGATGAACTTGGCACGTCCCAATTTCTCCAATAGCTCATCGGTGCGTGGCATTGGATAGTTGTCGGAATGAGTTATAGCATTTAGCTTACGGGAGTCCACGCAAAAGCATATTTCCCCATCTGGTTTGGGAACTAGAACCATGGGAGATGCCCATGCACTGTTAGAGGGGTGGATTATACCCATCTGTAGCATGCTTTGGATCTCTTGTTCTATAGCAGCTTGGGCATGAGGAGACACCTGGTAGGGTGGGGTTCTAATTGGGTGAGCATTACCTGTGTCAATGGAGTGGTATGCCCGTTCAGTCCATCCTGGGGTGGCTGAGAACGTTGGAGCAAAGCAAGTGCACAGCTCCTTGATCTGTTGCCGCTGCAGATTTTCCAGGGTTGTGGAGAGGTTCACCTCTTCCATGCCACCGTTACTTTTTCCTTCGTAGTAGACACCTTGAGGCCACTCAGCGTCATCTCCTCCCTGGGCTGTAAACTGACAAACCTTTAATTCTCTGGAATAAAAGGGCTTTAGAGAATTAACATGGTACACTTTAGGCTTTAGGGTGGAGGTGGGAATGCTATGAGATAGTTAACAGCTCCTAGGCACTCTTGGACCGTGAATGGCCCTTCCCATGATGCTTTCATCTTATGGGCCTGTTGCACCTTCAAGACCTCCTACTTTGAAGGAACGCTCTCTGGTATGTTTATCATACCAGGCCTTTTGCTCTTCCTGAGCATCCTTTAGGTTTTCTTTAGCAAGGGCTAAAGAGTGTCGGAGGGTGCTTTGTAGGTTGCTTACAAAGTCTAGAATGTTAGTTCCAGGAGAAGGCATAAACCCCTCACATTGCTGCTTCACCAACTGTAATAGCCCCTTAACCTCGTGGCCATACACAAGTTTGAATGGTGAAAACTCTAAACTGGGATGTGGTACAGCCCTGTAGGCAAAAAGCAAGTGCTGCAACACTAGGTCCCAATCATTGGAGTGTTCATTCACGAATTTACGTATCATGGCCCCCAAAGTTCCATTAAACCTCTTCACCTGCCCATTGATTTGATGGTGGTAAGGAGTGGCAACCAAGTGATTCACCCCATGAGCTTCCCACAGATTTTTCATGGTCCCTGCCAGGAAATTAGTTCCCGAATCTGTAAGGATGTCGGAGGGCCAACCTACCCTGGCAAAAATGTCTGCTAAGACCTGGCACACAGTTTTAGCCCTGGTGTTACTTAGAGCTACTGCTTCTGGCCATCGAGTAGCAAAATCCACAAAAGTCAGTATGTACTGCTTTCCTCTGCGGGTCTTTTTTGGGAAAGGACCCAGAATATCCACAGCTACTCGCTGAAATGGGACCTCAATTATGGGGAGTGGCTGGAGAGGGGCTTTGACCTGGTCTTGGGGCTTTCCCACTCTTTGGCACACCTCACAAGACCAGACATAATTAGCAACGTTCTTGCCTATCCCTTCCTAGTGGAAGGACTTCCCCAACTGGTCCTTGGTTCTGTTCACCCTGGAATGACCACTGGAATGATCAAGGGATAAGCCCAAGAGCTTTACCCAGTACTTAGTTGGAACTACCAACTGTCTTTGAGGATGCCAGTCTTCCTGGTGTCCACCAGAAAGAGTATCCTTGTAAAACAAGGACTTTTATACCACAAACCGGGATTGGTTAGAAGAGCTGAGAGATACTCCGTGTCGCCACCCAAGCTTTCTGAAGGCTGTCACCTGCTTCCTGCTCAGCCTGGAACTGTTCCCTTGAGGCTGGAGACATCAGTTCCTCCTTAGACTGTGGACTTGGTCCTCCTGGAAGCAATGTAGGTGATGGGGTTGTTTTCATTGATTGTGAACTGCTCTCCATTGGTGAACTACATGATATTTCAGGCTCTGGCTGAGCCTCTTGGGTAGGGTTGTCTGCTGCTTCTGCCAGTTCAGGCCCGCTGGTGCCCCCTGGCTTTGGGGTTGTAGATGGGTTTGCAAGCGCTGGAGTCAGTGCTGGCAATGGTTCTGGTGCTGGTTGCTTTGCCAGTTCCGGTTCTGGGACTGGATTCACTATGGCTGTAGCATTCATGGGTAGAAGATCCGGTTCCATCACCTCTGTCTGGGTCTCTGGTAACACAGACCGGGCCCTGGTGGACGGCTCAGGAACAGGGATGGGTGTGGAAGCTTGCTTGGTCTGGCTGCGTGTGACCGTTCCCACCCTCTTGGCCAGCTTCACATGGTTGGCCAAGTCTTCCCCCAGTAACATGGGGATGGGATAATTGTCATAGACTGCAAAAGTCCACATTCCTGACCAGCCCTTGTACTGGACAGGCAACTCAGCTGTAGGCATGTTTAAAGATTTTGACATGAATGGGTGAATTGTCACTTGGGCCTCTGAGTTGATGAATTTGGGGTCCACTAAGGATTGGTGGATAGCTGACACTTGTGCCCCAGTGTGTCTTCACGCGATAACCTTCTTTCCACCTACACTCAAGGTTTCCCTTCGCTCCGAGGGTATTTGAGAGGCATCTGTGCCTGGGGATCTTTGGTGCGATTGTGGTGTAATGAACTGTAATTGGTTGGGGTTCTTGGAGCAGTTGGCCTTTATGTGTCCCAGTTCATTACATTTAAAACATCGCCCAGCTGACTGGTCACTGGGACGAGGTGGGTTGCTGGAGACTGGTGATGTGGGACAATAAGGTGTCTGGGGCTTTCCTTGGGTTGTAGGTGGGGCCTTGGGTTTCCCCCAGTGATAGGGTTTAGTCAGTTTGCCCCCTCTGATATTCGCTCCAACTGCTAGTAGTTTTTTTTCTTTTCTGCCACTTCCACCCATTTGGCTCCAATCTCCCCTGCCTCGGTTAGTTTTGGGCTTCCCATCTAGGATGTACCTTTCTATTTCCTCAGGAACACCCTCTAAGAACTGTTCCATTTGCATTAGAAAGGACAGCTCTTTCAGAGATTTAGCACTTGCTCCTGATATCCAGGCATCCCAATTGTTTCCAATGTGGTAAGCTTGTCGGGTAAATGACACATCTGGTTTCCACCTTAGGGCTCTGAACTGCCGACGGGCAAGCTCAGGTGTTAGCCCCATTCTGATTCTGGCCTTGGTTTGAAAAAGTTTATAATCGTTCATGTGTTCCTTAGGCATTTCAGCCGCCACCTCTGCTAAGGGTCCACTGAGCTTTGGCTTCAGCTCTATCATGTACTGGTTTGTAGGGATGCTGTACCCATGGCAGGCCCTTTTGAAATTTTCTAAGAAGGCCTCAGTATCATCACCTGCCTTGTAGGTGGGGAATTTTCTGGGCTGGGAAACAGTACCTGGAGAAGGGTTGTTAGGGTTGACTGGTAACTCCTGCTTAGCCCTTGCTAATTCCAGGGCATGTTTGTGGGCCTCCCTCTGGATCTCCATAACCCTCGGGTGGTCAGCCTCTTTGGCTCTCTTTTCTCTTTCTCTCTCATCTCTTTTCTTCTTGCCTCCATCTCTTTCTCTTGCCTCCATAGCTCTTTTGTGGGCAGCCTCTTCTCTGGTCATCTGTCTGTCATGTTCCTTTTGGCACTCCTCAGCCTGGAGTTTGGCCAATTCTAATTGTTGCTGTATGTTTTTTTTCTCCTTGCCTGACATTTTTCCCTTCTCTGCCTGAGCTATCTTGGTTTGCGAGGCAAAAAAAAACAAACAAAAAAACCCACAGCTTTTAACTGGACTTCTCAGAATGAGAAGAAACCAGAAAAAATGGTTTGTAACTTGTCTTTTGCAAACTGTTAATTACCCTCCAGCTAAGCCCAGCTGAAAATCCTTTCTAACAAAGCCTTGTTAGAAAAATCTTTATCTCTCCTTCACTGCTTCCCCAGCATCTCAATGAAGGAAAAAAAAATCTGGCTTTTGGTTCCTAAAAAATCCCTCACCGCTGCTCACCATTGTCAAGGTTCCTTCCCCACTCTGAACTTTAGGGTACAGATGTGGGGACCTGCATGGACACTTCTAAGGTTAACTACTAGCTTAGATCTGGTATCACTGCCACCATCCAGAAATTTCAGTGTCTGGATCACTCCCTTTCCCACCAAAACCTTCCCCTCCCTGGGTAGCCTTGAGAGACTCCTTCACCAATTCCCTGGTGAACACAGATCCAAACCCCTTAGATCTTAAAACAAGGAGAAGTTAACCATCCCCCCTCCTTCCCCCCCCCCCACCAATCCCTGGTGAAACCAGCTCCAATCCCCTTGGATCTAAAAACAAGAAAAAAATCAATCAAGTATTAAGAAAAAAAGGCTTTTAATTAAAGAAAAGAAAGGTAAAAGAAAACCCTCTGGGAGAGATTAGCATACCAGCTACTCTCACAGACAACAGATTTCAAACACAGAGGATGTTCCCCTGGGCACAAATTTAGTTACACACAAAAAAAATAATACCCAAATACCCAATTTGATTCTACCTCTAATTGCATAAGACACGTTACAAAGAAATAAACATAAACCTATTTATTCCTTTCTAAAACTTACTACTCAGATAAGAGACTGGTTCCTTGATCTTTTTCACTCCAGCTGAAACTGAAACTCTAAACAAAGGAAAAACTTCCCTCCTTCCTTTTGAAACATCTTATTCTCCCATTGGTTCCTCTGGTCAGGTCAGGTGGTCACGTTAGCTAGGCTAGGTGAATTTTTTAACCCTTTACAGGTAAAAGAGGAATTAACCCTTAACCATCTGTTTATGACAAGCCCTATAGGCACGCATGCCCCCACTGGAGTATAAACCTAAGATTATACTGTCTTGCACTGCACAGGGAACTGTAAAACATAACATCATAGATTTCATCCCTCCCTCAATGTGGACAGAAAATGCAACAGCCCCTACTCTTTAAGCTAAGATTCCCAAGCACTTAAGTCCAAACTTACTGGTTTAGATTAAAACATAAAATAAATTTATTAACTGCAAAAGATAGATTTTAAGAGATTATAAGTAATAGCAAACAGATCAAAGCAGATTGCCTAGTAAAAAAAAACAAACTGCAAACTAAGCCTAAAATATTGGAAAAATAGGACATGAATTAAATTCTGACCCTGGCTGATGAAACAAGCAGGCTTGCAGACTCTCAAGACACAAGCTGCACTTACTTTGCAGCTTGGGATTTCCAGGTTTTCATATATAGGCTAGAAATCCCTTTAGCTTGGTCCAGCACTACCCCCCCGTTCTATCTTTTTGTTTCTTAGGTGTTTGGAGTTTTCTTGTGTGGGGAGTGAAGAACCACATATGATGTCACTCCCTGCCTTATATATCTCTAGCTTATGGCGGGAACCCATTGTTTTAAACTTGGTTCTCAGACCAGTTTGTGGAAAAATACAGACATCCCACAATAAAGACCAGAGTCATGTGGCGTGGTCACATGCCCTTGCTGAATCATAGCATCCATTACTTACAGGCTGTCTGGAGCATTCTCAGGAAGTCTTAAAAGGTGGGAGATAGGTTTCTCCTAAGGCCTGTTGTTTTTCCTAGTGGCCCATTACCTTGAATAGGCCCTTCAAAGGCAGCTATCTAGACTGGAAGCATTTTGCCTAGTGGGTGTCACCCAAGTGTAACTACATTTGAAATACAGATACATAGTCAATATTCATAGCTTCTGATATAAATATGATACATGCATACAAATAGGATAATCAATCATAACAGTGCCAATGACAGCTCATATGACCTGTCTTGTACAAATGCATCATAATTATGCCACAATCATATCCTAATATCGTTCTGAAGACTATGGGGTGCAATGTCACAGAGGCCATGATGTAAACCAAGGAGGGACTCTCATTTTCATAATTCTTTTCCTTATTATTCAGGGATAGTTATAGTGATACATAATCAAATCTGAGAAACTAGAATAAAATATTGAAAAGCAATTAAGTCACAATGTAGATTTTTCCTTTGCATAGTTTCATTCTTTGAAGAGAAGTGATTTGGAGCTTTGCAAGCAGAACAATGAACTTGGTGTTTTGGATGCTTTATTAAAATTAGGTGAATTTAAAAATCACTGAATGGATTTGTATTTACAATTGAGTTCTGAAAAAAGTTTCAATCCATGGCTGAGACTGTGTCAAGTTTCAGTCCTGATCAATTTTTTACTGATGAATTATAACCTCCTAAATCATGTCTGATAAGGAAAACTGCATAGCAACCTTAACTACAGTGCTTCAGATACAATATTTTAATAGATATTAATTAACATCCAACCTCGATGAAGAAGCATAATAAGTAATTGTAGGCTGTCACAGGGTGATCTCCCTTATCCTGGATTTGTCTTTAGAAACAGTCCTCACACACTCTTATGGAGGTTTGCCACCGTTTTATTTACAGTGTCTTATGCAGTTTCATGTCCCATCACCACAAGGCTTTGCCTAAGCTTCAACATACCTCCTAAGCACGGAGTGAGAGAGAAAGGGGAAAAGTCTCACTGATCCTGAGCTTCTTTGCTTTCCTTCCAGCTTTCCTCTCTGCCTTCCTGGCTCCCATTTAACAGTCCCCACCTGACAAGCTGAATCCTCTTGTTAATTGGTTAATCATGAATCCTAATCAATTGTCTTCCAGTATGCCCATTGCGGCCACTTACAAAGTGCACATAGTGGTAAGCCAGCCCTAGGCTACTCTCACTCTGTCGCATAGGCTCAGACTGAATTAGGCAAGATTTACAAGACTATTTACTCTGCTAATCAATAAAAAATGAGAGGTTACCATAGCAACTACTATATCACAGGTGTAGCTCTTATATAACCTCTGGGATACAAGTGATTTTTCATACAACCCTGACAACTTAACTGGTGTTCTTCTGCACCTTAGGCTTTAACTTGAGCAAACAACCAAACAACCAAATAGAAGAAATAAAAACATGCATTCTCATTTAGTTAGCTCCTGCAAGGTGCTGAGCACATTCGAGAGGCATAGAGACACCTCTACTTCTTGTGAAGTCAATAGGACTGGAGATTGCTCAGCTCCTTGAAAAACTGGACCTTTAATTTGTTATGTGGTAGTACCTTTAGGCATTTAGAAAAATAAAAGTTTCATCATGGCAAAATCAGAGCTCTGACTCTTTCCCTAGGAAGTTTTCCCTCCTCCCTCCTTTCTCAGTCACAGCTGATACCACCACAATCCTTTCTGTCTCTCAGACCTATAACTTGGGTACTATTATTGACTGGACCTCTCTTTATATCTAAATCTTATCCACAGATAAATAACTAATCTAAGCCCTCATCATCTTGTCTCTTAACGACTGCAATCTCTTCCTCTTCAGCCTTGAGAAATGCAAACTTGTCCACTTACATGTCTTCAAAATACTGCTGCAAACTTCATTTTCTTGGCTCATGCTTTCAACCACAACTCCTCTCTTGGTTCCTTTCCACTGGTTCCCTCTTCTGCATTGCATCAAATGCAAATTATTGTCTTTACTTTTAAGACGCTATCTCTATCCATGTTATACCAATCATAAACTATTGTGACACTTACCTTCCCTCTATTCTGTCAACAATTCCAGCCTTCATCATCAACTTGTTACATTTTCAAACAAGCATCTCTGTACTTTCCTTCATGTCACCCCAAAACATGGGAAGAGCTCCCCATAAACTGTAACAAAGCCACTGCAGTGTTCTCCTTCAATTCCCTCCTTGAACTCTCCTTTGCCATGATGCCTATAAAAAAAATTGTCAACAGTTAGTCATCTAGTGTGCCGAGGCCACTGCCTATTGTACTGACTAATATTGTCCCATTATTTCCTTGTGCTTTCCCTGGCTGTTTATTGTATTCACTTATTCTCTCTTGTCTTAGATTGTAAACTACTCAGGCAGGGACAGTCTTTGTGTTATGTTTCTGTGCAGGGCCTAGGACTGTGGGGCTCTGATGTAGGACTGGGGTAATTAGCTACTACTGTAATACAATTAAATAAATAGTGATAATTATAACAATAGGTACATTGAAGACAGCAAATACACACTGGAAATAAGATGTACATTTTTAACTGTGAGAACAATTAACTATCGGAACAGTTTACTAAGGGCCCTGGTGGATTCTCCATCACTGATGATTTTTAAATTAAGATTGGATCCCCCCCCCCCAAAAAAAAAGTTATGCTCTAGGAGTCATTTTGGGGGAACTTCTATGGCCTGTGTTATATGGGAGGTCAGACTAAATGATCCCTTCTGGCCTTGGAATCTATGAAAATAGAGTAGAAAATATAGTATGCACTTTAAAAAGTGTTCATGAAAAATGAGTGCATGCTTAGCAATAAAGTCCTACATGTTAAAGATGTTAAAGTCAACATCTTTGTTATTGCCATCTAAAGAAAGCAGGCTCAGACCCTGAAGTTGTCACAAAAACTGTAAAAAACGAAAACAAAAAAACAAACAAAAAAACCCTAAAAAACTAGAAATGTAAACATAAACAGGAATTTGCACAACTCAGAAATAGTGCGGGGGTTTTGGCTATGGAGCCAGCAGGAGGAGTTTAATTTCTTACCAGACTGTAGTAATTGTAAGCTACACCAGATCATATTTAGCATTGTAGCCCTTGGAATAGTGCACCTACATTTGAAGGCTAAGATTTTCAATGGGGGTTAAGAGGGTCAGGAGCTCAGCACCCACTGAAGTCAATAGGGGGTTGAGTGCCTAACTCCTTTATTTCCTTCTGTAAATCTCAGCTGAATTTCTTAGAGTTTTCTGGTTTTCATCACAACTATTAGATTGGTTAAATGCGGAGATTTGTGCATAATATTTTGATATTAGGTATCTTGTCCTGTGACATACTGGTAATTAATATACTAAATAGTTAAAAAACTGTAGCTAGTCCATCTTGCAAACAATTAGCTAAGTGATTTTCTTTGCCCACCAATTGGTACAGGCGTTGGAATTTCTCCCTCCTTATATATTTATTCTCCTCAGTTCATCTGCTTGTTTGCAGCTAGCGAATGGCTGAAGAATAAAATGTAAACACTAAATACATCCTGAGAGCCTGAGAAACAATAAAAAACATATCTTACCAAACATCAGTCCTATTCGCCATAGCCATGTTATTACCATTGTTCCTCAGAATACAATAACTAATTAGTGCATATTATACATATGTTCTGTACAGATATCAATATACAATTTATACTGCTAATAATGGAATAATCTGATTCAATACATTATGTGATTCTGAGTGGGATGGAGAACAACATCATTATTCTTTGTATTCCATTCTTAGAGCTAAAATAATCATTTCCACTGTTCTAACATCAATTGTCTATTCATATTTCAAAATCACAGTGTCTGCATTTTAAAAGGTATTGTACTGTATTTGTTTTACAACAGCTGCTTGGCATTATCTAAAGAGGGAAAAAAATCAGCAAACACATGTAAGACATAAGGGAAGAAACTTTCAGAAACATTTGCTTCCGGCTGAAACTTGACATAAGGAACCAACAATTCCCTAATGTAACATCAAACTAGATTTAAGAGGAATTATAGTGGGGATTAATATGGCCCAAGATCTCAACATAGGAACAGAAGTTTTTAAGCTAAATCTTTCCCTGAATAGAAGACAGCAAGTAGGAGCAAAGATGCTGGCTGATATATTCTGTGTTAGGTATCCTCCTTTGTTGAGGCAGGCCAAAGGAGGGGTTGGGGAGAATGTCCCATGGAACACACATTGCTGATGCTCTGAGCAAAAGCAAAATATATCTCCTACTTTGTGTCAGCTAGTTCTTACTGATGAATGTCTACATATGTAATTGAAAAAATTGAAACAAAGCACTTTGATTAGGTGAACAACACATTCTGTTTCAACCTTATCTTATATTATAAATATGCTAAATACGTGGCCAGTTTCCTTATTCTGTCGAGAACCCGCAGGGACATGGTGGGTGGGCAAGTGAGTTATCCAGCAACCATTCCGTATGGTCTCTTGCTTCTGCTGGTTATGTGTTTGTGCATGTGTAAGTGTGTTGGGCTGTGGGGGTAGGATTCTATTCACTTTCGCCTGTGTACACCACCACTTCACCACACAGGAGCTGTACTTAAATCTTGTAAAGATCAGTTCTTTACAGAGACACAGTAACCTCTCACCATAGTTAAGATGGCAGCTAAATTTGTGTTCAAACCTGATTTGTGAATCCACCTTAAAATCCACATATACACACACACAAATCAGTTCAAGATGAAAACTAGTAGTTCAGGTCAGGGACATTGGTAAACTTGGTGGGAGAAAGTTGAGGTCAATTAAGCAAGGGGTTCCAAAAATACAGCACCTAAAACAGCAGCTCTTTTTCAAAGCTGCCAATAATTCTTAAAATAATTTTTTTGAGCAGACAGGCAAACAAAACATGGGACATTTCTGGCAGAGCCGGAAATACAATCCAGAACCTTCAGATAGTGAAGCCAACTCCCATCCACATAGCCACATACTTTTTCTGAAAGATTAGGCCAAATCTTTGTTTTACTGTGAGGCTATTCCTGTATACCCACTTCTACAAAGCACCATGACACAGGCAGACATATTTCCCTAGCAATTAGCCGCACACATTGGAATTTCTTGTAGTCAGCACATGGGATAAATATGGCAGGTGCCTGCTGGAAAATAAAGAACGGACTGTAGCTAATGCAATGGATTGGACCCCAAAAGAACTGGGTTTGTGCTTCTCTTGTAACATTAATGTTCCTTTGAAGGATATATGGGATGTTAGGATCCACTTCAGTGGCACATTTTTAATTTAATTACATGCTTAAGTCTTACTGAAGTCAATAGGACTTAAGCACAAGATTAAATGCTTTGCCAGATCGGGGACTTTACGAGCATTTCCTGATTTCCTAATATTTGAGTTATGGATCTGAAGCCACACATTTCAGAAGGATACCAGGATACAGCAGCAATCTTTACTCCACTTTGATCAAGATTTTTTTGGTATTGTGCAGTGAGTTTGGAGTAAATTGATTTCAAAGGAATTTATTCTGGGTTTACGCCAATGTCATTGAGATTAGAATTCTGAGAAAGCATTGGAGTACAATATAAATAAATGATAACTTTTAGCAAAATTCTAAATTATTATATTTATGGTTATGCAAAGTTGACAGGACCGATACCACTGGAAAAAAGGTGATTATATAGTGCAATCACAATAAAGCTGTCTAACCAGTGGTAAAACAATAACATGAGATCCAGTAAAAAAATATTGTTAGTTATACAAAAAGGGTTAATCAAATAAAAAATATAGAGTGGGAAAATACTGGCTCCTATCAAGTAATATCATAGCAGGGAAGGATAGTGGCTTTTGTGGATGAGTAACTGACTATGAATCAATAAGTTAATACTGTTATAAAAAAGTGATTGCATTAATAGGAATATCCCTTTTAAAACAAATATAGTACTTGTGTTTTCTACTGGGCATCACATTTTAAAAGAAGCAGACAAAGTAGAAACACTTTAGATGAAAGCAAAATTTTAAGAAAAGGTTTAGAAAATAAAATCTTCTGGCAAAAGTTATGGAAATGAAATATGTAAAATCTGGTGAAAAGGCTGACAGGATACTTGAGAGCATTCTTTAAACCCAGAAAGGGAGGTTATAGAAAGGACAAATATCACTTGCAGCATGGAGAGAACAAGAAGAGATGGGCTTGAAATGCAGACATGAAAGTTTATATTAAGCATTAGAGAAGGGTGTATAACAAAAAGAGAGGTTAGGCAATAGACCAAACTGCCAAGAAAGGCTGAAGAATCAGCACTACTGGTGTTATTCTAGGCTAGACCAGAGAAAAAACTTTCATCAGGTATGCAGGTTAGTAGTGCACATTATGCTACTCTCCCCCACCCTTTCTTTTGTAACTTGCAAGTAAGATTTTAAGCTTTTAGCAAACCCCTTGCAGTTCACTATTATTTCCCAAACGAACTCCACCTGCATCCTTCTTGCTTCCTTCTTTCCTCAAATGCTTCTAACCCTTTCACTAAGAGACAGCTGGAGAGTTTTCATGAATCCTACAAAAGCTCTCCAACTTCCTAATACACAGCATCCCCCTGAAGAGCGTTTACCTCCTCTAGCTACAAGCAGTAATAGTGAAACAGCCTTGTACCTCTATTTTAAATAATTATTATATATACTACTAGATATTAGGACCCCCCCCCATTTGGGACCAGGGCCCTGTTGTGCTACATACTGTACATCATATAATCAGAAGACAGCCCTTTCCCTAACAAGTTTACAATCTGTACTGACCACTATGTCAGCAGTTCAAATCTGACCTAGATAGGTAGTGACATACATTGCCATTTGGTGGATGTTTTTTAGCTTGTTTGAAATGGATTAGTGGTCTCAGTCAAGGTCCTTTTTAACATGTGTCCACAACACAAGACCTACAAGTACTACTGACTAGACTGTTCACTCCTCTGTTAGTGATGGTATAGTAATAAAGAAATCGATCCTTTATAATACAAGAGGCCAGACAGAATGATCCATTACCCATCTGTTCCTCTATAAAAGGACACTACAGTGTTTTAGGGTATGTCTACACTACGGGATTATTCCAATTTTACATAAAATACTAACTGGTTTTGTAAAACAGATTGTATAAAGTCGAGTGCACACAGCAACACTAAGCACCTTAATTTGGCGGTGTGCGTCCATGTACCGAGGCTAGCGTCGATTTCCGGAGCATTGCACTGTGGGTAGCTATCCCGTAGCTATCCCATAGTTCCTGCAGTCTCTCCTGCCCATTGGAATTCTGGGTTGAGATCCCAATGCAAAAACAGTGTCGCAGGTGATTCTGGGTAAATGTCGTCACTCAATCCTTCCTCCGTGAAAGCAATGGCAGACAATCATTTCGTGCCCTTTTTCCCTGGATTGCCCTGGCAGACGCCACAGCATGGCAACCATGGAACCCGTTTTGCCTTTTGTCACTGTCACCGTAAGTGTACTGGATGCTGCTGACAGACGCGGTACTGCAGTGTTACACAGCAGCATTCATTTGCCTTTGCAAGGTAGCAGACGGTTACCATCCCTATTGCACCATCTGCCATGCCATTGTAAATTGGCAATGAGATGACGGTTATCAGTCATTCTATACCATCTGCTGCTGTCATGGGTGCTCCTGGCTGGCCTCGCTGAGGTCGCCCGGGGGCGCATGGACAAAAATGGGAATGACTCCCCAGGTCATTCCCTTCTTTATGTTTTGTCTAAAAATAGAGTCAGTCCTGCCTAGAATAGGGGGCAAAGTGTACTAGAGAACCAGAGAGCACAGCCGCTCTGTGTCAGAGCCCCAGAGATCCCGCAGAAATGATGAGCTGCATGCCATTCTGGGGCGTACCGCTGCAACAACCCCACTCATTGCTTCCCTCCTCCCCCAACTCTCCTGGGCTACCGTAGCAGTGTCCCCCCATTTGTGTGATGAAGTAATAAAGAATGTAGGAATAAGAAACACTGACTTTTTAGTGAGATAAAATAAGGGGGAGGCAGCCTCCAGTTGCTATGATAGTCCAGGCAGTACAGAATCTTTTCTTTAGACATGAAGGGGGGGGGGGGGGCTGATAGAGCTCAGCCTCCAGTTGCTATGATGAGGACAGTTACCAGCCGTTCTGTACCATCTGCTGGGAATGACTGGGAGTCATTCCCATTTTTACCGAGGCCAGCCAGGAGCACTCACGGGCTGATGATGATGATGGCAGACGGTACAATATGACTTCTATCCACCGGGAAGGGGATGCTGGTGTTCAGCGCTGTAGCACCCCGTCTACTAGCAGCATGCAGTAGACATAGGGTGACATTGAAAAAAGTCAAGAAACGATTTCTTTCCCTTTTCTTTTGGGGGAGGGGGAAGGGTGTAAATTGACGACATATACCCTGAAACAGCCGGGAAAATGTTTTTGACCTTTCAGGCATTGGGAGCTCAGCCAAGAACGCAAATACTTTTCGGAGACTGCAGGGACTGTGGGATAGCTGGAGTCCTCAGTACCCCCTCCCTCCCTCCATGAGCGTCCATTTGATTCTTTGGTTTTCCGTTACGCTTGTCACACAGCACTGTGCTGTGGCCTCTGTCTATCATAGCCTGGAGATTTTTTCAAATGCTTTGTCATTTAGTCTTCTGTAATGGAGCTCTGATAGAATAGATTTGTCTCCCCATACAGCGATCAGATCCAGTATCTCCCGTACGGTCCATGCTGGAGCTCTTTTTGGATTTGGGACTGCATCGCCACCCATGCTGATCAGCGCTCCATGCTGGGCAAACAGGAAATGAAATTCAAAAGTTCGCAGGGCTTTTCCTGTCTACCTGGCCAGAGCATCCGAGTTCAGATTGCTTTCCAGAGCGGTCACAATGGTGCACTGTAGGATACCGCCCGGAGGCCAATACCGTCGATTTGCGGCCACACTAACCCTAATTCGACATGGCAATACTAATTTCAGCGTTACTCCTCTCGTCGCGGAGGAGTACAGAAACCGGTTTAAAGAGCCCTTTATATCAATATAAAGGGCCTCGTTGTGTGGACGGGTGCAGGGTTAAATCGGTTTAACGCTGCTAAATTCGGTTTAAACGCGTAGTGTAGACCAGGCCTTACAGCAATGGTCCAAAACACTATAATTTACAAGACTGACATTGACATGCAGAGCTGCAGTTGAAAAATATTCCGATGGAATATTTTAGTTTAGTTGAAAGCAAAATGTTCCATGGGACATTTCATTTTAAAATATTGAAACAAAGCATTTTGATTAGATGAACACATTCTGCTTCAACTTTATCAGAGTAGAACATTTCAAAATGACTTTTCATTTTGAAATTTATTTTCTTATATTATAAATTATAATTTAAAATGAAAATCAAAATTGGAATGAAACACAGATTTGATCAAAATGGAATGTTTTGATTGACCCAAAAAGTTTTTTAAAAACTTCAGTTTCACAGGAAATTATGAATTTTTGATGTGAAAATTTCATGAGGAACAGAAATTCCAAGTTCTGACCAACAGGCTTTTGGGTTATTACTGCAGAACACTGTGGTATTTTATTTAGGGTTTTAACTGGAATTATCCTAGCATTTAAAATGGTTTCAAATGAAAAACTAAACATTATGCAGGTTCTTCAGGTAGTGGACTGATCCCTTGTACTTTTTTTAAGTGTTGGACTATTGATATTTACATTACAAACCATTAGAAGAAACTACTCTTTAAATTAGGATTGTTAGCACCAGCATATTCTAAGCATGTAGAGTACAGTACATAGATTATACCTATAAATCAACAATTTATCACAAAAAATAAGTGTAAGGACATTCCCTCTTTCAACATCTTCTCCCCTCAGTGAGCCAAAAATGCTAATGTCATGACAGATAGGTATTTTCATTTTTTTCTTATGCTAAGAAGTGCACTTGGACCCCATCATCCCAAGAGTCTTCTTTCTATGTTTTGCAAAATGTTTTAAATTATGAATGGCCACTAAATCACTATAATCCCTGGAACATGATAGATTTTAACAGCTCCTCAGGATTTCTGCAATATGTCATGTCAACAACTTTCAGATTAAAGAGTTTTAATCTGATTAAGGTCTGATTAAGGGTGCATTGACATGTTAGAATTACAGTTTATCATACTAAGTAGTCCTGGATTATGGGATTTCTTTCTTTTTTTTTAAATAGTGTTAGAAATGAACATGAATATATTATTAAAAAAAGGGTTGCTATTCAAAATAAAGTTATCTTGTGATTTATTAAAACACAAACACACACACCTCAGAAAACTCCACTATGTTAAAATAATGTTATTGTTAAAAACAAATGAACTCTGTCTGCAAAAAAGAAATTAATATAGAACTGGATTGTTACTTTAGGAATAGTCCTGAGCAAGGACTGGTACATAAACTGAACCATACTAGCAATTGCCCAGGCAGACACTATGACTCAAACATATACTCTATGTCACAGGTCTTCTCCTGCTTCTCTCTGAATCTGATGAGGGTGGTGATTTGCTCTTGGCCTATGCAATACACATGCACTAGCTCACTGCACTACCCAATGAAAATAAGGTGAAACCAAGGCTTTGCCCACGAACCTCTCCACTATTCCCTGCACATCTGCTCCAGGAAGTAAACAGATAGCTCCTCCTTACTCCTATGTAGGATGCCCAGATAGCAAGTGTGAAAAATTGGGACAGAACGGGTGTGTGTGTGGGGGTAATGGGTGCCTATATAAGAAAAAGCCTCCCAAATCAGGACTGTCCCTATAAAATTGGGACATCTGGTCACCCTACCCCTATGTACTACATAGAGATGTAAGAGGATGCTTTCTTACTACCTCCTACTACCTTGTGCAGACACATAGTCCAAGTTATAGACTAGCTCATAGAGTCCCCCTCTATTCCTACCTTGCCATTTGATGCTAAAATTTTGCAACACACATAGTACCTAAACTGTGGCGCTGTGGGGGCAAACAGGTGCCCTCCTAAGCAGTAACAATTGGAAGGATTATGCCTGCATAGTGCTTCTATCATGATCAGTGCAGTCAGAGGACACATATTCCCTGGAGGGAATGTTATTGAGGGGACACCACCAGGAAAACGGAGTTAGACTGGAAGCATCTCAATGACATGGAAAGAGCAGTGCACAGGGTTTAATAAAGTTCCACTTGTTCAACTTAGCAAAGAGCAAAGCTGAAAACAGGTTAATGAAACATGATGGTAGAAGCTGATCTGTGAGTTCTCTGTAGAGTGACCAGATAGCAAGTGTGAAAAATTGGGACAGGGAGGCATGGTGGTGGTAATAGGTGGCCTATATAAGGCAAATCCCCCAAAAGTGGGATGGTCCAGATAATATAGGAATATCTGGTTACTCTAGTTCTTGAAAGTGCAGCAAAGAGCAGCAGGAGCCATAGAACTTGGTCTGAAATGCTTTAGAGCCCTGGATTTTGCAGACATAAACCCAGCGATGGGCCCAGTGGGAGGAGGAGTTTGAGCTGTACACAGCCCTACCTGCAGAAGGACAACAGAAGCAGGAAAGTAAAACTGTTATTGTATTTTACCTTATTAAGGAACAAGGCAGAAAGGTCTGCACCACTCTGAAATTCACCACTGCCTTAACCCTCACAGCAGTCCTAGAAGCCCTGGAGTTCTAATGCTCCTCAAAGCAGAACAAAACTGTGGAGCAGTTCATGTTTTTTACTAGAGACCAGTCCAAAGGGGAGGGGATAGACTCTTATGTTACAGCCTTATGCAACAGACTGCTACATGCAATTCTGGGGTCTTGACAGACTCCTTGATTTGACATAGGATGATCCCAAGTGCTGCAGACAGTTATCTGTGGGAGTGGCTGCTCCTGGAAGATAATCTCACATTAGACAGATACTTAGACATGGAGTGTGCAGCGGATACCTCAAGAGAAAGGGTGAAAGCCCCAGGCAGCACATCACCCCCAGAATTACATGCTGTGGGTCAACTGCAAAGAGGAGAAAATGGCCAAGATTCCATACTCATAGCAAGATGCATTTACCATAGGAGACAACATGAATGGCTAAAGGAGAAGGGTCCCACACGAGGACAGCATTGCAAGGAACATGACAAGTTGAACCACGTTTGTAGTGTGGAGAAGAGCAAAGTCGAATCCCAGAAAGGTTCAGTCAGACTTGTACAAGAGGGGGAACAACACATTTGACTGTAGTGATGACATCATGACTATCCTTGAGTCTGAGAGCATATCAGGTTCAGGTTGTTTGGACAGGAAAGCAACAAGGAAGAATAACAACTTCCATTCATACAACAATGTTAATAGGGAAACGCCTTGTGCGATTTCAGTGGGATTGTGGGGCCTCCTGCAATATGATTCATCGGGTGAATTGGACTTGAACACACCCCTTACAAAGGGCAAACACACACACTAATAATGCACAATGAGAGCATAATGCTGCCTGTAGGAAAATGTGATCTGATAGTAACTAATCTGAAAAATAACAGATGGTACCAACTGAAGTGTGTGGTGATGGATGGTAAGCAACACAGACCCCTCTTGAGGAATACAGACATACAAGGCATTGAATCCATTAACATGCTGCACTATTTCCCAATCTCAGCAGCAAAGCTGTTGGAAATCAAAGAGGCTACAGAAAAGGACATCCAACTATAGGCAGTCAAGAGAGTGATGCTAGCAGAGTGGCCAGAAGACAAAAGCCAAGTACCAGTAGGAGCAAAACCATATTTTCAAATTAAAGATGAGCTGAGTGTGCATGGAATCATATTTTGAGGACAAATATCTGTTATCCCGACCTCATTATGTAAAAATATCATGCAAAAAATACAGGGCTCACACTGGGCATTGTCAGCTGCCTTGGATGGGCTCAAGAATGTATTTACTTACTGGGAATTTACACAACTCTGCTCCTTTACAGAAGGGTGTGACATCTGCCAGTTGTGTGACAACTGGTAGCAGAAAGAGACTCGCCTACAGGAAATGCCCACCTGACCACAGGAAAAAGTGAGAGCAGACTTATTTACTTCAAGGTAAATCAGTACTTGATAATAGTGGATTACTACTCAAATGTTTGGGAAGTCAATGTCCTGCCTGATACAGAAGCAAGACAATGTGTGGTAAACTGAGGGCCACATTGCAAAATATGGCATTCCAGACCATGTATTCTCTGACACTGTAGCCCAGTTTGCCTCCAAATAATTCAAGAAATTTGCACGGAAACGGGAAGTTTGACTCTCACACCTTTTCCCCAGCACACCAACAGTAATAATAAGGTGGAATCTGTTGTGAAAACTACACAGAGATTGTTACACAAGGTTGTTTCTTCTGGTTCAGACCCCTGGTTAGCATTTTTTGGCTCACAGAAATACCCCATTACAGCAGTGCCAAAAGAGTCCAAATGCAAACACTGAAGGGATGAAAGACCCAAACCCTGCTACCAATGAGGAAAGACCTGTTGCAGCCAGAAGGATGGGGATACTGTTGAGAGGAGATGGTATGATAAAAGGGGAATGTTCTTAATTTTTGTAAGAATATTGTATGCATGCCTCAGTTTCCTCCATATGTTATTCAAGTATCTAGGTGGTAGGACAAGGGTGTTTGTGTTTGTTACAAAGATCTCTAGGGGGCAGGTGCAACTGCTGTCTGGCTGCATGGGCACAGATAATGGCTGACAATCTGTATTCTTGAAACTGATGGCCGGGGCTCATCTGCTGCAAGAGCCAGCTGGAGGTGTTGGATAACGAAGACAGAGGTGGAGGCCTGTTTGCCTGGGAAAGAGACAAAGGACAGAGGAGGAGCAACTGGGCATGATTGAGGGTGGCCTGCTGAAGTATTTGGGGATTAATTACAAGAATTGTAGTTATAAATTGGGGATACATCAGTTGGAAGTAACAGAGGAGGAGAAGGACCTCGGAGTATTGGCTGATCACAGGATGACTGTGAGCCACCAATGTGATATGGCTGTTAAAAAAGCTAATGCAGTTTTAGGCTGCATCAGGCGAGATATTTCCAGCAAAGATAAAGAGGTGTTAGTACCGTTATACAAGGCACTGGTGAGACCTCATTTGGAATACTGTGTGCAGTTCTGGTCTCTCATGTTTAAGAAGGATGAATTCAAATTGGAACAGGTACAGAGAAGGGCTACTAGGATGATCTGAGGAATGGAAAACCTGTCATATGAAAGGAGACTCAAAGAGCTTGGCTTGTTTAGCCTATCCAAAAGAAGGCTGAGGGGGGATATGATTTCTCTTTATAAATATATCAGAGGGATAAATTAGGGAGGCAGAGGAATTATTTAAGCTTAGTACCAATGTGGACACAAGAACAAATGGATATAAACTGGACTCTAGGAAGTTTAGACTTGAACTTAGACGAAGGTTTCTAACCATTAGAGGAGTGAAGTTCTGGAACAATCTTCCAAGGGGAGTAGTGGGGGCAAAAGACATATCTGCTTTCAAGACTAAGCTTGATAAGTTTATGGAGGAGATGATGATGGGATAGTCTAATTTTGGCAATTAATTTATCTTTGATTATTAGCAGGCAAATACGCCCAATGGCCTGTGATGGGATGTTAGATGAGGTGGGATCTGAGTTACTACAGAGAACTCTTTCCTGGGTGCTGGCTGGTGAATCTTGCCCACATACTCAGGGTTTAACTGATCGCTGCATTTGAGGTCGGAAAGGAATTTTCCTCCAGGGCAGATTGGCAGAGGCCCTGGAGGTTTTTTGCCTTCCTCTGCAGCACGGGGCATGGGTCACTTGCTGGAGGAGTCTCTGCACCTTGAGGTCTTCAAACCACAATTTGAGGACTTCAATAACTCAGACATAGGTTAGGGGTTTGTTACAGGAGTGGGTGGGTGAGATTCTGTGGCCTGCGTTGTGCAGGAGGTCAGACTAGATGATCATAATGGTCCCTTCTGACCTTAAAGTCTATGAGTCTATGAAGCGAGTGAGTCTCCTGGTTTGGGACACTGTGGAAGAGCTCAGGGTTATAGATCCCCCCAAGATGAACTTTGTGGTATCTTCCTGCTTTCTGTGCTAACAAGAACTGTTCTATGCTGCATTCCAGTTGACTAATAAACTCTTCTGTTTTACAAGGCTGGCTCAGAGTCACTGTTGACTGCAAAGTTCAGGTGCATGATCCCTTTGGGAGCATGTAAGGCTTCCCCAGGTGTCCTATTGAGGTGGACTCACTGCAGGAAGCTCACAGTGTGAACAGGGGTGCTGAACACTGAGGTCAGACCCAAGGAAGCTTTCTCTAGTGAGAGTGTGCCCTGAGGGGTAGTCACACTACCAGAGAGACCTCATTCTCAGTGGTTCCAGAGCACCAAACCTGTGCACTCTGTGACAGATGGTCAACAGTGAGAGAAAGTAGGCAGCCACGGGCCTACCTCCTACTAGGATCTAAACCCTTAGAGAGACACCAGAAGAAGTGCACTAAAGGAGTCGAAAGGGGTGCAGTGTAAATCAGGTCATATGAGCTGACTATGCAAGAGGAACAAGTGATCCAAAGGAACATGAGGCAAAAGGCACCAGACAACACTCAGAGAGAACTTACAGAGAGACAGAACCCCCCAAGGCTAACCCCACAGGAAGGGAGGAGGCGCCACAGAGAGAATTTGCTACACTTGGAGACAGGTGACAGAGAGAGGCCATTTCCAGTGTGGTTGCTGGTTGAGGAGACCAAACTATGTCGAAGACTATATAACCAGCTGAGTGTGTGGTAAAGACAAGATTACAACTTGAGTATGTGCTAGCAACCTCTGGCCAAAGAGAGAATAATTTGTTTTAATGTTTATATTAAAAGATTTGTAAAATAGGAAAGATGTATCATGAACAGTGGAACTGGAATCAGAGGGCTCATGTTCCTTTGAGGGACTGTTATTGATGGGATTTAAGGCAAACTGGGAACATGGGTAGTTAGGCTGGAAGCAACTCAGCCACATGAACAGAGAAAAGCAAAGGGCTTAACAAAGTTTCTCTTTTTCAACCTAACCTGCATTGAGCTTCACTCTTTGCAAATGAAACAGGGTTTGTCCATGGGCAAAGAGCAGGCTGTCTGCTCAAAGAAAGAAGTGGCTGTCTAGGTCCTTTCCCCACCTGGGTCTACCATAAATTGTCCAATTGTATGAATCAGAGTACACTGATCTCAAAGCTCAGCAATACATATTCATATAATGAAGTAGAAGTCAGATCTCTGACTGGTTTTGGGTTTGAGTTTTAGCTTTGAATTCACTCCAGTGAATAATGTGAGCTACAAGAGGGCATTCAGAGTCTATTCCTTTAGGATTTTAACTATATATTTGTGCCCTTGGTTTGCTTACGTTGCCTTATGCATGTGACGTCTGTTTTCCAATATTCTTCATCCACACAGAGACAATGAGGCTATTCTTTCTATAATGCAGAAGATGGAGTCAGAAAACAATGAATGTTAAGTGATATAATTTCTCACTACAAATAAGGCTTGCCAGACCAGAAATCATCTAATTTTTCATTCTTCAGCTGGTAGAAGGGTTCTATCTGGATAGCTCATGGCATATGGTCATGTGGATGCCTAAATAAGATGCTTGACAGAAGTATCGTTTCCAAGTTCTTTAACGATTAGGTCAAAATCTTCCCTCATGCACATAGCATTTGAGATTCTGTTTCTGCTGTTGTGGACCTGGTTGTGGTTATAGGAGGGCTTTGAAAAATCACATTGCCCTTGCACAAGGTCAATGTTCAGGCAATAGTTGAGGCCATCTCTGGGATACACACATACAAGGTTCAGGATCCCTTCCCTAAGCTGACTGACAATCACTGGACTCCATAGGCATGATTCTCCTCTCATTTACACCTGTGAAAAATTACGAGTAAGGCCATGAAAGTCAATGGAGTCAAATCTGGTATAAAAGAATAATTAGTGTTATGCTCATACAAAGCACATGTGATTTTTTTTGGGGGGGGAGAAGGCAAATATGCTGTATTTATTGAATATACAACAGTTAGCATAGGCAGCAAAGAATCCTGTGGCACCTTATAGACTAACAGACGTTTTGGAGCATGAGCTTTCATGGGTGAATACTCACTTCGTCAGATGCATGTAGTGGAAATTCCCAGGGGCAGGTATATATATGCAGGCAAGCTAGAGATAATGAGGTAGTTCAGTCAGGGAGGATGAGGCCCTGTTCTAGCAGTTGAGGTGTGAAAACCAAGGGAGGAGAAACTGGTTTTGTAATTGGCATGCCATTCACAGTCTTTGTTTAATCCTGAGCTGATGGTGTCAAATTTGCAGATGAACTGAAGCTCAGCAGTTTCTCTTTGAAGTCTGGCCCTGAAGTTTTTTTGCTGCAGGATGGCCACCTTAAGGTCTGCTATAGTGTGGCCAGGGAGGTTGAAGTGTTCTCCTACAGGTTTTTGTATATTGCCATTCCTAATATCTGATTTGTGTCCATTTATCCTTTTCCATAGTGACTGTCCAGTTTGGCCGATGTACATAGCAGGGGGGCATTGCTGGCATATGATGGCGTATATTACATTGGTGGACGTGCAGGTGAATGAACCAGTGATGGTGTGGCTGATCGAACCAGTTAGCATATGCTTTTCAGTCACACACACACACACAGAGTCTTGCCAGTTGATGTTTATAGTTACCAGTCTGTTGTAGCTCAAGTCAATCTAATGGCCAGTTAGATTGAGCAGGAGTGTGGAGCTGGGCTCTTGTCGGTTGCGATCCAACGCTCTGAGGCTTTGCAGGACTGAACCCAGAGTTCCATGGCAAAACACCCCAGCTTTATAGTTTTAAATTCCCATTTGAATCCATGCATTTTGCAAAGTCATCCTGCAATCATTAGTCCTTAAGTGGTGGTATCATTTGATGGTTATTGTCGGGCTTCCCATCATTATCTGCTATTTGTTGTCTCGCTTTTGGGGGTGTTTGCCTCACCTCTGAGGTCGTCCATGCTGCTAACATGTTTAGCATCGGATACAATGTATGTTTTCTGATTGTCTCCTGGTCTTTCCAAGTCTCTCACTTTTTCCTGACCATCTGAACATTTGTGATGGTTTTCACACCTTATCTTTTCCTGATGCATGCATTCCTCATTCACACAAACAATGTCTTACAGAAACCTTCAAAGGTATACAGACAGCAGTATTGTATATTCAGCAGAATACACTTAAATCAAGCCTTGCTAAATCTTATAACTAAAACAATTCGCATTGGGGCTTCAGGCCCTCAACGTTCCTCTATTCTCCTTAACACAGATACAATACAAGATCCTGTCTCTTACTTACTAAAACCTTAAAACAAAGAAATGTATATTTAATTAGAGTGCCTTATTTGTAATACATATAGGAAACCAGAGTAGACATTATAACTTATCCTAAATCAGTCATAAGGATTGTTCTGGTCTGTCATTCCTTTCTGCTATTCAAAAAGGGGGCCTGGCAGGATGAAATCAAATCATACATTAATTGTCATAGTACAATTATAAAATCCAGCTCCTACATCAGGCCCCTTATTTAACGTCTATTTCTTTTTTTGTCAAAGCATGCCTTCTGTTTTGAAAACACTGGGCTTGATGCAGATATGCAACTGGTATGTATCGCTCTCTTGCATATTGAAATGTTCAGAAAAAGGGCTATTTGTGCCTTGCAATTCAAAGAAAATACCATTTCTGGCTTAGATTTGACAGGAGGATCTTGCCTATAAAAAGGCTTAAAAAAGTGGGAATTGTCTGAGTTCAGCCTCCGAATCATCTAACCCTTCTCCAATGTCTGGCTAAATTCTAAATACAAGTCATTGGGTGTCTGGATCTCTACAGCCTTTGAGGTATTTTTATGCAGAGTTAAAATTAACCCCATTCTTTTTTTCACTACATGCCCCCTCCGCCCACATACATGTAAAACAAAGCCTGTCTTTTTTATGTCAGACAACAATTTGGAACCAGCATGAGGTTTTAAATATTATTTATTTATATTACCATCATGCCTAGGAATTCTAGTCATGGATTCCCACTGTGTTAGGTGCAAACACAGAACAAAAAGACAGTCTCTTGCCCCAAAGAGTTTACAAGTCAAAAGAGAGCTTGCAATCTAAGTAAATATGGTTCTCCCCTTGCTCTGGTTCTTTTTTGCCCCTCTGGCATTGTCAAGGGGCTGCAAACTGACTGTATCTTACTAACTGAGAATTTCCCTGCCATGGGACAGTGCCAGTTAACATGGAGCCTGCTCATCTAACTCCTTGGCTGCCTAGACTGCAAAGGACACAGTCTAGGAGTGGAAGGAGTGTGGCCAAAACTATGCCCTTATTGGACATTATCAGTTGATGCAGTTTATAGCAGCTTATAGCAGTTCGTAAAGGAATATGGCTGTAAGAGACTCTAGGCCATATTTTCTGTGCTGCTTGAATGTAATCATTGGTGACACTTAAAATCTGTGACTATTCTAGCTAGTCAGTAAGGCTTAAAAAATATACTGATATAGCCACCTCATGGTAATACTTTAACATACTATCTTCCGGACCAAGAAGTTCCAACTCACTGGAATTCAACTAATGAAATGCTCGAGCAACTCCTGCAAACCACGAAAGGAGTGCATGACACATAGGCAAGTACAAAGTGAACAAGGCAGATATTGTTCCGATTCCTGCTCCTTCCTATCTGATAGCCAGTTTGGTTATTCTTTGCTCCCATTTGAGCTAGTCGCAGTTATAAAATAAACACTGATGAATCATTGTTAAGTCACGTGATTCTACTGGAATGGATTAGACAGATGGGCATATTTTGCTTCAGTAAACCTAATCCAAAAGACCAGAAAGATACCAGTAATGTTATGCTGGAATAAGACAAAGCTTTTAGGTTCTACACTATCATGGAACTATATATATTTACAGCACTGCTTGATCTGCATTTTAAAAAGTAAAATTGAAAGAATATTTTCCTTTGGTACAGAGATTTATCATTGAAAGGAGATGTGTGTTCCTGGGGATGGGGTGGGTGGGGGTGAAGGAGACCAAAAACAACATTCTCCTTGAACAGAGGATTGCCAGGAAAAAGAGATGTCTTTAGTTTTCTGTAGGTTTCAAATAATTTCTTTTGCAGACAGAAAAGTTATAAGGAGAGAACATTGCGGTGTCCACTCTTCATCTCCATCATAGAGTCAATTCCATATCTGGAACAACCACCAGACACATTGTCAAATTCATACATTAACAACAAGCCCTAAATAAGAGGACCTGAGATTAAAGCAGCTCAGAGGATTAAACAAAATATTAAGCCAAATGTGGCTGATATTTTACCACTGGAAAGAGTTCTACCTTTCAGCCAAGATTTTCAAAAATATTAGACTACGGTTGGGCTCCCAAGGCCATATGTAGGTACCTGTCTCATTTGCAAAAGTGCTGAGCACCCAGCAGTTGCCAGTGAGTTTTTATTCATTAACAGAGTTATTAATCTCAGAAGTACTGGCATGCCAACGCCATCTACTCTGGTTATTTGCATTTGGGAGTGAGTGTGTTATAAGGAAAAGAGAAGCTATTCATTAGATTTATTTAAATCAAATAGTCTGAATAGTAATGAGGAGGAAAAGAGAGGACAAAGGGTCAGGAGAGGCAATACTGTACTCAAGCACCAGAAAGATCATTTGAATATGCTCCAGCCCAGCACCCATGGTTATAGTTCTATAATGTGGACACTTTATAGCAATAGGGCAATGTGCCCAGAAACCCAGGCCAAAATCCTGACTTTAAAACAGTTAATACAGTGACACATACAAAAGTAGATGGCCACCATATATCTGTTTCAAATGGGACTGAATAGGCACATGAGAGTGATGTCTGATGAATAGTTAGAGATAGCATGACATACAGTGGAGACCAGTGGATCCATTCCATGCAATTGATAAATATATGAATTAGCATATGTTGTGATGCCCCAGCAGCTCTCTGGAGCCCCATAGCCAGAGCCCTAGCAGACATGGAATTAAGTGAGCCTAAGAAGAAGGTGGCCCTCAGCCTCTGCAAGTATGAGTGTGGAATCCATATTTAGAGAATGTGGGTTCTGCTCCCCCTGTACAGCCTAGTCCATTAATAATTCTACTACAGCTACCAGCTAAAGCACTTTCTCCTTTGGCTCAAGCAGCAGAGGCTCATAATTTTTCCAATAAAATAGCCAGATTTAAACCTTACCAACAGCCCAAGAGGAGACAGTAATTACCAAAAATGTTCACACTTGAACAATTAGTTAATGTGAATGTGATGACAGAAAAAAGAATGCAAAGTCTTCTTTAAACATTTGCCAGTAAATCTCTCCCCCTCAATCAGGGAAGAACCTATCTTTAAAAATTGTTGTTGACTTATGTAGCCAAATATAATGATCTTCCATGTCCAAAAGAGGACAGGAAAAGATTTAAAATGTCATAAAATTCCCTACAACTGCTGTTCTGCTGATATGTCTCTCTCTATAAAGTGCTTCCTATGCTCTGCCTGAAATATTCATTGCACTAATGATTTCTTCAGACATGCTCCTGTACATAAAGATTAATTCCTCCTATCAGGGAATAGAAACAACTCCAGGGAAACAGATAGTGGAAAAACCCATAGGGCCCAAATAAGTTTTTAAAAACTATGATATTTGCTTTTCTTCATCTGTACCTGAAGAGATGAGTTGACCTTGTCTTTCAGCTGTAGACTTCACTATTGTTATCCATGCCTTTACAAGTAAAAAAACCCTCTCTCTCTCTAATAAGTAATAATTTTATGGGATTGTCCTACATTTCAATGTTATCCATAATCTTCCTCCTCCTACGTAGATGTAATATATACCTGTACCAGTGTTGGGCCAGACACACTGAGAATCACCTCATCACCTACATTCCAAGCGCTTTCTCCGCAGCTTTCATGATAATTGGAAAAAATTTCAATTCTGTTGCTTAACATGACCCCATTTTCCCCTATTTTTCCTATTGTGCTAGTTCATGCAATGTAAAGGAAGTAATTCCTTGATCTTTAGCTCACTGTAACATCTGAAGCCCTGTAATGTATGGTAAGCACTCAGTCTGGTTTGCCAGGAGAGAGGGCACAGAGAGCAACCTTGGAGTGAAACTATTCAATCTTCTGGAAACCTTTAGTTCAGAGAGAAAGGCTGAACTCGTGGCGAAGGCACTGAACTGGGACTCAGGAGAGTTCCTGAGTCTGCCATAGACTTTCTGTGTGACTTTGGGCAAATTACTTACTCTCTCTGTGCCTCAGTTCCCCATCTGTTAATGGAGATGCTACTTCTTTATGTCTATTTAGACCTAAGTTTGCTTAAACAGTACCTAGCACAAAGGGGTCTCTTATCTCAGATGAGGCCCTAAACATTATTGTAGTACAGATTATTAATAATAATTGCTCACATTGAGCATATTTAGAGGGTTACTACAAGCAATAGCATAGTCACTCCCATACTAGCATGACATCATCATTTCATTAGCGTAGGCACCTTCTACACCAATTTGTGCAAAATGCAGTGATTTTTATGATCTGGACACATGCCTATGATATACTAGGTTAGACTACATTTATATCTCATAGCACTCCAAAGAGCCATTAGCTGCTAAACCTATCGGTCAATACTGAGCAGGGATGGATTTGAACTGGTGGACTAGAGGTGAAAAGCATTATACCATTTACCCCAAAGTACAGCCACATGAAAAAAACTGTGGGATATAAGGGAGCCAGAACAGAGAGAATGCAAGAGTCCTGCAGTCATGTCCAGAAGTACATCAAAAAGATTGTAAAAAGGCAGAAAGGGTGGATCTAAACTATGCATTTGACAAATAAATGCAATAGCATATTTTGTTATGAAAACAAAGCTACCCTCTGAAGCTTGAGGGCCAGGGCATTGGCAGACACAGAATCAAGTGAACCAGACAAGGAGGTGCTCTTTCATATATTTGTCAAGTTCATGGAGTGAATTTCCAACCCTTCTCCATGGTTGTGCTTATACTGTCACCAACCCTCTGAGCTACTGCATCTTCCAAAGCAGCAACAAAAAGTCTCCACATAATTCTTAGGTTCTTACTCGGTGTTTACCAGACAAACTCCCATTTATTTCTGTTAGCGTTTCCTTGAATAAGTCAAAGTACAAACTGTAAGTAAAAGCCAAATAAAGACCTCAGGGTTTGTCCCAAATAGTAACCACACAAGCAATAGAAACTAAAGAAGGTTCATGATAATGAGGAATATTTCAAATAGAGATGGTCCAAAAAACATTTTTTTCCCAAAAGATCAAAATTTTCCTTGGAAAGACAGTTTCCATTAATATTTTTGTTTAGCTGAAACCCCGATTTTGACAGAAAAATTTTGATCAATTCAAATATCGGACAAAATTGTATTGGCTGGAGAAAAAAAGCTAGTTTTGTCAACACATTTCGCAGGCCCAAATTTTACTGTCTTACCTCTAAGTAAAAAGTTTTTTAAAAGGAATATCATCCCACAGTAAAATGTGGTTTTATTATCTCGTAGTTAAAAATGTATAATTTTAAAAGGTCTAAAGACTTAAAAAAGAAAAAATACTAGTCTGAGTTTTAAGTACTGTTATTTACTTAGCACTGTGCCCACTTATTCCAATCATCAGACCCTGGCAGGGTATTTCCAGGATATTCAATTGCCTGATAAACACATTAGGCTTGATTCTGATCTCACATACAAAACATTGTCACTACTGTAACACTGACTTCAGGAGGATTGCTCTTAATTTATTCTAGTGTAAATGACAGGAGAATTTGGCCAACACTACTTGCATCTTCTAAATTAGAGTTTAAGTGACTTGGTAGCTATTTTTTTTAACCCACTAAATGCAGAAGCATGGAATAATTTGGATTACAATGGATCTTAAGTGGGTTATGTAGTTCAGCCACCATGTAATGTGAACAAATATCTAATAACTATGTGGTTACACAGGGATAAATTCAGAATGCAGTTACATTGGTGTAAATGTAAAGGGATAAGAGTGAAATCAGTGTTTATATGCCAAAAAGCTACATATGCTTTTAGTGCAAACTCACTCTTTGTGCCCTTAATAACTGCCAGTGTCATAGAATCACAGAATATCAGGCTTGGAATATCAGGAGGTCATCTAGTCCAAACCCCTGCTCAGAGCAGGACCAATTCCCAACTAAATCATCCCAGCCAGTACTTTTTCAAGCCTGACCGTTAAAAATCTCTAAAGAAGGAGATTCCACCACTAGGTAATCCATTCCAGTGCGTTATCACTCTCCTATTGAATTTTTTTTTCCTGATATGCAACCTAAACCTCCCCCACTGCAACTTGAGACCATTACTCCTTGTTCTATCATCTGGTACCACTGAGAATAATCTAGATCTGTCCTCTTTGGAACCCCCCTTCAGGTAGTTGAAAGCAGCTATCAAATCCCACCTCATTCTTCTCTTCTGCAGACTAAATAATCCCAGTTCCCTCAACTTCTCCTCATAAATCATGTGCTTCAGCCCCCAAATCATTTTTGTTGCCCTCTCTTTCCAGTTTTTCCACATCCTTCTTGTAGTGTGGGGCCCAAAACTGGACACAGTACTTCAGATGAGGCGTCACCAATGTCGAATAGAGGGGAATGATCACGTCCCTTGATCTGCTGGCAATGCTCCAACTTATACAGCCCAAAATGTTGTTAGCCTTCTTGGCAACAAGAGCACACTGTTGACTCATTTCCAGTTTCTCATCCACCATAACCCCTGGGTCCTTTTCTGCAGAACTGCTGCCTAGCCACTCAGTCCCTAGTCTGTAGCAGTGTATGGAATTCTTCTGTCCTAAGTGCAGGACTCTGCACTTGTCCTTGTTGAACCTCCTCAGATTCCTTTTGGCCCAATCCTCTAATTTGTCTAGGTCCCTCTGTATCCTATCCCTACCCTCCAGCGTATCTACCACTCTTCCCAGTTAAGTGTCATTTGCAAATTTGCTGAGGGTGGAATCCATGCCATCCTCCAGATCATTAATGAAGATATTGAACAAAACCAGTCCTATTAAGAGAGTTCTGGGGGTTCTGATTTGCTGGGGTGTTGCAGTCCAAAAGTGAGGTGTATTGATAAAAGGTGCATATCACCTGTTGGTATTATGACTGGCTACATCCAGTCGCATTAATAGTTCTTTACTCTCATGAACACAACATTCACAAAATAGTTATAAGAAACAAACTAAACCCACTTCAACTATAACAAGAAAGGGAATGGGTTGGTAATAAACCAAGATAATGTTGTTATATAAATGGTGAGCCAGATCTGTGACAGGGCCCCCATAAGGCTTTATGGAATATGCTTATGAATATATATGGGACATAACTGGAATATGTTTTAGGCCATATATGCCATGTAACATACCTATGTAAAGGTTATGATCTACTGAATGTATTCATCCTATTTGTATGCATGTATCGTTTTTGTATTCTAAGTTATGAATATTGGCTGTGTACTGGCTTGATTTTAACTAGCCTAGTAGAGAATTTGGTCAGCTTCTGGAGAAAAGTGCAAATTAAGTGCCCAATCAAAAACCACTTAAGTCAACAATGAACTTGAAGATGCCAGTCCACATCTGAGCCTTCCCAGGAATGCGACTCTGCTGGTAAAAACTGAGTCATGCATGGACATGTGGCTTGCCCATGTGACTCCAAAACTCCATCTTGGAGCTGGACTTTGCATAGGAGTGAGGAGAGAGTCTCCACCCACAAGAGAAAGTCTATTTAAACCCCTGGGAGACCCCTTCCTTTTTGTCTTCAGCTGGCTAAAGAGAGAGCCTCTCCACCCCCAAGGATACCTGAAAGAAACTGGAACAAAGGACAGTAACTACAGGGGGTGTGAGTGATTGCTGGACCCACGTTTATACAGGGTAAAATGGATTTATTTGGGCTTTGGACCCCATTGGGAGTTGAGCATCTGAGTGTTAAAGACAGGAACACTTCTGTAAGCTGCTTTCAGTTAAGTCTGCAACATTGGGACACGTGGTTCAGACCCTGGGTCTGTCTTGGAGCAGACTGGTGTGTCTGGCTCAACAAGACAGGGTGCTGGACTTCTAAGCTGCCAGGGCACGAAAGCAGAAGCAGAAGTAGTCTTGGCACATCAGTTGGCAGTTCCCAAGCGGGTTTCTGTGATCTAACCCGTCACAAGATCCTCAACTGATATAAATTAGCATGGCTTCACTGGCATTGATGGAGTCATTCTGATTTTACACCAGCTAAGAATCTAATCCAATAAGCAATGCTTCCAAATCTAGGTGAAAACAATTTTTTCTGGACTGTAGTACAGTCACTCTTCATAAAAGTGTGGTTAAATATTCAAAAGGTTACTTAATGCATTTTCAAAGTAAGTGCATCTCTGCAAATCAGAGTTAGCTTACTGCATAGGTATGTCTCGGATGATATGAGTGTTGCTAAGGTAACTACTAATTTCTACCCCCAGAGTAAACAGTTACATAAAGCTTGACAGCTTATTTCATTTTGTAAAATAGACTCTGGGGCAGGGCATGCATTTTATTTCCTCCTGCAGATATTGACCCTAGTTTGGGTTGTGCACCCCCTTGTCTGCTTAAATCAGTAGTCACCTTCACCATCTGCCAATAAAACTCTGAAGGTAGTATCCAATAACTCTGATCCCTGAGGTCTGTCAGCTTCACATATTCTTTGCTTTTTGTTCCATATCAAGTTTATGAGTCAAATTTCTTGACTTTCACAGTGAGGTGTAGAAACAGTTTCTTGGCAAAATCATGTGGCAGGCTTCTAAGTAAAGATACATAGCTGCTCCCATCTGGTTTACCCCTTTAATATGAATTCCTGCAGGAAGTGAGCCTGTTATTAAACTATTGGCATTCAATTAGTGGAATCCATTGTTAGAAATAATGGACAGCTGTTAGTAATTAATAGAAAATGCACAGCACTGCTTAAATGTTTATTGGAACCCCTTGTAAAAGCCCATATTCTTGTCAATGTTTATGACCAGCTAATGTTCTAAATCTCTTTTTTTTCCCCTCTTCCTTCTCCCTTTATTGTCAATCTCTCATGTTTGTGGAATTCTGTGTTTAACACCATTCTTTTTTCCTCTTAAAGAAACACCGTACTGTACCTGACACACTTTACTCTTGTCATTGCTCTTGGGTATATGAACTAAAGGCTAGAAAGGAATATGCAAGATTTGTCACTTTGGGTCAAAGAGAAAAATAGCCTAATATCAGGATCGCCATTACCAAGCTTTACATTTGCTATGTGCAAGTTCTTAGGGTTACCACAATATTCTATATGCTAAGTACAGGAAAATGCCATGACAGTGCTGGCTGGCAAAAGATAAAGTTTTAAAGATTTTATTTGCAACTAATATAGGCAAGATAATTCTGTAGATATGAAAGTGAAGGAAACGGCAAGGGAATTGGTCAAGCTCTAATGAATGTCATATCAGCGTTCTATTGATAAATCAGACTCATGTATATGGGCATGTCTGTGTTATGAAAGATGCTAAGGGACAGAGAGGCATTAATTTTGTCTATCTGAATATGATCCATTTAGCAAAAGGCAAAATTACTGTTGGAGGGTTCTTATTAAAATATCTCCTCCACATTCCTAGAAATGAGGTAAAGGATTTTACCAATGGTAGAGAAACTGAGGTTCACGTGCTTAAAGAGAGAGCAACTGAACTGTGTTTTGTTTGGAGGACCTTTCTACTAGAATCAGAAAATGTTGTCAGTGTGGCTTAGGCAAGTCAGTGCCCACGACACAGTAATATTCTGTGGTAAAAGTGACCTATTTTGGTTCTTCCATATACTGTATTCGCACTTCAATTAAACTTTAATATATTTCTGGGGAAATATCATGTACTTCCCAAAGAAAGCAAGTAAGGCCTTGGCTACACTGGCGCTTTACAGCGCTGCAACTTTCTCACTCAGGGGTGTGAAAAAACACACTGAGTGCAACAAATTACAGCGCTGCAAAGCGCCAGTGTAAACAGTGCTCCAGCGCTGGGAGTGCGGCTCCCAGCGCTGTAGGCTAATCCCCTCGGGAAGGTGGAGTACCTGCAGCGCTGGGAGAGCTCTCTCCCAGTGCTAGCGCTGCGACCACGCTCGCACTTCAAAGTGCTGCCACGAGAACACTCCCGCGGCAGCGCTGTACGGCTGCAAGTGTAGCCATACCCTAAGAAACATCTTTCAGTTAGTTTAGCGTTCAAGAGGCACTGAGGTCTGAAATCCTTGACTGGTTCATAGAATAGCTTCAATAGGCATCATGGTAGTGCAGGCTGCTTTGCAGTACCTGGTGCACTTCTTAACCCAGACTTGTTATGGTGGGAGTGTAGCTTGTTTTCTGTAGCATTCAGTTTTTGATGTCTAAACCAACAGTAGTGATTTTATAATGTGGATACATGTCCCTTACAAACTGGACCGAAACCATCAACTCCTTTGACATAAATTTATGAAAAAGCTGGCAGATGGTAATGACCATCAGTCACCATGCTAGAGCTGAAGTAGTAAACTGTAGGGTAGAAAGCCGAGTATTCCACTACTAATTCCCTGAGCCATCCAGTTCCCTGTATTGTTCTCCTTAAGGATAGATTCTTGATCTGATTCTCCTCCTAAAGTGTTAGATAATTAACATTCTCCCCTCAAAACCATATAATATCTGTACAATCAGTCAAGCTTCTCTGCAGGCATGATTGACTTTTGCAAAGAAACCTGAAAATCCTCCTCCTTTAGTAATAACTTTGTTGTTATGATGGTGAAACCATCCTTTTCTAAGAAAATCACTTTAGAAGTGGCAGTTCCTATCTATGTAATATGAGTATCATAAAGACTTGGTCATGGGCTTAAGGTGTTTTGGAAAATGAACATTTCTCATGTACCTGACCAGATAGTTTCTATTTTATTGCTGCCAAAAATCTTTACTGTGCACTTAAATCCCTAAAAATATTTTTTCGCCGCCACCTCCCCAAAATCCTAAGTGTCTTAACTCAGACTTCTGTATATAATGCAAATCAGCAAACAAAGAGTTAATGAATTTAGACTGATTATTTTAACACCTCAGTTAAAATGGTGGTGGTGCATGTAAGCAGTTAATTATACATAGTCTAATATGTATTTTAAATTAACATATTATTGCACATGTACACATCAATATCAATGCAACAAAGTTATCGATATAGTGAAAAAGGAATCGCTGATTCTTACAAATGAATCTGTCTTTATTAAGAATGATCATTTTTAGCAGCATCCAAATTTGGTTACATCAATGGCCCAAACTGAGAGACTTTCCAATATTTGACAATATGCCTTGCTGTATGCATTAACTAAGCTATACTAAAGATGGTGAAACCCAGCAAACTATGCAATTATATTCTGCTATTACTCATGTCATGGGCAGAAGTTGGGCACAGTCTTAATCATGTACTACACACAATCACAATGACCTAACTATGGGGCTGTGTAACCACATACGGACAAAAGTACCATGTAATCAAATGCGTACCAACACACCTTTACTGACATCCCTTTATTCCTTAAAGGATACTAGACTTAAGGATATGCTAGGTAGGGAGTCAATGCATTAGGTCTTGCATTTTGTTATCAATAAAAACCTTCTAGCACTCTTAAAGGTTTTTTCCCTTTCTGTTCAAGTCCAGCTGAAGATCAAGATTCCACTTTTCCCATGAATCACACAGGGGGATGAGCCAGAACTCTATCTTCAATTATGTTACAATATAGAGCTGAGGAACCTATGGAACACATCTTTGTAACTGTAAGACTTTCTAAAGTCAAAAGCCTAACTTGGTTTCCTTGTGGAGCATAAGGTCTGTGATTATTCCAAGCCCCTGTGAAGTGGGAGAAGTGGCAGAAAGAGTCCTTGTAGCCTCTTCCCTAGCTGTATACCTAGGAAGGGTCAGAGCCAATCAAGTCTATAGTCTGCCTTTGCTGGGTGATGGACCTGATCATCTAATTGACCTTTTGCATCTCTAACTACTTTGATCTTATAATCATTTCCTATAATCATTATTTTCTTCTTCAGTCCCATGAGGATTTACACAATTGCTGATAAAATAGAGCAATTTCTCAGCTAATACCTTTTGGATCTTTGAGGGAAACATTTTGGTTGTAGCTGCTATCTGCATAATTATCCTTTCTGGGGAAGAATAGGTAGATTGGTCTAACGAGCAAATTTATTGTGTTGTCTCTGCTATAATAATATTTAGTCATAGATTATTAAGCTTCTTTCCAATGTCTGCTTTTATACTCTTTGTAACATTGCCAGATGGCCTGTGGCCACTAGCGGTTTAGTAATTAAAGGGATCCCTGGTCCACCAGAACATTTCTATAACTATCTCAGACACTCAATTTCCCTGCATAAATTATTGTCCCCTATAAGTCTCTTTTTACAAGTGTAGCTATAAATGAAATACATTATTGCTTTCAGAGTTTTCTATTTAAGTGAAGAGGTATATTTTGCCAGTGAATTTATCAGAGGGAAAATTTTAATTCTTGTCCAGTCAGATCAGTGAGTTCTTGCCTCTTCTCTTCTACCATTCACTCAAGATCTCTTACTCCTGAGAACGAGTCAATACTTCCTGAGGAACAACATCACAGCACAGCTTTGGTAAACACATTGTAAAATAAATCAACATAATACATTTCACACTTAAAACTACATTAAAAAAACATTAAGTTTGCAAAGTCAAGCACTCAAAAGTTAGAAGTTCCAGAATTAAAGTTGCCACATGGCTCCCTTTTTCTTATGCTTTATTATACATTCTGTAATTACATGATCACCTACTACTTTTCCAACAGGACCTCTGCCTTATTCAGTGCACTGGGACAGCAAAAGGCAAATCCCTGACAAAAATTTGTGTCAAATTTGCAGACTCTGCTCCAAAAGATGAGTGGGATCTGGAGCACAGTTGCCAATTTTCACACGGTAAATAAGCACCTCAACTTTCACAATAAGCCAAAAATCAAGCAAATCTCATTTCAAAACAAGCCAATCCCTAAGAACCCCAACACATTATGTAACTAGATCCTCTCAGCGTGCAGTGTGAGACAATGGTGGGCCCTCTGTGCACCCCTGACTCTCTCCCTCCCTTGCCCCAGTTTCCTGGGAGCTGATCAAAAAAGAGAAGCAATAAGCTGCAACAAGACAAACAAGCAACAAGCTACAAACTAAAAACTAGCCAACAAGCAACTCATAAGCCAATTAAGCCAAAACCAAGCTCAATTTCTGCATTTTTGTTCACAGGTTTGGCATGTCTGTCTCAAAGAAGAAGTTGCCAGAGTTTTATTAATATGGCCAAACAATGTTTATCCCTAGCCTTGTTCTCAGAAACAGCCAAACCATCATGGGTGAAATGTTTCAAAAAAAATCAGCCTCAGTCAGACGCCCACCAGGGAAAACTTCAGCCTGAGGGTTAAAATTGGACCAAGTTACAAGCAATATAAAATAGGTTCTTATAATGGGAAATGTCAGGCTCCCTTAATAATAGATTGGGCTAGCATCTATAATATACAGACCTATAATGCACAGACATAGAGCAATGGGCAATTAGAAACATATTTATACAACTATATGACTAACAAGTTACTGTAAAACAGCCATGCATCTGAAGAAGTGAAGTTTTTTACCAACAGGAAAGCTTATGCCCAAATAAATCTGTTAGTCTTTAAGGTGCCACTGGAGTCCTTGTTGTTTTTGTGACTAACAGACTAACATGGCTACCCCCTGATACTTGCAGGGCTGGCTCCAGGCACCAGAGAAGGAAGCAGGTGCCTGGGGCGGCCAATAGAAAGGGGCAGCAGTCCGCTCGTTGTTGGGGCGGCACATCCGCGTCTGCAGTGGCACTTCGGCAGCCGCTCAATTGGGTTTTCCTTTTTTTTTCTTCTTTCTTCACCGCTTGGGGTGGCAAAAAAGCTGGAGCCAGCCCTGGATACTTGTACAACAGACATAACCTCTTCAGTTAAAGTGTAAATTATCCAGCCCCCACTGAAGTCAATGGGAATTTTGCCACTGATTTCAGTAGAGACAGGATTTCACCGCCATCCTGTTACAGAATTTGATTTAAGATGTAGTCCCTCTTTCTTATATTGTATGCTTTTTGTGGCTGGGTCTTGATCCTCCTCCTTCTTTGGAAAGTGCTTAGCACATTTTGGGTGACATCACAATATAGATAATAAATGTCAGTCCAATAATGAATGAAACATCAATACCACAGGGAGTATAAATATTAACCGATAATAACCCTCCAGCAAACAAGTACCAGGTTCCCCTTATTATGATGTTTTCTAACTGTTCTGATTATGGTTCCCCCATTCTTTCCTGACCGCTTTTGGACTGGACAACAAGCTTACCCTGCACTCCTGAACTCTTTGAGGATAGGTGAATAGCCTGATGCCCCATCTTCAAGACTGCAGGAAAAATGAGGATTTGTGCCTCCCCCCAGATTCACTCATACTTTCATTGGCGAGGCATTGACTAGGTTTCCTTGTTTCTTTTTTATAGTAATGGGAAAGCCCTCACCCATTCCTATGCATGGGAATGGAACAACTTTCATTGTGACAGGGTAGTCTGGGCCACCACATCAAAGGAGGTTCATGCAGGTCACTTCTACCCAAGGTTGGTGATTGGGGGTATGTTCTCCAGCTATAGCTCATATGTTGCCTAGTGGCCAAACTAAGGTGGTACTCCTAGAAGATTTGATTACCAAAGGTAATTGAGCACCTCCAACTCATTGTAGTGAGTAATAACAAATGGGGCAGAATTGTTTCCCACCCTGTTATTAGCAAATGGTTTGTACCTTGAAGACTGTCTGATTGATTTGGGGATGGCCCTTTCCTTTTCTGTCTTTTGTAAATGAAGATGGAAGAGCTGAATAGACATGTAGGTTCCCCAAAGGGTGTGAAAGGCCACTAGAGCAACCAAAGACATCAAAAGTGAATGAAGTGATGGAGGGAGGTGAGTGGTAGTGAGTTGGAGTGATTTGGAAGAAAGACTTAGACCATGGCTACACTGGTGCTTTCCAGCGCTGCAACTTTCGCGCTCAGGAGTGTGAAAAAAACACCCCCCTGAGCGCTGCAAGATACAGCGCTGTAAAGCCTCAGTGTAAATGGTGCCGCAGCGCTGGGAGCGAGGTTCCCAGCGCTGCAAGCTACACCCGTAGAGGATGTGGAGTACGTGCTGCGACCACACTCGAAACTTCAAAAGCGAAGTGCAAGTGTATCCATACCCTTAGAGTATAGGCATCCTTAGCAACAATCCAGAAGCAGGGGACTGCTTCCCATCACCACATACACTATCTTGAGGGCTGGGCTTCATCCCTTTTGTATTTTGTCTGAATTACTGGCTTCCAGGCAGGGATGCAATGGTGTTGATGCAGTCTCCCCCTCCATCTGGGGAACTGATCTTCCAGATTCAGAGGAGGTGAAATGCCCTGAGAAGACTGCCTTCTGGGCAGGCCACAGAGTACAGCTAGGAGATCTAAAAGCTTCGGACCTTCTGTTTGACACTCTCAGCAGTATATGAGGCTACAAGCTGGGGAAATGGGAACCAGTCATACCATATACATATCAGTTGAAAATATTTGTCCATATCTTGCTTTCCTCACATACTACTGTTCATGCTAGCTGAGAAATAAATTATTCCATTTACCCATTCCTGAAAATACAAATTATAGCATTTTTCTTTTGTAACCTCCTTTTTTGTGCTCTCCTGTGGTAACAGAGATGCATTTCTATTCTAGTTACCTTGGTTTACCAGATATTAGGTATGTTACCTTCATTTATATATCTTGAAATGCTGAATGTTTGAGTTAAAAATAAAAGTTAAAAAATATGGAAGCAAAGACTATTGTAATGAGTGTTCCTGCAAATGAAAATTAGAAGCAATTTTAAAATTTCACCACGATTAAAAAAAATAAAAGAAATATATTTTTTAAAATTTTGGGACATTTATCTGCCAAGATCCATGTATATAATATTGTTGTTTGCAACACTAAGATTATATAGTGGAAATACTGGCTTGTTCATAGAAGTTTCTTTCTTATAAATTTGATGTCTGTCTGACATTTCCTTTCTGCTCTGGGTTTTATTATAAATCTCAACATAATTCCTCCCTGTTCTGCCTCAGAAATTCTAGACTGTTGGAATTGTCAGTAGATTTAACATTGCAGATTTCAAGAGATCCTATGAATACAAAAACAGTCTGCTTTTCAAAAAAATCTCTAATTTATTTTATTTAAGAAAAGCACAAAGTAGGATTTTTGACAGCATAACTTCTTTGGACCACAGTTTCTTACAAGTGTATTTAGTGTTACATCTCATTGATTAAAATCAAAACCTCTCACTCCTGGCCCAAAACATGAAGTACAAGATGTAAGAATTATTACTTGTAACTAAAGAAAACGATTTCAGGATTGATCTCTCCTCTAAATTTTCATATGTACAATATACCTTGTACCAAAGTTGTATAGATTAATTGTAACGAGTGGGGACATAAAATGAAAATAGATATCACATATACAAATGCTTAAGAAATGTTGGTTCATAACACTTTAGATAACATATTGATAAATTTAAATGGACCTTTAAGATGCTTTTGCAATTTTGTACATAAACCTCTTTGGTCTGAGTTCCTGCTCTCTACCAATCTTCCCTTCTCATATACCCATGTTGTGCCCCCACAAATCAGAGTCCTCTTTTTGCTATTCAGAGATTTCCTTCTTCACCAAGTAAACTACATAACTGATTAGTCTGACATATTTCTCATGAATGTGTGCCCCATTTAAGAGTTCTACTCGCAAAGTAATCTCATGCCCAAAGATCGCCATACAAACAGTGTAGCCACTGTAACACTGCTTCTAAAAGCCATCATATCACATAAGGAAGCGAGATATCCCAAACTTACTGGATTCACCTCTATAAATAATGATGGCATAAAAAGAATGTCTCATTTAGGGACTCTATCAACCCAGCCAGCTTGAAATATACAGAACTGATCTAACCATGTATATGCATTTCTAATATACACACTTAAGGGTTAAAATTTAGAATCAAGATGATTCTATAGTCAGTGTGCAAGTAACACAGGTCTCCAATTCTGGGCAAGGTATGAAGGGAAAGCTCTTCAAAGACCCAACAACAGTTTGGGCTTTGCATTTGGGAAAAGGGCAGGCTTTTGCTAATTTGAAAGGTAATCTGCTGTTATCAATATACAGAATAGTAGTTGCCCTTTTCCAGCTTATGGCAAAACCATGCCATCCTTTGAACATGGCACTTGGCATTGTTCAAGATCCACAGATCATGGAAGACTTGCACCATTTTTTTGTTTTACAGATTTATTTAATCCTGACCCAACTCTGAATTTTGGGGACAGTTTTTCCAACTCCCAGGAGGGCACCAGTCTGTGATATGGATGAACTTTAAAATTGTAGGTACAGTTAGCGTGTGGATCATTGCATGAGACTGTCACCTTCCTTTGCACACTTGTGCTTTACAACTACTAAGATACAATTCAAGTCAAAAGCCTTTCCACTACTTTAGCTCTGGGTCAGTTTCTGCTAAAGCAAGGGTTTTTGTGAATTTCTTCTTTTCCATCTACTCAAACAGAAAATCTTAGGGTCTTGTTTCTGTAAATCCTGGATGTTCAATAATCTCTCTCCTTCATTTCCAACATAACACATCCCAGTCTAAGGCTGCTGCTAGCATCTGATCACATGCTTCTGACTTATAGAGCTCTTCTTGACAAGCTATCAGCATGCTTATGCTGCTGGCCTGTTCTGTTTGGTACTGAAATTCAGCTAGCTGTTCAATGATTTTGCTAATTCTCATCCTTGATGATGAAAGCTAGGCAACCAACAGAGTGAACTATGATCAGTTCTACACAGAAATTGCTTTCCCAGGAATAAGTGTTTCAAATATCTGGTGAACATCACAACAGTTAGTAGCTCTTAATAGCCAAGTACCTGCATTTGGCTTTCTGGTAAAGTGATAATATTTTTGAAGTTAAAAAATCAAAAGCAAAACAAAAACAAACAAAAACCCAAATCTCACTTCTCTGGTAATATGTTTACAATCACAAAATACCCATAGAAAACATGTGAGCTGGTATTGCTACTGTCAGCTAATGATTGAACAGTGCATATTTCTCAGAGAGGAGAATTTCCTCCAGAAATTTAGCATCTGAATGAGTTTCTAACAAAACATTGAACATGTGTCATTAACATTCACTCTGACCAAAACAACAGGTTTGATTATGTCTACAATGGAGCTGGGCAAAAAATACATACTCAGAGATAAATAAATGTGAGTCAATTTTGCTGAGTTGGTTTCCAAAAATCCGTCTACACTGAAAACTCTGCAGCTGTGCCACTATAGTGCTTCAGTGCAAACATTACATAGGCCAGGGGCGGGCAAACTTTTTGCCCTGAGGGCCACATTGAGTTTCAGAAATTGTATGGAGGACTGGTTAGGAGAGGCTGTGCCTCCCCAAACAGGCAGGCGTGGCCCGAACCTGCCCCCTCTCCGACCCACCCCTACTTCTTGCCCCTGACAGTCCCCCAGGACTCCTACTCCATCCAACTCCCCCGTTCCCTGACACCCCGCCCCCGGACTCCTGCCCTGTCCACTCCCCCTGCTCCCCATCCCCTGACCGCCTCCAGACCCCCTGTCCCTAACTGCCACCTGCCGACCCTTCCGACCCCCCCTCCTTCCTGACTGCTCCCCCCCACCCCAGTAGGGTGACCAGACAGCAAGTGTGAAAAATCGGGACAGGAGGTGGGGGGTAATAGGAACATATATAAGAAAAAGCCCCAAATATCGGGACTGTTCCTATAAATCCTCCTCCCACGCTGGCTGGTAGCGTGGCTGCACCAGGACAGGCAGCTGTGCCACCTGGTTGGAGCCAGCCACGCACAGCGCAGCACAGAGCACCAGGTCAGGCTGGGCTCTGCAGCTGTGCTGCCCCAGGAGCTCGCCGCCCTGCCACCCAGAGCATTGCACCGGTGGCGCAGTGAACTGAGGCTGCGGGGCAGGGGGAACAGCAAGGGAGGGGCCGGGAGCTAGCCTCCTGTGCCAGGAGCTCCGGGGCCAGGGAGAACAGTCCTGCAGCCTGGATGTGGCCCATGGGCCATAGTTTGCCCACCTCTGACCTAGGCTGATAGGAGGGCTTCTTCTGTCGGTGTAGGTAACTCATATCTTCAAGAGGTGATGACAAGGTCAACGGAAGAATTCTTCCATCAACCTAACATCGGTCTATCTTGATATAGCTACATCTCTCAGAGGTGTGGATTTTTCACACTCAAGAGATGTAGCTGTACCGAAATAAATTCCTAGGTAGACCAGGTCTTGGTTGTTGCCACTCCCCAAGCCAGTGTTCCCCAAACCTGTGCTCAGTTTCCTCTTCCCACCCCACCCCAGCACTAGATCTGCTGATTACAACATTTGCCTTGAGAAGCTTCCTCGGGCTTCTTCCAATCTCACCATATGGCTGCACAATTGCCTCCCTGCTGGAGTCCTCTCCTTTTTAAGACCTGTGCTTGGCCACTCTTTTCTCCTATCCCTTCAGGGGCTGTTCTTTGCAGCATCAGCTCTCCTGGCACTATCTGTAGCTGCCTCTCAGGTCCTGACACCTGGCATTCCCTTTCCAGCCATCACCTAGGCTGTTACCCTCAACCTATAGTTCATACTCAGGCTTTCTGCCCTGAAGTTCCATATCCTGATCTCCTTATGCCCCCACCTCCTTTTCCAAGTCAATCTGGATTACACAGAGCTCTCTATCAACTAGATAAACTGGATTTCTGTCCCTTCTTGGATGGTCTGAAGCCCATTCTTTTCCAGCCAAGTCATTTTAAGGTGGCAGCGGTATCTAGTAAAGATGCTTGCTACAATATTTATTCTATTAAGATCATATGGTGGCATTTGGTTGACTGTATGGTGGCAGAATCATTTCCCAGACAGCAGGTCTCTGCAAGGAACTGACAATGGATATACATATACACATGCTATTCTCTGCTATCCTCCCATACCAAAATTAATAGATGCCCCAGTCTGCCATGGCTTCGAGGAGTCATCCATTAGGTGCAGTGGCTGGTCTGAAAGAAGTCCCCAACTTCTTCAAAAGCTACTAAAAAAAATGCATGTCGATCAGGTTGCACCATTGCACATGGCCTGTTCCATTAACATATGCCAATCAGCCCTTAATAAATACTACTGAATGCCCAAAAGGACACAGCACATAAGGCATGAAAAGTCACGTGCATGCAGCTGACTCAAGTGGAACCCCTAATGGTGGTTCTGCCTCACTTTTGTCTCCCCCAGAAACACACATGCTCTTAAGCACACCCTGCACCATCCTGAAAATAGGCTTTGCATATCTGGTCCAAAGGCCATGATTATTACCTCCTCCATTTGCCCTCTCCTGTGCTTGAGCATGCAAGGGATCTCACTGTGACCAGCTACTCCTGAGAAGCCTGTACCCATAACTTTCCTGCTTGCCACCCGCCTCTCCCTCCATATGCATAAAGGGATTTGTGCCTGAACAAGATTTTGAAAACGTAGACCTTCATTTATAAATCTTCTCCTTTGGGTTGTTTTCTGTACACTTAGCAAAGTTGACAAAAGGAGAAGGAAAGTAATTTTAATTCTGTCAAGACCTCTAAATCAAGCAAACTACTTCAAATGTTAATAGATTTCCAATGCAATACCAGATAAGCTTCCACTGTCAATTTATATACCAGGAGAATCACCTACATTAACATGTTTAATGTGCTTTTTGCAACCATGCCACTTCAAACTGTGCTCTCATCAGCTCTCATTAGGCAAATAATGTCGAGCTCATCAATGTTTGGATAGGAGACCTGTAAGGACATTGGAGGCCAGAGAAAGCTTCAGCAGGAGAAGCATGTTCTGTGCTTAAACTCCAGAAATATGGATTCAATTCCCAGCTCTGCCATGGATATCCTGAATGATCTGGGACAAGTCATATAATCTGTCTTTGCCTTGGTTCCTCATCTGTAAAATATGAAATACTGTTTGTATGGCACTTAGCACAAAGTGATCCTGGTCCATGACTAGAGCTCTTAGGTGCCACAGCAATACAAATAAATGATAATAATTATCCCCTTCTATTATTTATCCATGTTGTCTATTTAGACTGCAGTATGCTGTAAGATAATCTTTGCTCCACATATGTTTGCATAGCACCTAGCACAATGGGACCTTGATCTCAGTGGCAACCTTTAGGCATAGCTGTTACACAAAAATAAGAAATGATAATTGTGATTCATTCCAGTAGGTGGCACTTTTCCCTATGAATTAGTCTCCAGAGCATGGTGACAGGGCACTGCGCTAATAGAGGATTCATCCTCAGATAAGACATGAAATGATATCTGACTTGTGGTCATTAAAAATCCCTTGGCACTTTTTCACAACACTAGAGTTTAACAACAGTATCCTGATCATATTCCAACTTCGGTAATTGCATTCTACCTACTTAATTCCCCTGATACGTCAATTGACTTCTCTTCTTCAGTTCTTGTTCTTTAAACAGTTCTGATGTACTGCTGGTGCTGCCAAGATTACTCAGCAGAAAGCCCCACTAGGGGCAACATTTTGGCAAGTACACCTATCCCTATATACATAATGTTTGCAATTCCATAAAGCACCTTGGTGCATGTGAAAGGCGCTATATCAAAATCAATCAGTAACAATAACAAGAGCAACCTGATGCAGAAAGGGTTTTCAAAATAAATTAAATCATCCTCTCAGATCATCAACCAAAAAGTCAGGTAATACAACATACACAAATGAATATCTTGGTCAAGTGAAAAAGTAAAAATTCCTCTAATAATGGAGAGCGTAGCTATAGATTTCTTAAGAGAGAGGGCACAGCATCCTCCAGCAATCCTATGATTAAATAGCAAGCTTCAGCTCTAGGATCAACATCTCTTTCAGTTAATAATTATAAAAAAAATATCAGGGAATGTCTGCAGATTCCTAGAGCTGTTTCTCTGAGTAAACTAATAAAAAGTAAATATTTCCCTTAGGGCATTTGATTTAGTGCTAGATTATCTGTCCAAAGTTGATCATTTCAGTTCTATGATGGGTAAGAAGTTACTATCTATTAGCCTTGTCTTATTACGTCAGTGAATCAAAATAAATTAAAATTGAGAGTAGCCTTGCGGCAGGTCTCTCTACAGTATTATGCAAGAGAACAGGTTTCCTGCCCTCATAGTTTCTGATCCAAAGCCTACTTAAAATCAGTGGGGGGGGAGAGGGTTCCACTGATTTCACTAGGCTTTGGATGAAGCCCTTGCACATTGGGACAGTAGCGGGTGGGAAGATTCAGTGCTTCTATGATCAAAAGCACCTCTGTAGTCACACCCTACATACTACTGTAATATTCTGTGAGCAAAATATGCCTTGGGAGGTATCATTTAAAAACTAACACCGCACTGGTCATCAATATTTTTGTGTAATGTATGTATGAAATGCATATTAAGAGTTATGAACAAAAGATGAAATTAGGACTACAATATGTTTACCAGATAAGCCCAGGGAGCAGGTAAATTGATTTCTCAAAGATAAAGGACTAGCTGATGTCTCTAGCCTGGTGTCATCAGAGTAGATGGACAATCACTGGTCAAGTGGCCTTTCTTTGGCAATGAAGGAGGGCAGGAACAGACTGATCTGCATTTCAGCAAACAACTACCTGGAACCTCTTTCACCACAAGACTTCATGTCACCATCCTCACAGCTGTAATGAACTTTATTTAGGAGTAATCCTTAGGCAAATGCATTCTGAAGGGTGACAACTATAAAAGTGAGGGTCAAAAAACATCCCTTCTTTTCTCTCCTTATCTCTTTCTTTCACCTAAGATGGCAAAGGAACCAGCTCTTTGACTTTGGAGGAGTTCCTGACCTAAGGAACATGGTCAGCCATGTTGCTGGGACCTTGTGGTAAGGATTTTACCTTGAACCAATCAATCTTGTTAAATTTTAGCTACCAGAAAGCATTTTATCTTGATTTCTCTTGTAACCATTTCTGACTTTAATACCTTATACTTCTACTCACTTAAAATCTCCCTTTCCGTAATTAAATAAACCTGTTTATTTATTTTTCATATAAACTAATCCAGTGCTGTGTTTAAAATGAACTGTTTGGTAACTTTAGTTAAAGTAGCAAACTGTTGAATATTGACCATTTAAAGGGCTAACAGACCTCTGATATCTGAACTGCTAAGAAGAGGGCTGGATAGTTTTGGGGAAAATTCATGACTGAGTGTGCGTTGGGGTCACACTGCAAGTAGTAACCAAGGCTGCAGGAAGCCAGACTGTGACCAGAGTGTTGCTGGAAGGCGGCTGGGGTCAGAGCTGCTGGACCAGGGCTGTAGCTATACTCAAGATGTGACCTGAATGCTGTTAGGCTGTTTGTGAGCGGTCTAGGTTCAGTGCTCCAACAGCAAAATATTATGAGGCTCTTAGGGTTATGGGGCAGTAGTGAAACAACATCGCACTGGTCTGAATTGCACCTCAGAATGTGACAGTTTAGGAAAAGGAGTACTTCACATAATCCGCAAGCTACCTTCCTGGACGACAGAACAATTTAGATGAGATTTAAAGGGAATCTCACCCAGTCCTCAATAAGTTTCCTTAAGGTGGTGAGGCTTTAAAGATGGTAGAGAGAGGTGTTTAAATATTTTAACCAGTGAACTCTGATAAACCCATATATTTAAAGGCCCCCTAGAACAGCCATTCAAAGGCATTCCTGTGTTGCTTCTTAAAAGGAAATGGACAGGATAGGTAGGCTGAAAAAGGGATTTTTTTTTATCAAATGTTGAAGCCAGATATTATAATTTATCAGTCTAATAATAAACATCACACTACTCTCTTGCATTGCTTCTCAAAGCACCCCCAAATGCTTTATGATTATACCAGAATAATTCCCTCAACTGTGGATTAAACGCTGCACAGCAACTATACAAAAGTCTTCAGGACAGAGAGTGAAGAACAATATGCAAACAGACAAACGTTTCTCCTTTCTATTCTAATAAGAATATGAAACTGGAACATTACATATATTGAAGTTATATATATAATTAAATGAGGAACTTAAAAGTGACGAGTACAAGGATGAAGTTCTACTGAAATCTTCTATCCCAAAGGGAAAAATCTGTGAAATATCATTAGAAGGAGATGTCCTCTAAATGGTAGAGAGAAAAATTACTGAAAATTTCACTTTAATTTATTTAATGTCATTTGTTCCTTATAAATATTTTCTACATTCAAGTCTTAACATATGTTCAATATTGAGTTTTTATTAAGTTTGGCTTACAATGGCACATTTATCCTAACTTTCCTTAGACCTTAGTCTCTGTGGCAACTATCATCATTTCTGAAAATCTTGAGATAAGTGAGTAGATACGTTTAAAAGAAAATATGATGGCTCATTTGGGTTTTTCTATTTAGCTGTCTATTGTTTCTTTGCCTCCCTGTAGCAGCCCATCTAAATCATCTAACCAGACAACATTGAAAATATTTCTACTTTGGGATGTTGGCTGCTGCCAGAGGCAGTTTCTAGGATGGGGTCAGTAAAAAGTTTATGAAGTTAACGCTTCTTAATGATTATCCCCAGTTCTGTCAGTGAAGAATAGGGGCAGTGTCACACTCTGAGCCAGCTGTGCTACTGGTTCCTACAAGGGTCTGAGGAGTGCTGAGAAGAAACCTAAGTTGTTTCACACTGCCCCAAATTTGCAATTTCCCCATATCCCACCATTCCCTGCCACCTTCCTTGCTTCCAATTTCCCTCTTCTTCCAATCTCTTTTTCCTCTCCCTTTCCATACTCCTGTGTTTGCCTTTTAAACAGTGCTCCAGAGTTTCCATTATACAGGAAATTCTCACTTTCTGATTTTTTTTCATCCCAAATTAGAATGAAAAGTTGATTTGGGAACATTGAAATGACCTTATGTAAGTCTTTTATTTCATTGTTATCATTTTGATTTTTATATTATAATATAAATTGTGAAAGAATTATAAATTATAATAGATACATCAAAATAAGATCACAATGAAGCACTTTGGTGAAACTGAATTTCCTGTGAAATGTTTTGCTTTTGTCAAATCAGCATTTTCTGATGGAAAAACATTCTGTCAGAAAATACTCGACCAGCTCCACCCAGTCTCCTTTCTGCCCACCTCAAACTTTATCCCCTTGCCTTCAACAATCCTCTCCTTATTCCCATGCTTTTGGTTTCTGTCCATCTTCATACTGACCTGCTATATGCCACCATCCCTTCATCCGTCCACCCATCTATAACCCTTCTGCTTCCTCCCACAAACTCCTGCTCCATTCCCCACCTTTCAAGTGCCAGGAGAGTCTTGGAGCTAGGGAGTTGGTGTTGTGCTTGGGTCTTAGGATGTGGGAGTAGTAAATCAGACTGTAAATCTGGATCTTCCCTGTCATTCAGGCTCATAATCTGTCATATTTGACATGACACTCTCTTAATTTCCACACAACCAGGCTATATCTAAATGTTGCTCAGCCTTCCAGCACAACATATTTAAGATCTTGCTATTCTTCCCCATCCAGACAGCTAAAATTCTTACCCAGGCCCATCTCATGTCTCAACGTTTGTAACTTCCTCCTCTCAGCGCTTGACAAATGCCATATTTCCCCACTTATATCCATTCAAAATGCTACTGCACAGATATTTTTCCTGCTCATTGCTTTCCCTTCTCCTTCTCCCTCCACTTCACAGTGGCAACAAACTAATCTTCACTTTTAAGATCTGTCACAGTTTCAGGTAAATGCACCTGCATTACACCTTTATGGTTCCTCAAGGACACCCACTTAAAGGTTTCTGGTGCCCAGCTGTCCTCTTCTGGGCAGAGATCTACATCTCACTAACTCCTGAGTAGGGATTTTAAGACTGCACAGCTTCCTGATCTACACTGTGATATACTCAGGAAGCCAGGCTGCCTAAAAACGCCAGAGCTTTTGCTTTGCTTTCTCTGAGGGCTATGATCAGTATATTGCTGTTAGTTATGTTACCTCACAGCTCCTTCTAAGTAAGCATATTTATTCGTAAGATAAAAGCATTACAGATAAAACATGTTAGAATAATAAAAGAACCTACACACACATGCTATCTGAGCTTACCTGAGGACACCCCCAACTCCAACCTAGGGCGCTGCTAGGATTTAGTCTTTCAAAATCCACAAGTTGGTTTACCTCATGGTTACAAGTTCATCTGTCTTAGATTTAGCACTAGAATAACAACATGGAAGATCAGCTTTTTTTATTTTTAACTACAGCTCAGGTCTTTGATCTTGGCTTTCTGAAACAGATCAGCAGCAGACAGTGAACCTGTCCTCAGGAAGTAGTTTCAAAAGGTGGATTTTTGCATAACTGAAGATGGGGAATTTTCTCTAACTTCTTGTGACCCTAAGAACAACTCAGTGCCAGCTGGCAAAGGGTTCACTGTTCTGTAATAACAACTCCTAACAGGCTTGACAAACTCACTACACCTAGCATACTGCTTTCATGGCACTGACCCATAAAGAATGCTTTGTGAGGTCATCATCAAAAGTCAGGGTCACAATTGTCATGAATGTCATTGGGAAACATATGTAAAAATACTGTGTAAGAAGTTTTGTGTGTGTGACACACAAACACACTGAAAATATGTTCCTAAAAATCTGAATCAAGGTAGCGTTGATAAACATGTTTCTGCCACACAACGGATGTATGCACACCTGCCTGCCTCAGTTATCATGTAAAATCAGCACTAGAAGGCAGTGGTTTTCAACCTGTGGTCCATGGACCTCTGGGGGTTTGCAGACTATGTCTAAGGGGTCTGTGAAAGGTTGTTGTCATATAACAATGGTTTTTAACCTGTTGTCTGCAGACCTCGGGGGTCCACAGACTATGTCTAAGATTTCCAAAGGGATCCACACCTTCATTTGAAATTTTTTAGGGGTCTGCAAAGGAAAATAAAGGTCAAAAGCCACCGTTGTAATGGAACACAATGGAAGTTGCATACAAAGTCAACAGGAGGATGTGAAATCAGTAGGGATTTCCAAAAGGAAAACGGGATACCTTGTGGGGCTAGTCTGAGTTCCCCTGACCCTCCTACGTGCTGCTGGCCTGAACTGGTTGTCTAAGCCCTGCCTGTCTGCCTGTGCAGGGCTGGCATCACTGCTTGCCCCCCAGCATGTTTCTCTGCACACCACTTTTTTGACAAAAGTGGTCATTGGTCATGTTTGCTCTTGCCAACTGACTAAGATGGCAAGAGAAAATGGGACAAATGCCCACTTTTGCCACAAAAGTCAGGATGGCTGGGACAGGGCTTGAAAAAGTGACTGTTCCGGCCAAAAGGGGACATATGTTCACCCTAGAAATCATCATGGAATTGGCACACCAGGGAATAAAACAGGAGGGTCATCAGGATGACTTTGGGAAACATAGGGAGAAGGAAAAACCACTCTTTTGTCCTGCACCTGAGGAAGTAATCAGGCAGTGTGATTACATTCATGAAAATAGGATCCCAACCAGTCTTGGCTGGAAACAGTGCAAGAAAGCTTTGGGTGAGATAAGACTGCTTTTAGACAGATAGGTAGCCTGTTAAAGGTAAGTTTAGTCTCTAGAAAGCATATATTGATTTTGTTTTATATGTAACCTTCCCGTTTCCATTATCCTTGTTCACTATCTCTTAATTCTTAACCTTTGATAATAAAGCTATGTTTGTTTTCACTATAAATGTATTTTAGTGCTGTGAATAGGAGTCAATCCTCAGTTGAATGAAAGAAGCTGGTGAGTACACAGGTCCCTTGAGGATAGCAAACATGGTATTTCTGTGTGTAGCCAGTGACAGGAGCTGGATATCATAGGGGAATGTTTCAAAAGAGCTCAGGGACTGCAGCGCAACTATTAACCTGCAAAGCAGAATGAGGGCTAGCATTGTCCTAAAGAGATTGTTTGGGTGACTATCGTGTGTGATGGCAGGGAACTGACACCCAGTTAGACACAAGCAATTCTTCCTCTGGGTGGAGGTGAAGTGAGGGGGTAACAAGGTGACTCAGTCCTGGGCACCCCTAGAAAGTGACACACTTTTCTCTAGGGATTCCTCAGGAAAACCACTTAACACTCATTATCCTAATAGTCCATACTTGCCTGACACATTTTCAGTATAGCCTTTTGAATGTCCAGGTCTTACATCTGTCACATCTCCCCTCTAGAAAGGTTACATTCAATCCCAGTCCACAATAATACATAAACTTAATACAACAAGGTCTTTCAAGGATATTGCAGGAAATTGCAATTTCTATGACAAGGTCCTTCATGGTGACTCCCCTTCACACCTATTGTCTTTGATACACTATCAACTCCCACCTCTGCTCCAGGAATTACTCCCATCTTGTTAGATAATTTGTGAAATTTTCCATCCAGCATCGTCTGGCTTTCTCCCATGCTGCTTATTATGCATTGAAAAGAGCTCCCCGTATACAACCACAAAGCTACATCATTGTCCTCTAAATTCCTCCATAAAACTCTCTGCTGTCATGATGCCGACTGAAAACGTGGCAACTATTAGGCAGCTGATGTGCTGGGAACGTTGCTTGTCATGCTATTCAGAGTTGTTGAACTGCTACCTTGTTTTCTTCCTGTTTTTTGTAGCAAGCTCTGCAGGGCAGAAACTGCTTTTGTTATGTGTGTGTACGTTGCCTATAAAATGGGGCCATGATCCTTGGCTTGGGACTCTAGGTGTTTCCACAAAACAAAGAATAATCCTTCACTAAGAGAGCACATCCACTGAGCAACCAGAATTTAAAATTAGTGAAACAGGCAGTAGAACCTGGTCCACAGAATTGATCCCAGATGGGGTCTTGTAAGACTGAATCATATCATATATTTAATTTCCATTGTACCTCAGCACATCACTGAACCCTGGGGAAGAAGGCTAGTTTTAACAAAAATTCTTTGTCTTGATTCTTTGTGCTTCACTTCACATCCTACTAACTGCTTGAAATGGCCAAAGACCATGGCTGGGAATCCCTGCTCTGATATTTTAACCAGTCACAATACAAAGGTAAAAAACTACTTGAAATTAAAGAAGATTTATAATCCACCATCCTTGTAATCTTCTCTTTTTATAATGCATTACAATCAAACTTTTATATAGCTGCACTATAGTGCTGCTTGGGACTTTTGGTATTAAGTGATGTATTATATGATTGCATCAGTTATTTAATTTTTAAAAGTTGAATACATTTGTGTTAGTGCACTGTCAGATAGCTAATAAGGTATAAAAAAAGTCATTAGCCTATCTTCAGAAAGATATCTTAACTAGTGAACTATAAAATTCTGAGCATCACCTAGAGTACTGGGAGACATCTTCCATCTCTCTAATTCAAAAAACTTACATTGAATATCCTGATATACTTGAATAAGCAAGTAATGAGTGCTGCTTACGGAGTTAGCTTATAGATGTGGTCACTGGAAGAGAGGGCAAAAATGAAGATACATATATGACTGAAAATGAAAGGATATTAATGAAATACTAAATTCAAAGTGAGACTCCAAAGTTTCCCTATACTTAAAAAAAATTAGAACTGCAGTTACTCTTCTTTTTTATCAAAGGTCATGAAGAACTGAATAGCCTTATGATAACGTACAGCTCTGCAATCTAATCTGCATGGCTGGATCCTTACGCCTACACAGAATTCTGTTGAAGTCAATGTGGCTCCACACAAACTGCAAATCAGGAATTATGTGTTAAATTCATTTGATATTGTGCATATTCCATTCCATTTTACAGTTGACATTAAATGCTGATCTGTTAACATGAGGCCTCTGTTAAACACTTAAAAGTCAGATATATTAGCAGCAAACATGCTTTCGTGATACATGGAATTACAGTCCATTTTCAACAGGTGGCATTTATTGAAGAAAATAACTGTAAACTACAGACAGTCAAATAAGTTTCCTTGAGCCCCAGCTTTGTCTTCTTTGTTTACCAGGGGCCATATCCTGCCTGGAGCTGTATACTACACACAATGGTATGGCTGAATAATATACTGCAAGCAGCTTGCTTAATAAAATCACCAGGAGATACCAACAGCTGGATATTAAAATCTAGATTAACAACATGCTTTATAATGACTAAATATCAGTTTGGTAAATCAGAATAATTCAAATGTGTTTATTAAACAAGACTGGGATAATTTACTATAATCTGTATTAATATTTTGCTCTTGAATTTTAATTTATTGTTTTCAAATTATCTTCCCGTATATCTCCTATTTCACTACCATATACATCACTGTCCTTGTATGTTACTGAATCATCTCAACCTCTGCTAAAATCGTGCCCCATTAGATTACCTTCTCTCACCTTGACTCTAGCAAGCAGATACCTTTACCATGTCCTCCTGATGTCTCATCTGTCCTTACTTCATAATGTATGGAATGATGCCACCTGTCGTCTAGCCTGTACTGCGGAAAGAATCACAATAACATCACCTCCATATCTCAGACTACTCTGTTGTGTTCTTGTTCATTTAGGGATCCAGTGATTTATATATAATTATATATATAAGCCTTGCATCAACTTCTTTCCTGCAATTTGGGCGTGGGTCACCACTGCCTTCTCTTTTGTGTCATCATTTAAACCCGTTCAAAACAGGTGTAAAACACAGCCAAATCAGAGTGGTAGCATTTTACATCCACTTTGCAAAGGTAGGAGTGAAGAATCAGGAATGAGTGGTTGATTTGTGCCAGGGCTCAGCCCTAGCACCTCTAGGCTTGGCAGTTCATAGCTTTGGCACCTCTGGGCTTGCCACATCAGTTATGAAAGTAAAAACATTGCTTGGGCCCTGGCACCTCTTTCATTACAGATTAAGCACTAACAGGAACCATATCTTACTTCTCTCTCCACTTCCTCTGTTTATCTAATGTAGGGTCTCTCAACTTTTCCAGACTACAGTACCCCTTTCAGGAGTCTGCTTTGGCTTGCATACCCCCAAGTTTCACCTCACTTAAAAACTACCTGCTTACAAAATCAGACAAAAATACAAAAGTGTCACAGCAGACCATTACTGAAAAATTGCTCATGTTCTTATTTTCACCATATAATCATAAAACAAATCAATTGGAACATAAATATTGTACTTACACGTCAGTGTATAGTATATAGAGCAGTATAATTAGTTGTCTGTATGGAATTTTTTTGCTAATGCTTTGTATGTAGCCCACTGTAAATCCAGGCAAATATCTAGATGAGTTGATGTACCCGTTGGAAGACATCTGGGTACCCCTAGGGATACAAGTGCCCCTGGTTTAGAACCACTTATCTAGTGCTTACCTCCTCTCTGCCCTTCTTTACAACCTGGCCACTACTGATGTGACAGTCAGAAGCATTTCTGCTGCTCCAGTTACCTAGAATGGCATTTCTGAATCTCTATATCTATCATCAAATCTCAGACGAAAACAGCTTTTCTTCCAGGCCACTACACATTTTCTCTTTCCCCTGGCTATTATTTATCTCTATAAATGAATCATTTGAATCTATAAAGCATTTTGGGAGTGAGATGTTATGAAAGAAGATGTGCACAAGAAAGCTGTATTGTATTATGTGGGCCAGATCCTCTTGAATTGAATCACTACAAGCCACTGATATGAGTGAAACCAAGACAATTGTAACTAATAGGATATTTTGATTTAGTGTAAATCCCCCCACAAACTGTACACCCTTTTCTTAACCAGCCCCATTAATAAGTCAACAATTAAAAAGAACTGCAGATGTTGACTGTTATATCCTGAAATTATATTGAACCTCCCAGCCCACAAACTTCTTCATTCACTCAAATTGCTTCTTTTGTATTTTTTTTTAATAAAATTTCTACCATTGTGTTTTGGACAGATTCCTGCATAATATATATCCCCTAGCATCCAGCCGTATATCTGATAGCTGTGAAGTGTCTCAGTGACAAAGACAGGAAGCACTTTAACTCTACAGTTGGGTGTGGCTGCGATGCACATGAGTTAAACCTAAGCAGACTCCTCCAAAATGAAGGTGAATGTTGCTTCCATCAAACAAGAAAGAAATGTAGCTGTGCTTCCTATGCTTCAGTTCCTTGAATCCCTGATCATGGAAGTAAGACTGCATACTGTATTTCTGAAAACCCCACCATCACCTTCAGGGTTGGAATATCTGAAGATCAATGCACTTAGTGTAGTTCTGGTATTTATTATACTTAGCCAAGCAAAAACCATCAGTTCAGCTGAAAAAGCTTTTTGCTACAAAATAAGCAAAGCAAGTATGTGCCCTAATTTATAACAGAAGTAAAAATCCATTCTGCACCCAGAGACAGCAGCCTGTAAGCAGCCACTTCAACAGAATCCCAGGCAAAATTTAAATGAAGAAAAAACCCTACTGTCTTCTGAAGACAACGGGACATGATCCAGCCGTGTTTACTTTGGCAAATGCGCCACTAATGTCACTAGTAAATTTGCCTGTGTAATGAGCACTGAGGGCTGATTCAAGTCATGGAGGGGATAAAGAACAGAAGACCCACTCAAATGCTTAAAAATCTGATGAAAGGAGAGTAATTGAGTAATGATGAGTACCGTCATCCCCACCTCTTCCAACACTAATGACCTGGGCCGCGGCAGTGGAGATTATGATGCAATAATGAGAAGGTTCAGGCCTTCCACACATGATTCATTATCTATAGGATTTCCCTGCAGATCTCAGGACATCCAGAACTCACTGTGTGGAGAAAGTCAAAGTCCATGCTTAGTTACAGGCTGTGGGGTAGAGTATAAATTCAGGGATTCATGCTACCCGGAATCCAATGCAGAATTCCTACTGACAACAAGGGGAGGTTTGCACAAAGATCAAAAGTAGAATCCGACCTTGATTTAAACATTAAACTTTTAGTTATTTATTACTTGTTCGGAGTCTCTTCAATCTCAGTGGAGAAAAAAATGAGCTAACATTTAGGACAGCTACTTTTACCCTCTCTTCCTTTCTCGGTTCCTCTTGATATTCTCTGTTTGTCCCTCTGAATTTCAGGGTCCAATCAGGGACCAAAAATTAACAAAGCACAGTGCAAGCCAAGAAAAGAATAATGTGTGACCTGTGTGAGGGAGGAGAAAGTGATGGGAGGTACTCTCTGCTCCAAAACACAGGGAGTCCAAAAACATAGTTCCTTAAATTACCAGACCTGAGAGGACATTCCATTAAGCACTAATGAAGAAAATTATATTTTACAGGTGGCAAAAAACAAGAGCAAGCTGCATGCTATGCAACAACATGCCACCAAACTAGGAATGGACAATGACAAATGGACACCCTGTCCTGAGCAGACACTCTGTATGCTTGACTTACTTTCCCTCCCTCCTCTTTTCTCATTTGATATGCAAAAATGACCAGCAATGAAACAGTTAACATTCATTTCAAAATGTCATTGTCAGGCTTTAGAATTAACATCTCAGTGATATTAATGGTGGTTGTGGGTAAGGGAGGGGAAGGGGAGTTGATGCTTCTCAGAGTCATTGTTTCAGGTTGTTTGCAGTGCTCCGCTCAGGTCTGGAAGATTATCTTAGCAACTGTGAGGACTAGAAAATATATATTTAAAAATGAAAGCTTATATTCTGCAAAAATCAGACTAAGCCAAATAAATGCATCAAGCGGGACAGATGTTTGACTTTCCTGATCTAGGCAGTTGTCCGTAAGGGAGTATTGCCCTCCTCTCCCCTTACAGTTGACCTGTTGGCACAGTGTGGACAGTCATCAGAGGGTGAACCCTGCTGTCCAGATTCAATGCAGTAAGTAGTCCCAGTGAAAAGCCTTCACCAGTTACTCTCATGGGGATGTAAGTTAAACTCTGCCCTTACCAACTAGTCTGATTTGCAGTCTCGTGTAGTAGGAGAACTTGGAGCGTGTTGGAATTCAATGAGGTGTATAGGGAACAATTCCAGTAAGAATGCTGCTGTTTTCAGTTCATACTAATTCCACTCTCCCTGTTAGAATTTCAGTGGAATTGTCCTGCGAAATGTCTCCTGTGAGACTGGACTTTCCTAGGATCAATTCCCTGCCCTCTCCTCCCACAAGCTCCATCTAGTAGCTTTGTGGGAGTAGGAGATAGCTCTCTTCAGGCTTGGAAGTCTCTCGGTGTAATTCCTGTGCCAAGAAGAATTGTCTAGTCTGGCTCAGTCAATTCCCCAACACAGCCTGAAGCAGATCTACAGGACCCTTGAATCCACTGCTCTCTCTGTACCAGTCCCTCCCAGCCAAACTCCCCAGGCACTCAGAGCCCCAAGGCTCCCCTCTAAACCAAAGAAGAAGAACATTTGTCTGTTTTCTTTATACTCCCTAATTATTACATATTTTTTCTGGCCTCCCAATGCAATTGAAAAAAAGTCCTAGAACCATCTTTCTCAGTATCAGAAGTAATCTCAGGATCCATGCACCTTGCAGCACCATCTCAGCAATGGGCAAAACTTCATAGCCCCACTGACTTAGGCATTTCCCTGGACTTGTTCTCCTGCTAACACCCTGACTCCCCCCCACCCTCATAAACACAACCACCCACCAACCTTGCTCTTCACAGAAAAGAATGTATCTATTGCCAGGGATTTCTCTAGGCTTTTCTTTTCCTGCCACATTATCTATTAAATCTCTTCTTAATAGGTTTTTAGTTTTCCAATTTCTCTATCTGTCTGACTTGCTCATTTGCATTTCTATGGCCATGAGACTGTGCATGGAGCCATTAGTCCCACTGCATCGAACTGCTATGTCCTTCTGAAAAGGCAGGCACGGTGTCACTTCCCACTCAGTTACTGTGCTGACCTCAGCAGTGACTTCACAGAACTTCCAGGTGCTACAATAACACCAAGAATATAGAGTTAACATTGCTTTCATTCAAAGCAGAAAGGGTTACACAGATATCACCTGATCCAATAATTTGCTTTATAACTACAGTGCAATAAAGCAGAAGAAACAAAGTTATAGTGAGTTAAGCATGGAAGTATGCAAGTTTGCAGTTGTAGTTCTGTTTTGCAGTACAAAAACAAAATAATAATAAAAAAACCCCAAAATCTAATAATAAAAAACTGAAAAAAAACCTCTCATTAAAAAAAGTTCCTATGGGCACTTGAAAAGAGAAACAAGTAGCAATTAGAAGTATCTGAGTATTAATGTACCCATTATCACAACTACCTGTAGGTGGGTTCAAATTACCAGCTTCTACCTACAGAATAAAACCCTTTAAAATCACTTTGAGTTGCATGTCACATACCACAACTTGCTTTTGAAGGAGATTTAAAATATAGCAGCATATTTGAGGGGGTTGAAGTGAAGAGGAAGAAACTGAGAATAACACCCATTAAGCAATAAAATACCCACATTCCTCCAGGAACTGCAGATATCATTTGTATTAAATGCATATAAAGTGGCCGGCCCAGTGCAACTATAGAAATAATGACTTGTTTCTTCACTTTTGCCAAATACCCAAAATAAAAACAGTCAGATTTTAAGGCATTTCATATCATCCTTGTCATGATACGATTCCCCACTCTGAACCTTAGCGTCCACAAGATGGGGTACTAGCATGAATTCCTCTAAGCTCAATTACCAGCTTAGTACTTGTAGCGCTGCCACCAACCAGGAATTCCAGTGCCTGGTACACTCTGGTCCTCCCAGCACCTTGTCCTGCGACCCCCAAGACCCAGTCCCTCTGGATCTTAACACAAGGAAAGTAAACCCTTTCCTTCACTGTTGCCTCTCCCAGGCTTCCCCTCCCTGGGTTACTCTGGAAGATCACTGTGTGATTCAAACTCCTTGAATCACAAAACAGAGAGGACAATTCACCTTCCTCCCTCCCAGACTCTTCCTGAGAGAAAGTAATCCTGGCACAGAGAGAAATCAGCCTCTCTCTCCCTCTTCCCTCCTTTCTCCCCACCAATTCCCTGGTGAATCCAGACCCAGTCCCCTGGGGTCTCACCAGAACAAAAAAAAAACAATTAGGTTCTTAAACAAGAAAAGCTTTTAATTAAAGAGAGAAAAAACAGTAAAAATTATCTTTGTAAATTAAAAAAAATGGAATAGGTACAGGGTCTTTCAGCTATAGACACTGGGAACACCCTCCCAGCCTAAGTATATAAGTACAAATTAAAATCTTTTAAGCAAAATACCAATTTAAACTCCTTTCAGCCAAATACACATTGAACTCCTTCCAACCAAATACACATTTGCAAATAAAGAAAACAACCATAAGCCTAACTCGCTTTATCTACCTAGTACTCACTAGTCTGAACTTATACGAGCCTGTGTTGGAGAGATTGGAGAGAAACCTGGTTGCACATCTGATCCCTCCGAGTCCCCAGAGTGAACAACAACCAAAACTAACAGCACAGCGCAAAAACTTCCCTCCCTCAAGATTTGAAAGTATCCTGTCCTCTGATTGGTCCTCTGGTCAGGTGACAGCCAGGCTCACTGTTCTTGTTAACCCTTTCCAGGCAGAGATATGAAGCACTTCTGTTCTGTTAACTCTTACTTACCTGTTTATGACAACCCTCTAGGAAATTACATCCTTATTTACAAAGCGTAAACACCACTATTGAAAGTAATGTTCAGTAGAGTAATTAAAACCAAAGAACTAGTAAATTGGTTTTTGTCATTCATACTGTTGTTCTTTGCATATAATTTAGTTTGATTTTTCTATTAATGGCCACACCACTCAGTCACAATGCATGATTCCACGTAAACCTGAAACATAATTCACATTGACAAAAGGTCTAAACACTGAGCTGTAGGCAGATGCAGAGTTTCTTTTATTTTTTCCCAGGGATTCCTTGACCATATTCAGCGATGCAGTTCTTTGTGTGCGACAAGTGAGGTTTTTGTTTTCTATCTAGTTCAAGGATTTCCAGGGCAACACAATCTTGAAACTTAATGAATCAACATAGGGAGTGGGGGGGGAAGCTTTCTTGCTAGAATTCCTTTCAAAATACTACAGTGCAAAGGGCAATGTGACATTCAAAATGAGACAAGATCCTGGCTGTAAGCTGCTTTCAAGCTGAGAGAGGGAGAAACTTTAAAATATTCACATAAGTTCCTATCACTTTGGTGCTCCATACCACTGCTCTTATGCCTGCCCAAAACATTCGGGTACCTACAAAGAAGATTGCAAGGAAGGTGTTTGAACAGTAGTTAGTTCTGCTTCAAAGATAGGGCCATCTTTTCTTATACCTAGCTGTCCACTGTGGAAAAACAGAATTTTTCATAAAGAGGTGGGTCAAGCAATGGGGAAATACCCGAGCAACACTCAACAGAGGCCACCACTATGTAAATACAGTAGGGGCAAGAGTAGGATGACCACCTCTGGCATACAAAACCCAGGACAGCCAGGGTGACCTGGAGCCCATACAAGTGGACAGCTGGCAGTGTGTGCTGAGCACCCTTACAGATTTCCCAAGACAGCGTACTCAACAAAGAGATGATTGTGGGAAACCTGCACAAGTGGCAACTCTAGACAGGAGAAAACAGAGAGACTTTTTCTACAGTTGCAGGAGACTGCCAGCAAATGGCTGACTGGTGTCCCTGAGTGCAAGGAGCATAGTGTTCTGCATGCCACAGTAAGCTTGACCAATAAAGAAGGGCTAAGTCTAGGGCACATCTTCCTGCTGTCCCCTGGGGATTGGCACTAAAAGGATGTGGGGAGTAAGAGCCCATGCTGCACCTTTCAAACTAAATGTTGCTGCTGAATGTGCTCTACCTGTTGCCGGCAGATAACTGCCTGAGGCCAAGCAACAGCGGGGGGGTCCGTCGCCTGGTGTGCCGCGCCAATAAACACACCAGGGTGGAGAAGCAAACCAAGTTTATTTGAGATCTCAAAGCGGTGCAGGGAGATTGACTCAGATCAAAGCACACCTAAAACAAGCAGTCTGTTCCTTTATATCCATGAGAACTTTTCTCACTGACTAGCAATCCCCCGTTTCTCCTCCCTCCTCCTCCTTCCTCCCCCTGTAGCAATTACGTAAGCGCAGGTGCATTAAGTAATCTTGGCAGTGGCAGCTCGTTAGTAAGTTTTCCTTCTGCAAGTTATCCTGTCCTTCTGCTAAAGGTGCACAGGCCTCATTATTTCTGCTTTAGACCAGTTAGAACTGTTGCAACTGATAACGGCTGTTACACCTGGCCTTTTAGGTCGATTAAAGTTCAAACATGGAGGGACCCTTGTCTGCTGAGGCCTAAAACCAGGAAGGCTCCATACTCTTGTGGCCTTCCACCCTCCCGAGTTACGTAGGGTTATGCTTAGTGACACCAACAACTCCCTCCTTTGAGAATACTCAACAAACTTTTGGCTGAGTGTTCTCACATTTAAAGGATAACATGTGATTAAGCTCCAGGGAGCTGAAGTGCTTTACAGCAAGCAAGCAAGAGAAGAGTAACAATACACAACACCACACCAGTGAGCAGGAGGTGAACAATGCCTTCCCCTATTTCTCCCAGGTTGAGTAACCAGCCCCAGAGGGAATTAGAAATAGTGGGTTTTCTTTCCTGGGCCTTCCACTGTTCAAAAGCCTGTTTGGCTGACAGGATGTGCTTGTTAATATCCTGTGCGCTTTCTGGGACATAAGTACAACATTCATCCCCTATAAGGGCGCACACCCAGCCCTGGGAAGCCACACTTCCACCCAGGAAGTGTCCAAGTATGTCTCCATGATCACAGATCAGATAGTATTCCTGATGCGTCTGTAAGGGCAGTGGGCCAAGTCTGGTACTTAAGATCACTCCAAATGGCCATCAGCTGGTAATTCAGGAAATCCCGAATTCCTAAACATACTAGATCCCACTGCAATGCCTTCCCAGCCTCAGTGATATTCAATACCATCTTTCCTTGGTGTAGTACTATAATACACCTGTTATTTAACTATTCTCAGGTACTTTCAAAAGGCATTGACATTAATAGCATAGGAGGGGGGTTACATTATTAGTCACTCTCTAGGACACAAGGCGCAGCCTGTAGAATAAACCCCAAGCTCCAATCAATACCACATTTTCAAGCATGGGTCCCATAAATGTCCTCCCGCCAGTGTATAATTCTTTGTTTCTTCACCAGGGTCAGTTCTTAATGTCCTTTCTAGTCAGGAATTCCTGGACTTTGCCAATTTCTGAGTGTTCCTTCTTCTTTCCCGAAACAGTCGTGGTGCAGCATCCTTGTACTTTTTCCCTACTGTCCAAAAGGCACAGTGGAGCTAGAAGGTGAAATAGGCTAATCATCAGTAGGAGAATTCTCCCGATGTGGAGGGGTCTTTTTGCAGTGAGAATCTTGGGTCCAAGCAGTCAGTCTTTGGCACTTCACAGTGGTGATGGTAGGTAGCAGGACTTAATAAGGGCCTTTCCAGGGTGTAGCCAGAGCAGTCTTTCATTGGTGGACCTTTACATCAATCCTGTCTCCTGGTTCCAAGGAGTGGCAGGGCTGCTAGGGTCTTTGGGTAGCCCTTCTTTACCTGTGAGAAAAGAAACTTAACACATTTTATTAGTGCCTGGCAATGTTTTGCAAATCTCATAGCTGCGTGGGCAAATTCAAGCCCTCCTTTTCCTGGTTGTTAGCTAAGTCTTAACTGTGAGCAGTGTCCTTGAATGGAGTCAGTGTCTTATCTATAGCCTGAGCTTGCTATTTTATTTTATTTTTTCAGTTAATTCATTCTGTTCTTTGTCCTTCTTCCCTTCTTGGCTTCTTTTAACCTGCAAAGGAAACTTCCACTTTTTACTTATACACCTTCTTCCCAACAATGAAGACATAAACATTGTCATTATACAGTACATTAGTCTTATTATTTAATATATGCCACACACACCCTTTTACTAAAATAACCTTATTACAGAGCTTTGGAGCAACAAGCCAGGACAAGCACACCCACTTTGAGGAATTCACTCAATACAACCTCTAGTCCAATAGCTTCCCACCATCCCCAGCCCTCTGGCTAGAAATCTGAGGTAGCCAGAAAGATCCCATGTACAATATGGGGAGTGGGTTAACTTTTCATGTCTTTGCTTTCAAAGACTGTTGGTATGCAAATTTTAACAACAATTTTGCAATTAACAGTTTGACCAATAAAGTTTCTTTTTCTTACTTAAGGAAATGCATTAGACTTTAGTATATTACATTCTCCTGATTTATCTAAACACTTTGTATTTCAAGTTGAACAAAACAAGTATCTGCATTTTAATTTAACCTTTTTGTTTGATCTTAAACCAGACCACTTCATAAAAATATTAAACACAAATTCCGGCCACAAGACAAACACCACAAGACAGAACATAGAACACAAAACATGATTTCTATTGTACCAGTAAATGCATGGTACGTTGAATGCTGTTCAGCTGGCATCAGTTTTCTCTGATTATCTGAAAGACAAAAAAGAGAGGTCTACCCACCCCTTCTAGGCAGACAATCATCGCTTGAAATATACAAATACTCTTGTTGGCTTCAGGCAAAACAGAGGAATTACCCCATAGTTTCTTGTATTTGTTTCATAGGCAGCCCAGGTTTTCAATTACATAACACTGTATACATTCTTCAGCTAATTCAACTAAATTGTTCATAGCCAAACCAAATGATTGCAATCCAATAACTTCTTTGCCTGAATTTATTTACAAACATTTCACAGACACCAAAAACTTTTTTTCTTTAGCATTTTTACAAAGTTCAACTGCTGTTTCGTTCAGCAACTACAGAGTTAACTTCTCACTCTCCCTTAAATCATTTGCTTGTCTCCCAACAGCCACTTTTATCAACTTAAATCACCATTCCAAGTAAGTCCTAGGTATTTGAAATCTCCATGCTTACACTTACTGACTCCTTCCTTCCACTACACCCTTAAAGTTTTCCAACCTGCTTTCCAATCTCTCTCTCTCTCTCTGTTGCCTGCCTGCCTGCCTGGGCCCGATCCTGCTTTTCTTGCTGAACCGTCCCTTCCATGGGCACCAACTTGTTCCACTACCAGCTTAGTTAGGAGGGTGGGCTTCTCAACTAGCCCCCACCCCTCCTAGTCTCTTCCCTTAAACATTCTTACTCACAAGACTACCCGAGTCCTCCTTCATGAGGCTTGCCACCTGGACAAAAACACATGGCCCATTGGGCAAAGGCCATTTACTTAACATATAATTTAAAGGACTATTCTTAGAGGGTTTACCCAGAGACTCATTCATCTGTTTGACACTTAAACAGAAAAGAGAATTACACAGAGAGCAGAGGGAATTACAGTCTAAGCCAGACTTGCCCACTTCTATACACTGACCGCTACAGGGGACGGGACAGAAGGATCTCAATTCAACCTCAGAACTTTCTCGCACACGTGGCTTCCACTCCGAGGAATTACGAACAAGAGGTTCAGTTCTGCCCACACTCCTAACGCCCAAATGAACAGAGCAAAAAAATAACAGTAACCGGTTAAACAGAACAGAACCAGAACCAGATAGCGTTTTCTTATCCTATTAGGACTCACTTTTACTCATGCAGTTCTCAACATATAACACCAACAGTACCAAGCAAAGCAAACACAAAATAACAAGGGTAAAACAAATAGATGGTGTAAATTCTGCAGGGCTCCCCCTTTCTTAATTGCTCACCAAACTGTGACAAATTTCTGTTACCAATCTATCCCTCGTGTCAGGTGATCAGGCTGACACTACAGGATCGTTGGGGGAAGATAAAGAAAACACACCATATAACTGTATTTTAAAGCTCCATTAATAAAATAATAAAACAACAACGGAGAGTGTTGGGAACGCTCCCTCATCACTCAGGAAAACATTAATGCCCCAAGCCCCTTTCATACCCACACACGTACGTCCAGACTGGCCACTTCTGTGTATAATGTTCAGAGAAGGGGGGAGAGGTGGACTGGAGATTATCCTGTATACAGCTTGTCCAGAATTTCTAACATGCTTCCGCTCTTTGGAGGGCTGTTCTCTTGCACCCTGGAATCTTCTGCAGCATCTCTTTCAGAGATTCCAGTCCAGGTCGGCTGCCTGTGGCTTCTTCAGTGTCACCAAGCCACACTGGCTCCGGGGTCACAAAGGCACACTGTTGGATCTTACTGGACAGTTAAGCTTTGCAAATGTAATCTTAGTTCTGTAACTTGTATTGCCTTTGGTTCGCCTCTGTCTATATTTTTTCCTTCACAGCCAGCTGGGGCCGAAAGCAGCCCCTCCCTGCACCAAGCACAGTCCGCGTCGATTCCTGACCCTGAACGCAGAGCAACCCCCCCCCTTCCATGCCTAGGCCAAGATGATTTTTAAATTAACCCGTTCCTTTCCTCAATAGACAAATTTGCTCACCCTGTGTCAGGGCTTTTTGGTGATTAAACGCTCCTCTTAGATGTATGATCTTATCTAGATTGAAGTACCTTCTAGTGGGCATTGTTTAGATGGATTTTCACGCGTGTAAATATTCCAATTCTCTAAATACCTGCAGGTTGTTGAACTATAATGTACGTACATGTAATATGCTGGGGTACCCTTAGGGGGTGAGATGGAATGTTTAGACTGCCCCCCCACCCATTTTCCACTTACACACACAGGGAGGGTGCCCTGTCCGCGCTAGCGGCTCATAAACTAAGGATTTTTCCCTACAGGGTACTCACACAGGAGAGGCTAACGAGGATGGCCACGACACTCCTACACCTCCCTTCAGCAAAGAGCGTCGGCTAGTCTCTGGGAGACGGCGCCGCTTACTCTGATTGCATCCAGTGAGATGATCAGACTGTCAGTAGCCCACACGGAAAGGAAAGGGGAAGGGAAGATGGGTACACACACTCCTAGACCCAGGCAGCTTCCTCACCGGACTATGCCAGGCCAAGTCAGCCCACCATGGGTTGGACCTCCTAAAGATCCACTAGTTACAGGGCTTGCGTTAGAGTAGTCCTGGTCATGAGCTTTTGCTTCACAGGGTACTCTGGGCATCTTCCGGTAACAGTCATTCACACTGGCCCCCAGTACCATTCTGCATCTGATCTTGCTTTTTAGCTACAACAGGGAGAGAGTGCACTAGGACATAGGGTCTCCCCTTTCTAGACAGGTCCCTCCTTTGTCCCTGCACTATCCCTAACCTGCTTTTGGATCCTTGCACTCTGCCAGACAGAGGGAGGAACTGGAGCTACAGTGGGGTATTTTTACAAGAGCTCTCCATACAAACAGCTTCAGAAGCTACCCATTTACTGACAAAACAGGAGTAATTGGAGGATCGTGTTATAATTAAGTGATCCTTCCGGTGGCCACCTTTCTGGTCCTCTAGTTGATATTGAGGCCAGTCTACTATACAGAACTTTTTAGTTTGCTTTTAGTTAGTGGATCTGATCCAAGCACTTCCCAATTCGCTAGAATGCATTCTAAGGGTGTACACTGTGCCCTGCCTGTACTCTGTCCCTGCCCCATATCCTAGGGTGACACTGGGTGTCCCCAGGTCATAACAGGCAAAAATCCAGACCACTGGACTGTTCCTACCTTATCCAAGGGACCGGTTCCTCACCGTCGCCCTCAACTGCTTCTCCACTACTCAAGCACGTTGCACCGTTGTGCCCTCTGGGGTCAGTCGAACTGCGTCTCCGCCGAGGCCCCCAGTGAAGTCACCAGTGCACACTGGGCGTTGGTCGTCGCCGCAATCCGTCGACCACCAGAAGGGATCCAGGCAAGGCTAATTTTAGCCTCAATGCCCCACGTTGGGCGCCAAGAACTGTTGCCGGCAGATAACTGCCTGAGGCCAAGCAACAGCGGGGGGGGGGGGGGGGGGAAGATCCGTCGCCTGGTGTGCCGCACCAATAAACACACCAGGGTGGAGAAGCAAACCAAGTTTATTTGAGATCTCAAAGCGGTGCAGGGAGATTGACACAGATCAAGCACACCTAAAACAAGCAGTCTGTTCCTTTATATCCATGAGAACTTTTCTCACTGACTAGCAATCCCCCGTTTCCCCTCCCTCCTCCTCCTTCCTCCCCCTGTAGCAATTACGTAAGCGCAGGTGCATTAAGTAATCTTGGCCGCGGCAGCTCATTAGTAAGTTTTCCTTCTGCAAGTTATCCTGTCCTTCTGCTAAAGGTGCACAGGCCTCATTATTTCTGCTTTAGACCAGTTAGAACTGTTGCAACTGATAACGGCTGTTACACCTGGCCTTTTAGGTCGATTAAAGTTCAAACATGGAGGGACTCTTGTCTGCTGAGGCCTAAAACCAGGAAGGCTCCATACTCTTGTGGCCTTCAACCCTCCCGAGTTACATAGGGTTATGCTTAGTGACACCAACATACCTAATGTCCCTGACTCTTGTCCACATTACAGCTGGGAGGTCTGATTTCCAGCATGGGTAGACAGACTTGCCCTACTTCAGCATGAGTTAGTGCACTAAAAACAGCAGGTTTGGACTTGGGTAGTTAGCCTGAGCCACCACCACCCATACACAGCAGCTACACTGCTATTTTTAGTGTGCCAGCACAAATCTGTTTACACACATTGGGAATCAAACTGCCTATCTGCAGTGTAGACATACTCCTGGAGGTTTTATTCCCATCTCTACCCTACTGTTTTGTAGTTAAAATTCAGGGCTCTACTCCAGTATGATGCAATTTAACCCTATGTATATAACTACTCATGGCCAAGAAACATTCAAGATGCGGGAGCAGCGAATGAGAACATTTCTAGGTCTCATAAGGTTATTAATGGTTGGAATTTATCTCTGTACCTTGTGTTCTGTGAGAGTCCAAGGTTTTCATAGCTACTTCACATTCTGAGAGATAGCGTGAGTATGTGTCAATGTGGGGTGTTTTGTACGCCTCCCTTTCTTTCTGAGCTTATGGCAATGGAACCCCCCCGCCCAACCAACCAACCAACCAAACAAACAAACCTTTAAAAGAAACTTCAAAGATACATCAACGAAGAATCATTCTTTGGCTTTTCAGTTTAACACAATGAATGTAATTTACATTTCTCAGCTAGAAGAGATGTACTACTCTCTGATCAGGGACAAGAAGAGATATAGTGTAAAACCTTGGCCCCGGTGAAGTTAATGAGAGTTTTGCCATTGACTTAATGAGACCAGGAAATTTCACCCCCACAGTGTATGAGGGGAATTCTCTGCGTCTGCTGAGGAACTGCTGTGGCTGGCAAAAGAAGCATAGTATTCCTATATTGCTGCTCTCAATCCCTGGCCTATCATAATCCTTATACTATCACTATTCTATCCATTAGAAGTTTCCCTGAATATAAATAGTCACTTGTAATAGGATTCCTTTCAATATGAATATCATCCAAATATGAAGACATTTTTAGACTGTATACCTACAGCATCCCTAATGCTAACACAAGTAGCTTCAGAGAACGGAAACGTTCTTAAAAGCAAAGAAAAATACAGACTGATCTAATAGTCAAACAGGGCTTGATCACAATTTATTTCTGACCTTTTAATGCCTTCAGTTCTCAATGATTTTCTGTCATTTCTGTCTAGCCCAGACTTGAGAGCGAGGCCCAGAGGTGCTTAGCTTTTTTTTGCCACTTAACTTTCAACTTCCATTTTCGGAATTGAAAGATAAGTAACTAATTGCTACTGAGGTATCCAAGGGTTTATCTTCCATCCAAATCTACGAAGTTGGTATAAGCCGTGAACTTGCAAACTTTTCTGTACTCCGTCTGCATAAAATATGGCTTTATGTTATGGCCTACTGATGTTACTGTCATTATCTACAGCCATCATGATGATTGTGTGCCTGCTGTTCTGGTAGCCAGAAATGAACTTCAATTCAAATTTACCCATATCCTTCTTCACATGAAACACAACAAATTCTCCTCAAGTTCACTAAACCAAAAATGCTGCTTTACTATAATTCTGTAAGTCTGATTAGGTGTATCAAGGCACTTATTTTATTTCACTTTAAATGGATTCACCTGATGTATAATAAAATGTTAGTAAAATGTCTGGATAAAAAGTTGCTGCCCTCTTATATGGAAGAGGGAAAATTTTAACCGCTCCTGTTTTGCCCTTTATATATTCCTATTGTATTTGTATGTCTTGCCAGGTACATGCATAATACACTGGAAGTAAATGTCATGAATTGTTTTAAAAACAAATCTATGGATTTTTTGCTGTGCTTGTAAACAAGCATTTTAGAGGTACTATTAAAGCAGTATCTTGACAAAAACTCCCCATTTAAAAAGGACACACAGACACACACCCTCTCCCTGTAATAAGGTAAGATTGTGAAAAATGTTTAAACCACATGGTTATGTTATGGAAGAAGGAAGAAATCCACTGAGTTCTATGGTCTGTGTGGCTATCTGAAGCAGTTATTGCCCTTGAGTCACATTTCTAGACCTTATTGAAGAACAAGTGATACATTGTTAACGTTTAGATCAATAAACAATTATTGTTTTTTGTGAGATGCTGAAAGGGGATTTGGAAAGTTTACAGGTAAGAGGCATATTTTACCAGTGGCTGTCAAACTAACAACTGCAATACAGATCTATTTTTTATTTTTGCAGACTTCAACAGGGAGTGTATCTGATATTAGCCAGTTCTTTGCCTCATGGTGTGACACACACATAATGGGGCCAGCAGGCTCTGCTAGCTCTTTTCAATAGAAAGCATGGCACCAGCAGAGATTTTGAATATTTCCCATCCAAGAAGCCCCAATAGCTATTATTCATCTGAAAAATTACTTGAACTTGCAATGATTTGAGTTTTTAAATAATTTAAAGAGATTGACAGGATCACATCTCTCCAAATATATATGCCATATGATTACACAGAAAACAGGTTTTTATAACAACTCTCTTTTAAACATCAAGTAATTAATGCTCCCCTCTGAAAGTCTGAAAAGCCGTAAATGCTCAGAATCTCTTTTCTCCACTCATTTAACTCCCCACGCAATATGCCCATTCCCCTTATACAAGCACTACACATTCCAGCCCTTTAACCTTGGCCCCTTATATTGCCACCTGTATGGAAATCTCTTGGAGTGGGACGTTTCAGCCTTCTCTAACAACAAGCTTATTGATAAGCAGGTCTTGCTAACTTAAGTGTAAGGTCATTGTGATTCCTCTCCTCATTTTCTCATTTTCCTACTGAACCTATTCTTCTGAAGAGCGTCCTTTCCTCTGGCTTGTTACTGTGTTTACTATGCTTAGCTCAATTAACTGTTGCAAGAATGAAACAGACACATGCGGGAAGTAGGAACTATAAAACAGATCCTAAGTCTTCCTAAACTCAGTGCTAGTTTGCCAACACCTGCTACTTACAAATAAAGTACCATTATTCTAATTTGTAAAACAAAAATGAACAAAAAAACCTCCAAAGAATTTTATTCAATTAGCACAAGTGGTGGTACCTGCCTAGATACTGGGTACATTGTCCAAAGGCAGTTACTCTGACAAGAATGGCAGTTGCTGCCTTTGGGCCAGATTCTGCTTTCCCTTGATGTATCTGGGTTAACTCCACTGGCGTGAACTCTCAGGCCTGGTATACACAAGAAAATTAAGTTGGCTTAACTATGTTGCTCAGGGTTGTGAAAAATCCACAGCCTTGAATGGCATAGTTAAGCTGACTTAGTTCCCAGTGTAGACAGCGCCAGGTCGACACAAGAATACTTCAGTTGATCCAGCTACCAACTTGTGGGGAAGTTGGTTACCTGTGCCAATGGGGGATCTCTTCTGTTTGTGTATTTCAAATACAGACAAGCCTTCAGATGCATCGCACCACAAAAGTGATCCTTCTGGGAACGATAGAGTATTTTGCACTTAGTCAGTAACTTTCATCCACGGATCTCAAAGCATTCTATGAATAGGGGCAAGTATTATCAATACTATCCATGTTTTATGGGTAGGAGAGCAGGGTTAGGTGGCTTATGCATATTCACCCAGTGAGACAGTGACAGAATTGGGAAAAGAACCCATGGTCTCCTGATTCAGTCCCTGACCCTTACTACTAAATCTGCTGTTTCCTCAAAAGTGTAATCTCTCAGGATTGGATTAATATCTCTGAATTGAAAAACTCTGATAGGCCACCTTCATAACATCACCTTGAGCCAGCTGTCTGAAGCTTGTTTTGTGAGCAGTAAATCCAGGTTCGTAGAGAAACAAGTCTCATGCTAATATCAGCAGAGCTCCAGAAAGCTCCTTATTCATTGATTGTATTCAGACTTGTGCTGGAGGTTGTCTGGCCTCAAGGAACACACCATTACATCTTTCAGAAGCTGCAATTCAACTGTATTGCAAACCCTAATCATTAAGATAATCATGAGTCAGCCTCCCATCCAAAAAAACGAACACAAAAACCTTGAGATTGGCTTAAAGTTCATGAGATTTAAAAAAAAAAAAGAATTTGGGTTTTTTCTTATTTACCTTCTGCTTCCTGAGCCTTTAGGGTGTATTTGAGTCACAGTTTAAAGCTGTTCTCAGCAAGCCATTAAGTTTTCAAATGAAAACTGAGATTTCCATGTTATCTCTTGATCCCAGCAGCTGGGACTTAAAGAAAAACTCAAAATACTGAGCTGCTTGTGATAGACTTGTGAGAGTTGGCAACACAGTTTCAAGGCGTTTCGGAAAGTAACAGAGGGCCAGATGGTGAACTCAGGTACGCCCCTGTAAATCTGGATCAACTTCACTAGTGCACATATTATTCCATTACAGACTGACAACAGCACTTACAGCAATACCTTCTGGCAAAAAAGATGGCACATTGCACTAACGGTTAGGATTTTAATCCTCGGTACATTTCCCTCCTCTAGTCATCAGTTGTATCAACTGGGGGAATTAATTACTCTCCTCTCTCTTCCTTCCAGTTCGATGCTAGTAAAAGAGCAGAGTTCCAATTCCCTTATTACCTTCTAACTACGGCACCTCCAGTGCTAAGTGTCCTTGTAAGCACTAGTCCTGGCCCCAGTCTCCACATCCTTATACAACAAGAGACAAATCAAATGCCCAGACCTGATCTCCTTTCTATCAGAGTTTGAGTTTTCATCTTCTCCCATGGTTCTTAGTTAGCAGGGAGCAGATGCTGCTAACAGTCACTGGCTTGCTGCCTTGCCTGCTCTCTCCAAGCTGCTGGCACTGAGAGGCCTCCTCACTGCATTCCCACTCCTTGTGTTTGGGTGCCTTCTCTAGCAAGGTCTCATCATAGGTACTGGAGACACTCATTCCCTCCCTCTCCTGCTAGAATTCACATTAGTTGACCTGTTGCCTTTCCCCAAGTGCTGGGACTTAGCCTTCTGACTTCATTTGACTGAAGGGTCAGCTGAAATTCTTGCAGGAACTGATTTCATGGAATACTCCCACACTGGGGGCAGAGAAAAGATAAGAGTATCCGTGCACACTCCAAAAATCCACTGCGTATTCAAGGCCTGAAGCTCAGTTGCCACCTACTATCACTGAATCAATTGGGTTCCATAGTAAGTAACTGAGCAGGCCACATTTAAGATTAATTTAGGCCATGGGCAAGCAGGTGCTCAGAGAGCAGCTGACACCAGTTTAAACAAACTGCACTCGTGAAAAAGAATTTCAGGTTTTTTTGTCGTTGGATCTGAGTATCTCTATACAAAGCTTTGATCTTCTAGACTTTGATGTTTTATGAGTTTTTGTATTATTGGTACATCTTGACATCATTTTTTTTCCTGTCATAAACCTGGTGTGGAAACATGTAATTCTTAGATGGTCAACAGCATACACATCGATCTGCTGGCTGTTGTGACACACCTATCACCTAGTGCCTAGGCACCAACAGATTTGGTAGATTTCTATTAAACAATAGTACAGAATGGACTCTTCTGAGATGGTTCTGAAACCTGAACAACACAAAGCCCCCTTGCAATCAGTATGTGAGCACTTTGAGATTCTGCCACGCTTGGTCTCATTGTGGGATATCTTACTCTCTGCAGATAGTTCCATTTCATGATGCCCTACTTAAAATGAATAAGCGAGGCACAATCAGGTCCTTTGTGATGGTTAATGTCCAGGACACTTTTGATATACCTTAGACTTACTCTCAAATGCAGGGGTTGTGTCTTTCTATGTGTCTGTGTCTTTGTGTAGGACTGAGCACACTTTTAGCACATGAATTCTAAATTAGTAATACTTAAATAGTGAAGCATTATTATTTTAAGCCTATGCAAGTGTGAAATGCAGCTTCAATTGATTTTGAAAGTTGTTTGCAAGCCCATGATTTTGCATCATCTCTGAATTCTAGGGTCTGACTCTCTGCCTGGCACTTTGAGCCATTTACACCTATGCAAAAGTGAGTGCAACATGGGTATAATACACAACACATTTGAATGGTAGCATTTACACCTGGGTGGGGGTAAAATGTGGGGTATAAAAATCTATCATTCACATTTGATTGTGCACTACACTTACGTGTCTCTAAACTCGTTCAGAACTGTATTTGTGCTTCCAGGAGATGAAATTTTAAAACAGTAGCAGCACTTTTTATTGCAGTTGTAAGTTGTCTATTATTTGGTTCTCATTCAACCAGATAAGGCATCAAGTCTTATTTTCTTGTTTCATTTTTCTCCATATCATTTCCACTCTGGTTAGTTTCTTTTCCATTTGTTCATGTGATAAATAGGAGCAGCACTGAATGCATGAGGATGCATGTCTGACATTTTTGTTTCATTGAGGAATTCAGAGTATCTTAAACATTTTAGGTGTGTCAAATATGACTTGACACACTGTAACAGCTTGTCTAAAAAAGAGGGATCAGCAACATGAAGACATTTTACTAAATTGTAAAAAATATCTTACAATTTGAAAAAGTAAACTTTTCATTTTTCCCCTGAATGATTTTTGGAGACGTATTCTAAATCATCTGATTTTAAACAAGCTTAAAAAAGCATGTCTAGGATATTATCCTTCTTCCTGGCAAGCCTGTCTGCAAGTAACATTTAGCTCCTGTTTAAATAGAGTTAGTGCCAAGCCTTTGGTGCTAAGCCTTTTATTTCCAGTTTTAGAAAGATGCAACTATTTCAGAAATCAAAATCCTGAATTTTAGCTTTGTTGTTGCTGCGGTATGTTGTTTAGTGTTAAAGCTCTGGAACTGTTTATAAATAGATTTATAGATATACTACATGCTAAAGCAGTGTGAACAAAATGATTTGCCTTTTTTTTTTTTTTTTGGTAATATAGCTCAGTTCCTGACTTTAGAACTTAACTCTCTCAGGCTTCCATTGCATATCAAATGGACAAACTACTCACATGTTAAAACAAATCTATCTGTAGGTAGACGCTGTCAGTAAAATCTTGGTTCCATTGATTTCAGTGGAGCTAGTATTTTACCTTGTGATTTGAAATACACCAGTAAACATTTCCGCTGATGTGTATTCAAGATGTCTTTTATACGTATCATATAAACACATTATTAGAATGTAAACACAGAACCACATTTATATGAGCATGAATGCTCTTTGATTACTCACTATTCCAAACTAGAAGAATGGGACTCATTTCTCATGGGATGTTCTGCGAGACTCAAAATATTCGACTACAAAAGATCTTTGGTTTGTCATTTGCCCTTCCACTGCTAGGATCCCAGTTTCTCCTACTTTTTTTCATAATGGAACTTATACACCTAACACTACTGCAGCTGCTAAGAGAGGCTCATATAGTAGTTCAGAGCTTGCTAATTCCTCCTCTGGAGGTGTGTAAACCTCTCTTTTAAGATATTCCTCTGTCCCTGTTGAGCTGAGTTGGAAAAATTTCAAGGTCACTTTCAATACAAACAGGGGCCTCTCCTTCAGTTGCACTTTATTACTTGTCATAATAGGGATGATGATATGTTGTGACAATGGAATGTCTGTGATAAGTCATTGCAAGATGAACTGTCCACTGTAATATGTTGCTTAACAGTATGAAATCACAAATAAATATCTAAAATGAAATGTGCGTGATTAAATTATGCGATACCTAATCCTCAGTTTGCAATGCATGTTGCTTAAGCACCAACCATTTGTACAATGCTATATCTGAGAGGGAAATTCCTAACCAAGATCCACAGGATTATACCTTGGAGCTTGTTGATGTTTAACTTGTGTATTATTACTACTATCTGGATAAGGTAACTAACGTATGCTGCTGCTGTTCTTGTAAATAGACACTCATAGGACTGGAAGGGACTTCAAGAGGTCATTTAGTCCAGTCCCCTGCACTCAAGGCAGGACTAAATATTATCTGGACCATCCCTGACCAGTGCTTGTCTAACCTACTCTTAAAAATCTCCAATGAAAGAGATTTCACAATCTCCCTAAGCAATTTATTCCAGAGTTTAACTACCCAGACAGTTAGGTAGTTTTTCCTAATGTCCAGCCTCAACCACCTTAGCTGCAATTTAATCCCATTGCTTCTTATCCTATCCTCATATATATCAATTCAACTAGTTATTTTAATCATTTCATGAAGCTGTGAATTCCACAGGCTAACTATATAGTATGCAGAAGAGAATTTATTCTATATCCATTACAAATGTATAGCTTCATTTTCGGTGAACTTGCACATGTGGCAGCTATTGACTACACTGGAAGAGACAGGTGCTCAGCATCTTTGCAAGTCAGACCATTAGTAACTTTCAGGTTAATGGAATGATGCATTATCTCACGATATGAGACTAGGTAAATGTGTTATAGTGAAGAGTGATCAATGTTCCTGGGCATAAGTGGCCAATGGGATGAGATCAGGCAATGCTCCCAAGATTTAGGTCTATTCTGACCTTGGTCAATTTGATATGAGACCTCTCTTGATCTTTGTAGTCTTTTCACCCAAGTACTTGAACTTAGTCATTACAAAAAAAAGGTTAAAAACATTTTCCAGAGAAAGTATTCACCATCCCAAGCGTATGTCAGGGGTAGTGTAGAGGGGAGAGCGGTCAGACTGTGGGATGGCCATTGCCTCACAAATCTATTCAGAACACAATGAATGTTAACCTATATGGATTGGGTGGTGGGCTCATCAAACCACATATTTCAGAGAGGCTGGGTGGTCTCCAGCAGAAGTCTCTATGAATATACAGTGGTGAGCTGGAGCTGGTTCCCACTGGTTCACAAGAATCGGTTGTTAAATTTAGAAGCCGGTGTAGAACCGGCTGTTAAAGTGGCAGGCAAACAACTCCGGTCGGCGGGCCACACCCAACCCGCAGGAACGTCCTGTCTCCGTCCCGACTGAGTTCCCAGCTGGGGAGGATCTCCTGGCCTCTCCCCCGCTCCCTGCCCCCCTGCAGAGCCGCAGCGTGTCGACCCACCAGCGCCAGCGCTCTGGGCAGCTCTGCAGCTCCTGCTGCTTTGAGTGGCATGGTGGGGGTAGGGGGAGGCTGCAAGCTCTAGCAGGCCGCGCAGCATCTTTGCACACTGCCCTGAGCATGGTGAGGGGGCTGGGCTGGGGCTGGGAGGAGGGGTTGGATAAGGCAGGGGCCAGGCAGGAAGTGGTTGGTGGGGGTGGTCAGGAGACGGGGAATGGAGGTTCGGATAGACATGAGTTCTGGGGATCTGTCAGGATGGTGGTGGGTGGGGCTGGGGGAGTCAGGGGACAGGGAGTGAGGCGAGTTGGGTAGGGAGTGGGGAGGTGTCCTGGGGGGCAGTTAGGGTAGGAGGTATCGGGGGGGTCGTCAGGGGACAAGGAGCAGGGGAGGAGTTGTTGGGTTGTTTGTGGCCCTTGCGGGTTCTGAGGGGAGCAATCGGGGGCAGGACATAGATGGGGTCGGATGAAGGGGGGCAGGCTGTTTTGGGAGGCACGGCCTTCTCTACCCAGCCCCCGATACAATTTTGCAACCCCGATGTGCAGGGCCGGCTCTAGGAAGTATGGGTCCCGATTCGAACAGTTTTGACAGGGTCTCAGCAGGGATAACTTGAAAAAAAAACATATGGGGCTTGTACTCACTGGGCAGCGCTCTGAGTCTTTGGTTGCACTTTGGCAGCGGGTCCTCCACTCGCTCCGGGTCTTCGACGGCACTGAAGGACCTGCTGCTGAAGTGCTACCAAAGACCCAGTAGGGAACCGGTTAAGATTTTGACAGCTCATCACTTAATATAACCTGGCTAGAATTTAAGGTCATTCATCTCTCCTTCTAAACAATGGGAAGTGAGACCAAGCAACAACATATCTCTTGGCTGCTAACAAGTGCATGACCATGGCCTATGTCAACAGACAAGGGAGTGCCAACTCCTTATAATACACAAGGAGAGAGAGTATTTCTCTGTTGGGTAGATCTGAATTTGGCATCTACAGAGAGATACAAATCAAAAGAAAGAAATAATTCCACAGATCCTTTGTCTGAAGCCTTTACAGCAGTGATTCTCAAAGTCAGTCTGCCACTTGTTCAGGGAAAGCCCCTAGCAGGCCGTGCCAGTTTGTGTACCTGCCACGTCCTCAGGTTCGGCCGATCGCAGCTCCCACTGGCCACGGTTTGCCACTCCAGGCCAATGGAGGCTGCGGGAAGTGCACATCCCTCAGCCCATGCCACTTCCAGCAGCCCCCATTGGCCTGGAGCGGTGAACCGTGGCTGGTGGGAGCCACAATCAGCTGAACCTGCGCATGTGGCAGGTAAACAAATCAGCCCGGCCTGCCAGGGGCTTTCCCTGAACAAGCAGAGGACCGGCTTTGAGAACCACTGCTTTACAGCACCAAATTTGAACTTATCACTCAGAAATTTGGCACACCAATACCAAACAGGATACCCAAGCAATGCAATTTCTCTCTAGACTTATAGAACCAAAGTATAGAAGCCTTGGACATGGATTCTCAACGACAGAAAAAAGGTCTACTACATACCTTGTGTTCAATCCGCATATATCCAAGACTCTATGAAAAACACAACAAGAAATAATCTCCACGATCCTGCCAACTTCATTCTTGCCCAGCAGGTCTTTGTATTCTGGCCCTCGTCACAATGTCAATCCAGTACCCTCTTTTGGGTGGAGATTTTTGAATACCCCAAACCTGAAGTTTTCAGTTTTCATCCAAACCCCAGTGAAATCCCACCACAATGTCTCATGGGAGTTGACGTTTGGGTGCCTATGCTCTCATATTCCTCAGTGGATGGACTCACTAGCTGGACTATATCTATTATGATGTCTCATGGTCATGTGACTGTCCTGATGCACCAATTCTTCTCTGAAAAAGAGGAGACCATGGTGCATCATGGGAAAAGTAGTCTGACCAGGAAGCCCAATTTAGTGAGTAGAAAGGGAGTCTGAGGCACCATGGTGGCAATTCCAAATTAAAAAAAATTGGTTTTCAGCCAAACTATTTCATTTTCTGCCAAAAACTCAGTTTCCTCATTTTATTATCAGTGTTAGTTGTGAGTCTTAATTAATGTTCCTGAGGTGCATGATGAGCACCAGAAAATGTCTATCAATATAAAATTTTCCTCATGCACATTCTATTATGCTGGTTTTGTGCTATAATTTCATCAGATACATTTCTTGTTGCCAATTATAATCCTGGGCATTTCAATGTCACAACCGTTCAGTCCCATACAGTAATTATATATGGAATTATGAGTTTAGGGGACAATTTTTCTCTACGTGAAAATGCACTGACTTCAATGGATTCACATCAGCTATGAATTTAGCACTAAGTGTTTATCTCCAACAGCAGATGTAAAAGTGGAAATTAGTTGTTTACTTTAGCATGTGATGATGTCATTTAGTACATATAGCAGGCAGAGGACTTGATTCTGCAGCCTTTGTGCCAGCTCAGCTCCCATTGATTTAAATATACTGTCAATCTAGGGACAGGCATAGTCTTTTTTGTTTTGTTTATATAGTGTCTAGCATAATGGGGACCTGGTCCATGATCGGGATTCTTGGGACCACTGTAATATAAATAATAATAATAACAAACAAATTTCAGTGGGAGTTTTGTCTGTGCTGTGTCAGGCTGATGCTCTGTCCTCCATTTTGTTGGAGTATTTCACCCCAATTTGTAAAGATGCAGTGTGGACTTACAATTACATTTTATGTTTCTATGTTTAATATTAGAACTGGGATTTGGAAAGACAAAGTGCCCCATGACAAAATATCAACCGTGGGTTGTTGCATAAAAAAATGCTCATAACAATGTCCACGATGAAACATCAGCCACAAGATGCTGCATGATGAGACATCACCATGACAAAATGATGGATGGCAATCACTGCAGTGAAATGTCAGCTCAGAGATATTGCCATGACAAAACATGTAGGACAAAATGACAAGGTTCCATGGGATTTTGGCATAGTAATGCATGCTCTGTCATGCTTAATTGCTTGTAAACAGAAATAAGTCTGTGCAAAACCTCCTACTAATGTCTAGCTTTGCTTTAGCCTTCTAAAATTATAATGCAAAAATGTTACTGTTTGGGAAGCAGCACATGAAGCCTTCTAGCTGTATATTTCCTATTCAACAGAGAGCTAAGAAGCAGGTGCTCCCAGCAATGTACAGGCAATAGACCTAGTTAGATTACCATGGTCTGTTTTATTCAGTTGAAATACCAAGTCCTTTATATAAAATCTGCTATGAATTATGAGGAGGATAGTGGTTACCTGAAAAAGCAGCCATCTTGTAGTTGGAATAAAATGGTTCAAAATGTAAAACGTATTTTTAAAATCTCAATGTGTACCCCAAGAACTTTTTAAAAGAGAATCTTTAATGATATCCTGAGCCAGGATTTTTAAATTACTATTATTTGATTTCTTTTTACATCTCTTTAGGCACGAGAAAGATAGTTTCAAAATCTGTTTGTGTCTGAAGACACTTTTGAGTGTGACAGTCTTCTCATTCATGGAAAAAACATGGCATCCCACTGGAAGTACCATCCAGGTTCACAGAAATACAGTATAATATGAAAGTATCAACAGAAGTGGGAGCAAGATTTCCCCTCTGAGATAACAAGTGCAGTAGGTTTTTCAGACTGCCCATTGTATCATAAAACACACAAGCAAGCAAACAGAAACCCAAAGAAAGCTGGCATGGTGGCTGTTTGACTTACATGAATAAAGCATGATGGATGTGAGAGAGTCTCTTTCCAATGACCCTGGTTTTAGATCTCATCTCACAGATATGGGTAACTCCATTCTTTCCTAAGATTAATGATTGTCAACTGATAAGATGTAATAAACAGACAATCAAGTATCTGATTGAAAGTCCTTATTTTTTGGGGAGTAATCACGGATTGATTGACTGATTTGCCAGGCCAGTTTCTGTCTTTGCTTTGAGTTATCTTCCCGACAACAGGGGCTCAACCATACCGGGAAGCATCCTAGATCTTCTGACCTGTATTAAGATTTGAGGTTCTTATATTCCTGATTCCCATAATAATGAGCTGGCTAGATACAAACAACATTAATTTTCTGTTGAGATAGATACACTCCACCCTCATTATAAAACTATTTTCAAAAGCCAAGAATATTGATTGTTATAACAGTAATGTCAGCTCTCATGATTTAATCATGAGGCACATGAATTTTTGTTTAAATTTGATGTTCTCATGATCTCAATATTTTTCATGCAAATCTTGTTATTTCTGCATCCTTTCACAATCCAGTTTAAATTGCTTGTCAATTGCATTGCTCTTCTTGAGTGCTGCGCTTCTGAGAATCACCAATATGATTTTATAAATCTATTTATAATCATTAGCATTTTATCTCTTAAAGAAGACATTGTATATTATCCAAAATCTTTTAACAGAACCAAGTGACTTAGAAGCAATATTTTTGGTGAGGTGCGGGGAAGGGGATTCAGAAACAGTTTAATTTTCAATATTTAAATTACCCTTATAGTAAGGCTACTCACATTAGGACTGATGGCAGCAAAAGGACAACAGACTAACAAAAGATATCTATAATGAATGGAAAGTTAATAGCAATATTGTCTCTAAAATATGCCTTATAAAAAGAAGAACAACCTTTTTAATCTTTAGTATCTCTGCAAGCATGTGTGTCTCTGGGGCTCAAATTAGCTGCTGCTGTACTGACTAGCTCTCTCCTGCACTTTTTGAAACTTTTATTTTTGCCTATTGGTGCATACTTTCATTTTCCATAATGCTGAAATGGCATGAACTTAGAATTCTGTGAAGCTAAGACTAGGACCTATATACCTAAATCATATCAGTGTTCTTTTTTATTTCCACTTTTAACAGGACTATTACTAGGGAGCTCTTTAGTTTAATTAATAAGCTCCAATCCTGTGATTGGATACATGTGTGAATCCTTATGCCCGCACAAAAACTCTTTGAAGTCAATGAGGCTATACATAGGCCCATGGGTATGTCTACACAGAATTGATTGCAGGATTGAGGTGTCACGCTTCAGTTCAGCAAAGTATTTGCTTAAGTGCTTTAGTGAATTGATGTCTTAGACTTACCTTCTGCCCCCCTACATCAGAAAGATTACTGGGACAGTGTATATTTCACAAATTCCATGCGTCACTCACTAAAGAAACTGAATATATACTACACAGTTTTATTTCCCAAATGTTTTCTGAGATGTAAATGACAGAGCTCCTTCCTAATGGATCAAAAAGAATAAGGCTCGATATGGATCAGGATTTATTCATCCTTTATTCCACAAATCAGGATTAGCATATAATGTAAATAACACAATGTCTCCAGCAGTTTACAGTTGCTACAAATGACCACATAGCTACTCTGCTTTCAAGATTCTGTATTTGAAATATAAAATATGATGACTTGAATCTATGTAATATTTATCTATTATTATTCTGGATATGAAAAATTCAACATACCCTATGACTTCTTACATATACCTTAGAATTATATGGGTCAGAAATGAAGGGACTATTAAAAACATTCATTACTCTCTCAGAGAGTTTGGAGAGAGTGAGCCCTTTATTTCAGGCTGCTAAAAACTATGGTAAAATTTTGAACAGAAAGCAGCGAGTCATATAGATAAAGATGCTCAGACCCTGCACATGTCAACCAGTACCAAATTTAAAATAAAAAGAACAGTTGTTTCTGATGTGGTCACACAATGGCAGGTTGAATTTCTTGACATAGCCCTCTATTCAAAACACAAGGCTAGTTGTGAATACATTTTAACATTTACAGACAATATGTTCAGATATGTCTGGAAGCCAGCCTCCCAAAATAAGAATTGGAGATAGGTGGTGACAGCATTTAAAATATCCTTACTGAATGGATGCCTCAGAAATTACAGACAGGCCCCAGAAAACAGTTTTAAAACAAAATTTTAAAGAATTTTTTAAATCAAGGTGTACAATGTTTTGTTACCATTAATGAAGTCCAGGCAGGGGCCATTGAGAGGTTTAATAGACCTTTAAAATCAAAGAAGTAGAGGTATTTTTACTACTTATAGCATCTTTTAGTACACTGATGTACTACAGGCCTTCATGCACAACTACAACCAATCTATCACGAAGTGCCTGAATAATATTACCCCCTCTAGTCTACTGATCATGTGGAAAACCATCTAGGGGGACAATCTTAAAATAAAGTTACTGCATCACTTTTTAAGAAAGGAGATCACATAAGTATATAAAAATCATAAGGAACATTTGAAAAGCAAACCTTTACCAATTAAATAGTTATCATGTCCAGGGCTTAATTTAAGAACAAAGACCTGTGAACATGATAAGAAATTACAGAGAAGAGGAAATTGTATGCAATCTTCTTATATATATATATTGTGACAAAGTTCCTCCTCTACCTTGGTGGGTCCTTCGCTTATTTGGCAGATTTGCTCACCTCGGTGATATTCCCCACAGTCTGGGTCAACTTCTCCTGTGTCTGATCAGGAGTTGGGAGGTCTGGGGGGAACCCAGGCTCACCTTCTACTCCAGGTTCCAGACCAGGGCCCTGTGGATTGCAGCTGTCTATAGTGCCTCCTGTAACAACTGCATGACAGCTACAACTCCCTGGGCTACTTCCCCATGGCCTCCTCCAAACACCTTCTTTATCCTCACCACAGGACCTTCCTCCTGGTGTCTGATAACATTTGTACTCCTTAGTCCTCCAGCAGCACACCCTCTCACTCTCAACTCCTTGTGCCTCTTGCTCCCAGCTCCTCTCACACACTTCCTCTCCTCTGACTCCCCCCTCCCTGACTGGAGTGAGCTCCTTTTTAAACCCAGGTGCCCTGATTAGCCTGCCTTGATTGGCTGCAGGTGTTCTAATCAGCCTGTCTGCCTTAATTGGTTCTAGCAGGTTCCTAATTACTCTAGTGCAGCCCCTGCTCTGGTCACTCAGGGAACAGACAGTTACTTATCCAGTGACTAGTATACTTGCCCTCTACCAGACTCCTGTACCCCAATGGCCTGGGTCTGTCACAATATATATATATGATGAAATGATCATATATATATGATGAAATGTTGATAACAGTTGGGTTGAAGCATCTCACGTTCAAGATCTCTGATGTGTAAAACAGGTGGGGACAAGGACGAAACAGGGCTTTATGTCACCTTACCTAGTAACACATTGGTCTGGGCTTTTCCTCAAAATACTAATTCCAACCTTATGATACAGCTCGTCAAGCCTTTGATTGGTAACTAGGATTTTTCTTTATCAGAGATTAATTATGGTCATTCATAGAACATGATCACTCACAATTTACCATTTGTGATAACATGAGACAAAGATAGGTGGTACTACCATGTACAAGAGCAGGTTATTATTCAAGCATTCAGGACTTAGTGACAAATATCAACACCACTAGTAATGGCAACACCAAGAAACTGGAGGTCAGCGTAATCTATGATTCTGTGATCAAAAGGGTTAGCTGAGTCAAGAATTCTAATGGGAGAATTGGCGATAACATTGGGAACAATCCCATATGAGAAATGCAAGATAGCTCCAATCCCTGCTGACATGATAGGGGATTTTAACTCTCTATATGCATACTGATACAGTGGAACACCAGTTTGTGGGGGATTACAATGTGCTATTGTGTTCTAATCCACAGTAGCAAATACAGTATTATCAAATATAACAATCCTCATTATGTGCCTGGGAGTAAGCATCACATCAGCACCATCACTACTGAAATAAAGAGGGATCTAAATGTTTCATTTCATTCTGATCAAGTGATCATTTAACTTCACCAGTGCCCCAGAAAAACTGAAGGACAGTGAGTATAAAACATTATGGGGAACCCTCTTTGTATAGGAACTATTATAAAACTCAGATTGGTTATGCCCTACCAGGATATTAGGGATTTCCTGTTATGTATAGGGCAGGAATAGGCAGAATATTTCACAGTCTTTTTTTCAAAAAGCAGCACTGGCTTTTGAGAAAGGTTGTAAAATAACTAAACCACACATGAAAATAGCTGGAAATATAACCTAAGATGTAGTGAGTCATGTTCCTCGTGCCATTATGAACAAAGCAGGCAAGCACATGGAACAGAAAGGTTCCAGTCTAGTGAAGATTAAAGAGAAAAAGAACAGCAGCATACTCCCTCAGTCACAGGTCCTCCTGTTCCCTTTGAAAGAAAAGTTGTTGGAAGCTATTGCAGACATAAGCATAAAAGCTGCCCTAAGCAGAGGATGCGGAACATTGCTCAGGGTAAAAGGGACATATTTTAAAACAGAACATAGCTTTCATTCACTGTGGCTCCAAAATATATGCCAAATCAGAGCTGATTTTATTTCAAATATATGCCAAATCAGAGCTGATTTTATTTCAGCAAGATAGGCCAAACTACAGGGTTTCAATGTATGGATGAGATGACGGTGTTTGGAGGAGGGATTTAGTTTTATTAGGAACTAAATTTAAAAAGGTTGTAGAGGAATTTTTAAACTAAGGGATGGGAGAAAGCTGACAGGTACAGAGGACAACATGATTCAGACAGAGACATCTCTTATGGTCTGATTTATTAAAGGGGATTCTCTAACCTATTAAAGATAGCCTAGAAGTTGATAAAGTACAGGTAAGAAGTGAAGAGAAACAATCAAATGAAACAGAGTCTCATTCAATTACATTACATAATGGCAGACAGCTAAAAACTGACAATTTTTGAAGAGCTTATATAGAAATGCTAGAAGTCTAAATACTAAGATGGGCAAACTTAAGTGCCTCGTATTAAATGATGATATTGCTATAATAGGCATCACAGAAACTTGGTGGAATGAGGATAATCAATAAGACACAGTAATACCAGGGTACAAAATATATTGGAAGGACAGAATAGGTCGTACTGGTGTGAGAGTGGCTTATATGTGAAAGAAAGCATACAGTCGAATGAAGTAAAACTCTTAAATGAAATAAACTGTACAATAGACTCTATGATAGTAATTCCATGCTTGAATAATAAGAATATAGGAGTAGGAATATACTACCAATCATATGACCACAATGGTGATAGTGACTGTGAAATACTCAGGGAGATTAGAGAGGCTATAAAAATAAAAAACTCAGCAGTAATTTCAACTATCCTAAGACTGACTGGGTACATGTCACCTCAGGACAGGTTGCAGAGATAAAGTTTCTTGACACCTTACATTACTGCTTCTTGGAGCAGCTAGTCCTGGAACCCACAAGAGGAGAGACAGTTCTTGATTTAGTCCCAAGTGGGAGTGTCTGGCCCAAGAGGTGAATATAGCTGAACCATTTATTAATAGTGACCACAACATAATACAATTTAACATCTATCTGGGGGGAAGGGGTGGAGTGGCAACCAAAGCAGCCCATCACTGTGGCATTTAATTTCAGAAAGGGGAACTACACAAAAATGAGGAACTTAGTTAAACAGAATTTAAAAGGTACAGTGCCAAAATGAAATCCCTGAAAGTTGCATGAAAACTTTTTAAAGACACTCTAATAGAGGCTCAATTTAAATGTATACCCCGAATAAAAAGCATAATAAGAGGACCAACAAAGTACCACTGGGGCTAAACAACAAAGTAAAAGATGCAGTGAGAGGCAAAAAGGCATCCTTTAAAAAGTGGAAGTTAAATCCTATTAAGGAAAATAGAAAGGAGCAGAAACTCTGGCAAGTGAAGTATAAAAATGTAATTAGGAAGGCCAAAAAAGAATTTGAAGAACAGCTGACCAAAGACTCAAAAAGGAAGAGCAAAAAATGTTTAGGTACATCAGAAGCAGTAAGCCTGCTAAGCAACCATTGGAGCCACTGGGTGATAGAGATGCTAAACGAGCACTCCAGGAAGATAAAGCCATTACGGAGAAACTAAATGAATTATTTGAAGTGGCCTTCATGGCTGAGGATGTGAGGGAGATTCCCAAAGCTGAGCCATGCTTTTTAGGTGACAAATCTGACTGAGGAACTGCCCCAGGTTGAGGTGTCATTAGAGAAGAGGCTTTGGAACAAATTGATAAATTAAACAGTAATAAATCTCCAGCACCAGATGCTATTTACACAAGAGTTCTGAAGAACTGAAATGTGAAATTGCAGAACTATTAACTGTAGTCTGCAACCTATCATTTAAATCAGCTTCTGTACCAGATGACTGAAGGATACCTAATGTGACACCACCCTTTTAAAAGGCTCCAGAGGTGACCCTGGCAATTACAGGCCAGTAAGCCTAATTCAGTACCAGGCAAATTGGTCAAAACTACACTAAGGAACAGAATTATCAGACATATAGATGAACATAATTTGTTGGAGAAGAGTCTCTACATGGTTTTTGTAAAGGGATATCATGCTTCATCAATCTATTAGAATTCTTTGAGGGGGTCAACAAGCAGGCGGATAAGGCTGATCCAGTGTGTATAGTGTACTTGGATTTCCAGAAAGCCTTTGAAAAGGCTCTTAAGCAAAGTAAATTGTCATGGGATAAGAGGGAAGGCCCTCTCATGGATCAAGTTAAAAGATAAGAAACAAAGGGTAGGAATAAGTGGTCAGTTTTCAGAATGGAGAGAGGTAAATAGTCGTGTCTCCCAGAGGTCTGTATTGGGACCACTACTGTTCAACATATTCATAAATGATCTGGAAAGAGGGGTAAACAGTGAGGTGGCAAAATTTGAAGATGATACAAAACTACTAAAGATAGTCAGGTCCAAAGGAGACTGCAAAGAGTTGCAAAAAGCTCTCACAAAACTGGGTGACTGAGCAACCAAATGGCAGATAAAATTCAATGTTGACAAATGCAAAGTAATGCACATTGGGAAGCATAATCCCAACTATACAGCTAAAATGATGGTGTCTAAATTAGCTGTTGCCACTCAAGAGAGAGATTTTGGAGTCCTTGTGGATAGTTCTCTGAAAACATCCACTCAATGTGAAGCTTCCATCAAAAAAGCTAACAGAATGTTCGGAATCATTAAGAAAGGGATAGATAATAAGACATAAAATATTATATTGCCTCTATATAAATCCATGGTACTCCCGCATATTGAATACTGCATGCAGATGTGGTCACTTCATCTCAAAAAAGATATTTTGTAATTGGAAAAGGTAATTGGAAAAGGGCAAAAAAACAATTAGAGGTATGGGACAGCTTCCTTATGAGGAGAGATTAAAAAGATTGAGACTCCTCTGCTTGGAATAAAGATGATTAAGGGGTGATATGATAGTGGTCTAAAAATCATGAATGGCGTGGAGAAAGTAAATAAGGAAGTATTATTTTCTTCTACTCATAACACAGAACTAGGGGTCTGCAAATGAAATTAATAGACAGCAGGTTTAAAACAAACACAAGAAAGCATTTTTTCAAACAACACACAGTCAACCTGTGGAACTCTTTGCCAGAGGATGTTGTGAAGACCAAGACTATAACAGGGTTAAAAAAAGAACTAGAGAATTCATGGAGGATAGGTCCATCAATGGCTATTAGCCAGCATGGGCAGGGATGCAAAACCATGCTCTGAAGCATCCCTAATCTGTTTGCCAGAAGTTGGGAATGGGCAATTGGGAATAGATCATTTGATGATTACCTGTTCTATTTACCCCCTCTGCAGTACCTGGCATTGGCCATGGTCAGAAAACAGGATACTTGGCTAGACGGACCATTGGGCTAACCCAATATGGCTGTTCTTATGCTCTTATTTTGTCACTATGATATTGATTTTTATGCAGAATCATATCTGTTTTGCCAGGTTTTAAAGTCTGCCTTGAAGGTTCTTTGATCATAGATAACTTCTTTCTCTTTTTTAAAATGGTTTTTGTTTCTGTCACCCCATGTTTTTTCACCGTCATGGTCCTGGGCTGCTGTACCATGATTCATTTTGGGTCACTCGCTTTGGGGATTGAGTGAATCCTGGATGAGTTCTTTCAAACTCTCAAAATTGATAAAACAAAATGATATAAAATATATATAACATATAAAATATATTATTACATGATTTTACATGACAAGTCATATTGTGCACTATTACTACTGACAAGTCATGAAATGTAAGCTTAAAAATATAAAAATTAAAATTAAAAAATGGAAACAAAAATTTTCAGTTTGAATTTATTTTTGAGAGCAGTTACGTAAAAAAAAAATCTACAATTGTAAGTAGCACTTTCATGATAAAGAGACTGCACTACAGTATCTGTAGGAGGTGAATTGAAAAATACTATTTCTTTTGTTTATCTTTTTTACAGTGCAAATATTTGTAATAAAATTATATAAAATGAGCACTGTACACTTTGAATTCTGTTTTGTAATTGAAATCAATATATTTGAAAATGTAGAAAACATGCAAAAATATTTAAAATAAATAATATTCTATTATTGTTTAACAGTGTGATTAAAACATTGATTAATCACAATTTCTTTTAATCTTAAGATTAATCATGATTAATTTTTCCAATTGTTTGACAGCCCTAGTATAGAATTATTACTACTTTTATAGATCCTAGGATCATTTGGTGACAGAACATTTTCAATCATTGTTTCTGTTTGGTGGACTCAATTACCTTCTAATAGATTCTCTTTCCAAGTTTAAGATTGCATTTAAAAACTTATCTGCTTCCTGAATTCTAATTGGGTATGTTTTGAACTATAGATTTTTTTAGGTGAATATTTGTTTATACATCTGCTTATATTTCAAAGTAGATTCATTTATATGTTTGCATGGAGTAAACTGTTCTGCATGCAGTATACAATACAATTTCAATATCAGATATCTTAAAAATGGTTTGATATGCTACCACGGGCAGGAACAAAAGACAAAGCTGAGAAAAATGAAGCTCATTAGTGTTTATGTAATTTTAAAATCACATTTGTGTCTTGGATGCTTGATTTAATATTTCAATAGCTATACAGACTTACTGGAAACATTATTGTAGCCTAGCAACTGAATAGGAGAAAAAAGGGCAATATATGATAAAATTGCCTTTCTTGTTTGTTAAACTTTGAACCACAGCAGGGTTATAGATCATTGATACAGTATTATCTAAATTAGTTTAACAATTCTTCCTGCAGGATCCCAAAATGCTTTACAAAAACTGGGTGAAATCCTGAATGCCAAGTTATCTCATTCCTTATTTAGTCAAATTCCTATTCAAATAAATGGGTAAGTCTACAAGCTGGTCTACACTGGAAACTTACATGGGCATAGCTACATCTCTCAGGGGTGTGAAAAATCCATCCCTCTGAACGATGTAGCTATGCCGATGTAACTCCTGATGTAGACAGCATTAGCGACCACCTCTTGGGGAGGTGGATTAACTACAGTGATGGGAGAATCCTTCCTGTCACTGTAGTGAGGGTCTACACTGAAGCACTACAGCTGTTCCATTGTAGCATTTTAAGTGTAGACATAGCTTGAGTAAACAGAGAACACAAACTGGATCAGAACTTCAAATTTTGGGCCCATATATGTAGAGCTGCTGTAAGGCTGCTACTCATTTCACATAAAGGTGGAGAGAGGAAGCAGACACAATGTGGGTGTCAGATGTGGGGAAGGTAAACATGAAAGCAGAATCATGCTTTCAAGTTACAATGGATGGCTGAGGACTGAGCTAGGAATTCCTGTGGTTTTATGTTTGTGTTGGTGAAATTCAGCTGACCAACCCAACCTGGGTTTTCACAACATTGTTGTTTGTGGAAAATCCCCAAGTTTTCAAAGAAATCCCTCTCCATTCTGATCATCAGTCACATAGATACATTGATATGAATTCTCCTTTTTATGCTCCCCAGGAGAGTCATGAATGTCCCCTTTGTGCTCCCTACACAGACATGCTCCCCCAGTGATCCCTCCACAACATCTCTCCTCATTCCCCTCATTGTTCTTGTGTGTGGCCGGAATGGTCCCCTTATTTGCACCCTCATGAACACACACAAACCCTTAACTTGTAAACTCTTTGGGACAAGGATTGTCTTTTTGTTCTGTATTTGTACAGAGACCCTCACTTCGGGGGCCCTGGTCTTTCACAAGCTTGCTTGCCTTGTCCCATTAGCCAGAGTTGCAGTGCAGACCCATTGAGCATATGTGATTGACACGCTTTTACAAACCGGCTGGCCAGGCCTGATGTTTGAAATTGGAGTTTTTCTTCTCCTAGGTGGACTGCCTACCACAGCTGACAACATGCTACTGGAATGTAAATAATTAAAAATACCAATTTTTACCACCATGCCCTCTACTCAGAGATGTTTACGATAAGCGTATTTTGTGTAAATTTAAAAAATAATTTAAATATATCCGACGTGGGGGTGAAAGCAAAGTGAACTGCTTAGGAATCATGTTTCCTTTTCACAAGCATTTTTTTCTTTGTTTAAATATTTTGCTGTAGGTTGCAGGTTATTTTCCAGAACCAACCCAAAAGGGGAGTGAGCACAGACAAAGCAAATCAGTATTTAACACATTTTGTTATTTTAGATCAGAACAGCTCTTCTCACAGTACCTCTCCTTGCTTTTACTATCTACATATGTCAGTCTATGGTAGCATCTGAGTATCTCACAATCATTAATAGCTTTTAGCCCCACAGCACTTCACGAGGTAGGGAGGTGGGAGCGCCATTTGACACATGTGGTTTTGCAACAAAGAGTAAGTTACGTGATTTGCCAAAGGAAGGCTGTGCTTGAGACAAGAATTGAAATCTCCTGAGTCACAGGTTAGTGCCCCATGCACTCTACCATCCTTCCTCTCTGTCACATTTCACCCAAAGATGGTGTTTTACCGCAATACGCTTGGAAGCTTTTTTAACAGTTGAACGCTGGTGATACGAACTGCTAGAAAAGTAGAGTTAGAGAAAAACCATAGAGAGCAAACATTTTTTATTTGAAAAAAAAAAGATAACATGATTCTCCCTCTTTTTCCCATTCACTCAGCCAGGTGTAGGCACATCTAACCTAAGAAATGTCATCATATAATAGAGAGACAAGGTAGGTGAGGTAATATATTTTGTTGAGCCAACCTCTGTTGGGGTAAGGGAGAGAAGCTTTCAAGTTTAGGGCAAGTCTACACTACAAAATTAAGTCGAACCAAGTCATGTCAATGTCCCACCACTGCAGAAATTCAATCACTTTTGCGTGTGTGCACTATGCTCCTTGTGTCAGTGGTGCGTGTCCTCACCAGGAGCATGTGCACTGATTTAACTGTAAGTATGGGGCATTGTGAGACGGCTTCTGGAAGGCAGCAACAGTCAATGTAAGAAACGCAGAGTCTATGCTAACACAGTATAATCTATAATATAATATCTACAATCACTGACAGTGCATCGACCTAACCAAATCGAATTTAGTGCTACGCCTCTCGTGGAGGTTGAGTTATTCAGTCGAGTAGTGGGCGAGTGGGTGGGAGATACATTTTATGATAGACACTTACAGACATAGGTGCTGACTTCCCCAGTTCTTCATGGGCGCTCAACCCCTGCTCCGCCCAAGACCCTGCCACCACCCCACCCCTTTCCCCAAACCTCCACCCAGCCCCATCTCTTACCACTCCCATCATACCCCATTCCGCCCTTTCCCCTGCCTCTTCCTGCTCACACTTCACCCTTTCCTACCCAGTGCCTCCTGAACATCACTGAAGAGCTGATCACAATGGTTGGGAGGCATTGGGCAGAGGAGGGGGTAGGGGAAGAGTCTATCTGTGGGGTTGCCGGTGGATGCTGAGCACCCACTTTTTCCCCCCCATAGGTGCTCCAGTGCTGATACACCCACAGAGTTGGTGCCTATGCTTATAGAGTTAGATCGATGTTAGCTGACTTATGTCAATCTAACTCTATAGTGTGAGAACAGTCCTTATGCTGAGCTCTTCTTTCTTCTGGGAAAGGAGCTCAGAGCTAAATACAAGGTGGAATAGATTGTTTAGTGTAAGTAGTTTCAAGGAACAATTCAAGATGAAGTGACCCATTAACACCTCTCCAGTCATAGGGGGGAAAGGAGAGAGAGAGGGGAAAGCTGAGGGTTGAGGTGGATTAGTGGGTTATAGATTGCTGTAATATGCCAGACTGTCTCTGTTCAGTCCATAATTTTTGATGTTTAGCAAAGTTATGAATTTAAGCACCCAGGCTCATCTGTTGAAGGTGATGTGCAGTTTTAATTTGAGGATGAGAACTGAGAGGTCAGATTCAGAGTGAGCACTTAGTGAAAAGTGTTCACCTCCAAGTGATAGGGTGTTTTTGTCCTTTATAGTGTTTTTGTGTGAGATAATTTGAGAGCGTAGTGATTGTCTGGGGAGAATTTTTATATGCTAGTCATGCTCAGGTAGATTTCTTTTGTTTGGAGGTGCTTGGAAACTTTTCCCTTTAGCTTTTGGGGTTAATATTTCGCAGCACACTTCCTTCTTGGCTGGTGTACCGCACCACAGGACTTTCTAAAAACAGTGATGTGCTATTTCTCATGCAGCCAACAATGCTGAGAATAGAATCATGATCCTTCAGCTGAAGTTCTCTCTGTTAGGCCTCTGTATTCAAACCACTGTATAAACTAAAAGCCTGGTTCTTGTCTCATTTGCAAACATTTTGAGCCTGATGTTATTTTAGTCTGTGACACATACTCACAAAAACAACACACAAACTGCTGCTCCTAGTAGGAATTCCTCTTCACATAATAGGTAATTGGGATGGGGAGGAGGAAAGTTCATATATGCCCTGATTTTCAGAAGTGAAAAGCAGCTGCCAATCCCACAGAAGGCAATGGGAGCTGCTGGGTATAAGGCAGGTTTGAGAATCAGACCAATACTGTAGAAACCTTAATGGCTTGATTTGCAGACGTGCTGAGCACCCGCCAGCTGAAGACAATGGGAAGCTGGAGGTGCTCAGCACCTCTGAAAATAATCAGGGTATGGAGGCCTAGAACACCCACCCTTCTACACACTTATATAGTACTGTACATGCCAACAAGTAAGGGACTACCCTCATGGAAACATACTCCACATCCTCAACACTCACTCTTATGTATATTAACTACAGTGCTAATTTATTGATCTACAATGTTGCACAATGTATAGCATCCGCTATATTGCACTACACCTCATAATAATTTAAAGTATTGATGAAAATTCTGATATTGGGTGCATACTAGCATCTGGTAGAGTCCCTTGGAGAACAGAAAATCACCACATTATTTTCCATTTCACATAGCACAACATATTAGAAAAGTTTTGAGTCATGCATGAAAAAAAATAAGAGAGAGAAGTTTCTCTTCTACCGGGACATCAAGATCAGAAACTTCTCCTGTGTTTTCACTCCAACACCTTCTCTAAAAGTCTCTCAACATTCCCAGTCATTCATCTGTTAAGGTAAATGACTTCAGAACTCTTTAGCGCCCTCTAAGATTCAAGACCAAATTGTACCAGAAAGATCCTGACAGTACAGCTGTTTGCCAATTACTTGAATTATTTCTAGGCACTTTGGCACATCTCAAGATGAAATGAAAATCTTTCAGTCTGCACCACTGAGGGATTTATTATTTCACAATGCTTCCACATATAACATAATGAGAATAAAAGCTTCTCTGCTTCGCAGATCTTAGCTAAGGTATCATAAGGCATAGAGAATAACATCCCTTTCTTTCTGAAGGAACCTACTGATTTTTTAAAAGGCAAGGAGAAAGATGGTAACATTAGACAAAGAAAGCTATTTTCATTGATTTTTTTAAAAAAACTTCTCTAAATTTGAGCACACAAGAGATTTTAGGATTAAAAAATACACACATCTGTGCTGAGACATGGAACCTCTAAGGTGCTTCATTATTGGCATTTAAAGCTAGTTTCATGAAACACCTGGCCTTGAGTAAGCAGTGTGATCAGAGAGTGTCAGCAGGCTGGACAGATTTTAAATGGAAGAGCATTACACATTCAAAAGCCATTTTCAAGCTAATAACAGCAATATCTGCAAAACCGTAACAATAATGTAAACATCCCAAAACACATTATTAACAAAGCTGGTGCATCTTAGTAGATCGTTCAATATCCTTCTCAACCTGTTTTGTTTCAGAAAGACTATATTTTTATCCTCACTTTATTTTTATAATATTATGTACTGCTGATAGCCTTATCTATCATTTATTATTCCCAGTTTCTTCTCCATTTCCTCTTCTAATTTGTATTATTGCCTCTCCACAAGTGCCTACAGCAGTATTCACTGAAATCACTAACCATTGCTCAGAGTTCTCCCCTTTTTAGCATGACTTCGAGGACAGAAATCTTTGCCTGAAGCTTACTTTGGGAGGGGTGGGCGGGGAGGCAGAGGGGGAGGAAATCGCTGCTGGTTGCTTTGTTTGCAATTCTCATTTGGCTAGCACTTGCAGAAATTGAACTGAACTTTCTTCAGTGTTACTGCAGCTGCAAGGTAATTGCCCAAAGTTGCGGGAGCCAATAAGGATTGATTTTCCTTTTCGCTTTTTGCAAATGCTACAAAAGAGCCTGATAAGTCAGTTATGGCTCATATACTTCTCACTAGGCACAGATGGAACTTGCTCTGAGTTCATTAATAACACCTTACTTCTACATGATGACTTTCATCCCAAGATTAAAATGTGCTTGTCAACGATGGGCATTAACCCCATTTCACGGGTGGAAAGAGGGAAGTGCAGGAAGATGAATTGATTTGCCTAAGGTTGCACAAAGAATGAGGAGCAGAGTTGAGTCTAAATAAGCTTCTATTTTCTACCTGCAATTTTGTGGTCATAACTAGCGTCATTTGATGTCGAAATACCTGAGGCCCAGACTGAATTGAGCATTATGCAGCCAGACAGGGGAGTAAGACCTCATATATACACATACTCTCCTACATGGTCACATTGTGGTCCTAGGCAGAGTCAGGGGGATAAAATAGGGAGAGAACACCCAATACTTTCCTTCCTGAGTAGGTGGACAGGGAATTGAGCTGCATCCTTTTCAGGGCTCAGCCCTGGAGTGAGGTGGGTTTTGAGGATCAGGGAAGGAATTGTGACTGCATTGCTTTTTGTTCACTTTTCCATAAACACTTTTCAGTAGCACAAATGTGTATTTGTTGCAAATGTGTAGTGGTGAACAAGCCAGCATAACCATGTGCAAATACTTACATTGCTACCAGCTGAAGTCACTTCACAATCATTTATATGCTCGCTTTGTGTGTTTGGTTATGGTGGTGTTGGAATACTAGGAAAGAACAGGAGATTTTTAGAAACTTTGGTATTCTGAAGCAATACCAAAAATCATCATGAGCAATAGCGAGGAGAGGAGTGAATGCTTGAGCACTAGAATGGATCTTTGCCTGAAGACAATTTGCACATGCTACAGCCTAAAGATCATGGAACAAAGGATCTGCTGTGCGGTCAAAAACTGAAGGCGGGATATCAGAATTCACAGGTAACTTTCCTATGCAATCACCTCTACACGTGGGACAGGGCAACATCTATGGTCCTGTGGCCACATGGGCACCCACCATGTAACATCAAAAGGCTACTGCCAGCAAGAATGACCATCATAACCGTATTCCTTCAAGGAAAAACAAAGGGCAAATAAGCACAAAGGCCAGTCGAGGAGGAAGTGGGGTCACTTAAGGAAGCAGCCACAAGGTGCATAACATCAGCAACATGGTGGCAATGGTAGACTCTTGCTGTTCTGCTGCATTTGATTGGAAGTGGGCAAGTCAAGAATGAGGATCACCATTGTTTCTCTTTTTTAGGTGGAAAAAAAAAAGTCTGCTGTATTTTTGTAGCAGATCACCACTCTGGCATGGGCAGAAGTACTGAGTTGTGAGGATGAAGCTGCATTTGTGGTGCTCATGTTAGAAGTGACCATTGTCTTCTGCCAAAATCTCTCTTTGATGTTCACTTTTTTCTTTCCATAGAACAATACATTGACCATCTCCAGAAATAATTCAGTATTCAAATAATCTTCATAATTAACATTATCTACCAGAGCAGTGGTTCTCAGCCTTTTCCATACAGTGATCATGTATTAAAACAACAAAAGTTTGTGGACCCCCCTTCCCACCTAACTATAAAGAAAGAGGGTGGTCATGATCCCTCAAGTCATTTGTTATCTCCAGGACTCTCACAATCCACCTACCAGTGAAAATTCCAGTTATCTGACAGACAAAAACTCTAGAACAGATTTTAATTTTCTCTGTCAATTTTTTACCACACTGACTGCAAACTATATATCCACAAACCCTTGTTTTTCCAGAGCTCCAAAAACATGGATTTATTTATTACAGCACTTTGTTCATTTTGATTAGGCTCAGACCTTAGCTGATCGCCTACACCTCTGTCATTAATCTAGTTTAGAAAACATGATGAATATTGCACTCACAGCTAAGTAAAATGAACACCAGCCTTCACACCACAGCTGGATTTCTGTTCTTGGCAAGATGGCATGGCATTCTGAGAAACAAATTGTCTTTCCTGTTGGCAAATCACTCCCCAATCTATCCAATTCTGAGTCCTCTTCAAGCTCTAGCATCTTCTCTCTTGGAATGCATAGAACACTAATTCCAGATAGACATTCTTTTTGTAAGTTGTTTTTATGCAGTATTTTTAGCCTTCTGAAACAGGAGCTGTTCCTCATTATGAGTCATTTAAAACATCCGTTTTAGCCTTATAGGGTATGTCTACATTGCAGCTGGGAGGCATGCAGCATGGATAGACGTACTCCTGCTAGCTCTGCTCAAGCTAGCTTGCTAAAAATAGGACTGTGAACGTTACAGCACTGCAGGTGTCTTGGGCTAGCTGCCTGACCTTGGACCCAGGAAACAAGGAGGGCTTGAACTTGGATAGCTAGCTTAAGCTGCTGCCAATGCTGCAGCCTCCATACTGCTACGTCAGCATGTTAGCTTGAGCTGAGCTAGTGTGTGTCTGTCTACCCATACTGTGAATCACACCTCCCAGGTGCAGTGAAGACACACCCATAAAAAACGTTGCACCATGTTTTCTAAGGTTGGTGCTTAAGCTGAACTCACAGAATATGCACATAATGTTACTGTTTACCTAACACATGCATTTATGTATGAAAAGGAGTACTGTACACACATGCATTTGTGCTCCAATCAGATGAGTGTGTATATTTTGCTGGGGCAAGTTTGCGCACCAACTTTGAAAATCTGGTCCATTATGTCCAGATCTCTAGGTGGTTAGTCTTTTCTCCATAAATGTGCAATTTTCTCTGGCTAACAGTAATGAGTTGGACTCTTTTTATTCCTGTCATCAGTCTTTATAAAGGGTCAGTGTTGCCTTGAAAACCAATGAAGCAATAGCTAGCATAACCTATTTGTATGTTATGTGTCCCCCTCTGGGCCCAGTACACAGAGGATAATAGTCTGTTAACAGCTCCTGAGCTAGAGAGCTTTGTTCCTTAGTTCAAGCTGTAGTAACCCAGGCCTTCAGCTTTGTAGGTCCCCAGTTCACTCCCTGGAATGTCATCCAAGATGGTGGGCATCACACTAGTGCTGACCTATTTCTGTGGTGAGGGGGATGAGATTTCCCTGGGTATGAATCTCATTTATGCTAAGGCACCTTTATACTGCTCTGATAAAGGAGATAAAGTTGGCATCCATTACATATGCCCTTTAGGATCTCTTGCCACTGCCAGAGAAGTGAAAAGGGGCCTTAGTTCAAATGACAATCAGATCCTCTCTGGCCTAGGAACCATCTGAAGGGCTGAGCTTGCACAAATAATAGAAAATAAAATTAATATACAAAGGACCTCCTTATATCTCCTCTGCCACAGTCAAGCAGAATTGTTACACATACAAGGTCTTCTCAGTGTTTTCCATTCCACAGATCCCTAGTTTGTGATAGCTCATACCTCACTCTATGTGTCCCTTCTTCCCTCCTTCCACCCTGCTGGAACAGGTGCAACCAACCAACTGCAGCATGCCTGTATCATCAGTTGTTTCTCGGAGATGGTTTATAGAAATCATTTCCATTTAGACTAAAGAACAGAAGGAAGTTCCGCAAATAAAATAAGACTGTCTGGTCCAACATGTATGACACTTAAAAAATATATATGTTAATTCCACTGTCCTAACTGCTCACCACTTCGTCAATTTACTTAATTCTCTCCTTCACAAGAATTTGTTTTTGGTATCTCTTGATTTAATTTAAACCGTTTGCTTCAGTTGCAATCCCTGTTTTGTTTGAAGAGGATTTAGCCAAGTTTCCTAGTGACTATTTTTTTCTTGTTTGCAAAATTATATCCCTAAAATCTGCTCCCTTTATCTCTGTTAAAAAATGTCTATTAGCTTTAAGTCTTTGGGTTCCCTTCCTGTCTCTTCCTTCCACACTTTTCCTCTCTGCATTCCTTGCACCTCCAAAATGTTTAACCCATTTTCTCTCTGTTAAATAGGACAATTTTGTGCAACAGAATTCTGGACCAGGGGAATCAAAATCTCCATGCTTGATTGTTGTAACACATTGTGCCTAAGAATGAAACCACATAAACTGAAAGAGCACCATTTACAGCCTGCCTGTTAAACAAGAGAGGTCTCTGAGAACACAACACCCCAGAGCTCAGATAACTACAACATACAGTTTGAGGTCCTGCTTTGGATCTTTAAAGCTCTAAATGAGTTGGGCCCATGCTATCTTAATGACTGCCCCTCCCTTCAGCACCAAGACCTGCTATGTCAGCAGCACTCTTGATAAACAATGTAACCCAGTGTTAGAAGAGTGGTGCCTGGCCCACAGCTGTGAAACTGCTCCCCTATGGCTAAGAATGACCACAAAACGTACTTGTCTTCAGAATGAAATGCAAGACCCTTTCCCTCAATGCATCTTTCCCACAATAACAGTGATGATGAGAGTAATAACCTCACCTCTAACTGTGCTGGGGAAAGAGGGAGAGCATCTATGTTCATGTTACCTGTTGGAGAAATCTTTAAAAGATAGTACAGCAAGGAAGGCAGTACATATATGTGAATAAATATCTGGATCCCTACTGAAGATTCCGGGGTTATTCATTTTCCCCTGAAGAAACCCAGAAATGGGAGATTGTAGCAGGGTGTTGGCTCCCCTATTTCCTTCAGAAGTCAGCACATGGAAAGTATGCATGCAGGTATGTGAGGATAAAAAGTGTATTGCTTTTGGCGGGGAGGTAGTCGACTATGAAGATGGAAAAGGGGCACCATGAGGCCTCAATCTTGGGATCCTCTGAGCTATTGTTTTTCTTTTGTTCTATTCTCTTGCTTAAGTCCTCTTGCATATGTGTGTTTGTTGCCTACATGCCCCATACTATGGTGGAATTTTATGTATCGTTTGAGCCCTATTATGGATAAGACATGCCCCACCCCCAATCCCTCAGTGGATTTAGTGTCCTCGTAATAATAGAACATTAAATAATTCTCCTGTCTCTGTCTAGCTGATCTGAGGAAGGAGATGGGGGCTGTTGTGTCTCCCTGTTGGTATGTCCCATCCCTTCACACTCTGGTAGCATGTCTAGTGAACTGGAGCCCATGGCAGCTAAGGCTTCAGAGTAAGACTCCTGAGTAGCAGCTCTCTGATCCATTTGGGATTTGGAAAGAAGAATAAATGCTAGGCTGGATTTGCTAGAGTTAGATGTTCTGACTTGTAAAATTACTAGAATCAGAGCTCCATTCAAGTTCAAGTAAGAAATTGAATGCCAATGGACACGATGAAATCTGATTCTGGAAAGCCAGAGCAGTTATTTTAGCTTTAACAGAATAAAGAGTGAAATTGAGATTGTAGCCTTTAGTCCTTGGACTGAGCTAAACAGAGAAAAGAATAACCTGTATATTCCAGGGATACGTGAGGCAATTGTGGTCACCACATCCTGATTTGATCAGTACATTCCCAAGAAAAGGTTTAAGTAGCTATGCCTTTCTGTATCCTCTTTCTCTGTTTGTAACCTTTTATACCCCCTCCCTCCCTTAGTTTTTCCACCTAGTTAAACCCTTCAAAACAAGCACTCTTGAATACCTTTAAACAAAAGCAAAAAAAAAAAAAAGACATCCCCCCCCAAAATAATCTCAGAACTAACATGTTGCTTGCCAGCATGGTGCACTCTGCTTGTATCTAGCATTCCTCTAGATAGCAAGCTCTTCAGAGAAAGTACTGTCTCTTATTCTATGTTTGGCAAGTGTGTAGTACAATGAGGCCCTGGTCTCAGTTGGTCCCTAGCTTCTAGCACAAGAAACATGATAAAGGAACAAAGAAAATGATCTATTTCCAGAAAGACTTGAGAAAGATGTCTTTGTTACAAAAGCTAAACTTGCAATTAAGTTAAAGGAGTCAATGAATAACAATTCTCAAACTGCAGAGATAAAGTGGAAATTTAAACAGATTGACTGGTATATCTCAGATACCTTGCGCCACTCTGGTGATGTAAAATAGCCTTAGTGGTACCAATAAATCTAACTGAGAATCTTAACTTGGCCAAGAAAAGCCCTCTTTTTACCATACTGATTCAAGTGAAGATTTCACATTCTATGACTGCTTTTGTTTGGGAATTTTCTCAGTAAAAAAAGTTTAATGACTTTTGGTGGAATGACCTTTAATTTGTTGTATCTAAATTAATAGGAGGGGTAGATGGCTCATTAATTTTGGCAAGAAGTGGCAATGTGTTGGGACTGATGCATGTATTGTAGCAATGGAAGGACTATAGCTGGCAGAAGTGAATGAGAGAAGAGTGGTTTGCATTCACTCTCAGAGTGTGGGGTGGAGTTGTGGCAATGAGGTTCAGGAAAAGTGCTGCAGTGGGCAGTGGCAGATATGTGACATTAAGATCCAGGAAGGATTTTACTGTGGGTGAGGGAAAAGAACAGTAGAGATTACCAAAAACCTGGATCTCCTGAAAGGCGGAGAGTATACGAATGGTTGGAAAATTTCCACTGAAGCAGCATAATATCAGAAAATGCCATTTTTATTAAACCAAAGTGTCTGGCAAAACTGCAGCAATTTTGATGAAATTTCATTAAAAAAAATTAGTAAAAACTTTTTGAAAATGCTGAACTGCCCTGTTTTGACATTTACAATTTTGCATTTAAACATGACCTTTCATGCCAAAATGTACTTTTTTAAATAAAAAGAACTTTAAAAATACAAAAGGGTCAGAACTGAAGCAATATGTTTTAAATTTACTGAAATGAAATATTTCAACTGAAGCAAAACAAGAACATTTTTGGAATTTTGTTGCATGAAAAATTTCAAAATTTTGGCTTTTTGTCACAATTTGGGCCAAAAGTATTTTTTTTAATCTTGAACTTTTTCACAACATGGAAAATCTGTTTTCCAATGAGTTCTCTGGATTCTGCCCATGTTAAAGGTATCTTAGGGTATGTCTACATCTACAATTTTGCAGCTCTGGTTGTTACAGCTGTGTTAGTACAGCTGTATAGGGCCAGCGCTGCAGAGAGGCCACACTAACAGCAACCAGCGCTGCAAGTGGTGTTAAATGTGGCCACACTGCAGCGCTGTTGGGAGTGGTGCATTGTGGGCGGCTATCCCACAGAGCACCTCGTCCCATATCGGCGCTGTGGCTTGTGGGAAGGGGAAGGAAGTGTGATTGTCTTTCCGCTTCCTGTTCCTGTTCCAACGCCCCGTGGTGCTTTGGTACACATTCGGAGCAGTGTGGCAGCATTGTGATTGTACAGCGCTTTTTCTGCGATTTTTTTTATAAATGGATCCTGAGCAGCTGACGACCTTATTGATGAATGTTGCCAGCACATCGCGCTTGACAGTGGAGCTATTCCTTCAGCTGCAAAATGAGAGTGAGAGTGACAGTGACAGTGACAGTGACAGTGAGGAGTCAGACGATGATATTGAATCGCCTCACTGTGAAGACAGTACATTGCTTGTAGCAGTAACAGACATGCTTAGCTCCATGGACCGGCGCGTTTGGGCTCGGGAAACCAGCACTCAGTGGTGGGATCAAATCGTCCTGCAATCCTGGGATGACTAGCAGTGGCTGCAGAACTTTCGGATGAGAAAAGCCACTTTCACGGCACTGTGTGCTGAGCTCGCCTCTACCCTGCGGCGCAGGGACACGAGATTTAGAGCTGCCCTGCCTGTGGAGAAGCAGGTGGCTATTGCAATCTGGAAGCTGGCAACTCCAGACTGCTTCAGATCGGTGGCGAACCAGTTTGGAGTGGGAAAGTCTACCGTTGGAATGGTGCTGATGCAAGTTTGCAGGGCCATTAATCGCACCCTGCTAAGAAGAACCGTGACTCTTGGGAACGTGCAGGACATTGTAGATGGCTTTGCAGAAATGGTGTTCCCTAACTGTGGAGGGGCAATAGATGGGACTCATATTCCTATTCTGTCACCACCCCACCTGGCATCAGAGTATGTTAATCGCAAGGGGTATTTCTCCGTGGTTCTGCAAGCGCTTGTGGATCACCGTGGGCGTTTCACTGACATTTACTCAGGATGGCCTGGAAAGGTGCACGAAGCACGCATATTTTGGAACAGTGCCCTGTTCAGGAGGCTGAGGGCCGGGACTTTTTTCCCAGACCGCAAGATCACAGTAGGGGACGTGGAAATGCCCACTGTGATCCTTGGAGACCCCGCTTACTCCTTAATGCCATGGCTCATGAAACCGTATACAGGGAAGCTTGACAGGAGCAAGGACCGGTTCAACTACAGGCTGAGCTGGTGCAGAATGACTGTGGAGTGTGCTTGTGGCCGTTTGAAAGCTCGCTGGCGCTGTCTTTATGGGAAGCTAGATTTGATGGAAAGCAGTATCACCGCAGTTATTTCCGCGTGCTGCACCCTCCATAATATTTGTGAAGGGAAGGGTGAAAGATTCAGTGAGGAATGGACCTCCGAGGTTCGAGGAAGGTGAGTTTGCTCAGCCAGAGAGCAGGGCTAATAGGGAGGCCCAAGAAAGGGCTTCAAAGATTAGGGATGCTTTAAGGGAGCAATTTGATGCTGAGAGCCAACAGTAATGTTTGATGCATTTGATGTGCTTTGCTTTACCTTGCTGTGTAATATTTCCCACTTCCAGCAACAATAAAACGTAGTGAAAGAAATAAAAAGAAAAAACTTTATTCAACAAACAGTACATAACAGGCAAGGGGGTAGGGGTGGTGGACTGTACATTTACAGGTTTTAATATGTCCTATTTTGATCAATATTCCCTGTCTGCTGCACTTCAGCAATACTATGCTGCAGAACAGTGGGGGTGGAGTGAACAGGGTAAGAATTATAGTTATCAGGGCTGGTAGGTGATCTTATAGGTGTTGGGGGCAGCTGGGGATAATATGGAACTGGCTGCTGGAGAAAGCTGTTTTGTGGAAAGACTGGGGAACAAGGAAGAGGTCTTTGGGAGGGCTGTGGGTTACCATGGTACATATTTGTCTGCATGGCTACAAGAGACTCGAAAGACTCAGTTTGGCGAGACAGGAGGCTTATCATCTGCTTTGTGGTTTTTTTGGCAGACAATTCCTTTCTCCTGCTTTCTGTTTGCCTCCATTCATGTACACTCTTTCTCCATTCATGTACACTCTTTCTCCAGTCCTGTACACTGCTTCTCCATTCATACATCTTCTCTCTCCATTCCTCTGTATTCCTACTTTCTCTGTTGTAGTGGCTTATAACAGACTTGATCAATTCCTCTTTTGATTTCCTAGGATTCCGTCTCAAGTTCTGCAACCTATGTGAGGCCGGTGATACGGTTGCAGTAGTCAAGGTCCCTAGAAAACAGAGATAGAACCATGTAATACACAGAGGCATCATTGTTTATTATCACAGTTTGAAGGACTTTTGAGACTTTTGGTAGCATCCTTCTCACATACCTCACATAACACAGAGAGGGCAGGCAAGCTAAGTCATGGCGAGAAATGGGGTGAGTGGTTTAGCCCCGATTTCCCCTTGGGAGTGGGAATTGACCACTGGGTCACTGGGGTTTATCAGCAATGGGTACAGGGGGTAGCTGGTGTCCTGAAGAAGGGACAGTAGTGAACAGGAAGGTGGTGAGCTAACTGCTTGGGGGGCGGGTTTCTTTGGTCCGCATTCACGCCGCCCTGACGGTGAGGGGGGGGTGGAAATGCGGTGCTGGATGCCTGCTTGGAGGGGGGGGTCGGGGAACACCAGAGCACACCACGGGGCTGGGTGCCTGCTTGGAGGGGGGTCGGGGAACACCAGAGCACACTGCGTGGCTGGATGCCTGCTTGGAAGGGGGGGTCGGGGAACACCAGAGCACACCGCGGGGCTTGGTGCCTGCTTGGAGGGGGATCGGGGAACACCAGAGAACACCGCGGGGCTGGGTGCCTGCTTGGAGGGGGGTCGGGGAACACCAGAGCACACCGCATGGCTGGATGCCTGCTTGGAGGGGGAGGTTGGGGAACACCAGAGCACAACGCGGGGAAGGATACCTGCTTGGAGGGAGGTCGGGGAACACCAGAGAATACATTGCGGGGCTGGGTGCCTGCTTGGAGGGGGGTCGGGGAACACCAGAGCACACCGCGTGGCTGGGTGCCTGCTTGGAGGGGGGGTCGGGGAACACCAGAGCACAATGCGGGGAAGGATACCTGCTTGGAGGGGGGTCGGGGGACACCAGAGCATACCGCGGGGCTGGGTGCCTGCTTGGAGGGGGGGGTCGGGGAACACCAGAGCACACCGCGGGGCTGGATGCCTGCTTGTATGGGGGTCGGGGAACACCAGAGCACACCGCGGGGCTGGATGCCTGCTTGGAGGGGGGTGGGGAACACCGGAGCACAACGCGGGGAAGGATACCTGCTTGGAGGGGGGGCCGGGGAACACCGGAGCATGCCACATGGCTGCCTACATGCTGGGAGGGGGGGTGGGAAACACGGGAGCACACCGCGGGGCTGCCTACGTGCTGGGAAGGGGGTGGGGGGGAAAACAGAGCGCAAAGGGCTGTGGAACCGCGAATCTGGCGCCCTGCACTCAATTACCCCTAAACTCTCAACAGGGTTTCCTACTGCCAGACATATCACTGCTGTGTGTTACCTGGGAAGAGAGGGAGGGTCTTCTACAGGAATGTGGATACCGCCCTGGCCCCTATGCAGCTTGCCTGTGTGCAGCCATGGTCCCCCCACCCCTCGCTGCACAGTGGATCGGACGAGTTAGCCTGACCGGGACAGGGACCATGGTGGCTCTCCCAATCAATTTGAGAAAGCAAATTGCAAACGCTCTTGATAGATCAAATCAATGGGCTATTCCACGTTTAGGCATGCATGCAGGCAGCCATAACCAAAATCCTCCTCTCCCAAAACATAGAAATCTACTTACCCCGAGCACGATCCTCAGCTTCCTCCTCAACATCAGCTTCCAGCTGCTGCGACTGGCTAGCCTCCTCCGGGCTTGAGAAGAGATCCTGGCTGCATGTGTCCTGGGACTTCGGGGTGTCTCCCTCCACGCCAGTAGCCTCACTGTCTCCGTCCTCTACAACATCCCCCACTGCTCCCTGCTCTGAACTCTCCATCGTGCTCCTAGGATTCGCAGTGGGGTCACACCCAAGTATGGCATCCAGCTCCTTGTAAAACCGGCAGGTTGTGGGGGCAGCTCCTGAGCAGCGATTTCCCTCACGGGCTTTGCAGTAAGCACTCCTCAGCTCTTTAATTTTTACCCTGCACTGCAAGGCGTCCCGTTCATGGCCCCTTCTCATCAAGGACTGCGATATCTGCCCATAGGTATCATAATTTCTCCTTCTGGAGCGCAGCTGTGTTTGCACAGCCTCCTCTCCCCAAACACTAATGAGGTCCTGCAGCTCTGCATTGGTCCATGCTGGGGCTCGTTTGGTGCATGGAGGCATGGTCGCTGAGTGATTGATAAATTAATTGCACTCCACACCTGGCTGAGCAAACAGGAAGGGGATTTTTAAATTTCCTGGGGCATTTAAAGGAGGGGTCAGGTGAGCACAGGGCAGTGGAGTTTGCTTGATTACCAGAGAGGCTTCTTCAGGTATGCTGGGATACCTGCTTATGCCATGGAGGTCAACAAAAACGCTGGTGAGTGTCTACACCTGATGACCAGCGCTGGTGATCCAACGCTGGATCCTCTACACCCGAGGCTCGACCGGGTGTACGACCAGCGCTGCAAACAGGGAGTTGCAGCGTTGGCAGTGCCGTGCAGGTGTGTACACATCCTAAGTTGCAGCGCTGTAACCCCCTCACCAGCGCTGCAACTCTGTAGTGTAGACAAGCCCTTATTATATCTATATGTTGTTAGACCTTGTGATAGGGCAGTGTGTCACACCCATGCCTCTTCCATAAACACAGACCAGTCTGAGACCTTCTTGCTTGTAAACACCACTGTGTTACACAGAAGTGTCTCCACACCTTCATATATTGTATCTCAACTTTCTAATCCCTTCTCCAAAAAGAGGGTGTGTGTGTTGGGGGGAGATATTGTGTCTCTACTCAGAGAACTTCCTTTGTCAAGCTCTCCTAGCCTTCTGTTTCTTTCTTTGTCTTTGCCCTGAGCACTCCTTCTTCTGCCCTTTTGTACAAGTTCCCTGTTAATGGGCTAATTGGCTCATTGACTCACTAGCCCCAGTATGGCCTGGTAATCAGATACACCTCTGTCAGTTAGACCTTCTCCAGGAGAGCCTAATTAGCACTAATAGTGACTAGAGTGCTGGTCAAGTGCTAGCTCTTGGCACTCTGTCACAAACCCATCTTTCTCATGCTCTTACATTCATACACTACTTAGCCAGTTCATCTCAGACTCTCTGACACTTAAATGCTTTATTGCATTTTTGATAACTAGACAGACAGTTCTGGAAAAAGTCACAAACATTTAAAATGTTCACTGATCTATATAACTGAAAAGCAGCTTGGCCAAATATTGCTTGAACTTTCCCAAGGGAAAAAAATTCCTCTGGACTGAAACAAAAAACCCAAAACATGAGTATCTTCAATCAAAAAGGAGTTTTACTGAGAAAGTTACAGGGTAGAAGGAAATGGGTTTTATAATAAGAGGATGATAACAACCTTGACTGTGGAGAGGCACCAATGATTCTGTAATACGTGTGTATGTTTGTGTGTGTGTGTGTGAGAGAGAGAGAGAGAAAGTAATTACACATACATTTGTCTAAGAATGGGTATCCAAGGCAGTAGAGCTGTGCATTACTTGTAACTTTTTTCTTTCCCGTGATCAGAATCATATTGTCTAACATATATATGAGCAGAAAAAAAACCCCAAACCTGTTGATCTCCAAAATAACAAGGTTCATATAGTCCAAATTTTATGAGAGCTGTGTGATCTAGGGGGATTTAGTACAGGGCTCTAAATCGAGAATTCACTTACTCCTTATTCTGTCACTTATTTGAAATGTGGCTTTGGGCAAGTTACAGGTTAAGCTCTTTTTGTATTTCAGCTCAGTCTGTAAAATAGGACTTTTACCGTAGTTCATAAAAGTGCAATGAGAAGTAAGGCCCAAACATTCTGTAGCAAACCCCCATTGCTTTAATGGGTGCAGGATCGGGTACTACATCACATAAGAGAAGGTTACTCACCTTGTGCAGTAACTGAAGTTCTTCAAGATGGTTGTCCCTGTGGGTGCTCCACTTTGGGTGTCTTGACGCCCTGCGCTTCTGATGGGAAATTTCTGGTAGCAGTGCTTGGTTGGGCTGCTCTTGCGCTGTAGCCGTCTTGCTCCATACTGAGCAGTTACATAGCGGTGTGCAGACAACCATCCCCCTGTTCCTTCTCTACCTCAGAGAATTGGTCTGAAACGCTGAAGTAGAGGGGATGAGAGAGGGGAGTGGAGCACCCACAGGGAAAACCGTCTGGAAGAACCTTTGTTACTGCACAAGGTGAGTAACCGTCTCTTCTTCGAGGAGTGTCCCTCTGGATACTCCACTTTAGGTGACTGTTGAGCAGGGCCCCTGTCATAGTATAATTCCCAAATCTGGACCTTAGCATCCAAAATATGGGTACTAGCATGAATTCCCCTAAGCTTAATTACCAGCTTAGATCTGATAGGCTGCCACCAATCAGGATTCTGAGTACCTGATAAACTCTGGTCTCCCCAAACCTTCCCTGGGGACCTCAAGACCCAAATTCCTTGAGTCTCACAACAAAGGGAAATAAACCATTCCCTCCCCCCTCTTTCCCTCCTCCCAGATCTTTCCCGCCCTGGGTACACTAGGAGATCACCGTGATTCGATTCCTTGAATCACCACACAGAGAGGAATGATACCTTCCCCCAGAGGCCATCCAGATTCAAGCTCCGTGAATCTAAAACAAAGGGATTCCACCCTTCCCCCCCATTTCTCCTTCCCTGTTAAGTACAGACTCAATTCCCTTGAGCCTCAACAAGGGGAAAAAATCAGGCAGGTCTTAAAAGCAAAACTTTTAATAAAAAGAAAGGAAAAATAAAAGGTCTATCTCTGCAATTTAGATGGTAAAAAGTTACAGGGTTTTTCAGCTTATAGACAATAGAAAGAGAGATTTCTCCAGCAGAAATACAATTTAAAATACTTTCACCCAAATACACATTAAAACTCTACTAGCCAGATACACAGTTGCAAATACAGAAAAACAATCAAAAAGACTAAACTGTCTTTCTACTTTTGTACTTACAAAATTGGAACAGAAGATTAGAGAGCCTGTAGGTATGTGTGGTCACTCTCAGAGCCTAGAGAGAACAAAGCAAAACCCAAAAACTACAAACAAAGGCTTCCCTCTACCTAGATTTGAAAGTATCTTGTTTCCTGATTGGTCCTCTGGTCAGGTGTTTGGGTCCCTGTTTGTTAACCCTTTACAGGTAAAAGAGACATTAACCCTTAACTATCTGTTTATGACAGCCCCCCAGTGGACAAGAGGGGCTTCGGAGTTGGTTTGTTGATGGTGGATAGCATTATAAGTCCACAGTGAGTATCTAATGCTGATTGTTGCTCTAAAGCATAGTGTTTAGTGAAAGTATAGATTCATGCCCAGGTAGTTACTTTACAAATGTCAGTAATAGGTACATTATTGAGAAAGGTCACAGTTGCTGCCAGCGCTCTGGTGGAGTATGTGCAAATTCCTGGTGGAAGTTGTGGATTGTTTTGGTAGCACAAATGGATACATCCAGATATCCATTTGGATAGTCTCTGTTTTGAGATAGTTTGATCCATCGAGCATTCTGTTACTGAAACAAATAGTCAAGGTGATTTTCTAAATGTTTTTGTTCTTTCAGTGTAGAAGCTAATGCTCTGCAAACATACAGTGTGTGGAGTGAGGCCTCCCTCCCGTCTGCACATGACTTTTGAAAAAATACAGATAAGTAAATGGGTTGATTTAAATGAAAGGGGGAGGTGACCTTGGGTATGAACTTAGGATGCAGTCATAGGATTACTTTATTTTTAAATAATGTTGTATACGGTGGGTGTACCATTAGGGCGCCTAATTCTCCCACTCATCTTGAAGATGAGATGCCAATGAGGAAGGCCATCTTCATGGATAACTGCAACAAAGAACAAGTGCAAGGGATTCAGATGGTTTTCTCATGAATCCGTATAGAACAAGGTTGAGTTCCCACATGGGTGTAGGGTTTCTTAGTGTGGGATGAATGTTTTCAATGCCTTTAAGGAAGTGTTTAATTGTTGGGTGAGCAAACATAGTAACCCCGTCCACCTTGTCATGGAAGGAAGTAATAACAGCCAAATGTACTCTGATGGAGCTTGTGGATAGCCCCAGCTGTTAAGTCCTAATAAATAGTGGAGGATCCACGGTAGAGGAAATGACTATGGTAAGATCTGTTTGTCCTGACACCAGGTGAAGAATCATGTGCACTTGTGGATATATGTCTTTCTTGTGCTTAGTCTCCAACTGTTCAGTAATATATCTGTTACTTCCTCAGAACAGACCCTCTCGACCCCAGTCAGCCATGGAGTAACCAGGCCTTGAGGTGGAGTACTGTGCAGTTGGGGTGACAGACACATCCTGCACCCTGTGATGGAAGGTGAGGTACCAAGGGAAGAGTTCGAGGCAGTTTCACTGTCATCTGACACAGGTATGAGAACTATATTTTTCTGGACACAACGAGAATTACCCTGGACTTGTCCTGCCTGATCTTGTGAATGACTCAGCTTAGGAATGGAGTTAGAGGAAATACATACATCAGTGGTGCCTCTCATTTGAGTTGCCTAGGGAGTGGTGTCCCAGTCCTGCTCTGGAGCAATATTGTGAGCATTTGGCATTCTGAGCTGTTGCAAATAGATCTATGGTGGGGAATCCCCATAGTTTGAATATGGATTTGAGAATTCCTGGATCCATCTCCCATTTGTGGGTTTCTGAAAAATCCCTGCTTAGTAGATGTGCTGTTGTATCTGACAACCCAGCAGATATCTCTATGTTGTTGGTGATGCATCAGTTCCAAAGGCGTATTGCATCTGTACATAGAGAGTTTGATCATGCTCCCCCTTGGTGGTATATGAAAAATATGCATGGTATATTGTCTGTGACGATCTTGATGGCATTGTTCTTAATTAGAGAAAGTGGTCACATGCATTTTGGCTGCCCTTAGTTCTAGTAAGTTTATGTGCAGGTTGGAATCTGCTGGGGACAAGCGGCCTTGGGTCGTATTGTTGAGTAGATGCTCCCCCTCAACCTATTAGGTCTGTTGTGATTGTTATGATTGAGTTCTTTGTTGGAAAGGGACTCCTGAGAAGATGTTCTTTGGTTGTGTCAACCATGTTAATGAGTCTTTTACTCTGTGTGGCATTGTAAATGGCATTGTTGAGAGAGTGTCTTTGCCATACATATAATGTTCGAAGGCAGGCCTGCAAATATCTTATGTGGAGTCTGGCATGTTTTAAAACAAATGTTGTCACTGACATAATGTCCCAAGAGTTGTAAGCATGTTATGGCAGATTGAAATTAGGTTGACTTAAATGAGGAAGTTTTGTCAGAGTAACATTGCTGTTGCTGTGATACAATCGAGGTAGGATCCTGTGAATTCCAACTTTTGGACGGGAACCAGCGTTGACTTCTGTACATTTATTTGTGAACAGGGTTATTGTGCTCTGCATGAAGTTTATTGTTTCTTGCTGCATTGGTGCCCTTATAAGGCAGTTGTCTAAGTATGGAAATATCATCAATCCTTGTCTGAACAGGTGAGCTGCAACAATAGTGAGTACTTTGGAAAAAACCCTTGGGGCAGCGGAAAGGCAAAGGGTAGTATAGTACTCTGTATTGGAAATGTTGTTTCCCTAGGGTGAATCTCAGCAATCTTCTGTGTGATCGGTGCATGGTGATATGAAAATAAGTGTCCCGAAGGTCAATGGCTGAAAGCAAATCTCCTTTCTCTAATGCCAGAATTGTTGTGGCTAGTCACCATTTTGAAACATTATGTTCTCATAAATTTGTTGAGTTTTCGGAAATTAAGGATGGGTCTCCACCCACCGGTCTTTTTCTGAGTTAGAAAGTAATGTGAATACAAACCTCTCCCCCTGTGTTGTAGTGGTATGGGTTCCATGGCACTTAATTGTGAGGTGGTTTATTTCCTGCTGTAACAGGTGCTCATGAGAGGGGTCCCTGAAGAGGGACAGAGAAGTGGGGGTGGGTAGGTGGGATAGAAATAAAGGAGATAGAATAGCCCTTCTGGATAATCTCTAAAACCCATTTATCTGTCATGGTGGTGTTCCAGACTGAGTAGTATGGTGACAGATAGTCTCTGAATGGGCTGGGGACTATTTCTGGTTCGGGAGTTAGGGAATGTGGAGGTCTCGTGCCCTTGAACACATATTCAAAATGATTGTTTAGAGGTGAATTGTTGAGACGTGGAAGGCTGATCTTGGTTCTGCTGACATCTGTTCTGTCTTTGTTTATGCTGCTGTCTTTGGGTCTGAGACTATGATGTAGACCAGAATCTCTGCTTGTAAAACCTGCTCTGTTTCTTTTTATTTGCAGGTACGTAAATGGCAAGGGTTTTAAATATCAGAGGGGTAGCCGTGTTAGTCTGGATCTGTAAAAGCAGTAAAGAGTCTTGTGGCACCTTATAGACTAACAGACATTTTGGAGCATGAGCTTTCGTGGGTGAATACCTCCTTTGTCGGATGCATGAAAGCTCATGCTCCAAAGCGTCTATTAGTCTATAAGGTGCCACAAGACTCTTTGCTGCTTTTAAGGGTTTTTAAAGTCGCCCTTGAGTCTTTTAGGGTGTGTAACGAAATATTAGTTTTGTCTGCAAATAGTTTCTGTCCCTCAAAGGGTAACTCCTCAACTATTGCCTGGATCACCCTTAGGAGCCCAAAAAGGTGGAGCCATGATGCATGGCACATTACCACGGATGTCATGATGGATCATGATGTCTGCAGAGTCAAAGGAGGCATGGAGGACTGGTGATGAGAGACCCTTGAGAAATGTTTGCTTTGTACTGTTTTTTTGTCATCTGGTAAATTTTCAATAAAAGTTGACATTTTGGGAGAAACAAATTGTGCGTATATTTGGCCAGCAGGACAGCATAGTTGGCTATGCAGAACTGAAGTTTAGCTGAGGAATAAGCTTTCCATCCTTTTCTTATCCTGGCCGTCAGCTTTCTGCAATGTGGGCACTTTGAGTAATGTGTGTCTTGTCAAGGTAGTGGACACACAGAGAGTGGCCATCAGAGTCCAGTATGGAGAGTCTGCAAGTCAGGCAGCATTTAAAACCAGGTGAGCCTGGCATGCCTGAGTTGGTCTCTTAAGAGAAAAAACAGGGTAAATCCTGTTAGAGGTTAAGGCTGCATGCCCGACAGAGACAGAGAAGGTACAAGGAAAAAAAAATTTTTGAAGAAAGGGGATAGGGAAGCTAACTTCAACTAAGTTAGTACTACCACTATGAATTATCTACTATAATTTTTCTCTGATGTAGGAGAGAGCATCTCTGATCGTTCCGACTCAAGCCAAAGGCAGTATAGAAGGAACTGGGGGATGGCTGGCTGTGTAATTGCTCAGTACGGCATGAGTTGGCTATGGCACATGCGCTGCCCAATTGGCACTGCTGCCACAAATCTCTGATTACAAACACAGGGCGTCAAGACCCCTAAAGTGGAGCACCTACAAGGACATTCCTCGAAGAAGAACAATAAATTATGGCTGCTCTTCAGCTGGTGTGCTGTAAGGGACTGGGCAGAGAGATAAATATCCCAGGAATCCCTTTTCCTTCTAGTGTGCCTGTGCAGGAGGCAGACATAATTTATAGGGGAAAGCCAGGTGGGATACCCCCTAATGTTGCCTACATCATAGCAGCCTCAGAAAGAATATGTTTAAATAGGTGTGACCCAAGGGCCTCTGGATGCCACCTGGCCAATGTCATAGAAGTACAGAGGGGTAAAGGGATAGCCTAGGTTCACAAAAAAAAATTAAATTCATGTAAGGTCTCTAATGAAAGCCTGTGACACATTGGTCATCACTGCAAAAAGAGTTAATATGTATGGATGTTCTGTAAGGGGTTTTATATATAATTTTATATACATATATATATATATATATATAAAAATATATATAATTATGTTCTTAATGTCTTTATCTGGGGACTAGTCATCAGAAAGATGGAAAATAGGTTCTCTTTCAGGCAACATGTTTATCTGCCAGCCTGCATGTCAGTTAAGTATTGTATGGTTCAGAATGGTCCATTTACAGTATGAGCTGAATGCTAATGAAGAATCATGAAATCTTCAAAGAGGAAGTTTACAGGAAGAAGTGAACCAGCTGGGGAAATCCCTGTTTACTAGTAAGGACAATGAAGTTTTGGGATTATAACTAAGGGATACAGATATACACCCTCATCCTTCACCTAGAAAGGTAAACTAATAGTGGGTTTGCTTTATGGGAGAGTGAGCTCAGCCAGGCTTGGTTGAAAATACTGGAAAGAACTTTGGGTGAGAAAAACTGCTGTAGAAAGGAAGGTAGTTTGTTAGTTAAGTTTAGGCTTTAGAATTCATGTTATCTCGGGGACTCTCTTTTTGCCCCACCACCCCACGAACATGTTACAGTTCTGTGGTGATCTGGAAGCCTACTTTCGCTGGCTCTGACTCAAAGAATACTTTCAAGATAACACTGAACAGCGCACGGATACACAGATACCCTCCCACCAACAGCACAAGAAGAAGAACTCCATATGGACTCCTCCTGAGAGTCAAAACGACAGTCTGGACCTATATATAGAATGCTTTCACTGATGGGCACAGGCAGAAATTGTGGAAAAACAACACTGCTTGCCTCATAACCTAAGTCATGCAGAACGCAATGCCATCCACAGCCTCAGAAACAACCCTGACATTATAAACAAATTAGCTGATAAAGAAGGTGCTGTTGTCATCATGAGTATGTCTGACTACCAAAAGGAGGCTGCCAGACAACTCTCCGATACCAAATTCTACAGGCCACTTTCCTCAGATCCCACAGAGGAATATACTAAGAAACTGCACCATCTACTCAGGACACTCCCTACACTAACACAGGAATGGCCTGTGATGGGATGTTAGATGGGGTGGGATCTGAATTACTATAGAGAATTCTTTCCTGGGTGCTGGCTGGTGAGTCTTGCCCACATACTCAGGGTTTAACTAATCACCATATTTGGGTTTGAGAAGGAATTTTCTTCCAGAGAAGATTGGCAGAGGCCCTGTAGATTTTCCTCCTTCCTCTGCAGCATGGGGCATGGGTCACTTGCTGGAGGATTCTCTGCAGCTTGATGTCTTTAAACCACGATTTGAGGACTTCAATAACTCAGACATAGGTTAGGGGTTTGTTACAGGAGTGGATGGGTGAGATTCTGTGGCCTGCATTGTGCAGGAGGTCAGACTAGATGATCATAATGGTCCCTTCTGACCTTAAAGTCTATAAGTCTATGAGGAACAAATCAACACACCCTTAGAGCCCCGACCGGGGTTATTCTATCTATTACTCAAGATCCACAAACCTGGAAATCCTGGACGCCCCATCATCTCTGGAATTGGCACTCTCACTGAAGGACTGTCCGGATATGTGGACTCTCTACTCAGACCCTATGCCACCAGCACTCCCAGCTATCTGTATGATACCACTAATTTCCTGAGAAAACTACAATGCATTGGTGATCTTCCAGAAAACACCATCCTAGCCACCATGGATGTGGAGGCTCTCTACACAAACATCCCACACACAGATGGAATACAAGCTGTCCGGAACAGTATCCCTGATGATGCCACAGCACAACTGGTTGCTGAGCTCTGTGACTTTTTCCTCAAGCACAATTATTTCACCTTTGGTGACAATATATACCTCCAGACCAGTGGCACTGCTATGGGCACCTGCATGGCCCCACAATATGCCAACATTTTTATGGATGACCTGGAACAACGCTTCCTCAGGTCTCGTCCACTCATGCCCCTTCTCTACCTATGCTACATTGATGACACCTTCATTATCTGGACCCATGGGAAGGAGACTCTGGAAGAATTCCACCACAATTTCAACAGCTTCCACCCCATCAACCTCAATCTGGACCAATCTGCAGGGGAATGTTGTTCCCTCTTATAGCTCCCCATATAGCATGTTCTTAGGTATGCATCAGTCTTACAACCTACTCAGATGGCCCAGCCTGCACAGTTGTCTTTGCTTGAGGACGGCTGTCACACTTGGTATATTTGCCCTTGGAAGAGCCTCTGGATTAGTGACTTTATCCTGCCATTTGGTGTTGAGTAAGTAGCGTAAACAACGTAGGTGGAAACTGTTTAACCTTTTCTCCTGATGAGCATAAGCTGTCCTTGTTTCCCCACCATACATCAGAGTGCTGAGGACGAAAACTTGGTACAGCTTTGAGTTGATGGTAAGGTTTGAGTTGTTCCATGCTCTTTTAGTTAGTCTTCTAAAGGTAGTGGCAACTTTTCCAATGTGAACATTTAGTTCCTCATCCAGTGAGAGGTTGGTGGTCACTGTAGAACCTAAATATCTGAACTGTTGGACTACTTCTAGCTGGTTTGCATTTAAGGTAATTGAAGAATCTTGTGGAACCCCGTTCTAATACAACCATTTTCTTGATGCTGATGGTAAGAACAAATGCCTGACAGGCACTTGAAAGGCAGTCCATGAGTTCTTGTAGTAGATCTTCATTGTGGGCTATGAAGGCAGCATCATTAGCGAACAGAAGTTCCCTGATTAGCACCTTTTTGACTTTGGTCTTTGACTTAAGTCAGGACAGGTTGAAGAGTTTCCCATCTGATCTAGTGTGGAGATACATTTCATCTTTCATCTCCTTAAACACACAGTTCAGGAATACAGTTTGAACTATTGACAGTTGTCAGTGAAACTGAGAGCTTTCTTCAGACTGTCACACAAGACTTTGAGGTTTCCTGTGTTTGAGGCTCCCTGTATCTCTTCACAGAGCTTGATCCAGTAATGATTTGTACAACATCTGCTTGCTCACTCTATCTTGTTTTTTTGCATGTTGAAGTCTCACTTTGATGCTCTCTGTTGGTGAAGTCAAGAGGGGGACACTCAGACATGGGCAGGGCAGTACCTCCATATCAACTGCCTAGGCTACTGCAGCTACACCACATGGAGAGGACACTCTATCCTTACTGGCAACATGGACACAACATGGAAGGTGGCAGTTATGGTAGAAGAGGATGTCACGGGTCACTTTTGATGGTGGAAGGAATCACTGCATTCCATTGGTCAGCCACCACCCACCACAAAGCTGGGTAGCCCCAGGACAGTTTGGTGCTGACCCACCATAGTCTGTTCACCTCATGGGATGAGTGGGGCTAGACCAAAAGTTGAAAGGTAGACAGAAACCTTGCACCTGGCAAAAATAAGAAATCAAGAACTTTTCGGCTTGGAAGCTGGAATGTCAGGACCACGTCTAGAATTGACAGACAATGATGACCTACAATACACAAACAGCATATGGAAGTCAGCTTTGATAGACTGTGAGCTGTACAAACTCAATGTTGACATTGCAGAACTTCAGGAAACAAGACTTGCAGATGCTGATTCTGTCCAAGAGGCCAATTACACCTTCTTTTGGCAAGGTGAAAGAAGTGAAGAAAACCATCTGCACAGTGTCGGTTTCACTGTGAGAAACAAGTGGGTAAATGCCTAGAAACACCCATTGGGAAGTCAGAGCATATGATCTCACTTAAACTTCAGATGACCATCAGCTCTGTGAACATTATTAGTGCCTATGCACCAACACTCAAATCTAGCCCCAAGGATCAGGATACATTGTATGACTCTTTGCATGTAGTCATCAAAAGAATACCATCAACTGAGAAACTTTTCCTCCTTGGTGACTTTAATGCAAGACTTGATGCAGACAACAAGTCATGGCCAGATTGCCTAGGATATTTTGGCATTGGCAAGATGAATGAAAATGGCCAATGACTTCTTGAATTCTGTGCCCAAAACCAAATGTGCATTACCAATTCATATTTTACAGGAAAAGATCGCCACAAAGTGTCATGGTGACATCCACAATCAGGCCAGTGGCATCAATTATACCTTATTATCGTCAGGAGGAAAGACCTACTCTTAGTGCAGAACATTTGCACATTCCACAGTGCTGACTGTGACACTGACCACTCCTTGATTATTAGCAAAGTGACGGTTACTGTCAAGAAACTTCATATAGTAAAACTTAGGAGCAAGCCCCAAATCAATGCTATTAACATGAAAAACCAAAGGAAATGCCAGGAGTTTGTGAACGCTTTTGAACTTAGCAGGCATGGGAAGTCATTACCAGAGAAGGAAGAGGAATTTTGGGAAGATTTAAGAACAACAATCCATGAAACAGTTTTAGCTACATTTGGGGGAAGAGACCATCAAAAAAGAACTGGTCTGAAGAAAATGAAGCAGAACTATTACCTCTCATCAACGTTAAGAAAACAGCCTACCTGGAACACAACAAGAAACCAACAGAAAAGGATCTGGGATTTCTGTGAGTATCCAGTGATCAGTGCCTGGATACCACAGGGGGACACTTTGAAGTGACTCTGGGCTGGGTGCATCTATTGTCAACCTGCAAAGCAAAGATGTGGCTGGTATAAACCCAAGAAGAATGTTTGAGTGGCTGACAGGCTGGTTGTGTTAGGGAGCAAACACCCAGCTAAAGGCAAGATTCCCTCACACTGGAGGGAGGTGGTAACAAGGTGACTCAGCCTTGGGTGCCCTGAAAAGCATCACAATGGGGTCAGGAAAAAATACATCAGTAAAAATTCATAAGCTGAAATAAAATAGATGGATGAGCGATGAGAAGTGATTTGCTCACCACCAAAGAGAAAAGACAGACACTGTTTCATAATCGCTTATACAGATGAACTGGTGCTGAGTTCATGACACTGATATTTCCCCAGTAGTTCCACAGAGAATGGCCATTTGATTCAAAGAGTGTTAAACCAATACTCCCTAAGGTTGGAAAAGAAAGCTCCATTCACATCCATTCACCATGAAGTCTGCAACAGAGAACCCTTAATAAGCAATATATAAATAAAAATAAAAGGTTACTCTCTACGGGGTGTAACCTCTTATTTTTATGTCTGCAAAATCTTAGTATAACTCTCCTCTGATGCCATTTTATTTTTCAATCCCCTATGTATTTACATAGAAATCTCCAACATTTAAGACATACAAGCAGAGAAAATCTACAATCACAGTATGAAAAAGATAGATGCCAGCTTCATCAGAGTTAAAAAGTATTACAAATGCTAAAAGAAAAGAGAAGAAATCTTCGCACTCCTGACAGAGTTTTTTTTGATCTAATAATTTTATTACTTGTGTTCATTCTGAACCTGGTGAATCACTACCTACAACTCATGAATGACTCTAGAAACTCAGAAAGCCGGCTCCCCATTTCTGAACTTCTTTCTGACCTCCCTAATATAACTGATGTGCATGACAGGGCTGGGATAGCACATGTTTCTTATAAAATTGCATCAGTCTTGAGTGGGAACTGCTCAAGTTTTACTCTCCACTTTCCTCTTATGTTTTCAAAGGACATATTTTGCTGCATTAAACCTGGCTCTCTTTTCCATTCTTAATAAGGCTGAGGAATTCTAATGATAAGTTTTCCTGATCACCTGTCCAAGTACACCTAGTCGCACAAAATGATTATTCTATATTCATCATGATTTTGCTCTCATTAAACTATATACACACACACACACACACACACAGTCATCAAAAGGGAAGTAAAATGCTATAAAGTCAGAATGGTATACAGATTGCCCAGGCTGATTACAGAGTGTAAAAGTGACGCATTAGACCCAAGGATTCTGCTCCACGAAGCCTACTTTTAACACTTTGAGTAGTAACAAGTAGGGAGTGTGGAGTAGAACAAGGGATGCATAAAAGTAACACCATGTTAAGATTACGTGGTTGATTAGGGTTCATTATGTACACACATTAATGGTTGCTTTTAAAGTTATTTTGTTAGTGGTTTTCAAACAGTTTACAAGTATTGTATGGGGGTGGAGAGGTTGACAACAGGAAGCTGACAGGGAAGGTAGGAAAGAACAAGAAAAGGAGATAGAGGAGGGCATGAGAGAGAGGCAACAAGAGAAAGACTTTGTGATGCATGATGGGCTATGAAGGACGAGGTAGGGAACAGCAGGGTGATGCTGGCAGAAAAGAAACAAGAGGATGATAGAAACCAGTAATGTAAGAACTAGGATGGTGGGGGAAAGGGATAAAGGCTCTAACTATGAAGAGAGTCAAGATGTGAAAAGTTCGAAACTGTATAATTCAGTTGATTTCATGAGCTTCTCCCCTCTGCCTTGAAAGCTTCTAAGGGACAGAGGCTTTTATAGGCCATCTTCAGCAGAGTTCTCGCAGTGGTGGAGGGCACGCACAGTGTAATACATTGGGAACCACACCTTTTTAGAGCACATGACGTCTCAGCTACAATGTCTGACCCAAGTATGGGAGCATGGTTCCTTTGAGTAGGCTACTGTCCCTTGGATAAAACCTATATTATTGCTCCTCAAGAAATTTCATTGATTTTCGAATCTCTTTTCATGGCTTACTCAGCAGAATATTTAGGCAACCCATAATTAAACTGATAATTCAATATTTTTTATTCTGACAGGTTATTATTATTTTTAAATTTTCTCTTTTATGCAGTAATGTAACCCACACTGAGCATACTTCTAATACACTGATTAGACTGCACCCCATGACCTTTGTTATGTGTTTTCAAAAAGCTTTTTACATACATGCTAATCTTTAAGCATCTTATTGTCTCAGGTTCCCAAGTGATCTCTTTCATATTCTTTTTTTTTTGGGGGGGGGGGGGAAGAGAGGGAAGGCGGAGTAATAATGGTAACATTATTTAAACATTTACTGCATTCCGTCCAATGATAATGACTGTGCCTTCTATCCCTAAAATGTCTCATTTTCTCTGTCAAGTTTTCCTTGTCTCTGGCTCATTTGGTTCTTGTACAACTAGTGTGTACTATGGATCATTATATAGATATGAGTTCTGTGTCTTTTCACAGCCTGTAGAGAGTGTCCATCGTTACGTCTTGTGGCAAACCCAGGACAAATAGCTACCAAAGGAGGGATAGTAATTAGTCTCAGAGGGGCTAAAAGGCCCCTCCCTATTGATTGAGGGGAGATAGCCATGGAGAAATAGGGTTCAGGTGGAACAGGGGTTGCCAGGGAACTAATTAGGTTCAGCTGGCCCAAATTGCTGGAGACCTTTTTAAACCCTCCCTGGCAGGGAAGCAGGGGGGGAGTGAGAAAAGCAGAGAAGCTGCCAGCGAGTAGGTGTAGCAAGACTCTGAACTCTTCCAGCCAGGAAGACTTGCACTCTTCCCAGAAGGGGAGAAAAACAGAGCAAGGGACTGACTGAGAAAAGAATCAGCCAGACCCTGCGCAACTGGGAAGGACTTTACTTTGCCTGTGTCTCCAAGGAAAAAGGGGACTGAGCTAGCAGAGGAGAAACAGGTACTTTGCCACAGTCTGCTGCTTCCCAGAGACTCACATTTGTTAGGAACTCATTTGAATCCTCTCCATATGGATTTGTTTTCCTTATTAACAAAAGAAGAATCTACTATTTGTTGCTTTTATTTTTTTTCATAGACATCGTCAGCTTTCTTTTATTAGTAGTATTTGTTATCTGTAATGGCACCTGAATAGCACCTCTGTGTACAGAAAGAATATATGATCCCTGCTCCTACAAGCTTACAAACTAATGTTAAACTAGAGCTGGGTGAAATTTTTTGGACAGGTTGTTTTTTCAATGAAAAATGCAGTTTCAGTTGACCCAAAACTATTTGCAACTTTGACACCATTCACAAAATGACCAGAGAAGGAGATGGTGGTGGTGGTGTTGCGGCCTCCCACTTCCCTGCTAACTGTTAGCTCAGTGGTTGGGCACTCGGGTTCAAATCACTGCTCTGGAACAGACCCCAGCTGGACTTTTTCAATTCATTGTAAATTCTGAAAAAATAACAGATTTGATTTGACGTAAACCATTACTGATTTCTTTCAGAACTGCCACTGAACTGAAAAATTAGTTGTTTGCCTGGTTCTACATTGCACATCACTAAAAGGAGAGAGTAAGAACACTATAAGATTCTAACCACAGTTTAGTTGTATTTCCACTCCCTTCATCTCCCTCCTAATCTTGAGTTCACTGAGTTCATCTTTATAAAAAAGCTGTCGTGTAGGAAAACTGGTTATTGAGATGGGGCTGTTCACCTCTGGGTCACTAATTCAATTTGAATTGTTAGTCACCGAAAAATAGCTGCCACCTGGCAGCAGAAAAGCGTTATAGCCCCAGTGTTAGTCCTAGTGGGCCAGAAAAGAGAGCAAGAGTCTGGAAACTGAGCTATTCTCTTACCTTTAAAAAGGCAGTTTTCCCATTTCATCACTGAGGCATTTGGCATTGTAGGGTAAAGGAAGCTTGTGTTTTTTACTGCACCTTTTCTGGGAACAAAAGGACTTGTCATTCTCCCGGGCTGCCAATCTGTCTCCTTGTATGAGCAGAATTCTAAATTCAGTAAAAATGTAAAGAAGAACAATTTAAAATATCTCCGGTAATAATAGATAGGGATGGATGATCATGTTTTCCTGTATTCCCAAACCCTCTTGAGCCTCCTGGACTGAAGAATGTGTACTGTTCTCAAGATTTTCTAGGCCTGTGTTCCAGCTTATATTTCATGGGGGATGCACAAACTGCTTTCTTTTTGTTAACATTTTTTTCTTCTGTTTTTTAAATGTGAGTTACCAAAAGCAAAGCCACTTCCTGATTTTGAGTAGTTTCATGTGAATTCTCTCTCCAGGACAAGTAAGCTGTCTGCATCAGTTGGCACCACTCTGCAGAGAAAGGGCAGAAAAGCCAGACTAGCAGGAGGTGAAAACCATGGGCCAAGAACCAAGAAAACAATGAGATTTATATTCAAAAAAACAACTGTGAGGAATATTAGAAGCTCTTACTGGAGATGGAATCATTTTGCAAAACAGACAACAAAATACAAGCTGCAGTTTAGGAGACCGAAGGGGAGAAAAATCCTAAACCTAAGCACCGCAAAACAAAGCAGACGTATTTAGGAGAAGGTGCTTGTAGATAGCAGAGTGGGAAAAAATCATTCTTACTATGATTCACTGCTAACATCTTTGCAACATACAACTGCCCAGCGCACATTTCCACTGCTGCCAACTGATACATTTGCACTATTGATAAGAATTCTGTTATTTATGCTGTCAGAGCTTGGAGGTGTTGGATGTGTTAGCATGATTACGTCTCATTGTTGCTCTCTTAGACAAATAGCACATGCATTCATCCTGTCAGGTGTTGCACAGCTGCATCCAAGTAACACGTTAGTTTTATAGTACCTTGATTATGTTAATACATCTTAATGAACAAGGAAAAAGAAGAAAACAAGCTGTGCACGGGTACTGCTTAAAAAACAGCACATTCATTTCCACAGACAGCAGCTTTTTCCAAATGATGCATTTGCTCTGTTGACAAGGGTACTTACTGTTTGTTCCACCACCGTTGTTGAGTGGGTAGCCACAGACTCCATCCCTTTCTTAGACAAACAGCACACATGCTTTGCCACCTGCTGTTCTGCCCTGCCAGCTGCCAAGCCGTGCACTTAATCTCTCTATGAGGGCACTGTCTGCAATGATACTGCTTGCGGAGGGGGTCTTCCCTCAAATGCATGCTCTGATATGATTGCCAACAACAAGCAAGAGTAGGACTGTTAATAAAGTTGCTGTTGGTAGTGGGGGGTGGGGCATAGGGTGTGGAAAGAAAGCCTTCATCGTTATTGCTAATTTATTTATATAATCCAGCAGTGTTTAGATGCCATGATTGGAATCAGGGGCTTCATTATGCTTCAGGCTATACAAATACATAGGGAAACACTGTCCCTATCCTGACAAAATTAAAATCTAGTTTTAGACAAGACAAACAAGTGAGCATGACAAACAGCAGAAGAGAAGAAGAGAGAGGGTGAAGAGTTTTGTGATGAATCATTGAGATCTCAATCATGCAAACTGCTCTGTGTGGACGGATCTCTGCACCCACACTGAGCCACGATGAAGTCACACCAATGGCCTGGGCCCTCTTCAGCTGCAAGTTTAGCAGCACTGTCTGACCCATCCTTGGTATAATTACAAACTGCCTTGCGGAGTGCTTACAAGGGGAACTCTCCTGTGTTACTGCTTGAGAGGATGTGAGGCAGGGCCTTCTCCCTTGGGAGCCTCTCTCAGTAAGAAAGCACTACATTTCAACCTATGCTACCCTGCTTTGAATCAGAAAAGTGTATTAAATTAGGCTAACACACAGTCAAAGTCATGGGTTGGGCAACCAAGTAATAGTCCTACATATTTTTTCTTTTTAAGCAGTGGGTTACTTCATTAATCTATCCTTAAGAGAGGACAGTCCCACTGAAGTCAAGAGATAGTGCGACCAGTAAAGAACTACCATTCTGTAGCACATACATTTTCACTGCACTCCAGAAGTTACCTCATCCGTAAGGAAACTGGTAACTAGCCTTGGCTTGTTTATGGTTCTGGGTAGAACAGCAGCTGCATATACAGTTGGCTTTCATAGTTTGCTTTATTGTTTACATAAGAAAAACCTCCTCTGATGGAAAGAAACACATTTTTAATGGAATCTACCTTGAAAAGTGCATGAGATTCATTTATAGGCAAAAAAAAATATTTCAATGAAACTCAAGTTAAAGAACTTTTGTCAAAGTTAGTTAAACACACAGGACTTGAAATTATTGGTTAAAGAATTGGAGCAGGTCCCCCAGGAATCAATTCTGATGCACTTAGAGGAGAGGCAATGATCAAGAACAGTCAGCATGGATTCACCAAGGGCAAGTCATGCCTGACTAATCTGATTATCTTCTGATTTAGTTGGGGATTGGTCCTGCTTTGCGCAGGGGGCTGGACTAGATGACCTCCTGAGGTCCCTTCCAACCCTGACATTCTATGATTCTGTGAATAAGCTTTGTATCTATTTAATGAAATAAATACAAACATGCCCTTCTGGGTCAAATCCTGAAAACTTTTCTTCACGTGGCGTGTTATTGACTTCAATGGCAAGTGCTCAGTGTGAGAAATGGTTTGCAGGACTGGGCCCCTAAGCTGCAGCAAAAAGCAAAGCTACAGTTCATCAGCAAGAGTAGTCTTCGGTTTTCTGACAGTGAAGTTGTGCCTCTCAGGGAAGAGTGGGTGCCTCTCAGAATACAGGGGGGAATAAAGCCCTCACCAAATTAAATCTATAAAATAGACTCATCACTTCTAATTGACTTTACTGTGCATATAGCTTGAGAAGTGATTGTGTGCTATTGCTTTGTAAGGGCTGTTTATAGACTGTGACACACCAAAATACTCTGTTAGAAAGGAAGGGAGTCTGTAACACCAGAGACTGGTCTCATAAATTACCTCTTGTCTTGCTTTGTTAAGATCAGGAAAGCCTAAAATGGACTGACACCTTTATCTGAGGTAGCAAATTAGGATTAAGGGGTTCCTTCCATGATCAGATATTGCTTTTACATTTGACCCTTTTACATTTGTTTATTAGTTTGACCTTTTAAAATGAAACCCTTCTTTTTTTTTCTGAATAGTAAAACATGGAAGTGAGGTTGTGAACTGGGTATAAGCCGATCAAAGATTCATTAAGAACAAAAGCAAATAGCATATCAGGTTAAATGTACTACAGCATTATATGGCTTAAACAGTTGCTTCAATAAATTGAATTGTCCCCACAGCTCATACTGCAAAAGTAAAACTTAACAGATATAATGGTCACCCAGGTAAGCTATACAATCAGCTCAGATAATGATCATTCTGTCTTTAAGATATTCCACTGCAATACAGTGAAAACCTTATTTATATGATGCCATATTTCACATTTCAATACAGAAAACAAGATGCATCATAACCTAAACCAAACCCTTAGCCAACATGATCCAATAAATACATGCACACAAAATAGCAGCGGTTCAGAAGTAATAGTATCTTAGGATCTTATACTGCTGTCCAGTACCATAGTATATGAGCACCTTCCATCTAAAATTGACAGCAATAGCCAAATCCCTCAGTGGACTTCATGGAGTTTCTGACATTTCTCTCTTTTCAAATATAAAACAAAATCAAAAGCTCAGGTGGTGGTGGTTGTTTTTTGGTAGTTAGTTGGTTTGTTTCAGGTTTTTATGTTTTGGAGGGTTGGCCGTGGTGTTTGGGAGGACAGGAGTGTCAGTGTTGGGGATGTCATTCTTGCTATGGTGGAAAACCACTCCCTATCCCAACTACTAAGCCTGAGTCCTACAACAAACAATAGCTTTGCAAGGCATACATGCATTGGTGCCTCTTACCGCATGTTGAATAGAGGTAGCCAGCACTTTCATCAGTGTAGCTGTTTGGGGGTTTGCTCCAAAGTAAATCTAGTTCAAAAATAAATAGAATACCAATTTCAAGAAAAAAAATCTGACAACCATTTTCATCCTGAAATGGAATGAAATGTTAATATTTTCTACAAAACAAAATTCCAAACAGTTTAAAAAACCATAAACTGTCAAGGGGACATTTTTGTTCTTTTCAATTTGAAGCAAACAAAATTTAAAATTGGTTCAATTCAAAATGTTGATATTGCAACCCAAAACAAGAAGTTCAAAAGTAGCCATTTTGGGTCTCTTTCTCAGTGCATTGGTGGGCAGGGGAAGGAAGGAAGTGGGCATATTTTGAAAAACAAAGAAATCCCATACCACACAAAACCAGGAAAACAAACCCACAATGCACAAGCAGAATATATCAGTGGATAGGCAGGTGGAGGAAGTGAAGATGGAGTGTGGGAAGCAGTTATACTCCCATCAGCAGCCCAGGAGCAGCAGAAGAAAAGGTTTGTGCTCCATCTCCTGGAATCACTTCTCTGTGGTAACAGAGAAGCCATATGTGGCTTCTGGCAGTTATTGTTCACTTTAGCTGAGGCAGGAGCCATAGTCTAATTTCCCTCTAAGCTGCATGGCCACACAGCCCCCTATTGAGCATTGTGCCAATACTCAGGGCTGTGGCAGGGAGAGATGCCTCTCCCCAAGCCCCGGATCTGCTGTGGCACCCCTCCCTGCCCCTTACCCAGCCCAGCCCTGAATGTGCCATGGCCCAGGAACAGGTGCCCCAGCCCCAACCTGGAACAGGTGCCTCTTCCGCCACACCCCAGGCCCTATCTCAGGAGGTGACTACAAGATGAGTTTGGGGGAGGGAAGAATTCTGCAATGAGGAACCAAACTCCACTGCATGTATTTAAAAGCCTAGCAAAGAAGCCAAAATGTTCAATGATAGAAATCTCAGTCCAATATCCCTGTTCCCAAACCACTCTACTCAAAGATTTGGGGCAGGGTGTTATGGCCTGTCAGCCCAACAGGGAACCTTACTATCAGATAGTCAGATGCATAACATGTAAATCCTGTCCAGAACCCTCATTTATTGAAAAGCCCAGCAGAGGAAGCTACAAATTGGAGTGTGACAAACACCACTACCAAATTTTGCTCCCTCTCTCAAAACATTAGGATTGCAAGGAGATTATGGCTTCGCAGTCCCAGTGGGAAGCCCACAAGCAGACAGTCATGTGATGTATCATGGGGTACGTCTACACTACAGGATTATTCCGATTTTACATAAACCGGTTTTGTAAAACAGATTGTATAAAGTCGAATGCATGCGGCCACACAAAGCACAATAATTCAGTGGTGTGCGTCCATGTACCGAGGCTAGCGTCGATTTCTGGAGCGTTGCATTGTGGGTAGCTATCCCGTAGCTGTCCCATAGTTCCTGCAGTCGCCCCCGCCCATTGGAATTCTAGGTTGAGATCCCAGTGCATGATGGTGCAAAAACAGTGTCGTGGGTGATTCTGGGTAAATGTTGTCACTCATTCCTTCCTTCATGAAAGTAACGGCAGACAATCATTTCACGCCCTTTTTCCCTGGATTGCCCTGGCAGATGCCATAGCACGGCAACCATGGAGCCCATTTTGCCTTTTGTCACTGTCACCGTATGTGTACTGGATACCGCTGACAGAGGCGGTACTGAAGCGCTACACAGGAGCATTCATTTGCTTTTGCAAGGTAGCAGAAACAGTTACCAGTTGTTCTGTACCATCTGCTGTGCCATTGTAAATTGGCAATGAGATGACGGTTATCAGTCATTCTGTACCGTCTGCTGCTGTCATGGGTGCTCCTGGCTGACCTTTGCTGAGGTCGGCCGGGGGCACAAAGACAAAAATGGGAATGACCCCCCGGGTCATTCTTTCCTTTCTGTTGTATCTAAAAATAGAGTCAGTCCTGCCTAGAATATGGGGCAAGTGTACTAGAGAACCAGTGTATCAGAGAACCAGAGAGCACAGCCACTCCGTGTCAGATCCCACAGAAATGATGAGCTGCATGCCATTCTAGGAGGTGTCCCTGCAACAACCCCACCCGTTGCTTCCCTTCTCCCCCAACCCTTCTGGGCTACTATTGCAGGGTCCCCCCATTTGTGTGATGAAGTAATAAAGAATGCAGAAATAAGAAACACTGACTTTTTAGTGAGATAAAATAAGAGGGAGGCAGCCTCCAGCTGCTATGATAGTTCAGGCAGGACATTAACGGTGGAGGGGAGAGGAGCACAGCATCCCGCTGCTATGATAGTCCAGGCAGTACAGAATCTTTTCTTTAGACATGAAAAGCGGGGGGGGGGGGGCTGATGGAGTTCAGCCCCTAGTTGCTATGATGAGGACGGTTACCAGCCGTTCTGTACCATCTGCTGGGAATAACCGGGAGTCATTCCTATTTTTACCCAGGCGCCCCTGCCCGATCTCACCTGAGGACAGCTAGGAGCACTCACAGGCTGATGACGAGGACGGTTACCAGTCCTACTGCACTGTACCATCTGCCACTGGGGAAGGGAGGGGAGAGGATGCTGCTGTTCATTGCCCCAGCACCGTGTCTACCACCAGCATGCAGTAGACATATGGTGACATTGAAAAAAGTCAAGAAACGATTTTTTTCCCTTTTCTTTCATGGCGGGGGGAGGGAGAGTAAATTGATGAGATATACCCTGAACCACCCTGGACAATGTGTTTGACCCTGCAGGCATTGGGAGCTCAGCCAAGAATGCAAATACATTTCGGAGACTGCGGAGACTGTGGGATAGCTGGAGTCCTCAGTCCCTCCTCCCTTCCTCCATGAGCGTCCATTTGATTCTTTGGCTTTCCGTTATGTTTGTCACACAGCACTGTGCTGTTGACTCTGTATCATAGCCTGGAGAATTTTTTCAAATGCTTTGGCATTTCGTCTTCTGTAACAGAGCTCTGATAGAACAGATTTGTCTCCCCATACAGCGATCAGATCCAGTATCTCCCGTATGATCCATGCTGGAGCTCTTTTTGGATTTGGGACTGCATCGCCACCCGTGCTGATCAGCGCTCCATGCTGGGCAAACAGGAAATGAAATTCAAAAGTTTGCGGGGCTTTTACTGTCTACCTGGCCAGTGCGTCCGAGTTCAGATTGCTTTCCAGAGCGGTCACAGTGGTGCACTGTGGGATACCGCCCAGAGGCCGATACCGTCGATTTGCGGCCACACTAACCCTAATCTGATATGGTAATACTGATTTCAGAGCTACTCCGCTCATCGGGGAGGAGTACAGAAACCAGTTTAAAGAGCCCTTTATATCAATATAAAGGGCCTCGTTGTGTGGACAGGTGCAGCGTTAAATCGGTTTAACGCTGCTAAAATCAGTATAAACGAGTAGTGTAGACCAGGCCATGGCTTAGCCCCAAATATCATCACAAACAGAACAGCAGTTCACTTTCTGTGAAATGTGGGCCAACTGACCCATTTACATGCTCACCCAGCATGTCTAGGAATACTCATCCTGTCCTGGAGACCTATTTGCCTATGTGATGGAACTCAAGTTACTTTTTACACAGGCCATTAATGAAAAGTTTAAGTGTGACAAAAAAATTTTTCCCTAAAGTTAAAGAAGGCATTAAAACAAAAAAAAAAAAAATACCAGCATTTTTCCAATGGAACTGTGTTCCAAAAGTCAGGACATTTTGAAGAAACTGGCATGTTTTTGTGAAATATTTCACTTGCCCAAGCAGAATTTTTCAATGAAATTTCGACCATCTCTAAAGTCCATGGACTTTAACAAGCATTAGATTTGGCCCCTGATATGTGGACAAGGATAGTGCATGCTTTCACCTTCTGCCAATTTCAGCAAATTATTCCTGGCATTTCTAGTACTGTCGTCAATGTTAGCTGTCCTCATTGTACTTCCCCACCACTTGGCAGCCAAATTATGGTTTTCCTTGCACAGATGGAATTATTCTGCTCTGTAGTGCACCCTTAAAGGAACATGAGTGATTTGGTCTTTGTTGAGGAGTAGTGCTCTCCCTTAACAGAGAAAGCTAAACTTCACAATCTCTCAACTATCTTAGTAGGATTGAAAATACCGAGTGTCCCACAAATCACAGCAGTCACTATGGGGGATAGGGCAATACATTATGAGTTACATTTTCAAAAGCATGTAAGTGATTTAGGAGCTTAAGTCCCATTTTCAAAAGTGATTTTGGCACTTGGAATCCACAGCTTATGGAAAATCAATAGGATTTAACATGTCTACGTCACTTTTGAAAATGGGACTTATGCTCCTAAGTCATGTAGGCAATTTTGAAAATATTATTCTGGCGTTTGATACAATTCAGCTGTCTGGTTTTGATGTAATAATATTTTAAATTAGAGGAATAAATGGCGTATGATATAAAATACTATAGCTGTGGACAGTAATTGACAAATAAAAATGAGGCACTTGTGACCTATGGATCAAACAGCTTCATCTAACAAGGTGCTCAGCATCAACAAATCTGATTGAAGTCAACAGTCCTGCAATCTTAACTCATCTGAGTAATCCCTATTTAGACAAACTGAAGACAATGATCAACTGACATTCATGGAGTTACTCAGCTGAGTAACAGTTGCAGAATGAAAACTCATGGAAGATGAGGATCTCTTATGGTGTCTTTGCTCATGGTCAGGCCCTAAATCAGACATAACATATCAAGGGATAACAATTAAGAGGGAGGAGGATGGAAATATGGAAAGGAGAAATATGAAGGAAATATGGAAGAAATAGAAGAATGAGTAACGTAAAATGTTAGAAAGGAAAGAGGAAATGCATAGGTTAGTAAAATAGATTTTTCTCCTTTTCTTTGTAATTACACAACTGGTTTGCCCAATTATACACATTTACCAGGTGTATTAATTTTGTTATTTTTTCCAGTATTGCAACCGTATCAACAGACATAAAAATAAATGTTATCAGACCAACATAATCATCTTAAACATGAGCAGACGTAACAGGAGAGCCACAGAAGCATATTGCCTTCTCTTAGCAACTATACAATATATTGCCTCTGGACTTGTTTAATATTCTTGAAACTCCTCTGACAATAATCTCGCAACTCAGGGCCCAGGATATGTTTCAGCAGACTGATTTTCAAAAGGCACCAAGCAAACCTGCAACTCTCAGGTAATGGGAATGGTGAAGGCTTTGAAAATCAGGTGAGAAAAACCTTCATTTGTGTAGTAAAGTCACAGCACAATTCATTCTCAGCCACATAGGACTTTTCAATGGGTTCTATGTAAAGCCATTAAAGCTTTTATAAGTCATCAGAAAGAAGGCAAAGATCCCTTTGTGACCACATAGGTGACACAGAGCTAAGGCTGCTGCAGCCTATATCCACACACTTTCATTATTTTCTCCTGGTTTCAATTCAGCATTCAATCAGCTTCAATTAGTTGTTGCTTTTGTACGCAGTAGCTAATGTGAAGCGTTTGAAGTGATGTGTATGTATGCGCGTGACCTTGCTTGGAACTTGTTTTATAAAACAAGTTACAACAAACACCAGAGTTTACAGGAAGACAGTGTTTTCCACTGTATGTTCTGAAGCAAATCAGAGAAAAAAAAGAGAGTGTGTGTACCATGCTGACAGGGTACAAAGGTCAGAAAACTTTAAAAACACAAATACACTGATAAAACAACAAAGATCTGGAAAGTATATGATGGATAAAATAATATTAGGACAACTTCTCCTGTCATTTATACTGATGTACATCCAGAATAACTCCGCTGATGTCTGCAGAGTTACTCCATATTTACACCTGCTTCATTGAGAATAGGATTCAGCACACTAAATTTCTATAGGTAGTTGAAAGAGTATTTGGAGAGTCAGGCTTCCAAAAGTCTGCTAGCTGTAATGGTCAAACTATCTGTCACTGTGGAGTACTTGGACACAATGTCTTTTTAGTCCAAGAATGAGGTACTGTTCCCCTTTACCCTTTATCAATCAGTTTCTAGATAATATCTAGAGAAATAGGGTCAAATTCTGCCTTCAGATATTTATATCCAACTCCCACAGCAGTCCATGCGAGCTGTATGTGCAAATCAAATGGCATAATATGGCTTATATTAAATTTTCCACTGGAAGAGAACACCAGGAGCAAGTAATGAAATAACTCAAGGACACCGGTATTTTCCATTCCTCTGTGTGCCATAGTTTTGCACATACTTACCACTCCTACCTCAACATGTAAATCAAGGAACATAGGAGGCAGGAATTCTTATGATTCCATGCATATGGATTTTGTTTATGGTGAGAATTGTAACATCCTTAACTGTGATTGTGAGATCAAGATTATGTCTTGGCTTCTAGAGGCTCACACAACCACCTCTTGCAAGTATTCAGAAAGAAAGAGATTCCTTTTTTAGTTAGTAGAATAATTTATAATTACAAGACATAGGCTGATACTGGGAAGAATCAATTATCCTAGCTTATATTTTACAGGTGAGGATGGATTTCCTCTAAAAACCCTACCTAACTCTTTCAACATCCCCAGAATTACTCAAAGTTACATTATAATGAGATTCAAAAGATTCTTCAGGAAAGCTGGAAGGACTTTTGGCATTTTAAAGATATGCATTTAAGCAGCTTGATAAATGTTAATATGCTATCATCCATCATCCTGTGTAAGATATTCCTGGTATGCTGCTATTTACACAATAATGCCATCAGATGTGGGCATCTTAAATAGAAGTGAAAGACCGATCTACACATCTTATATTCTCAGATCCATATACACAATCTTCAGAAACCTAAGACAGTTGTTTGCTAAAACCAAACAAGTGCAGACATAGAAGAAGGCAGGATTCTAAGAGAGAGAGAACAGAACGGATTGCATTTCCAGTAGGTACTTATACCACACCCATCACCAAAGTATCTGAATGTAGTATTACGGTGGAACAACACAGGAGAGTTTTTAAGGTAAGCATACAAACAACTTCTCAGAATCTAAAGGTACTTGGCAAAGGTAAGAATTAAGGAGATTTTTATCATTCTAAAGTGGCCTCCTATTCCAAAAGATAACTAAGTAAAATGGCACCAGCTTACTCAACAGGCCTGCCTTCTTGTATGTATGCTGTATAGTTGTATTCATATTTGTCCCAGGATATTAGAGGGAGAAGGTGGGTGAGGTAATCTCTTATTGAACAACTTCTGTTGGTCTAACAAAAGACATCATCTCACCCATCATCTCCATGTGTGTATGCATTCATGTCTGTTTGCTTTAGAAACACACACACACGTTTTACTGCATTTTGCACTGACTAGCCCTGTAAAACTAACAAAGCTAAGAGGGAGCTGGATTCTATTTCTTGATTTTTTCTTCAAAATAAACAAACAAATCAATGAATGGTAGATGAAAACAACAAGAAAAACAAAAAGTAAAGGAATGGGAAGGGAGGAACAGGAAAGGAAAGTAGTGGGAAAAGGAGGGGAAAGGAGAGCAACATCTTGTTTTCCATCTACAAAGATTCTAGAAATTGCCTGCACCAGGCCTGAAACAAAGATTTGTGTATATCTTTGAACTATAGCCGATGGAGAAATGCCTTGTAAAATAATAAATAATAAAAGTCTCAAATACTGATCTGTGATTAAGGCTGATTCAGTAGAAAATATTTCTTTCACACAGGTCCCTGCCAAAACAGACCTGGCCTTGCCAAAACAGTTGCTGGAAATGTGGATCTACTGGAGTCACACTGGCTTCAGGGTGTTGGGACTTTTGGTTAGAAGTGTTCAGGAGGATTAATAGGATAAGGGATACATCTTCAAAAATTACTTCCCAGAACTGTGTGTTGGGATATAGCCTATCATCTTAGAAACTGTCCAACTCATGGAAAGCTTGGTTCTTTAGAGTAGTGCTTGTAGCCAAATGACTAGTATTGCATAGATGGAGAAACAGACTGCCTCCAGGGACGAAATTTGGCATAGACACTTGGCTGACTTGGTGACTAAAGAGTGGCTTACATTTAGGAAAAAAGAGACCTCAGATAAATTTGAGAAGATTTGGCCTGAATTCTATTTCTTCTTGAACATCACCTATAGAATTCTTCACTGAATTCTCCTCACTTTCACTTGTATAAATCACATCAAAGACAATAAGTATCATCAAAGGCGAAAGTTGAAGACAATTTCTTTTCAATGAGACTTTATTGGCATGACAAGCTATACAAGTGATGTAAATGGGTAAGAAGAGAAAGAGGCCTTAGGCAAGTCTACCCAACCTATTGAGTTTGGTTATTAATCCCTTTTGTCAGCAAGTGTTGTATATAGGAAATGGATAACATCCTTTTATTTAGTTTGGGAGTCCTCTGCTAGTATTCACTGCGTTCCTTGTTTTACAAGCCATCAGACTCCAACCAGAGAAGTCATGTGAATATGTAGCTAGGTTTTCCGTATTGTGAGTATTCAATAAAGTGTTATGCACAGTTTTTCCTCTTGGATTTGTGCTGAGAAGTCTTACGATTCCTGACAACTTTCCTGATCTCCTTTGTATTTTGGACGTTGGAATAGATGGTCTCAGCAACTATACAGTCTGATCTGAGTTTTTTCCTCTACAGTCTGGCACTCCTATAAGTTCATTGGCAATCCTGTGGTTCTTGAAGGGAACACTATCATCACAAGTGAGATGTCTATAGAGGTTGCTCTAGAATTCATGCCTGTTCACATACAATTTTTCTTCTTCTCTCCTATATAGTGGTAGAGGCATGTGTATAATTTTCATGTTGTTCATAGAATCATAGAAATGTGGGACTGGAAGGGACCTTGAGAATTCATCAAGTCCAGGCTCCTACACTGAGGCAGGACTATCTACTGCACCACAATGTCTTAGATATCTCAAAAAACAGTCAGGGTAGCAAAGACACCACTCGGAATTCTACCTGAATGTGAGCCTAGGTCATCACTTCCCTATGCTCTTCTGCATGTTTCATTCCTCCCAGTCCTGTCATAGTTTTAATAACCCTAAATTTGTTCTGTAAAATTTCTGTTCTTTGCATGCTTCAGTTAGGGCACTAATAGATCTTACAACACAGCCACTATACTTTTCTGGCCTGTTAAACTTCCATTGATTTAACAGGAACTTTAGGTATTCAGATCTTCTGAAAATCAGTCTATGGGTGTTTATGAAATAGCTCACTTACCCTGTGCCCTCATCAGTCTTAAATCTAACTGTCAGGCTTTCACTATCATTTAAATTGCCTCTCCCTCACATGTTGTCATTATTTGGCTCATTGAGATCCTCTGGGAACAATGTATCTTCCTCATCCTCATCAGCTACTTGATGAGACTTAGCAAGGATATCAACAGTGTAAATGATAGTCTAGCTCTCACTTGACATTGTGATAAATTTTTCAGGGTTGGCATAGTTGCTTCCTGCATTGGTGGGTACATAGTATTCTTGGACATGGAATAGACCCATGCCTGTCTTAATTTGTTTCCATGTTTTCTCCATTCATGGAATCAGTCACTGTATACAGGGCTGTGTAACAAAAGATATAATTGTCACTTAAATTAGTACCCAAGATGCCCCAATTTCCACCCTTTTAGGGACCCCCTTCACATTTTCTCTTTGCTGCCTAGCTTCTTTGGGTACTCCCACACTGTTGATACTTCTGCTATTGTTAGCAACAGACTAGAAGACCCCCTTGCCTGACCCCACAGGAACCCATTCTGGTATCTTATATAAAGTTTTCCTATGTGAAGGTTCTCCCATAACTTCATTCCCTGTGGTTCCCTTCTTCTCCAATGCTCCAAGTACTCTTTCCCTTAGTTGCTGCTGTGTGAGCCCTGCATGGCTTTGGAACTACTCACAGCTCTAACACCTGCAGTTCCAGGACTTCTTCCCCTTTTTCCTAGCAGCTCCTATGGGCTTCACACAGCTTTGTTGTTGTTCTTTTTTTCTGATATAGGTGAGCTCCTAGCTGTTACTTATAACCTTTCAAGTGCTTTTACTCCTGGCTTCATCTATCCTGGTTTTCACCTCTGGTTGACTATCTTGATCTGACAGTATATATGAGACCAATATTTTACATGCATACATTGTTTTTCTGGCACGACTAGTCTACTGCAGATAAATATTTTAAGAGACATTTTGTGACAGATTGAGAATGACTTTGTAGTCCAGTGGTTAGGACACCCACCTGGGAAGTAGCAGATACAGGGTTCAATACTACTTCGCCAATCATGCTTTCATTATTTAGCCACAGTGGAACAGCTTCAACAGGAGAGGTGGCAGAAGCCCCACATCTGAATATCCCATAGGTCAGTGGTTAGAGCACTCTCCTGAGAGGTGGGAGACCTTCTGTTCAAATCCTTTCTTTCCCTGCAGCAGAGGAAAAAATTGAACTTAGGCCTCCCACATCCTAGATGAGTTTGTTCTGATTACTAATCTAGAAGTTATAAGATGAGAATCATCTCCTCCTTTGGCTGGATTTTGAATGGGACCCCATCTGGTAGGTGGTCTCTGAGCATATCTACTGGATTGGCCCCTGCTTACAATTTAGGCAGAAGAGTGCCTATCTTCCCACACTGGGGCTTAGGCAGGAGATAAGTATCTGGATGCCTGCACTGAGGCAGCAATGCACACACTCAAAGGCAGAAGCATAGGTACCTAAGAACATTTGCCCTGAAAATTTAGGTGCCTACAGGTTTTAGTGGGAGTTTTATGGATCACAGTGGAGCGAAACTAGGTGCTTAAGTACCTTTGTGTATCTAGGCCATACCTAAGCCAGCTATCCTCAGGAGGTCCCTCTGAATTCACCCTCTGCAGATAGGTTTAACTCCTTTCTAATTCCCAGAAGGTTAATGAGGTCCACCTACTCTGACATTCAGTAGGACGCATAGTCCATCTTTATTTCCACAGTTGCTGACAGTTTCCTCATCAAAGGAGCAAAAGGAGCTCCAAGCACAAAAGAATTGCCCAAGGAAACTGGAAAGGCAATGCAGATGATGATATTATTTCCCCTCAGAAGAAACAGAAAACAAAATTAAAAAGGAACAAACCAAGCATTCACTTTGATGCACACACAGAAGAAATGAACAAAGCAAATATATTTGTATTTGAAACACACAAAATGCAGTTTGCTACTGTTCCTGTGTTTCTCTGGATTTTGGTCTTTTTAGGTGGGCTGGGAGAAACAGATTTTTGTTGTTGTTTTTGCAACAATAAAAAAAATCCAACTAAAAACTATCCCACAGAGAAAGAGCTGACAGTTTTCTAGCATCTTCCAATTACAAATATATGAATATATTTTATAAAAAAATATTAATGTGGTTCAAACTCTATTTTTTCCTAAAAATCAATAACTTACCCACAGTAAGCATCCTCAGATGAACCAGTCAATTGTAAGACCTAACAGTGTGAAAAATATCATATTAAAATGTTTACCCAGATGTATCTACTGGAAGGAGGAAAGCAAGTATTATTGGTAACTGGGGATGGGCTCAATCTGCAAAAATCAGATTTGCATTTTAAAATCCCACATTTCAGAATCATTCAGATCTAGAATTTTAGGTCCTGATCCTGCAATAATCTCCCTGGGAGCAGACATCTGCACCAGATCAGAGCTAATTGTAGGATAGATGTCTAAGTTCTGATCCTGCAAAAAACTTACATTCATGCTTAATTTTATGTACTGGAAGTATCTCAGTGAGATTATGCTCTGTGCATTTAACATTAAGCACGTGTCTGTCTTTGCATGATCAAAATCTTAGTTTACCCCATTATAAAGGGCTTGTTTTTATTTACTTCTTTAATTAGTTTTAGCGCACACACGCACACGAAAAAATGTGTCTTAGTGAAATTTAGATTGAAATTCAGATGCAGGTGGAATAGTGGAAATTCACACCTCAGTTTTTGGCCTAAGGTATCTGAAAGTGAAAAGATATGTCCTTTCAAATTTGATTTTACACTTAAAAATATTTGTAAGTATATTTCTACAAATCATTGCTAATATGATTTGCTATAGAACACTCTGTGATCTTTAATAGAGTTCTTCATGGATTAATCCCTGTGTCCAAGCTGAGCTCCATTGAAGTCAATCAGGTTCTGTGTGGACAGAGGGATCTGCTTGTACGAAGCTTGTTGCAGGATTAGGGCCTAAGGGTCTACATTCCGAGGAGGATTAAGATTTTGTGGATCCCTGGGCCAGAGCAAGTGGAGGCCCCTCCCTGCCTTCTGCCTGCAGTCCCTCCTGACCTCCCTCATTCTCCTGCCAGGTAGCTGCCCGGGTGGGCAAAGTGGATTGGGGTGCAGGAGCGCCCTTTTTTCTAGGTCTCCCCAGTTGCCCGGGCATGGGCCCTGTTGGCCAAGTGGCTAATCATCCACCACCATCTACATTGCATTTTAAAACCCATGAGAGCAAATCTCAGAGCCCAGGTCTACAGACTTGGATTATGCTACAGTGCTAAAAACAGCTGTGTAGATATTCAGGCTTAGGCTCTGATCAGGGTGGACTTCATATCTTGATCTCCAACCCAAGCTGGAACATTTACACTCCTGGTTTTAGTGTAAACCTAGCAAACTTAAATCTGTAGAGACCTAGGTTGAGAGACTCCCTGCTGCAGGTTTTAAAACCCAGCATAGAGATACCCTAAATATACACCAGTTTTCCAGAAAAATTGTTTTCCCCTAGTTGGAGGCCCTGGTTTTGGGGGTTGAAGCCTGGACCTGAGTGCTTGGCACAGGACCTGAGGTAGACTAGAGTAAGGTCTCTTGCATCTGACTTTGACTTCTGATTCTGCAACCAGTTGAGAGCAGTGGCATATGTGAGAGTAGCTTGTGTGGCAGGACATGGCTATTGTGTCTCAGAATATTTATAGGGGTTTTTGTGCAGGACAGATCCATTTTACAAAAGAAATGGGGAATCCCAAACATCTGAACAGGAGTGTATATATGTTATACAGATTCAAGACAATCAGTGGAACTAAGAAGCAGAACAGCGCAGTGACGGGAAGAGGGAATAAGACACAGTTTTGGATCCAGTGACTGAGGGGGGCTGTGCCATGTACTTACCCAGACAACGTAGGGGTAGAACGAAGTGATGGATGGGGAGGAGCAAAAAGTAAGGGACGAAAAGCAACATCAAGATGATTACAGATCTGTGGTCCCAGTTTTGTTGGTTATTTTGACTTGATTCCAAAAAGCAAAGTAAACCTGTCAGTTGGACACTGAGAGCCTGGAGTATTGCTGCTCTGACTTTTTGCACTGTGCCTCCAATCAGTTGTAACACTGGATGTATTGTATCATTAGGGCTTTGTGGTCTAGATGAAATTACTATAAAGCAGATGCTCAACTGTTTGGAAAACCATATTCAAAGAGGAGTTATCAATGGGTTCTGTCAGAGTGGGAAGATGTATATAGTGGGGTCATGGAGGGATCTGTCCTATGTGCAATACTATTCAAAATTGTCATTGATGACTTAGATGATAGAGTGGAGAATATGCTTATAACATTTGCAGATGACTCCAAGCTGGGCACAGTCACTAGCGCTCTGGAGGCCAGGATTAGAATTCAAAATGACTGGGATAAATTGAACAATTGGTCTCAAATCAACAAGATGAAATTGAATAATGACAAGTGCAAAGTACTAACCTTAGAAAGGAAAAATCAAATGCATAAACACAACATGAGGAATAACTGGTGAGGCAGTAACACGGTTGAAAAGGGTCAGTAGATTATAGTGGATCATGAATTGCATATGAACCAACAATATGAAGCAGTTGGGTAAAAGGCTAATATTCTGGATTAATAGGAATGTTGTATATAAGAAATGGGAGGCAATTGTTTCACTCTACTAGGCACTGGAGTATGATGTCCAATTCTGGGTGCCACACTTCAGGAAAGATGCGGACAAACTAGAGAAAGTCCACAGGAGAGCAACAAAAATGATAAAAGGTTTAGAAAACCTGACCTACAAGAAAAGATTTAAAATAGTGGGCATAGTTAGTCTTGCAAAAAGACAACTGAGGGGGGACATGATAACAGACTTCAAATATGTTAAGGGCTGTTATAAAAAGGTAGGTGTTCAGTTGTTCTTGATGTCCACCGAAGGTAGGACAAGTAGTAATGGGCTTAAGCTGCAGCAAGGGAGATTTAGGTTAGATATTAGGAAAAAACTTTAAACTATAAGAATAGTTAAGCACTGGAATAGGCTTGCAAAGAAGGTTGTGGAATCCCCATCATAGGAGGTTTTTAAGCACAGGGTAGATCTTATCAGCCTAGCTTTAGTTGGTCCTGCCTCATCAGGGGGAGAGGGAACGCAGGTCGTGTGGACTAGATGACCTCTCAAAGTACATACTACTTCTACATTTCTATGATTCCATGAGCATTTTATTGCAGTCATTTTATAGTTAAGACAGAAAGAAAAAAGTGCCAAACAATGTATAACTGACTCACCAGATACACAGACTATACAATATGTTGTTCGCACTGAAACATCAGGGTGGCAAATGAGGATCATTTACGTGAGAACAGTTAAACATATCTTTGTAATGAATGGTGTCATTGCAGTTAAGTGCCTAACTAACTCTTCTTGGAACATATAAAATGCATACTAGATATTGCAAAAATGAACAGACTTGAGTACAAGGCTTGAAATGAAACAGATATCCCAAATTATGGCTCAGTAAGGGAGAGACACTCAAAGCCTTCTTGAGGGTTTAATTATCTGTTTCTGTTACCAGGTTCCAACCAGACAAGGTAACACAACCTTCTTCATTTTCAGTTTACTCATATTTGAGAACTAGCTAAATTTAACCTGTCTTCTAGGCCCGGTCTACACTGGGGGCGGGTGGGAGGAAGGGAAGAAGGGGAATCAATCTAAGTTACACAGCTTCAGCTACATGAATAACATAGCTGAAGTCAATATTCTTAGATTGTCTTACTGTGGTGTCTTCTCCGCGGTGAGTTGACTGCTGACACTCCCTCATCAACTCTGACTATGCCTCTTGTGGCAGTGAAGTACAGGAGTCGACAGGAGAGCACTCGGGGATCGATTTATTGTGTCTAGACTAGATATGATAAATTGACCCCAGCTGGATAGATTGCTGCCCGCCGATCTGGCGGGTAGTGTAGACATACCCTTAGTTCCTTTTTCCTTAATTCCCTAAGTGCAAGCCCATACCCGAGGGAACTGGTGGGTGGCACTGAATCAATACCTCCTCCTCACCAACACTCCTGCAGTTCTAGAGCATTCTGAAGCAACCTCCTGGGTAAGGTGTCAGTTCAGCAAAGCACTTAAGTATGTGCTGAAGTTTAAGCATATGGTTAAATTGATGGCACTTAAACATAAGCTTCAAGCTGAGTATTTGCTTTAACACTTCCACACTGTGCTGAATTGGGGGCTGAACAAAGAAGAGTACTTACTCTTCTTCAGAGTTTCACCTGCTGTAGCTACCTACCAGCACCTCCTCAGGTGTCCATTAGCCATGGTATGTGGGGCAGGAGGAGACAGTGTTGTTCTGGCTGCTGTCCTGCTGTGAAGAAAACACCCACAGCCCTTGCAGGGCGAACAGGATAGAGACTGCATTGCCCCACCTATCACAGGGGCCCAATGTAATCTCACATAAAGATATCACTCAGTGGGATCTGGAAAAACAAGTATCTGTGTGTTGACACATGTCTTTTACCACTTGTTTTCCTGGTTTAGGTCAAAAGATTTTAGTTCCATGGCTAGAACCCCCTGGTTCAAATAGAAAATGTACACACTGAACACTAATAGAGCATACATTTCTTATACTTTATTGACCGGATTTGCTCAAGCACTGAATTGCTATGGTTCTTCAAGTAACTCTACTAGATCAGCTTCACTCACTGATTTGAAAGAGTGCCTGCTGCCCTCTGACTTGGCTGGAGGCCTGGAGCTTGGCACTACTCAGCCAGCTATCGGACTGATTCTGCACTGCAGCTGTTTGTCATGAGTGCCAAAGTCTGCTGGTGAACAATGAGTGACTGGCCACCTGGGCTAAGCCATTCTGCCAGCTGCCACTTCTGGTCTTAGGCTATCACACAAAATCATTGTGAGGATCCAACCTACTTGCATAAGCCAACTGCATTCTTAACTGGTTCTCACTACCCCAGACTCCTGCATCAATAAGCCAAGCCCAGGCTTTACCTTGGCTTCAGTCTGCCCTTGGGGCCTCCCTGAAGACTACTGTGCCAGCAGCTGCTGGGGTTCTACTAAAAGGCAATGAATTTTGAGTGGCTGCATAGCAGCAATGGCTTTTTCCCCCAACACTTAGGCTACCCAATTGTTTGTAATTCCAGCCAGCTTCCTGTGGTACTTTCACAGCAGATTCTACACAGCTGACCTCACAATGAATTTTTACCCTATGTTATGGATAGCTGTTGTGACTGTCCTCATAATGCTCACAGGGCACATTCCTCAATCTTTTTCTTAGAGTTATGGCTTTTAAAAAACGTGTTCACCTTCACCTGTGGTGGGAATAGGGATTTGCCCTGGCTAAAGTTGTTCTGGTTTTCTGTCCACTTCTTCAACAGTGCTGCCTATTAGTAGTGGCTTAAGTGATTCACACATATGTATAGCATTGGAAGTGCTTTGGCAACTTTGAAAGCGTAAGTGGAAGAATTTGACAAACCCACAAAAAATTGGGAAGAAAGAATTAAGGCTCTATTAATTTGTCTGTAACTGTATCACTTTCCATTGTTCCTATATTTTGCTGGAATTTCTAAATAACTTACTTAATAACAATGAAGTAAGAATAAATACAGTGAAACCTGTTCTAACCGACTACTGACAGGACCAACAAAATTGGCTTTAAGCAGGTATCAACCAGACCTGTAGTTGGTGCATTTGGGAATATTTTGCTGTGGTATCTTAAGGCAGAAGCTGCTTGTGTTCATTTCCGAGATCATTCATAGCCAATCCCGCTCTACCTAACATCACTACTGAGTTGTTGATGCTCACCTCTGATTGGCCTCCCCTGCCCACTTGTTACATTTTCAAACACATACCTTCATGGTTTTTCCCATGCTGCCTCACTAATATGTGGGAAGCTCCCATAAACATCTGCATAGCTACCTCATTGTCCACCTTCAAAATCCTTCTTAAAACTTGACTTTGCCAGAATGCTTACAAAAAAACCCCAAACCCTTAACAATCATTAGGCTATAGTGTGCTGAGACCACTGACTACCGTGTCAATCAGCACCGTCTTATTTTTTACTTGCACTCCCTCATCAGTCTATATCAGTGGTTCCCAAACTTTAACAACCTGTGAACCCCTTTCAGTAAAACGTCAAGTCTCACGAACCCCCTCCTAAAAATGAATATTTTCAGGGATTTTCTCCTTTACTTAAGTATAAATTATAAAAGCAGTGATCTTGGAAATAACAAAATTTGTTTTTATGAAATGCTTATTACACACTATTTATTCTTATTATTTATCATTACAGTATTTTTATTAATTACATTATGAAAATGGCAATGCTCTTCCAAGATCTCATTTCTGTAGCTTGTATAACTTTGAATAAGCCTGTTATAAGACAAGGCTCCTACGTTTTATCAAGGAGTATCAGATGTGAAACAGCATGAAGGTATTTAAGATGCCAACTCAAAGGCTTCCTCCTATACAAGCATTCAGGTCTTGAGCAGTCCAGGCAAACACCACAGAAGCTTAAACTTGTTCTTCATAATAATTTTAAAAACAATACTAGCTGCCTATTTAATTTTAAAAACAATGAAAAATAGCCACCTCCCTCTCCATTTCTTATAAGTCTTATAAGTTTAAATCTCCTCAGTGTGATAGATATGCTTGCTTTGATCTGCTTAGCTCCTGGAAGTCCAGGGGCTCTGGGCTGCCGGCCCCATGCTGCCGGAGGTTCCTAGGGACAGCTCTGTCCACCACTAGGGAACTTTTTCCCCGAGAACCCCCTGTAACATTTTAAGAACCCCCAGTGGTTCATGAACCCCAGTTTGGGAACCATTGGTCTATAGCCATCTGTTGTCCTTTGTCTTATACTAGGATAGTGAGACCATTGGCACAGAGACTGTTTTTGTTCTGCGTTTGTACAGTGCCTCTCACAGTGGGTTCCTGATCTCTGATAAAGGCCCCGAGGTGCTGTGGTAATACAAATAATAAATAAGAAGTTGGTAATTAAGTAAAGCTTCTTGCATAGATTCTACAGTAATACTAGTCAGTACTGTTAAAAAGGCACCCTATATTACCATGCACAGCTGAAGAAGTTTGACCAGCTGAAAGACAGATCCACCAGCTTTGCCCCTTGCCCTACTCCACAGGGCATAGTAACATGGGAGCTCCTTGGTTTCTGCAGTGTTTGTGTGATGGGCATTACCTGTGTAGACCCTTGCAATCTTAGCCCTTGTAATCTCGGCCCTCTGTGACTGGGATGTTGTGCTCTACTGTGGATGTAGACAGCAGAATTTACCACTCATTGTCAGCATTACTTCTAATGTTGCTTATTTGCAGTCAGGTGCTTAATGCTATATGAATGAGGCGGGGTGGGGAGCGCAGAGGCTTGGATTTAATGCAGAATTGATTTGCCTAAAGAGGATCAGAGATGTCAGGCTCACCAATGAGCTGAAGAGTGAATTAGATATTTTCAAAATAAAAAGTTAAGACAGGATAAAGAGGTGTAGGGATGAAGCAGGAAATCAGATAAGAAAGAAAAAAGGGGCAGTCCTATTGGCCTTGAATAGTCTTTTTCTGTTCCTATGAATTCTCATGCTCTTGCACACTAAGCTAAGATCAATGGAGATTAATCAGTTGTACAGAAACCATTGTGAACTCATTGCAGGCTTTTAAAGTTTAAATTTGTTTATTGAGCACAATTTGGTTAGCATCAGGTGCTGAAGTTATATACACCAACACCAGCATAGAAATTACTTTATTTAGCTCCCAGTTGTAAGTTTCTATAGCAACTAGGCCCTATAGTAGTAAGCTGAGGTTTCTGGCATATGAATACTGCTGCTGCTAGACACTGGTAATACTGTATTTTAGGGCACTCCACTGCTGTTTAATTCTTTTTAAGCTGTTCCCCCGCCCCCCCCTGCGTCTTTCTTCAGCATAACTGTGCCTGCTTAGTCATACGTATAATTATAGTTTTTGCATTGAACCATCCTCCTCTTGGAAGGTTTCAGTCAAGGTTCAATTTCCCTTGAATGGTTAGCATGATGGTGTGTGCTACACACTCTGAAGCTTTACATATCATGTAAACTGTGAAAGATGATGGGGAGGTGGCCATGGAGCTGATGCTAGGGAATGCCTGAAATAATGAGGCTTGTCTAAGATCTGGTGCTGTGATCAGATCACATCACATCATGAAAGGAAGCTGGGGAAAGCCAAGTCAGCACTTGGACAGGAGATCTCCAAGGAACCCCATGCAAGTATTGGTGATTCAGTAGGTTCTCCTATTGCATCAGAGTCAGAATTTAATCAATGCTCCCAAATGGCATAAGGGGCATTGCACTGCCGGCAGTGTTATCTTTTAGCTAGCATGCAAAACTGAGATCCTGACCACTTGAACTCACAAAAAAAAACTCATGGCACTTCATATTTGCCAATGAGATATTCACTGGAGACATTTGATCATATTCCACCCCAGTAATTTACACTGCACCTAGCTCTACTCCCTCATTACATTACATTACACTTACAACTGAATGTGTTTATTTTCTTCTCGTCTTACTCTAAACTATTGAGCCTTGTTAGAAAGCTTTTGTATTCCACCTTAGAGGTGGTTGCATTTTAATAGTGAGTAGAAGGATCAAACACTCTTATTTATTTCACTGATCATTGAGAGCCTTCTTTATCTTGATTTCTTTCAAATGCACTAATGCCAGAGTTAGCTTTTTTCTCCCCTTTGAAGCACATTGAAATGTTTTGCTGGGGTGTTCTATAGATGTGCAAAACACAGTTATGACAACAGGGAGTATAAACATGAATGCATGTTTGGATGGTTAATAGTAATTAAGTATTTTGATACTGTGGTTTCTTTTAGATATCTAAGGGGAGACTCTTATGATTTCCCCCCAAAATAAAGCATATGGCCTTTGTACATTTTCGTTTGCAGATAGGCTGGATGGCTGATTGAACAATAAGGTTTTATATGCTCTAGGAGGACCTTTCTCTCTCCCTTGGTTTGATTCCTTCCAATCCGAAGGAAACATGTTCTTAGTTCAACACCTTAAAGGAGTGTGTCTCTTCTGCTGTCCTAGAGCAAACTGTCCCTGGGAGAGTGTCTGTGTTGTCAAGCCACAGAAAACAAATGTTTAGGTACATGAGATCAAAATGTGTTTTTCAATGATTTGATCTTCAACCTCAGAATCCATGTGTTCTGAATAACATTGCCCTCATATATCCACCAGTGGGCTGGTTCAGGGAACAAAATCTAACTTGAAAAGAGGTTGCTAGAAGGCAAAATGGAGGGGCAGGGATGTAGAACAGGTAATTAAAGTCAAGTGTGTAATCTTATCTGCCCTCAGGTTGAGGGTGTTCATAGTAGACTTCTTTTCCTCTTCTCCAGGCCCAGTTGGACTGTAGAGACCTTGAGAGTATCTCAGGCTGGGAAACCCACTTATCAGGTTACGTGCAGCCTGTCATGTTCTTATGGCAGAATCCTCTCTCTCAGCTTCTGCTGACTGCTCAGGGGCTGTTAGCTTTATTTTGTTGGGGATTGTTCCCAGCTGATATATATTGTTCCTTAACACTATATCAGAATGAGAGTTACTGACGGGGTCTATCTTGGAACAGGGCTCGTGGCCCCAAAACATATCATGATGGCATGCACCACAGAAGAGACAGTACAACTCATAGGAGGATTCAGAAGTTGTAGACTAGTACCTTGAAATCATTTGTCTGCCCTACTGGGAGTCTGTCAGCAGCACACGCATCCACAGCAGGTAGGGTTGCCAGTTGTCCAGTTTTCAACGGAACTCTTGGTTGAAAAGATACCATCCCCAGCCCAGTGAAAGGGAGGGAGAGGGGAGGGAGGAAAGAAGGGAGGGGGAGAGCAAGTGACAGAGGGAGGAAGGGAGTGGGGCAGGGCCTCAGAAAAGGGGTAGGGCAATGGTGTTCGGTTTTGTTCAGTCAGAAAGTTGGCACCCCTAACAGCAAGGCCTGCTGTCACTCTTACTAAGCACAGGACATGTTGCCAGCATCTTTGTGCAAAGCACTGCTGCCAGAAGCATGGGAACTTTGCAATTTATTTTGTGTTGCCTTCTCAGGCTTCTGGTTTTTGTCTCCGGATGCTATGAAAGGGCTTTCCAAAATGGCAGGCAGAGTCAGCTGCAGAGGCAACTTTGTTGCTTGCATCATGATATGAGGCAGGAATCTAATTGGAGAAAAGGAGTGGGGCCCCTTTCTCAGAGCATGAAAATCCTGTAACATGACTAGTCATCCCCGCAGCCTGCACCAAATAGGAAGGGAAATACACAGTCTCTGTGCTAGCGTACAGCAAGCACAGAAATATTATATTATATTATATATATAAATGAATGAATGAGAAGCGTGTGTGTGTTTACATTTTGAGATAACGAATGTATGAATTTTGTTATAGGATTCCTGAATGGTACACTGCTGTTGGAATTATACCTTAAGATAATATACCAGCTAATTGAGTATAAAGGATTGGCTAAAAAAGGAAGAAGTCATTTTATCACTTCTAGTCTTTGCTTTCATGTAGACACATGTCTTTTCTTTCATGAATCTATGCTGATTACATTTTGCTTAATTCCGGCTATAACCCCATTTTCAACAGAAAATAAAGTGAGTTACCAGACAGAATATTAAACTTAATTACTACCTAATTTTCATTTGTTCAGCATATCTACCACTAAATTGCTTCACTAATGAATCACAAGCAGGCAGGGTGTATTATTCAGTAAACCAGCCTTTCTTGTTTTGTTTTAGTTCATAGGAAAAGTGCTCAGTGAAATAGTGAAAGGCAGAGATTTCTCATGGTGCCTCTGAGAACAACTTCCATTAAGTGTTTTCATTTATTACTAACTTGGTGTCTAACAGGTTTCTAATGGAAGAGGCAACTTTTGTAACAGGCAACTGCAGGAAAATGGTAAGGTATGATCCCATGATCCAAACAGAAAAATCTCATTTAGGTCTAGTGTTCTGTACTTGATTTCCTTGGATTATTTCACTCTCCCCGCTCTTTTCATGAGCTTTGCCACTGTGTCCAAAGCCTGTGTGTGACAAAAAGCACAAAAACAACCTGACTTTCTGATTGCCCACTAATGTGTATTATCATCACAATAGAACAACTTGGCTGATTAAACAGATTAAGTTCTTATTTAGAGTAACAAGAATTAAAGTGTTATACTAGTTTAAACTGTAATAAAATTTGTTTGAGTAGGCTTTGTCTACCTGTAATGGTGCTCAGTGTCTGAAGGACCTTACTTTGAGCCTCTACCTGAAAGCAGTTAATATTGTGACTTTATCACAAGGCTCTTCCTCATAATGTCTCATTGTTACCAAGGCTTTAAAATGTTAGTCCAAGTGTTCTCCGCAGAAACACTATGTTTAAAAGCAAACACTGACATATTTTTAGAAAGTATATTCATAACTGATGAAAAGGACACCAATCTAATGTTGGAGTGGATTTCATCTGGGAAAGCCCAAAGATTTTTTCCATGTGAGCAGCTGGAATCTAGTTTCAGCAAGTAAAGAAGCTAGGGAAAAGTTAGTTAATAAAATACTATTTTGTATCTTTCATCCACAGATTTCAAAGCTATGTACAAAAGGAGCCCGTATTATCCACATTTTACAGAGGGGGCAACTGAATCACAGGGAAATTATGTTTATATTATTTAATTTATAAAATAAGTTTATCTTGTTGTCTAGATGCATGACTATTTTAAAAACAGGCTAATTCAAAATAAAGTGTACACAGTGGAACCTCATCAAAACTAAGACATCCCCAGTATGCCACCATATCAGAAAAGCCCTGATTATATACATAATCTTTAAAACATGCCCTGAAGGTCACTACAATCTGGGCTTTTTAAAAAAAAAAAAAAAAGGGCCAAGAGGAAGGATACTGTCATTAGTATTGATACAGTTAGGTAGGCAATATTGGCAGTAAAATGACTGTACATATACGGGAGAGGAATCTGGGCAAAGCCAGCGCAAAAACAGCTAAGATGCCTATATACCAGAAAGTGAAAGCAGATATTATAGGGCTAACAGAAACATGGTATAATAGCAGTCATTACTGGAGTATAGGTATTGAAGGGCAGGTGGTATTCAGGAAAGACAAATAAAGGTAAAGGTGGTGGAATTGCACTGTATATTAATGATGAGGTAGCTTGTAAAGAAATTAGAAAGGATGAAATAGATAAAACTATCTGTTTGGGCCAAAATCACTTTGTGGAAGGAAGGTAACAGAGTCTCAGTGTGATAGCGTAATTGGGATAAAATACAACATGGTTTTACAAAAAATAGATGATGCCAGGCCAGCCTGATCTATTTCTTTGAAAAAAACTGATTTTCTAGACAAAGGAAATGCAGATATAAATTATCTAGATTTCAGTAAGGCATTTAATACAATATCACATGGGAAATAAAATGGGGATTAAGGGACATCTACATAGAACACATCCCAGGACATCGGCAATACCAGGAAAGATGAGCTGGAGTGCCGAAGAGAAGCGCAGTCAGGAAAGTAACTGAAATACTTTCTTTGTGGATTGTATTTTCTCAATGATAACACTGCTCTACAGCCAAAATGCTTCTGAAATAAATGTAGTCCAACTTTACTAATTCTGGGTCACTGAGAACGAAAATGAAGTTTAAAATTGTTGATTGGCTTTAGTTTTGAAGATATGCTATTGGGTCAGTATATGCGTCTCTTGACTTGGGAATGGCGGAGGATAAGTGAGTTATAAAGGGAAGGGATCTCAATTTAAACCAGAAATGACTAAAGTACGTCTTTGACTGGATCTATGAATAAATCTATGACTGGGTTTGGACAGTTCTTGCTTTTGAGGCAAAACAATGAATGATGCAATCTGAAGCTGGTATTGCATCAAACATGATAAGAATTGCATCATGTTATTCCTAGAAGTCATGGATGATGCAATCATAATGAAGCTTACATCACTCTGCTGAACAAATTGCCCTATACCAGCTCTAGAAATCATACAGTGTGGTGCTCTCTTATTTGTCAGTGTTTGATTTTGCAAAGGGACACATTTCTGTTTAGCCAAAGTGAGCAGAGATGCCTCGTACTTGTGTGAACAGTGCAGATAACTTCTGCTATGTTTGTGGTGAAGTGACTTTTGCATCACAAAAGCGCAGTATAACCACTCTGGTTAAGAAAGCCTATCACCTTTATTTTGGCTGCAAAATTGGAGATCAGGACAAGAGGTGGGCCCCACACATATGCTGCAACACTTGTGCAACAAATCTTCGCCAGTGGTTGAACAGGAAAAGGAAATCTATGCCTTTTGCAGTGCCAATGATTTGGAGAGAGCCAACAGATCATACCAGCAATTGTTACTTCTGCATGGTGCCTCCAGTTGGGAAAGGTGTGTCAAAGAAGAAAAAGTGGACTGTGCATTATCCAAACATTCCATCAGCTATACGCCCAGTATCCCACGGAGAAGGACTGCCGGTTCCTCATGCACCAAAATCACTCTCACTTGAGTCAGACGAGGAAGAGGAAGAGGATGAAACTTCTGGTCCTGAACCATCAATGTCACAGGACCCACATTTTCTCCCATCCTCCTCCTCTGAACCACACCTCATAAAACAAGGTGAACTGAATGACCTTGTCAGGGATTTGGAACTACCCAAGAGTAAGGCAGAGCTGTTGGGCTCCAGACTACAGCAGTGGAATCTCCTGGCAGGCTATCAGGGCAAATGGAGCCCATCAATGCTTGCAGACTATTGCTGGACAGTGACAAGTGATGCTCCATTTAATGAATACAAGAGACAAGCCAAGAAGCGCCGAGTAGACACTGAATAGGACTAAACTATGTACATAATAGTTTTTTGCCTTTTGTTTCATAATACATTTTATTTATATAACCCTTTTGCTGATTTTTAAAGTGTTACATAAACAGGACAGGTGAAATATTATCATGTAAAGCAACCATAAACACATGAAAAGACCTAGGTTTACAATTTATAATTAAAACTCTACTATCTACACAATATACATAGACATAAAATGTAAAAACTTAAATATCTTAGAAACAGTAGCCAATCAGTTGTTTTAATTGTCATATTTGAATTCAGTACATCAAAATACATAATAAATATCACATTTTATCTCTGAAGCAGATGACTTCTCAAAAATTGTAGACCAGTTTAACCTACCCTAAATTCTCAAATTACCGAGGGACAATCTTCATGCATTGCTCTATTTACTTTCCACAACCAACTCTCTATATAACTTTTCATGAGTGATGTACCTGAATACCTAGATGCTAATATCTAAACTGTATTCTTAAATTTACTCACCTGAATTTGGATTGTTGCTGATTATGCACTATATATATCTTAAACAAACTTTGTATTAGTGGATAATCTAAGCACTATGCTCATTATACTCTTTTCTTAACCTCTGTAATATATATTTTTTTTAACATTAGCTTTAATAAAAATTTTAAATCTGAGCAATGAAAGATGGATAAGGAACTGGTTAAAGAGGAGACTGCCATGGGTCATACTGAAAGGTGAACTGTCAGGCTAGAAGGAGTGTACCAGTGGAGTTCCTCAGGGAACTGTCTTGGGACCAATCTTATTTAACATTTTCATTCATGACCATGACACAAAAGTGGGAGTGTCCTAATAAAATTAGCAGATGATGCAAAGTTAGAAGATATTGTCGATACAGAGGTGGACCAGAATATCATAGAAGAAAGTCTGAAAGACCTTGGAAACTGGAGTAATAGAAATGGGATTACATTTAATAGTGTAAAGTCATACATTTAGGGACTTATAAGAATTTTTGCTATAAACTGTGGATGTATCAGCTAGAAGTGAAGAGGGGAGGAAAAAAGCCAAGGCATATTGGTTGATCACAGGATTACTATGAGCCACCAATATGATGCAGCTGCGAAAAAGGCTAATGCAATCCTAGGATGCATCAGGCAAGTTATATGCAGTCAAGACAGTGAAGTGTTATTCCTATTAAGCAAGGCACTGGTGAGACCTCATCTGGAAGACTATGTGCAATTCTGCTCTCCCATGTTTCCAAAAGATGAATTCAAACTAGAATAGTTGCAGAGAAGGCTACTAGGATGATCAGTGGAATGGAAAACATATCTGACGAGAGGAGACTCAAGAAGCTTGGCTTGTTTAGCCTAAGCTAATGTAGGCTTATGAGAGAAAAGATTGCTCTATATATACATGAGAGGGATAAATACCAGGGAGGAAGAGGAGTTATTTAAGTTAAGCACCAATGAGGACACAAGAGCAAATGGATATAAACTGGCTATTAACAAGTTTAGGCTTGAAATTAGACAAAGCTTTCCATCACAGAAGTGAAGCCTTCCGAGGGGAGGAGTGGGGGCAAAAAAATCTTAGATGAGCTTCAAGCCTGAGCTTTATAAGTTTATGGAGGGGATGGTATGATAAGATTGCCTACAATGGCTTGTGGTCCATCTGCCACTCCTAGCAGGAAATATTCCTAATGGCCAGAGGTGGGCACTATATGGGGAGGGTGCTGAGTTACTACAGAGAATTCTTTTCCAGGTGTCTGGCTGGTGGGTCTTGCCAACATGCTGAGGGTCTAATTGATCACCATATTTGGGGTCAGGAAGGTATTTTCCCCCAGGTTAGACTGGCAGAGACCCTAGTGTTTTTTTGTTTTTTTTTTGCCTCTCTCTTCAGCCTGGGACACAGGTCACCTGCTGATTTAAACTAGTGTAAATGGTGGATTCTTAGTAAGATCAAATATTTAAATCATGCTTTCAGGGACTTCAGGAACTCAGCCAGAGGTTATGATTCTATTACAGGCAGAGGTGGGTGAGGTGCTATGGCCTGCGATGTGTAGGATGCCAGACTAGATGATCACAATTGTCCCTTCTGGCCCTAAAAATCTGTGAGTCTAAGAAATTTGAGCTTAGTGCCTCCCATTGAGAGTGCCTTGATGCCAGCTCCCAGACATTTTAAACTGAAGGCCTATTGGCAAGATCACTTCATCTGATGGTTAGCACCATGAATGGACATGAGCCAAGAGTTAGTTTCTAAAGAAAGCAGGACCTAAACTACGTGTAAAGACTAGATTCAAGAACAACAACTTGTACTGCAGCTGAAAATAAATTGGAAGCCAATGAAGATTATGAATCACTGACACAATTAGATTGGTAGAGAAAGTTTTCTGCATCAAACAAAGATTCAGGGAATCAGTAGAAATGAAAATGTTTAAGGGCTACTGCATTCTGCACAAGCTAAAACTTCTGAGTGGTCTTCAGCTATATCCTCATGTAGAACACATGCACAAATCATTCTGCTGCTGACAAAAGCATAGAAGGCTACATTTAAAGTGGTGTAGGTTAAATAAACTTGTCTCAGGTTACTCAGTGAGTTAGTGACAGAGTCCAACAGAACCAAGTTCCTCTAACATTCATTCTCCTGCTCTAAGCACTGCTTGTCATATGACACACACAAGGAACTTTCTTAGTCTTTTGGAATTATTGATTAGCTAAAATATTACTGCATTAGCCATTTTAGACAACTAGAGTTTTTGACCTCTTGAAAATGAATTGCTTCCAATTGCTTGTTACTAAAAGAGACTTATTATTATTAGAAAAATGCTGAGCTGGTGATGTAAAAGAAATCAGTATTTGCTATCAATTACTTTCATTAATACAAGCCTTTGTAAACAGTTTTAGGAATATATTTTATAACACTATTTTTTGTAATTTGAGCCGTACTGTTCTGAGACTTCTGAGGCCCACAGATCTCTGTAATACCTGCACTCCGGCTGCTAATAAGAACTCTTGTGGGTGTAATAACAGCTAAAAATACAATAGTAAATGATTCTTATATTACCATTTCAGAGGTCAAAATGGGTAGCAAAGAGACCACAAAAATGTAAAATAAACATATTGCTCTAAAGCACAGCCAGGTTGTAGCTTCTGCTTTAAGAACATTTCCTTCCTAGCTTTGAAGGCTGTTACAAATATCTGAACATATGTTCTGAGGCAACGAAATTTCAGTAAGATATTTTTCCTTTTAAAACCCAATCCTTGAAAGACTGACTTGAAACATGAGATAGCAACAAGCGTCAGTCAAGTAAAGAGTGCATATTTAGCTGGGAGATGTAGTCAATGAACGGTGCTAAACCTGGTCTTTTTGATTTTCGTAAATTATGTGCCATTAGAAACCGATGAAAATGATAAAAATGGGATTACCATCCATCTATATGAGAGATTTCAATCTACATTTAAACTGTTCTGGAGGATTTAATGTAAAACATGGTGCTTTCGCAAATAAGCAATCAAAATAATCCATTAAAGTTGTAATCACCAGTATGCTTGCGTATTGCTGTGTTTTAGAGTAAACTGATTGTGTAAATACTGTTAAAGTGGTACCTAAGGTAGCTACCTTTCTACTTCATAAATTTCTGCATTTTTTTAAAATTGCAGTACATTATCTGCCTTGATTCTCAACTAAAAACAACCATTCCTAAACTATTAATGCATATCAATGAATAACATGCAGATATGACCATAAATATGTATAGATATTACAAGTGAGAGCAAATGTACAATCTTGGAACACAAAAACTATACATCTGTGTAAAGTATATCTAATTGTTATTGAAGGTTAGAGATTTACCATTCCTATACAATAACTTACCATGTTATGAGCATTCTCAGAAATTGGCGATGTGCCATATCCCCAGTACTGCTCTCCATTTTCCCCTACAATTAGGGGAAGAAAAAACATACGTTGAGTATAACCAATTTTATAATCACACAAGGATTATAAACTTTACTTATGAGGCTGAATATTTCCGTTTAAAGCAGTAAACTTGCGTTGCAGATGCCTATGAAAAAAAAGCTAAGGAATTATGAGAAATCTGTGTCTCCCCCCATGAAAGCCAAAAGATGTAACAGCCCTGGATTAATCAGATACTTGCAGAGGAAAACACCTCAGTCAGACAGACTTCAATGGATAAAGTTACGAAAATATTTTGTCAAACATTTGTGCACAGCTCTGTCATGACCAATTTCATGGCTCAACAACAAGTCAAGCACCAGTTGTGCAGTTTTTCTGTGACATTTAGTAAGGGGGAAAAATGCAGAATACAGTGAAATTGAGTAAGTTCTATAGGTTTCACATTCATTTTTTATTTCACCCAACGAGGAATGGATTCCACTTGCTCCCTTTGGAGGTAAATTGATAGGGAAAGGGGAATAGTCATCAGAAACTGATAAATCTGGGTTGTGAAACGAGCAAATATGCCTTATCTTGGGATAATAAGAAAAACATAATTAAAAGCCACTGGGTTGTGAGATAGATCTGTGGGGAGAAATGCAGTCTACTTCATATTATGGTTAGTACACTAACATTAAAAGCAGATAATTAAGATGGCACCTATGACTGTAGCTTGAGCCAGATCCTGTCTGTTTGTTTGGTGAAAGCCAGATTGTCAGTGCTTCCTTAGGGAAGGGAGAGAGGACATCTTCCATATGAAAGCAATTGCTCCAGGCTCTTGCCCTGTAAGTCACCTCTTGGTTTGCCACATTGCCCTGCAGCTTAGGCCTTTTTGTACAGACTCTCTCCCACTTGAGGCTCCTTAAGGAGATGGCACTCTTAGGTCCTAAAAGATGAAATTCACTTAGCATTGGGGGGAGCCACATAAGTCTTCTACTATGGCATAACGACCATGGTTACCATTGCATGGGATGTGGCACATGGAGTAATCTGAACCTTCTGGATGTGGCAGAACTGAGCTGTCAAGATTCCTTCCCCACTCTGAACTTTAGGGTACTTTAGATGTGAGGACCTTCATGGACACTTCTAAGCTTAATTACTAGCTTAGATCTCGTACACTGCCACCATCCAGAATTCCAGCGTCTGGAGCACTTTCTGTCCCCCCAAAACTTTCCCCTCCCTGGGTTGCCTTAAGGGACTTCACCAATTCCCTGGTGAACACAGATCCAAACCCCTTGGATCTTAAAACAAGGAGAAATTAACCATTCCCCCTCCTTTCCCCCCACCAATCCCTGGTGAGTCCAGATCTAATCCCCTTGGATATTAAAACAAGGAAAAATCAATCAGGTTCTTAAAAAGAAAGCTTTTAATTAAAGAAAGAAAGGTAATCATCTCTGTAAAATCAGGATGGAAAATACTTTATAGGGTAATCAGATTCATATAGCCCAGAGGAACCCCCTTTAGCCTTAGGTTCAAAGTTACAGCAAACAGAGGTAAAATCCTCTCAGCAAAAAGGAACATTTACAAGTTGAGAAAACAAAAATAAGACTAACACACCTTGCCTGGCTGTTACTTACAAGTTTGAAACATGAGAGACTGATTCAGAAAGATTTGGAGAGCCTGGATTGATGTCTGGCCCCTCTTAGTCCCAAGAGCGAACAACCCCCAAAACAAAGAGCACAAACAAAAGACTTCCCTCCACCAAGATCTGAAAGTATCTTGTCCCCCGATTTGTCCTCTGGTCAGGTGTCAGCCAGGTTTACTGAGCTGCTTAACACTTTACAGATAAAAGAGACATTAACTCTTAACTATCTGTTTATGACATGAGCCATCTTAGGTCATTGATCCTTCATCTCAGAAGTGGCTCCAATTAGAAGGTTGCCCCACTTTGGACAGGCATAGAGAGGCAGATTATTCATTGTGAAGGGATCATAGTTAATGGCGCTGGGATTTTCTGTGATGATGGAATCCATTTCCACATTTTCCACTTTCATATCAAGGCTTGGAAGGATTGTTTCCTAGCACAACAGAAGATCCTGCTTAGATTGTAATCTTCTTGGGGCAGGGACCATCTTTTTGTTCTTTGTTTGTATAGTGCCTAGCACAATGGAGTTCTGGTCCATGACCAGGGACATGGCAGAAATGGACAACTGATGGCCCAAGGGCCATATTTGGTCCACTAGATCATTTTATTTGGCCTGCCACAGCTCACCTAGTGGCAACAGGACCAGAAAAGGGGAGCAGGATGTTGTTATGGGGAGGACCCTGCTTACATGTGTCAAAATGTTGTAGCAAGAGCTAATGGGCTGGAGCAGGGAACCATGCCCAACCCTCTGGGACAGGGGTCACCTCTGCATGTTTGGTTTGCTCTCTGACCATTGAGGCCCACACTCTCTGGATCCAATCTACGGCCCAGAGGCATGACCTGATCTATCCACATCATACTCCTGAGGGGGAAAGAGGGAAGACTTGATCCCCTTGGCACATCACACCCCCTCACATGGCAAAGGGTTGTAAGGGATTTTGTGACCATCTGTTACCTTAAAGTTATCCATCTTTGGGCTGTGGTAATATAAATAACTACCATTACCTACAGTGATTGGAGCATAGGATATGTATAGACTAAGATAAAAGCTGACATTTTTAAAGCAAGTACAAAAGGAAGGAGTATGTGCTGAGTGGACAGGTGTTGCACAACATGGGGGTTTTGGTATTATTTATAGAGAGATTCATAAATTTTCTATTCAAATTGGGCCACAGATACTGCAAGCCTTACTCACATTATTATTATTTCTTTGCAATAGTACTCACTATGTGCTATTTAAGAGAGATGACCATTGATCCAAGTTGTTCACAATCTACACTTTCACCTGTTACAAATTTTCTTCCTGGCTATAAATTCTATTGTTACTGGGATTTTTTAAAGAAAAAGGGGAAAGAATGGTCAGAAGTTTTTTCACACATCCCAGGAAGAGCACAGATTGGAGGGGATTACATGCTGAATGTGCCAAATGGGTAATTTCAAGCAAAAAGTGCCTTAAAAAAATCAGAAAAAGGCTGATAGGTTCTCTTATTAGTAGCGTTGTACTGCCATTTAATAAAAGATCAATCCAACGGATAACCAACCAATTCTCTTGGAAAAATTGGATGAGAGGCTCACTTCAGTTAAACACATTTTGGCATCAGGATATGGCCTTATGGGACAAGCTGGCCCTTACAATAGGGGAAGAAATGCTTTATAAACTAACTGAACAGAAAAGAAAATTGGATGTAAGTGTCAGTTTTATCATTATCTTGGTAAGAACCATACATTGATCTAAATTGTGATGTCTTTTTTCACTTTGAATAGTACCTCACATCATGAGTACTATTAAAATCAGTAAGATGACTTCTGGAGTAAGGGAGTACTCATTTTGAGTAATACTATTACAGTCAGACCCTTTGTGAAAAGTTCCATTAATTTCAATGGAATTACTTGCAAAGTAAGTTACTACTTATCATGAGGAAGGGAAGCAGAACATGGCTTTTCATAAAAACAAAGGAAAAATAACTCTGGGTTGAATTCCTAAAGAGATGGTGCTGTTAGTCTGACTACAGTGTGATTTCAACTCAAGCAAAAAATACAGTAACCCACTAATATACTCAACAAAAAAGGAATATATTTAGCATCTAGAGAAACTCAGGCCTCTAAACTAAGCATTCAGAAAAGATCTGTTATAGGCAGATGGAGAGTACTGTTGCTGCTACTATTTATGTTCTATATAAAAGAACAAAAGCCTGAGATTTATTGTTTTGTCAGAAATCACTATAGGTTCAGGTACAGTAAGAGAGAACTTCATGGTTACTTGACGATGATGATTTAGGAACTTGCCCAAACCTTCACCCAAAATTCAAATACAACCCAGCTCAAAAATATTGAGAGGTTCAGAGAAAGATTCTTCTGTTATTGTTAATTTGTGTTTCTATTACATTACTAAGAGAAATCCAAGAATATTAAGTTTCTGAAAATACTGGAACACTCCTGAGAGAGTCTGATCTTATGAGACTTCCAGACCAGAGAAAGAAATAGATAGTAGTCCAGATTTGTGAATGTTTTAACTAGACCAGCCTCTCAACTTTAAAGCCTAACCCATCACTGCGGGTGACACCTGTCAACTTCTGCATTATCATGAAATAACATGACACAATTGTTGGGATAATGTGGAAGTTATTGCTTTCAAATACAATTGTTTCCATCTGAGAGCTGACAGGGCACACTGTAGGAAATTGCATCCCATATTGCACAGGCTGGAATCAATACTGTAATTAAAGGTTTTGAGTTCTGAAAGGGATTGATAAAACAGATCCAAAACACATTTTTCACCATTGTGAAAAAGCAGAAACAAAATGAAAGATAGAATGATCTAAAAATTGAGGAACTGATGGCACATAAAAATGGTTTCCCAAAGGGGAGTATGTACATCCAGCAAGTTACTTAAAAGGTGAGTTCAAAGCAGAAATAGATGAGTCATTAAATAGAGGACAAGAAAAAGGAAAGCAAAAAGGAATAGATACAGTATATATTGGGTCTACCTTTTGTAATTTTTTAGATGGCTTATTTTACATTTGCACAGCACACTCAGTATTTCCAATTAGAATTAATATTTCAATTGCTGAGTGCAAAACTAATAAAATGACCTGAGACTTGCTTAACCTAGGAACAACCTTTTTGCACAAGTCTCATACCACCATAGTTGCCATCAGCAAAAGGCCTTGAAATTGTTTCTTCTAAATATGAGAGGAAGGGAGCTGCTGGCAGAGGGGTTTTCATAAAACCTCCCCATTTGAAATGTTCTTCCCAAAATGGTGCAAAATAGCCCAGATCCAGTTACCTTCCAGACCTGCTGCAAAGGTCCCAAGAAACTTCTGTGAGTGTTAGTAGAGGACTGAGGCTTCTGGGATGAGTTTTCTGTTTGGTGGAAAAGTATGGTGAGGTTTTTCATGCTCATTGGTCACATGACATAATTAACTGGATTGTGCCAGAGTGGGAGAAAAGAGAAAAGTGTCACCATTTTGAATGATATATGGTTTGCAACTGCTATGATGTTGTGTTTTTAATGTAGGTCAAAGCTTGAACAGGTGCCATTTCATGTAGAGTTTCTTTTAGGACAAAAGCAATTAGGTAAATTGGATTTGGTTTAAAAAAATCACAAATGATTTAGAAAAATCTATAGTAGTCCGTCATTTCTAATATGGAAGGAATTTTGATTTATTTTTACTAATTCAAAACCACAAACCTTTGGAAGAGATGTCTTAGTTAGACTCTTGGAGAGGCCTGCCATTCATGAACTGTAGAGGGATGTAAGGAGGAACAGGACTCCCCACCACATGTACAGCCCTGCATGCCTCCTGCACCTGTAAGTACAGGAGGAAAACGGGAGCTGCATGAGTAGTACCAGAGAATTGGTAGAGTCATGGCTGTGCCTGTAAGGTGCTAGCCTGTGTGCACATAATTCACAAAGCGAGGACTAAATTAGTTGAATGAAATATTTGTACTTCCTGTTTTTCTCACCAATATTTGTTATTGTTTTGTATGGTAAAATATGAAAAACTAGATTGTTCCCTTGCTCCTAGCCCTCACTAATGTCTGGCAAAGACTTGTGTCATCCCAGGAGCAGTGGAGGAGCCCAGGAAGGAAACTTTCTCCTCTCACCTCTTGCTCATGGTGGTAATAATCTTTTACTAGCCATGATCATCAGGAAGACAAAGTGCATCTAAAGTGCTACCATGCTAGGGAGAACTCTACTGATGCTAGTGGTTGCATAGGACCCCCTTCCTCATTATTGCTGCTCTTATTTTAATTGTTTCTCTTTTCTCCAAATGTCTGCACATTTTTGAGAAGTCACACACTCAGATGTTCACTAATAAGCAATTGAAAAGAGAGTGAAATGGTGAGATTTAGTAGCAAGAACATTCCCAACTCTTCTGCTGTATTCTCCTGGATCTGTTTACAACAAATCAAGACCATATAACAAAACCACAAAGCAGAAACTGCATCAGATAAAACCATCTTGGCTATTAACTCTAGTAAGTCTGTTAACACTAGCTTTCCCACAATCTCCCATAAAATACACACAGAGTGAGATCCTTACCACAGCCCTAGCCCCTGCACATTCGATAAAAGGGCCAGACAAGCATAAAGAGGCTGAAAAAGTCCAGTCATGATCAGGCAAGGATTTCCCTAGTGGAAGAACTCAGGAAGAATAGTTGTACAGATGCCTTCCAAGCGCCAGCATAGTGGGTGGGCTAGGTATGTGCAGGGAAGGGATGAGTCAGGAGTGTAACTGCAATACACAGCACTGTGGATATCCTGAAAAGTGCTGCCACCCATTGAGCAACCAAGGAGGCTGCTGTAACTTAGACAGATCTTCAGGACTATCTAAATTATGCATGGTGCCACCAGAGCAGCCTAGAACTGGGAGGATGCCACAGCAGCTTGCAGACATCTTAGCTTGCCCTCACCCTAGACAAAAGTTCCATTGTGCCTCTCATCGGTACGAATGGAGAGAGAAAGTCCACGTCTGCTGTCACTCACAATGAAGAAAATGCCAACCTTAGACAATAGTGGCTCTGTACATGAAAATTCCCAGTGAAATAAAAACAGGTAGCTATTTTAACTCTGATACTGAACTAAAGATTCTAATCATAACATGTGAGGGCAGCAAGTTCAAATTTGTCAACAATAAACAAACAGTAAACAAACAATAAAACTACTAAAAAGATGAAGAGAAGCAGCAAGGAAGTTATCCTCATGTTTTTTAACGGTTTTGCACTCTAATTTGAGATAAAGATGTTAGCTTCTATCTAAATCATAAAGATAAATATTTGTCAAAAGAACAGAAAGTTGCTTCTAGCATATAGTTATATTTTTCCACTCAAGACTTGTTTTTTCTTCCTATCAAACAATACTCTGGAATAATTCCAGTCTTCATGCACTGGATACTCAGCTTTTGACTGATAAAGCTATAAGAGAAGCTCTTTGATTTTCTTAGAGTTGCTGCTTGATTTCTGCCGAGAGTCCTAAGGAGATTTGACATGCATTTTGTAAAGATATTTCTGACTCAAAACTCTTGGGTATCCTGATTCTCCTTACATTCCTGATTATGGCATCATCGCTGGGAAATTTACTCTGTTGAGTAAGTGTTTAGTCTCTCTAATTACTACCTTGGATAGATCTGCCTGAAAGTATTTTCATTGCTGGGAAAAGAGGAAAAAAGAAATGCAATTTGTGGTTTTGTGGGAGAAAAAAACTCTGGTATGTTTTACTTTTGTTTTTAATCTTTTGGTTTAAATGAAAGGCCATTTTATGTGGGTAGAAACACATACAGCAAAAATAATAAAAACAACAAAGTTCTGTTTGGAGATAGACAAAGTTCTGTTTGTCATTATAGAAAAGCCATGTTAACAGGTGTCAGTGACTAAATTCCACTGTAAAACAGGTTCATAACTAATGTGTTTAAAAAAAACAAAAACAAACCAAAAAAAACCACTACTTGCTGCTTGTGAAATTACCAGTTTATCTGTAGTCCTGACCCATGGAAATAGTTAACCTGCTCAACTTCAGGAATTAAGTTAAGGTGGAGCAGGGAGGAACGTAGCTTCCCCTTGTCTGCTAAAAGCAGAAGAGCTCCCTGTTCAGTTCTTGACCTGGGTAAGCAGCACCATCCCACAGCTCCTCATCTTTCCTGGTTGGTCCTGCATGAGTTCCCTGTCCTGTTTCAATCTACTTCGACCACAGCTTGAACTTCATTCCTAACCATGAACCAATCCTCTTTAAAAGTTTCAAAGAATATTGCCCACCTTATTAAGCACTGTGCTTTGAATTTCAAACCCTCCTATATATCTTTCCCTTCCTTATACAAGCCTGTCTTTTGCCATATATTTAAAACACAATCTGGCAAGTAGAGCTGATCAATTTTTTCCCCTCAATATTTTGAATTTTCAAAGAGTTTCAACCACTCTATAAAAGCTGGTTGAAAACAGTAATGTATTTATTTATTTAAATTTACCAAGAAGTCTATATTTTGGAAGCTTTCAGCCAGCCAGATTCCTCTGTGAAGGACTTGTTCCAAACTCCATTGAGTCATGGAAAGGCTCTCACTGACTTTAATGAGCTTCGAAATCAGGCCTGAAATCCTCTGATGCTTCTCCAAGAGACCTTTGTGCTGGGTGTCTATTACATCAACCATTCTGTATTTCTTGGTTGTTAGCATCAGGTTTGCCAATAACAGCAAAACAAACACACACACACACACACCCCCGCCCCAAAACACACACACACACAAAACCAAACAAAATGAAACAAAACAACAAAAAAACCCAAACCTCATTCCTTCCTATGCAGGTACCTTGTTTTTATTTAGATAATATTAGCAGAATTTGTCTAAATCAAACTCCCTACCCTGTTCCATTACCTGCAAGTTCCAAGCAGCTCTGAGTTTTTTATTGCTGGGAAATGAGATTACACTATACAGGTTGGGCTTTGATGCTAAGTAAGGACAATCCTACTGTACAAGCTACGGTGTCTACTTAAATATTTATATTTGTTACATATTTATAAAGAGAAGAAACAGAAACAAGCACAAAGTATCCAAATCTCACTTAAGCTGGCAATGTTTGATTGTGTGCTTGAGAGTTTCAATAAAAACACAAAAAAACAAAAAAAAAATCCCCAAACCACTCTGTATAGGAAAGAAAAATGATTTACATAATTTCTACAAGTTTCACTGCAGCATTACAGGGTGCCATCTGAAACAGCTTGCATTCAGCAGCAGGAGAGAAAGGCAGCTGATAGCCTCCACAACATCCAACATGCTGTGATGTGGGGAAAAATAGGACACGTTACAGGGCAATAGTAATTCAAACTACTTTATATTCAAATAGAAAATATATGACCACTTCAATTCATCTCTGGTATAAAAAAAACCCACCACCACCTAGATTAAAATAGATGGTATTTAAAACTTAAAAACTCCAGACCAGATATATTTCCTAGTTCTGTACGTTCCAATGAATAAAAGCCAAGAGTTGCAACAACACAGCAGAACTTTCACAAGAACTATAGTGCAATGATTAGTTACATTTAACACTTCCAATTGGCTTTTAAAACTTGTAAATTCTCAATGGTTTTCTGGGGCAGTTGCCAATATTTGGTAACCTAAGCATACTGGAACAACAGAGGAAGGGGGTGTATTAAAAAAAGTCTGCCACATACAGATTGTGAATATGATCACAGATATGGGGGTCACACAGTGAGGAACATGCTTTGTTCACAGTCAAACAAGCAGATTATCAGATCACACATTTGAGCTCTTTCCTGACAATCACAGGACAATATTTTACCAATTGCAAAGTGATATCCTATTTTGTAATGTTCAGCACACATTTTTTTCAAGCAGCCAATCCAACGTGATGCACTGGGGTGGATCACAGAGGTGGCTCATCACATGCCCTCCAGGCCAGAGGAATAATGCCATGATAATTACAGTCAGAAGAGAATGGGTAATGGAGGGTGACAGCATGGTGGCTCCCAGTACAGAAGCTGTGGAAATCTGCAGGGCCCTACCCTGTCTATAATAACAGTAGTTAAAATTTGATATATTTGTTTTGTAGCTGTTATAGCTTCTACAGATATGTCTCAATGATGCAAGAACAGTTACATTTTCCATATTGCCTTAATTAGACTGTGCATGACCCTTAGGCAAAGAGAGACAGGTACAAAACATGCTGGTCATTTCACACAACATCTGTAGTCATTTTAGCCAGTCCTTTATAGCTTGGCACAGAACCGTGGATGCAAATCAACCTCTCCCCTGCAGCGGCTCAGTCAAGAGGTATCAACCAGGTGGAATCCCACTCTCTTCTATTTACTTGAACAATTCTTTGAGTAAAACAAAGCCAGTAATGACTTTGCAAATGCTAAAGAAAGGTCCTTTTGGGTCCAGGAAGTGGGCGGGCCTGCTAAAGAAAGGTGATGGAGAGTTACTTTGTAACACTTGCTCATTGGGGTTTTACAGCAACCCTTTGGATCATTTTGAGGTCCTGAACCAAGATCACACAGTCACAAGCGGTCATGACACTAGGCCTCCATATTATTTGTAAAATGTAAAGAAAAATAATATGGAAGTTGCCTAAATCTTTTTTCAATTATGCCAGTGTAAATCAGGAGCAATTGCAATGCAGTAAATGGAATTATGCCGGTGTAAATACCGCATACATGAAAAGAATCAGAACCATGGTGTTGTCTGCTTCAGTAATGTGATATGACTGTTGAGCCTGCTCTGATCCATTTGATGGACAGCATATTAGTCACAACTGAAGATGGCTCTGAGGAACTCATATCAGGGAAGGTATCTTTGGTAAAATTCAATATTGAAAAATGCCTGTTTCCCCCTCATCCCTCTGGAGATGAGCCGGAGCAGTACAACACAGACATATTTTCATACATACAGGTAAAGCTGCTTTCTTTGTCTCAGAGATAAAGAGAGCCTCCTTCATTGGCTTTTTAGGGCAGGAAAAGTATGTACTCAAAGCTGAGAAAAACCATTAAATTATTAATTAGTGAAGGACAGTTTCCTTTCTCCACCTAACACTCAAATCCTTCTTTTAATAAACCATATCTATATTTCATTTCAGACAAGTTCAAACATTTCAAACATTTTGTCTGACACTAAGATTATAAGAAATATTTTAGTTACCCCATAATTCTCACTTTCACTTGCTGTAAGAACTGGCAAAATCTTGATTGAGAGAATTTTGTTAGGTCCTCTTTCTTTTTTTTCTTTTTTTTTTAATTTCAACAATAAAAAAAATAATATAAGGAGAATGCAAAAACACTTACCAGACAGGAATTTTTTTTTAAATTATTAAAATAGCTGTTGTCCTGGGCATACTTTGACTAATTTTACTTTTTTTGTTGTGAGTTCAGTGACCGGTTCATTTTTTTTGCTAAGGTGTAGATGACCCAGAAACTTCAGTAAATGTATTCTAAAATAAAGTTACCTAGACAAAAAACATATCTTGATGCTATCAATTTTTTAAATGATTATGTAGACTAATAACTGGAAAGAATTAAGAAAACTAAAATGTTATTGTTTGAAAGTTCCACAGAGATTGTAGGAGCTGAACCTTTTTAAAAAAACAAAACAAAACAAAAAACCTTTAGGGACTATGAAATCTGAAATTTGCACAAAACACTATATCACCAGTCATTCTTAGTCCAACCTTCTTCAAATCCTTCTGGCTATCTTATATGTACTATCAAAGAAAAGAAGAAAAATTTGGAAAGGAGACAAAGGATTGGAGATAGCTGTTTTTATCTTCTCCCAAGCTAGTGTTATATATTGCATTCTAATATCAATGGAGGTGTTTCTCTTTTCTGTCTATCTATAAAAATCTATCCATAAATAGGTATTTTAACTTGCTATCACTATGGTACTGAAGTGCAACAGGTTCCTTCCTGAATTTGTCCAAACTACTAAGAGCACTGGTCAGTGCATTCCACCATAACTGGTTAAATTGCTAAAAACCAGCAAAATCAACACACGACTGATTTGAAGGACAGAATTATTCTCTATATTTAAGGGCTGTTTCAGCAGTCATCTACTTTTATTGTAGGGTACAATTTTCAAAAGTGTTCATTTTTCAAAGATTGGGCCTCGATGTGTATATTTGTCTTTCATAAACTTGTGACTTTTTGCAGTGGAGAAAAAAACAAAAACATTGTATTCCTTAAATAACTTATAAGCCTTGCCTCTTATCTCACATTATGTTCCATTCTGAAACACACAGACAGCCAACATTGTCATGATTCATGATTGAGGCAAGACTGAAGATTATTTAACCCATTAATACAAAATGACTAACAGAACTGGGTGAAATTTTACTGCCATTTTTTTTTCAGTGAAAAAAAACAGAGATTTATCAATACTGATTAGTGTTTTGAGAATGTGTGTCAGTTCTCCTCAACTGCTTTGGTAGGGAAAAAAAACACCTTGAAAAAATGAGGTGACTTTATTTCTACATTTACTAAATTAAACATTTTTATGTTTTGGCTTGAAATGTCTTTGTTTCAAGATTTCTTTCAATTAAAAAACAAAGACCAAAAAAATTTTAAAATGGTCAAAATCAAAATATATAGATTGGAAAATGCCAACTGAAACAAACATTCTGTTCCACCCAGAACAAAATCTTTTTCAATTTTTCAGTTTGCTGAAAATTTTGAAAAAATTAGTTTTTGACTTGGCCTGAAATAAATTTATGTTTTATGGAATTTCTAGAGAGCTGAAAAATCCATTAGTCATACAAATTTTATAAGCACAGTACTGCAACTACTGTAATCTAACCTGGCTGCTTTCTCTGCAGCTGATTCCTGTCTCTGTGGGAGTCAGTGAGTTTGTTGATTCTAGAGATTTATTATTTTTTAAACTTATTTTTAAATGATTGCCAATTAACTCCAGGTCATTAAAACCTTGTAAAATCTATTCTGAATTTTGGAATGCCCCAGACTACATGCATTTGGTCTTTACTCCAGGCTAATCTCTCAAGCCTTGTCTTGCCTGGCAGGATGGGGGGGGAAGTGTTTTTCAGTTGAGCTAGAACAATCCAATTATCTTTACTTGACTGAACAGCCCATTTAATATCAATGTAGACTCAGTGCTATATCTTCACTAGGAAAAAAGATTTATTCTGAGCCCGTATTAAGATAGCCTGTGTTAACTAAGGTCTGCTCTACACTAGAAAATCAGGTTGGTTTAACTACGTTGGTCAGGAGTGTGAAAAAATCCACACCAGTAAAAGACGTACTTAAGCCAACTTAAATCCCCATGTAGACAGTGCTAAGTGGATGGAGGAATTCTTCCATTGACTTCGCTAGTGCCTCTCAGAAAGGTGCATTACCTACACCAATGGGAGAACCCCTCCAGTTGGCATAGGTAACACTATAGTGGTGCAGCTGTGCTGTTGTAGAGTTTTAAGTGTAGACAAGTTCTAACTCATGAGAAAATCCTAGTGAAGACAGAGAGGTTTTTTAAAACCCATTTTATCCGGTCAAGATAATCTAGATTTACCTTGATCGGTTAATGTGCATTAAAACTACAACTGCCATGTCTTCACCAGGACTTTAATATGTGTTAAACAGGTTAGTTAAACATGGGTTCAAGATGTACCCTTTTTTGTAGTGACACAACCTATTTAATGCCTTTAGTTCAATTTCAGCAGTTCAAGCAATGGCATAGGCCCAGAAATCTGTTGAAATAACAGGGTTTCCTCCAGGTACTGAGGTCTGGGCCCAAACTTTTGTGTGAGCAATCAGCAGGAGAGTCTGTGTTTTGCCAGAAGTACATGCAGGTATCTAGAGAGAAATAAAGTCAGAAGAGCTGTTTGTTGGAATAGAGCAAAGGCACCTGCCTCAAGGCTCTGGAAAAAAAAGGAGAAATTGAATGCTGTTTTGATTTTGTTGCTGTACTGGGAAAAACATGAGTACATTTTGTAAATAAAACTATACTAAGACCTGGTCTACATTTAAAACTTAGGTTGATGTAGTTAGAAAGTTCTGTGGTGTGAAAAATCCACACCTGTAGGCCATAGCTAGGTCAACTAAAACTCTAGATTAGATACAGCTAGATTGAGGGAAGAATGCTTCCACTGACCTAGATCACCTCCCTGAGGGAAGTGGAGTTTTTCTTACAGTGATGGAAAAAATACTGGTTCTTCCAAAACAGGTCTCAGGCAGTGTCTGGCTTGGGATTCCAGGTTATCAAAGCTTTCCATAATATTTAGTGACTAAACTGCAGACAAAATAAACATAAATTTTCAATTTACAAGTAAACTGCCATATAAATAAACCACAGCTTGTAAAATGAAAATGTTATTTATGGGAGGCCAGTTAATAAGCTATATTAGAGACAACATATTTGGGTCTCTAAAGATGATTTGGCATGGTGCAGATAAGCATATGAGATTTGTAAGGCCTTCCATCCAGCTATCTAATGCAGTAAGAAATATGTCAGTCAACAAAAAGCCCATTTAATTTTTTTTTCTTTAAATGATAGTACAGCCAGAAGGTGAAGTGATAAGTAGATGTACTTGATCAGGGCAACATCTAAGTTCCGAGGGTTTTATATTACTCATAGTGACCACATACTGGATTTATTAGGTCAATAGGTTACATTGTCTAGCCCAAGGCACACAAACAAATCCCATTACTTTGCAGTTGTTGACTGAAAAACAGGCCAGCAAGCTGAGGCCCAAACATCTTACCTTTTTGGTATTAAAATGTAGCTTCTCTCTGCCCTCCTCACCAAAATTTCCTAGAGCTAAACCCACAACTGAGACTTTGACTTGCTGCTCTGCTGCCTAGTGGAATTCAGAGTCCTGAATTAAGTACCCAGGCTGCCTGTACAATGCATGGGGAGAGTTGGGTGCTTAAGAGCCAGATTCACGAAAGCAATCGATTCACTCATGCTGAGTGAGGAACTAGAGAAGCTAATTAATAGGAAATGCTGACAAGATGGGTAAGTCCTAAGCCCTGCCCTTCAAAGGGATTTAGGGGCTTATGTCAAGGCAGGAGAGAGGTGCCTGTCTCCACCATTGAGAGTCATGAACTCTCTCCTGGAGGTAGGTGCCTAAGCCCTTTCTTGTAAAAGACTAAAGAAGAAGGTGCTGTGCCTCCATGAGCCCCTCTCCTGCCAGTCTTTAACCTGGTAGGTACAGCATTCATCCAGGATGTGGAAGACCTATGTTCAAATCCCCCTTCCTCCTGTGATGTGGAAGAGGGACTTGAACTAGGGTCTCCCACATGGCAAGTGAGTGCCCTAGCCACTGGGCTGGGTGTCAATCTCTCCTGTGGAGGCTGTTACACTTTGTCTGAATATTCATTAGGCCAGTGACTCAATAGCTCATTGGTTAGGGCAATCATCCAGAATGTGGGAGACAATTCAATTCCCTGCTCTACATTAGGCAGAGAGAACATCTGAACCTGAGTATCCCACATTCTGAGTGAGTGCTCTGACCACTTGGCTAAGGGTTATAAGAGGAGCCCCATTAACTCCTCTGATAGTGCTGTTTTGTGCAATGCCTGATCCAGTAGGCAGCCTCCAAAATACCTACTGGATAGGGCTCCACTGGGGAGATAGATGGGGCAGCCCTTAATCTGAGGATCCTACCAGGGCTTAGGTGTTGGCTACGTAGCAGAGAATATGCCCAGCAGTAGAAATGTAGGCACCTAAGAAATTTAGGTGTCCACATCGATTCATAGATTCTAGGGCTGGAAGGGACCTCAAGAGGTCATCGAATCCAGTCCCCTTCCCTCATGGCAGGATCAAATACTGTCTAGACCAGTGGTTCTCAAAGTCGGTTCACTGCTTGTTCAGGGAAAGCTCCTGGCATTCCAGGCCAGTTTGTTACCTGCCATGTTCACAGGTTCAGCCGATTACGGCTCCCACTGGCTGTGGTTCACCGCTACAGTCCAATGGGGGCTGTGGGAAGCGGTGCGGGCCAAAGGATTTGCTAGCCACCACTTTCCACAGCCCCCATTGGCCTGGAGCAGCGAACTGCAGCCAGTGAGAGCAGCGATCAGCTGAATCTGTGGACGCAGCAGGTAAACAAAGCGGCCTGGCCTGCCAGGGGCTTTCCCTGAACAAGTGGCAGACTGGCATTGAGAATCACTGATCTAGATCATCCCTGATAGACATTTATCTAATCTACTCTTAAATATCTCCAGAGATGAAGATTCCACAGCCTCCCTAGGCAATTTATTCCAGTGTTTAACCACCCTGACAGTTAGGAACTTTTTCCTAATGTCCAATCTAAACTTGCCTTGCTGCAGTTTAAGCCCATTGCTTCTTGTTCTATTGTTAGAGGCTAAGGTGAACAAGTTTTCTCCCTCCTCCTTATGACACTCTTTTAGATACCTGCAAACTGCTATCATGTCCCCTCTCAGTCTTCTCTTTTCCAAACTAAACAAACCCAGTTCTTTCAGCCTTCCTTTATAGGTCATGTTCTCTAGAACTTTAATCATTCTTGTTGCTCTTCTCTGACCCTTTCCAATTTCTCCACATCTTTCTTGAAATGTGGTGTCCAGAACTGGACACAATACTCCAGTTGAGGCCTAACCAGCACAGAGTAGAGTGGAAGAATGACTTCTCATGTCTTGCTCACAACACATCTGTGAATGCATCCCAGAATCATGTTTGCTTTTTTTTTTTTTTTTTTGCAACAGCATCACACTATTGACTCATATTTAGCTTGTGGTCCACTATAACCCCTTGATCCCTTTCTGCCAGACTCCTTCCTAAACAGTCTTTTCCCATTCTGTATGTTTGAAACTGATTGTTCCTTCCTAAGTGCAGCACTTTGCACATGGTTAGGCAGAGGTGTCAAGGATCTAACTTTTGAACTGTAGATCTCTAAAGTGGCAGTTAGGTGCCTAAATTCTCTTTTGGATCTAGCGCCTGGTTGTCCTGCTAGAAAAAACGTCCTTCGTATATTGGAAGGCTTAGTCTCTTCTATGACATTCTACTAGATTTTGAAACTCAACTTCCCTTTCAATGCTTCCTCTGACTGATTTCTGATGTCAGCACAATCCTAAAAATTTGCCTTCAGACTATTTGGTAAGACAGATACTTTTTAGCATATATAGTTCTTAGTCTATAGTATGAGGAATGGATAAGTTGCAGAAGGACTTAACTTCGCATTTAGAGCACTCCTGTAACAGACTAGACAATCCTTAACTTATAGGAGCTACATTCTAAAAGAAAATAATCTTCTCAAAATCATGGTTTAAAATCTGCTAATTATGGGCTTGTTCATGTTCCCATTAAAATCAAATTAGCAGTTACCAGCATTGACTTTAATGGAAGTAGAAGAACAAGGTCACATTTGTGGGCTGGCCATTGCAGAATCTATTGTGTACAGAATCTGTGTGAATGTGAACATATGGAATAGATCTTCAGATGGGGTCCAATTAAAACACATAATTTATTAAATATATAATTCACAGTATTTATTTATTGTTCTACCCACAACAGATGGTCTACTCATGTGTTATTGTAATGTTCACTAAAATGAGTCAAAATAATTAACAAAATGTAAATTATTAATCACTTAAATAAATTGTCAACATTCTCAAAACATACTTTAACCTTATCATGAAACACTTGACAGCTAAATATAATTGATATAACAAAAATATTGCATAGCAACGGTCCATAATTAGGCTGCAATTTCTTATTTTGTGACTTGAAAAATACCGTCTTTTATTTAGCATTACCTGAATTTACAGATGAAATTACAACTATTGAGCCTGGTTTTTGTACATACTATATATATTATTGTTAGACACCTGTCATACATGGTAACAATCAGATTATGGTCTAGTAGTTAGCACACCAGAATAAGAAGCAGGAACCCTTGCAGTATTTCCTGGCTGACCCAATGAATTACACTGTGATCTCAGACAAATCACTTCACTTCTTTATACCTGAGTTTACACATCTATAAAATGGACATAATAAATACAGGAGTGTGGGTAAATATTGGAACAAGTATTTTAATAAATATTCATAGCGTAAAGCTGCTTTTGCTAGACATACCTAACCTGTGTACCCTAATTCTCAGCAGTGCAACAGTGCACAACAGAAGAGTCTGATAATTAATTAATACAGCTGTGACGCTGACCAACCAGGTACCAGCTCTTGCCAAGGCTTTAGGCCTCAGTCAAACACTGACAAATTCATTGTTTGAAACCAGTCTGTTTCACCTGTGTGTTAGTAAGGTTAAGATGGATATTTGTAGGCCGTCAGGCTACCCTGCTTGCTTGGCATATATTTTCTTATGGGTTTTATCATAATAAAATTATAGATTTGTACTCGAGTATTTTTGGCTGTAACCCAAGGAATCTACAGGACACATCCTGTATGTTGAGCTAAAGTAAATTGGTGTATATATGCTTGTGACCTGGAGCTATGAAACAGAAGCAGAGATCTCTTGGTTAGCCATAAAAGACATTCATAGCTGACAGATTACTACAACCGTTGTCATCTTTTGAAACCACAGACTAACTCATTTGTGTATATTATACATACACACACACTTGCTTTAACCTTATAATAACTCATTTCTTTTCTTAGCTAATAAATCCTTAGACAATTTACTATAGGATTGGCTGCAATCATTGTTTTTGGTATGAGACTGAAAGTTCAAATTGACCTGGGATAAGTGACCAGTCCTCTAGGACTGTGAACACCTGAATATTTTATCATATTTGAAGTATAGCAACCATCTAGCACTAAGTCCTGGGTAGCAAGATAGTCTCCTTGGGCACTCCAGTCTATCTGTGACTCAATGGTAAGACTGTTATCAGGGCTGGCTCCAGGTTTTTTGCCGCCTCAAGCAAAAAAACCAAAACAAAACAAAAACCTCTCTGATAGCGCAACTGCTGAAGCAAAAAACCCCCAAACCTCCTGGAATGCCGCCCCTGGAATTGTGCCACCCCAATCATGTGCTTGTTTACTGGTGCCTAGACCCGGTCCTGACTGTTTTAGTGCTTTAGAAGTTCACAGCTGATATTTGGTTGGTAAAATTAATTATAGAATATACAACTTGTCTGGGGTCTCTGCCCTGCTTCTTGACAGTTGCCCTGAGATTGGTATTCATGGTTGTGAACCACTCCTGACAGCAACCCTCTAAATATGCTGCTGTCCTGGACACCCTCTGATATACCTGCATATGCGCTTTTAAAAAGATCATCATGCAGCCTTACTATGTGGAGAGGAAAAACAGTTGCATTTCCTTGTACTGTATTTGTAATCATGCAAATACACCAGTCCTTGAGCAAAGGTGATGAAAATAACTAAGTTCCAGGTCACTGATTTCTCTTCCACTGGGAAAATGACCTGTGTGTCTCCAAGATCTGTTACTGCTTGGTAGAGAGGTAATGCCCTTAAATGGAAAGTGAGGCCTTGTCACATACACAGTCCTGGTAGAGCTCCCTCTGGCATGTCACTCACTGCTTTGCTGTGTTTGGTTTGGAGGCTCTCTCATTGGGCCCTGTGTACTTTAAGCCTCCTGAGTCATACGGGAGACCAGTCACTGCCCCTGGCTGGAGTCTCTAGAAACACTTTTGAAGTGCAGATCTTCTGTCTAGCACCCTTTTCTTGAGAGTAGAGACTACACACAGGAAGGAGTCAATTGCCTAGCCCTCGGGACTAGTGCTGACCCCTCAGATTCCATTGTAGCTTAAACACACTGTTCCTTGGAGTTCTCTCTTGTGGATAATTTGGGTTTACAATTCGCCTCTTCACAGGCACAGGACAGGGAAAGTGAACAGAGGGACTTTGCACAGGATTCGGAACACTGTTTTTCTTTGCTTAGGTAGAATGTACAGATCTATATAAAATAAACATGCTTGTATGCCTTTCCCTGCCTCAGTTTTCTCATCACTCTAGAGATGTAATTGGAGTTAGGGCAGGGTCCTCCAAGGAGTCCAGGTTTGCCCTCCTTCAAATGATTTCTCTTCAGAATTATGGAGTCCCCCTCTCATGCCTGAACGTAGCTTCCTTTTGCCTTGGCTGGTCCCATAGTTAAACCAGATCCCAGTTGCTACAAAAGCATACCTGTTCCTTCCCCTCTCCTGTCTAAAGCTTCTTGTGTCTCTCTGAATGTATATGTTCCACTCCCAACAACTGGTTGCTTTGCTTTGCTGCTGGGGGGTTGGTTGCTCCCCCTCCCTGCAGAGAGATGGAGGAACAAGCTTCTCCCAACTTCAGCCAACCCATTATTCCAAGGTGTTTCCACTCAAATAGACAACTCAAGATCTAACCACTAACCTTGGTCTGGCAGAGATGTGCTACAACCCCTCTCGACATTGACTTAGAGGCAATCCATGATACACAATTTCAGATAACTCTAGAATATCAAACGGAATTGATAAACTGTAAATAGATTCCCCAAATCATCACAGGGTTCAAAAGATTAGGTTTTTTTTCTGCTGTGATCATTGAAGTTTTGGCTAAAAATCAACTGTTGATCAGATGAAGGACAATCCATAGTGGAAGGGCATAATGACTTGTGGAACTTTAAACCAATGATATCAATTGTTCACACCCATGCCCAGAAAGAAGGGAATTCACTCGCTGTGGCTTCTCATACAAAAATAATGCTGTGCAGGATTATGGGCATGAAAATTATGTCACTGATACAAGTGGTGAGTTTTGTTATCACTGTGCTATTCTATTAGTCTTATTCAAACAAAGATGAAACTTTTGTTTGATCTTCCAGAAGCTGTGGCATATACTGTGGCTTAAACACCTATTAGTACATAACATCAGAAAGGTTCTTTCACAAGCAAAGAACACATGCCACACACACAGAAACCCATAATGTGCAGGAGAACAAAAATATCAAAGGGTTAAATTGATTTCTAGTTACAAGCATCAGAGTGTAGAGCCTGCTTCACTATCCATGCTTAATAGGTCTGCTAAATCTCTTGTGATCCATGGGCCCAGATGACAGTAATATTCTCTGATGGCTATAATTTAGACTATATATGATGCCTATACATATGTATTACAGCTGTGCTACAGCCTTGCTTGTTCATGCTGTTGTTTCCAATATACAGTAGAGAGTTTAAAAAGCTTTCCACACAAAGACTAACTTCGGTCTATCAGTTTATTCAGTAACAAAATAAAATATATTTCCAGTGTAACTGTTATACATCCTCATATGCATTAACAACCACAGTATATTTAGGAAAGTGCAGAGTCCGCAGCTGCTACTATGGAACATGATCAGTAGCTATTGTTCAACTGCCATCTAAAAGGCCTATTGGGATTGTTCAGCTTCATGTCACTCAGTTGGTTTCCACTTTCTTCCCATTCTACATAGTAGAGCTGCTGAGCTTTTAAAAGTGCACGTGCCGTAGCCTTGGGGTGTTCAGGGCAGTAGCATATCTAGGGGGTTGCAGTCATTAATTATCAGACTTTTCTGTTGTGCACAGTTGCACTGCTGAGAATTAGGGATTATACAGGCAAGGTAGGTCTAGCAAAAGCAGCTTTATGCTATGCATATTTAGCACAGTCTGCCAACATCCTGGTCAACAGATCTTAGGGACTATTCAAATTCAGAAGTAGAGAAAAGCTGCAGATACTCAGAGGGTCTTGGCAATCAAATTCAGTCAGTATCTCCAGGGGAGGCCTTTAGCTTCAGTAACTACTGTCAAATGTCGGAATTCTTGAAGCCTCTATGTTGCTCTAAGCTTTACATAAAGAGAGGGCACGCTTCACAGAATCATAGAAATTGGAGCTAGGAAAAAACCTAGTAAGTCATTCTGTCCTTCCCTCTACAGGGACTTTTATCTACTGAGTACTCGAGTGCTCTGTGAAGTTTCCTTTTAAATAACTCCAGGGATAGGCCAGCCATCACTTCCTAAAGGAGACCATTCCACAAGCTAATAAAACTTCTTGTTTCAAGTTTTTCTTGATATTCAGCTTCAGTTGTCCTTTGCTCAATTTCACATCATGCCAATTAAACCCTGTTGGCTTGCCCCAAACATTTCATATCCTACAGTGTTTATAACCTTCAGATACTTGTACTTGGCTACTGTATGTCCCAATTAGTCATTGGGTTGCCAACCAATATAGTAAAAGAATAAAACATCTCTCCTAGTAAGTCCAGCACGCCATCTCTTAGAGAGTCTATGATTTCCTTCCAAGTTGTTGTCAACTTTATGCTATACATGTAATACTCTAGTCTGGTATCACTAGTTCCATGCAGAGAGAATGACTATCACCTCCCTGGGCCATGAGACATGATGCCTTAGTATATCAAAATTATATTTTTGACAACCTCCAAACACACACTACCTCCTGCCCCCAACCACAACAGACCCTTCTCCTCCTTCTCAGTTATGACCCTCAAATGTTATAAATAATAATTTATCAGCACATTTGTCAAAAACTTGTCTCTACAGCAAGTTAGGGGGTGGCAAGCCAGAGTGTGAATCTATAGCATGCTAGCTTGCCATGCACGACCTCTCCCTGTGCAGCTTGCTACAGCATACTATGCCAAAGCACAATTTTCAACTTCTAATGTGCTGTAGCAGGGTCAGGCAGCTGGTTAGCATGAGGCAAGCTAGTGCACTATAGATTCACATTCTGGTTTGCCACTTACTAACTCGCTGTGTGGACAAGCCCCAAGATTGGCCACTAGTGTTCCAGCCCAAATGAGTATGAACTCAAAACAGTTACAAATACATGGTTTCTAGAAATATCACTTTTAAAGTCATGTTACCAAAAATACTCTCAATTATTTACTCACTGATCTCCCAGTCAAATGCCTTTCTCTTACAATTCTATGCTCACTCTGTTACTGCCTCACTTCAATGGCCTCTGTGGAAGCTGCTGTTCAATTTATACCCAGAAGAATGACTAATTGCAAAAAAGAAAAGAAGAAGGGAAAATGTTTTGGACTGAGGGGCTGTAGGACTGGATGTACAGTTTGCACACAAAATAAAGCTCTGTTCTCTGATTTACTTCCTAGGCTGTTCACTGGCAGCCTCTGCAAATGATATTTGTTTCTGTTCAATATTGTGAATTCATCAGGATCTCTGCAGAAGAATAATAGGAATCAGACAGAGCATTTCCTATCTGTAAGAAAAATATGGTTTATGTTGCCCAGTTAGATCTAAATTTTTAAGTAGGACCTCCGATTTTTCAAAAGAAAAACTAGAGCAGGACACTAGCTAAAGTGTCTGTCAGTTAAACAGATAACTTGTAAATCCAGTCAAATAGCTAAAAGGCATTGCACTGTCAAATCACCAGACTGCAGATCCCTGGCCCTTTGGTTTGCTGTTTTTTAGAGGAGGATGCAAACTGTTTAGCTTTCCCAAGCTCTCCCCCTCCATCTGCCTACTGACCCATGCAGCTGCCTGAGCATCCGCTACACTGGAAGTTTCATGCCTGCCTTGATACGAAAAAGTAAAGTGCTCCAATGACAGCAGCTTCACTAGGATTGACAATAGAATGATGGGGAAGACAAAGCATCATATCTGTTTGGATAGCTGAGAATTAGACAAGGAAAACTCGGCGAAAAGCTGGGGACTGTGATTGTCACTGACAATGTCCTAAGAGGGGAAAAAAAAAGAGAAGAAAAAAAAGTAGGAAGTCCAGGAACAATGCTGCCGTCTGTTTCATCATTAGAAATGGGGGACTATTTATTTTAGGGATATGCACCAAGTAATACCTAAATAGTCTATGTTAGAGTGCACTCTTAAAGGATTCACGCGCCCAAGTGCGTGGTGCATTCCACTGACCCTGGTTTGTAATGCCATGCATCCTCAGTTTTCCCACTCATATTTGGTTCATCCCAGCAGCCAGGGAAAGTACATTCCGGATGATAATGGAGCATGCTTTTCTTGGCTCCTCAGAGGGTATCAGAACAGATTGCAAGTGGCCTTTTTTTTACTAGAATTATTTACAGCAGTATCAGTATCCTGTATCCCTATATGATAGTTTTTCCCAAATGTTCATGCAGGTAATTTTCTAAAGAGGCATCTGCTGATTTGATGAGCCTCAGCAAGGTTTCCTGAGGCAAGAAAGCCAGCAGAAATAGTAAGCACAACAAAATGGAAACCGGACAACTTTATACTTTAACTTACTTCACTAGAGTAAAATCAGCATACCGGACTCTATGTAAAAAACCCCCAGATAAGAAACCCAATAACCCCCCAAGCCAAAAATTATGCGACTTATCTCTGGTGATTCAATGTTTCAAGAATTTGAGGATATTCTCAGATAAACATTTTCTGAATTAACAAAGCTTCAGATAAGATGAAGGATGTTTCCCATGACAGCCGCAATTGCGTTACAGCCTTTGTACCTCTTTAAAGTATAATGGTTCTGTTTTGCATCTGTGAGCAGCTCCAGCATTCTTTCAGATATAACTTAGATTTTGGAAGGTAAGCTATTAGAATCCCTGATTGAGCTCAGAAAATGGGTAGGACCTTTAAAGACAATAAATCAAGTAGCTCTATCCAAACAAAGAAATCTTATCCATCATAAACCCTGGATTCCTTCCTATGTGGCAAAACATAAATTCCCATAATGACGGGAGAGACTTTGTCCCCCATTGTTGCCTTACAAAGATAGCTCCATTCACTTCAGTCCTGCAGACTGCACTCTGGAGCTGAACTGGGCAAAAAAAATCAAAGACTCCTCATATTTTTGGGAAACTCAAAGTTTAAGGTAGATGGTCTAGTCTATTCAATAATAATAAATAATAATAATCCCTTTAATCACAGACAGCTCAATAGTACAATATTTACCGCTGGTAAATTTCAGAACAATTTGAAGCCAGTTATAATTGTAGCAAAATCTGAGTGGTCTTTATGTGCAGTTTCATTGTGCTGCAGTTGACAATGCCATAGTTAAGAATCTGTGAGCAATAAAATTATAAAACTACTAAAAAGAGGCTTAGAACTGCAGCATAAATATATTTCTCTGGACAGAAATGCTACAAAAGGTCTCTGAATAGGACGCTTGCAAGTGTCCCTCTCAACACACACAAACATCCCTCATCTGTCTGAAAACAGACATGTAATCTCTCTCCTGAACCCAGAAAAACCCAATCAACCAACCAAAAAGACAAAAAAAAAACCAACAATAAACTCAGCAAAACCCTAAAACAATTATAGTTGTTCAAGAGGTTGCTATGAGAGGCAGTGTGGTCGAATGGATAGCATACTTGTCCAGAGAGCTGGGTTCTATTCCTCTACAATCCATTGTGTGACCCTGGGCCCAATCATTTAACCTCTGTTTCCTCTCCCACCCTGTCTTGAACAAGTGGACTGCAAGTTCTTGGCAAGACTGTCCCTTTCTATGTGTTGGTACACTGCCTGATCTCAGCTGGGATCTTTGGGCACTACTACAGTGGAAATAATAATAGGTAAATATTCCAACAAAGTCTTAGCAAAGTTAGAGAATCCTTCCTTAACCCTTCAGCCATCTCATGAAGTCTACAATAATGGATTTTGCTGTCTGCACATTACTTCATTCACATCCATCAACCTCCACATTCATGCCTTGCCCCTTGACTTCTACACAAAAACTGCAGCTTATAACACTGATATTTGACAAGAAAATCCTAAAAGCCAGACAATTCCCAGGAAACATTGACCACCCCCAGGGTAAAGCAGAGTGAATTACTGATATATATATTTTGGTTCAGCCAAAAAAACCAAAATACCACAGAACCATAGGCCTGGAAGGGACCTCGAGAGATCATCCCTGCACTGATGACAGGACTAAGTATTATCTAGACCATCTCTGGAAGGTGTTTGTCTAACCTGTGCTTAAAAATCTCCAATGATGGAGACTCCACAACCTTCCTAGGCAATTTCTTCCAGTGCTAAATCACGCTGAGAGCTAATGTCCAACCTAAACCTCTCTTGCTGCAATTTAAGCCCATTGCTTCTTGTCCTAACCTAAGAGGTTAAGGAGAACATTTTTTCTCCCTCCTTCTTCTAACTGTTATATCCCCTCTCAGTCTTCTCTTCAGACTAAAGTAACCCATTTGTTATGGAAACCTTCCCTCACAGGTCATGTTTCCTAGATTTTAATAATTTCTGTTGCTCTTTTCTGGACTTTCTCCTGAAATGTAGTGTCCAGAACTGGACACAATACTCCAGTTGAGGTCTAATCAGTGCAGAGTAGAGCAGAAGAATTACTTCTCGTGTCTTGCTTACAACACTTCTGCTAATGCATCCCAGAACGATGTTTGCTTCTATTTATTTATTTTTTTTGCTCGCAATAGGGTTAAGCTGTTGACACATATTTAGCTTTTGATCCACTATGATCCCCAGATCTCTTTCTGTAGTACTTCTTCATAAGCAGTCATTTCCCATTTTGTACATGTGAAATTGATTGTTCCTTCCTAAGTAGAATATTCTGCATTTATTATCCATATTGAATTTCATCCTACTTACTTCAGACCATTTTTCCAGTTTGTCCAGATAATTTTGAATTTTAATCATATTCACAAGGGCGGCTCTAGGTATTTTGCTGCCCCAAGCACGGCAAGCAGGCTGCCTTCGGCGGCTTGCCTGTGGGAGGTCCCCAGTTCTGCAGATTTGGCGGCACACCTGCGGGTGGTCCATTGAAGCTGCAGGACCAGCGGACCCTCCGCAGGCATGCAGCCAAAGGCAACCTGCCCACCGCCCTCATGGCGAGCGGCAGAGCATCTCCCATGGCTAGCCGTCCCAAGCACGTGCTTGGTGTGCTGGTGTCTGGAGCCATCCCGACTGTTCACCAAAGTACTTGCAACCCCTACAAGGTTGGTGTCACCCACAAGCTTTCTAAGGCCTGGTCTACACTACGTGTTTATATTGATTTTAGCAGCATTAAACTGATTTAACGCCGCACCCGACCACACTACGAGGCCCTTTAAATTGATATAAAGGGCTCTTTAAATCGGTTTCTGTACTCCTCCTCAACGAGAGGAGTAGCGCTAAAATCGGTATTATCATATCGGATTAGGGTTAGTGTGGCCGCAAATCGATGGTATTGGCCTCCGGGCCGTATCCCACAGTGCACCACTGACAGCTCTGGACAGGTATCTGGCCAGGTAGACAGGAAGAGCCCGCGAACTTTTGAATTTCATTTCCTGTTTGGCTAGCGTGGAGAGCTCACCATCACAGGAGACCACGCAGAGCTCATCAGCACAGGTAACAATGCAGTCTCCTGAGAATCGAAAAAGAGCTCCAGCATGGACCACACGGGAGGTACTGGATCTGATCGCTATATGGGGAGAGGATTCAGTGCTAACAGAACTCCGGTCCAAAAGACAAAATGAAAAAACATTTGAAAAAATTTCCAAGGCCATGATGGAGAAAGGCCACACCAGGGACTCAGTGCAGTGCAGAGTGAAAGTGAAGGAGCTCAGACAGGCCTACCAGAAAACCAAAGAAGCATACGGAAGGTCCAGGGCAGGGCCAAAAACATGCTGCTTCTACACTGAGCTGCATGCAATTCTAGGGGGCTGTGCCACCACTACCCCTCCCCCCGTCCTTGGATTCCATGGTGGGGGTTGTAATCTCAGCCATGCCTGAGGATTATGTGGATGGGGAACGTGAGGAGGAGGAAGAGGAGGACGAACTTGCAGAGAGCACACAGCACTCTGTCAGCCCCAACAGCCAGGATCTTTTTCTGACCCAGACGGAATTACTGTCCCAGCCCTCCCAACCCACTAGCCCAGACAGTGAAGCCATGGAAGTCTCCTCTGGTGAGTGTACCTTTGTAAATATAAAACATGGTTTTAAAAGCAAGCTTTTTTTAATAATTGATTTGCCCTGAGGGCTTGGAACGCATTCGCGGGCAGTAAAGTTACTGGAAAAGTTTGTTAACATGTCTGGGGATGGAGCGGAAATTCTCCAGGGACATCTCCATGAAGCGCTCCTGGAGGTACTCCAAAAGCCTTTGCAGAAGGTTTCTGGGCAAGGCAGCCTTGTTCCGTCCACCATGGTAGGACACTTTACCACGCCATGCATGTAGCAAGTAATCGGGTATCATTGCATGACAAAGCATAGTTGCATATGATCCTGGTGATTGCTGGCATTCAAGAAACATCATTTCTTTATCTCGCTCTGTTATCCTCAGCAGAGTGATATCGTTCATGGTAACCTGGTTGAAATTCAGGAATTTAATTAAGGGGACAGAGATGGCCTTTTTCCTACAGGGGTGTTTGCCTGTTGCTTACAAGAAATCCTTCCTTGCATGTAGCCAAGCAGGGGGAGGGGAGGAAGGATAGCACTGAGCTTTCTCACCTTTGGCTAGCAGGAATCTTCCCAGCTACCAGCCACTTGGTGGGGGGGAAGAGGGGTGATTAGCAGTGATCTTCCATGATACCAGGCATGCAGTGGGGGGAGGGGGGGTAAAGCTATCATCCTAGAGAACTGGGGGGGGGGGTGGCTTCTGCAAATGGAAGTGAAGGCTGCAGAAGCCGAAAGACAATGGCTTACCATGGCCGCATGCAAGCTGAATTCTGATGCCCGGACCTGCGTCTGTGAGATCTCTAACACCAGAGCCCAGGCACTCAAAATTAAGATGCAAAATGCGACCTTGCAGTGAAATCACTTGTGCTGTGTAAGGTGAATAATGTTGTTCACTGTGAAAGAGTATCACCATTGTTCTCTAAAATGTATCTTTTTAAATACTTCTCTCCCTTTTTTCCCTCCCTCATGCAGCTGCCTTTTCAAGCCTTCCTACTCCATCCCAAAGGCTAGCTCAGATAAGGGGGAGGAAGAAGAGGACGCGAGACAAAATGTTCTCGGAAATCATGGAAGTAACCTGCAATGAAAGAGCTCATCTGAATCAGTGGAAGGATGTGGTATCACATTACAGGAAAGATGCCAGTGAACGTGAGGACAGGAGGGACGCTCGAGATGAGAGGTGTAGGCAGGAAGATCAGTGGTGGTGGGATGAAACGCTGGGGCTGCTGCGTGATCAAACTGACATCCTCCGATGTCTGGTGGAGCTTCAGGAAGAGCAGCGAGGTCACAGAGTGCCGCTGCGGCCCCTGTGTCACCACCCTCAGTACTCACCATGTTCCATATCTTCCTCACCCAGACATGTAAGAACACGTGGGGGAAGGCTTTTTGCACTCATCCACTCCACCCCCGTGGACAGCCCAACCAAAAGGCTGTCATTACACTGAAATGATTTTAGTGGCCTTTTCCTTCCCTCCTATCCTCCTCCCAAACCGCACCTGGGCTACCTTGTCAGTTCTCTCCCTCTTTTTATAATGACCTTTTAAATAAGGAATACATGATTTTTAAACGATAGTGACTTTATTTCCTTAAGCAAGCTGTAATTGAAGGGAGAGGGTGGGTTGCTTACATGGAATGAGTCAATCAAGGGGGTGGGGTTCATCAAGGGGAAATAAACACAGCAGTCACACCGTACCCTGGCCTGTGATGAAACTCGTTTTCAAAGCTTCTCTGATGCGCACTGCTTCCCGGTGTTCTCTTCTGATCACCCTGGTGTCTGGTTGCGCGTAATCAACGGCCAGGTGATTTGCCTCAGCCTCCCACCCCACCATAAAGGTCTCCCCCTTACTCTCACAGAGATTGTGGAGCACACAGCAAGCAGCAATAACAAAGGGGACATTTTGGCTGAGGTCTGAGCGAATGAGTAACGTGCACCAGCGCGCCTTTAAACGGCCAAATGCACATTCTACCACCATTCTGAACTTGCTCAGCCTGTGGTTGAACAGCTCCTGACTACTGTCCAGGCTGCCTGTGTATGGCTTCATGAGCCATGGCATCAAGGGGTAGACTGGATCCCCCAGGATAACCACAGGCATTTCAACATCCCCAACTGTTATTTTCTGGTCTGGGAAGTAAGTCCCTTGCTGCAGCATTTTAAACAGAGCAGTGCTTCTGAAGATGCGAGCGTCATGAAACCTTCCTGGCCATCCTACGTGGATGTTGGTGAAATGTCCCTTGTGATCCACCAGTGCTTGCAGCACCATTGAAAACTACCCCTTGCAGTTACGTACTGGGTGGCCTGGTGCCAAAATAGGGACATGGGTTCCATCTATCGCCCTCCCACAGTTAGGGAATCCCATTGCAGCAAAGCCATCCACTATGGCCTGCATGTTTCCTAGAGTCACAATCTTTTGTAGCAGCAGCTTAGTGATTGCTTTGGCTACTTGCATCACAGCAGCCCCCACAGTAGATTTTCCCACTCCAAATTGATTCCCGACTGACCGGTAGCTGTCTGGCATTGCAAGCTTCCACAGGGCTATTGCCACTCACTTCTCAACTGTGAGGGCTGCTCTCATCTTGGTATTATGGCATTTCAGGGCAGGGGAAAGCAAGTCACAAAGTTCCATGAAAGTGCTCTTATGCATGCGAAAGTTTCGCAGCCACTGCAAAACTATGTGGTCCCGCCAGTCTGTGCTTGTTTCCCGGGCCCAAAATCGGCGTTCAATGGGTAGAACCTGCCCCATTACCAGCAGGAGCTTCAAATCGCAGGGGCCCACGGTTTGAGAGAATTCAGTGTCCATGTCCTCATCACTCTCGTCACCGCGCTGCCATAGCCGCCGCCTCCTCCTCGCCTGGCTTTGTAGTTCATGGTTCACCATAGACTGCACGAGAATGCGTGAGGTGTTTACAACATTTATGATCGCAGTGTTGATCTGAGCGGGGTCCATGCTTGCTGTGCTATGGCGCCTGCATAGTTCACCCAGGAAAAAAGGCGCGAAACGGTCTGTATCAAAAGCCTTACTAAAGTCATGGCATAACAAATTTATCAGTTCCCTCTTATCCACAAGGCTTGTCTGCTGCTTTCACTTAGGGAGGGGTGAGGCTGTACTCAGAACCACCCGCGACAATGATTTTTGCCCATCAGGCACTGGGCTCTCAACCCAGAATTCCAAGGGGTGGGGGGAGACTGTGGAAACTATGGGATAGCTACGAGATAGCTACCCTCAGTGCAACGCTCCAGAAATCGACACTAGTCTCGGACCATGGATGCACACCACCGAATTAATGTGCCTAGTGTGGCCGCGTGCAATCGACTTCATACTATCTGTTTTATAAAACCGGTTTATGTTAAATTGGAATTATCCCATAGTGTAGACGTACCCTAAGTGTACTCTCTATGCTGTTATCAAAATCATTGATGAAGATTTCAAGAGAATTGGACCCAGACCTGGTCCCTTCTGAACCTCACTAGACATGCCCTTCCAGCTTGATTGTGAGCCACTGAAAGCTACTCTCTGAGAATAGTTTTCCAACCAGTTATTCAATCATCTTGTAGTAGCTCCATCTAGTCTGTGTTTCCCTAGTTTGTGTATGAGAAGGTCATGCGAGACAGTATCAAAAGCCTTACTAAAGTCATGGCATAACAAATTTATCTGTTCCCCCTTATCCACAAGGCTTGTTACCCTGGCAAAGAAAGCTATCAGGTTGGTTTGATGTGATTTGTTCTTGAAAAATCCATGCTGACTGTTACTTATCACCTTACTATTTTCTATTATCAGAATATCCGAGACTCATAGACTTTAAGGCCAGAAGGGATCATTATGATCATCTAGTCTGACCTCCTGCACAATGCAGGCCACAGAAGCTCACCCATCCACTTCAATAACAAACCTCTAATCTATGTCTGAGTTATTGAAGTCCTCAAATTGTGGTTTGAAGACCTCAAGCTGCAGAAAATCCTTCAGCAAGTGACCCGTGCCCCATGCTGCAGAGGAAGGCAAAAAACCTCCAGGGCCTCTGCCTATCTGCCCTGGAGGAAAATTCCTTCCCGACCCCAAATATGGCGATCAGTTAAATCCTGAGCATGCGGGTAAGACTCACCAGCCAGCACCCAGGAAAGAATTCTCTATAGTAACTCAGATCCCATCTCATCTAACATCCCATCATAGACCACTGGGCATACTTACCTGCTGATAATCAAAGATTAATTGCCATATTAATTGCCAAAATTAGGCTATCCCATCATACCATCCCTTCCATAAACTTATCGAGCTTAGTCTTAAAGCCAGATATGTCTTTTGCCCCTACTACTCCCCTTGGAAGGCTGTTCCAGAACTTCACTCCTCTAATGGTTAGAAACCTTCATCTAATTTCAAGTCTAAACTTCCTAATGTCCAGTTTATATCAATTTGTTCTTGTGTCCACATTGGTACTAAACTTAAATAATTCCTCTCTCTCCCTAATATTTATCCCTCTGATATATTTATAAAGAGCAATCATAACCCCCCTCAACCTTCTTTTGGTTAGGCTAAACAAGCCAAGCTCTGAGTCTCCTTTCATAAGACAGGTTTTCCATTCCTCAGATCATCCTAGTAGCCCTTCTCTGTACCTTTTCCAGTCTGAATTCATCCTTCTTAAACATGGGAGACCAGAATTGCACACAGGATTCCAGATGAGGTCTCACCAGTGCCTTGTATAACGGCACTAACACCTTGGAATGTCAGCAAGTCCTGTCAGCTTCAGAAAGCTGTGTGTGTAAATCTGTCCCCCTTATAATTTTATAGCCCAGTGGTTAGGGCAGTTGCCTGGGATGTGGGAGACCCATGTTTGAATCCCCACTTTGGAGCAGGGACTTAACTCAGGTCATTAGCCTTCTCAGTGAGCAGCCTAATCACAAAGCTATAGGCTATTCAGGAAAGAGCATGGGGGTGGTTGCTCTCTCAGTTTCTCCTGATGAAGCTGTTCCACTTTATATAACTAAAGTATTCGCTGAGCCAAAGAAAGTCAGAATGATTTTATGGATGCATGATTAAGGTGCTCAACATGGGAGGCAGGAAATGTGGATTCAAATCTTCACTCTCCCAGATTCAGAGGAGGGATTTGATTTTAAAGAAACATAGTGTTATTCAACAACAGGGAAATCCCCTTTAGAACTTGTGAGATTTTAAGACTTTTTTATAGGCTTTTGCCAGCATGATGAGGGACATTTTACCTGAATAACTTGCATAAATTCTTGTGCATTCACATGACATATACCTGTTAATGTTATTTCAGAATAGTTTTTGTTGGGAAGATGATCTAATATGCCTAAAGAAACTGGCAGACCAACTTTGAAGTAAATTATTGATGAATGCCTGAGGAAAACACGCTTTCAGCCAAACCAGAAATACAAAGAGACTAGAGTTAACCACACTTCCTTTTTCAAAGCTGGCCAGAATGGAAGAAGATGAATATAATTTATTGAATGTTTTTGAAACTCAAAAATGAATCAAAACGTTTGGGGAAAGATGACTGCGACAAATTGTTGCTTTAGCTAAACCAATTCATCCATCATTTTAAGCTATTGACTTTTAAGGCCATAGCTATACAATGGAAGAACTGAAAGGTTGGGTCATATTATTTCATTTTAGTTTATTTTGATTGCTCCTTTTTGACACCTGCATACACACATGCATGCACACACAGAACTACTTTCTTTTCCTTCTGGGTGCGAAAGTTAAAGGGAAAGTTAATCATCTCTATGTCAGCTTGTCAGAATTCCATCTCTTTTCCCATCCTGCTAAGATTCCAGATAAAATGGCACCATCTATCAGGAGTTAAGGAAGCAAAGGATTGTGAAATGTCAGTATAAGATCAGACTCCACACCCTAAGCCTCCATTTAGACTTAAAACGGTCAGCTTCCAACCCAGATAAGATTGCCCATAACACAAATAAAATGTAGGATGAAGGATAAGAGAAGATAAAGGATTTTGACCAAATGAATTACTGGAGAATAGTTTTCCCTTGTCATTCGTCCCATCATGCAGAAGATGAAGTGAGAAAATGTAGGAGCTTACTTACAAGGTAGTCTGGAAAAGTTTTTCAGCTAAATTTCCCTCCCACTTCTATGGACATTTAGCAGCACACTGGTAAAGTATGAGACAAGCACCAGATTTCCAGTGTGGTTCATTCATCTCCCTCAGTCCAAGAAGTCACTTTTTACTGTTGAGTCTGGCCCTTCTATTAAGGAATCAGGTTAATGTATTGCTCTAGTCAATGACTGCTTGTTTTCTGCTAAGTGGTGCCATAACACTAATTGTCTGGAATCTTCTGCAGGAAAAGACAAGATAGGGACAGATAAATAAGTCTCTAGATAACACAATGAGTTTTTTTGTTTCATTGTGGTTTTTGGGTCAGTATTTGATTTGGTGTTTCCTTTGTTTGGTTACATGAAAAAAGTCAAGCTGAGCCCAAAGACAAGGAGGGGTCCTGTTGTTATGGGGGCATCTTTTTGTTTCGTGTGTGTGAGAGAGAGATATGTCACGTATTAGAAGAACACAACAACATTGGCGTTTATTAATGATGCAAGGGGTCAGTCTATTGGAGTTAGGAAAGCCTGCAACTTCCAAAAAAAAAAAAAAAGCCTAAATTCATTGAATGCACCCAAGTGAAGATTCAGGTCAGAGGTCACTAGGAACAGAAAGCATGAAGAAACCTGCAAACAAAAGGCAATGAAGTGAGGGAGCTGAACCATGGAACGCACAGTGAGGGCCATTTCATCTTCTCGTGCTATTTAAAAGCTTACAGTGTACAATCTTTTAATCACATCAATGAGCACTTATGGCCAACATGACTCAAGTGAGTAAGAGCTCCACAATTGGTCTCTAAAGTCGGTAAGGGATTTCAAACACAGAGTAGAAAAGAGGGAAAAAGCTAGCAATCTCTGGCTGCTGAGAATTCAAGAAGCAAGTGAACACTACTTCTCAAGACACAGATAAGTTTCAGGAAGTGGCTGTTAGATTTGTTTCTCTGGTGTGTGTGTTGCAGATTATTCGTGTGTGAAGGCTCCTAAACGAAAAGACTCAATATAATTAGCACTCAAGAGTGATGCTGGTGGTTTATGTGCCCAACACGTTTTTCTGCCCAGAGCAACAGCCCATCAAAAGTTGGACTTCACTGAAGTTGTCACACAGTGCACAGCCCTCTTAGGAACAGGGAGGGCATGAGGAGGTTGAAAGTCAATGGCAAGGCCTGGGACTGGTGCCAAGAATCTTGTGAGTGACCAGACTTAAACTGAATTTTAACTACCAAATGTACATGTTCAGGTCTCCAGAAGAAGCTGTTTCTTTCGTATGGGTGAGGTAGATAGAGGCAGCTGTTGAAATGGAATCGACTGCATCAAACAACCCTGTGAGCTGATTTAATTCAAATTGGACTCTCTTATTCCTTCATTTTTGCCTCAGAATGGAGTGAGGGGGATGCAGGTGGCTGATAAAAATATATCACTCAGTCATAAGGGTAAAGAAAAATTCAAACAAACAGGAATTTAGTCTTTCAGGGAGAAAATTAACAATGAAACATAGTACTGGACACTCAGCAGGTCTGAATCAGAATAGTTCTATTGTGGTCAAAGTAGCGATGCCAATTTACATCAGCTGAGGCCCACACTATTTTAGCAGATTTAGGGCCAGAATTTGCTCTTAGCTAAGCCAGCACAAATCCAGCACAGTGCTATTAACTTCAAATTTAAATTAAATTAAAATCTAGCCCATAGTGAATATCAAATATATATCCCATAAGCATCCCATAATATATTTTAAAAATGTCACAACATTTATCTATTTACACTCCCAAAAAACTACATTAAAAAGACATGAAGGTTGAAAAGTCAAAAGTTTAGAAAAGCCAGAATTAAAGGTTGCCGTTGCCCTTGCCCACCTTAGTTCAGCCCCCTTGTGTCTGAGCATTATGCCATAGTTTAAATACATTATCACATTCTATTTCCCCACTCCCCACCCCACAAGATCCCTGCCTCATTCAGTGCACAGAGCCTCAGCTGGCATAAAATTAATGTGGATTCTTTCAACTTCATTGGAACTACACCACTTTTCACCAATTGAGGATCTGACCCAAGATATCAATTGAACCAAAAGCAAGAAATAAATACATCATTGCTTCCTTCTCCAGCATCTATCCTGTCTCCACTGACTGTCTGAGTGTCTGCTTTTAGTTTCTAGGTGCCTGTTTCTAGTTGCGGTCTCTATATAAGAGGGATTCTGACAACTTTGCGCAGCAACTTTTACTTCTTAATATATTCCTTAAACAGAAAGTTAAGAATAAAGGAACAGTGCAGATAAGTAAAACATTTTGTCTCAAACCTCCAGGAGAAACAAAATTTTAGGTGTTTTCCAAGTATAGTGACAGATGTTGCTATGCTGACAAGTTAACAATTGCTCAGTCTATGTCTGTATTGAAAGGGAAGCTGAAGTTTTAAAGTGTTATTCTGTTCTGAGAAGGGAATGTAAAAATAGTACCGGGGAGGCTTCATGTGTGTGTCTCAGTGATTTCCAGATCAAACATGCAAAGTTCACAACTAAAAGAATCTTTTCTAACAATCAGTTAAGAAAGATGGGTTCTTTCTTAATGTGTGTTATATCATTCTCATAATGCCAAACCAGCAACTCCCTTGTCTTGAAATTGTTCCCCTATTGTCACCTAAGCATATCAATTGATATCAGTGGGTTTGCACAGGTGTAGCTATTTGAAATTCAAAAATTCTTGGCCATGATGCACAAGAATAGAATGAATCCAGCTGACTTTGTCTCTCTTTGTCTTGGCTGTGCAAAGCTGAAGAAAACAAAAAGTGTTTTTTGTTACTGCAATAAGCAAGAATGAATGCTAAACACAGACAGTGAGCAGAACTGAATAAGAGGTTGTGAATTTTACATGCTTTTGTCTCAGGAAAGCCATACTTCAAACTAAAAACACAATTGTCATAAACAGATGGTTAAGGATTAATGCCTCTTTTACCTGTAAAGGGTTAAAAAGTTCACCTAGCCTAGCTAACACCTGACCAAAGGAACCAATGGGGGAAACAAGATGTTTGAAAAGGAAGGAGGGACATTTTTCCTTTGTTTAGAGTTTCAGTTTCAGCCAGAGTGAAAGAGATCAAGGAACCAGCCTACTTATCAGAGTAGTAAGTTTTAGAAAGGAATAAATAGGTTTGTTTATTTCTTTGTAACCTATCTTATGCAGTTAGAGGTAGAATCAAATTGGGTATTTTTTTGTGTAACTAAATTTGTGCCCAGGGGAACATCCTCTGTGTTTTAAATCTGTTGTCTGTGAGAGTAGCTGGTATGCTAATCTCTCCCAGAGGGTTTTCTTTTACCTTTCTTTTCTTTAATTAAAAGCCTTTTTCTTAATACCTGATTGATTTTTTACCTTGTTTTTAGATCCAAGGAGGTTGGATCTGGATCCATTAGGAGTTGGTGGGAGAAAGGAGAGGGGGATGGTTAATTTCTCCTTGTTTTAAGATCCAAGGGACTGGATCTGGACTCACCAGGGAATTGGTGAAGGAGTCTCCCAAGGCTACCCAGGGAAGGGAAGGTATTGAGGGGAAAGGGAATGATCCAGACACTGAAAATTCTGGATGGTGGCAGCGATACCAGATCTAAGCTAGTAATTAAGCTTAGAAGTGTCCATGCAGGTCCCCATATCTGTACCCTAAAGTTCAGAGTGGAGAAGAAACCTTGACAACAATAAATAGGCATCTTCCCATTAAAGTGTGGCCAAGATACCATGCAGATGAATCTCACCCTAGAAGTCACTGGATCAAGCTGAAGTCTTTTGCAGAACTTCTCACTTTCTTCCACTCTATGCAGATCTGATAGAAGGTTTGTACAACTATGAACTGGGTTTGTTGGTGAGTCAATACCGTCAAACTGAATGAGTTTGGAAAATTGTTGCTAATTTCTGACTAGCCCTACTTACAGTCTAAGAAGACAAGACAGATAAACCAAATTAGGGATACAACCTGCAAGCACTTCTTTGAGGTTATAAAAATGTCAGGACTTAGCAGGATGCTAAGGGATAGGTGAAAAATCTTACATTGAATGCTTTGCCCCACTCCAGTTTTAAAAAGTTTGGGACGACACTAAAAAAAGGCAATTGTGCTACTTCCACAAAGGGATAAAGGAGCCCAAATCCCATATTTTGATCCTTAAAACCCCCAATTCAGCTGCCATCTAACCCTGTAGGCACTTGAATTCCTTCGGCACCGAATTTTCTGCTGGAGTCCTGTAGGCACCTACATTTCTGATGCTAGGCATACACAGATAAGTTCTGATCCCTGTGCACTCATCTAATGTGTAAGCCCCAATGGGATCCTCAAGTTATGCACTGCAGTGACTATCTCATCTACAGGGCCTGAAATGATAGGCATGCCTGTGATGTTATCTGATTAAAATATGACCACATAGATCATTGTTGCTATCACTGTTATATAATTGCAACAAATCTTGTGCATAGTACGTCAGATAAGGTGTCTATGAAAAAGTTATGATTTGCTGAATATGATTATCCTATTTGTATGCATATATCATTTTTGTATTTGAAGTTATAAATATTAACTATGTACCTGTATTTCAAATGTGTTCCTGTGGTAACACTCACAAGTATTTAGTCAGCACATTGTAAAGGGACTACTCAAATCGAATGGCCCATCAAGGAACACTTAACTCACAATGGACCATGAAAGATGCCTATCTACATCTAATGGACTTTCCTGTGAACGTTCTAGCTAGAGTATGGGTGATAGCCTCTGCTATGACTCAATGGAGTATGCAAGGGCATGTGACACTAAACTCCATCTTTTATCTGTATTTTTCCATGAGCTGTGCTGAAGGCTTTGTTTGAAACAGTGGGTTTCCCTCCACATGTTAAAAGCTATAAAAGGTCCTAGAAACATCTCCATTTTGCTTCTTTCCTGCTCTGATCTCTGAATTATGAATTTATACTAATGGGAGCATTCTAATCAAGGGATTGAGGATCTTTCAATGATTTGGGATGTACGCCCTGTCATAAACAGATAATCAAGGTTAATAGAACAGAGGTATTTCATGTCTCTTTTGCCTGTAAAGGGTTAAGTTCAGTGAGCCTGGCTGTCACCTGACCAGAGGACCAATCAGAGGACAGGATACTTTCAAATCTTGAGGGAGGGAAGTTTTTGTGTGTGCTGTTAGTTTTTGGTTGTTGTTCACTCTGGGGGGCTCAGAGGGACCAGATGTGCAACCAGGTTTCTCTCCAATACAGGCTCTTATAAGTTCAGAATAGTGAGTACTAGGTAGATAAAGTGAGTTAGGCTTATGTTCAAATGTGTATTTGGCTGGAAGGAGTTCAAATGTGTATTTTGCTGAAAGGATTTTTATTTGTACTTGTATACTTAGGCTAGGAGGGTATTCCCAGTGTCTATAGCTGAAAGACCCTGTAACATATTCCATCTTAAATTTAGAAAAAACAGTAAAAAATTCTTTGTTTCTTTAATTAAAAGCTTTTCTTGTTTAAGAACCTGGATTGTTTTTTTATTCTGGTGAGACCCCAGGGGACTGGGTCTGGATTCACCAGGGAATTGGTGGGGAGAAAGGAGGGAAGGGGGACAGAAAGGTTGATTTCTCTCTGTGTTAGGATTACTTTCTCAGGGAGAGTCGGGGGGGGGGGGGGAAGGTGGATTTTCCTCTCTGTTGTAAGATTCAAGGAGTTTGAATCACAGTGATCTTCCATGGTAACCCAGGGAGGGGAAGCCTGGGAGAGGCAACGGTGAGGAAAAGGGTTTACTTTCCTTGTTAAGATCCAGAGGGTCTGGGGGTTCCCCAGGCAAGGTTTTGGGGGGGACCAGAGTGTACCAGGCACTGGAATTCCTGGTTGGTGGCAGCGTTACAAGTACTAAGCTGGTAATTGAGCTTAAAGGAATTCATGCTGGTACCCCATCTTTTGGATGCTAAGGTTCAGAGTGGGGAATTATACCATGACACGCCCTATTTCTCAGCAGCTTATCTTGAATTTTGTGTTCTCAGTTGTGACCCACTGAGGCACAGTGACAATGCCCAGAGTACAAAAATGGAAGAGTGGCATTGCCATCTCCACCACCCCTTTATAGTCCTCAGCCCAGTAGTTAGGGCCCTCACCTGCAATGAGAGACAACTATGTTCAAATTCCTGCTCCATATCAAATGAACCCAGGTGTAATGGTGCTGGAACCCACCTGGCATGGATGCCCCCTTTCTGGCCAGGTGTGAGCCTGCTTTTCTTTCAGTTCTTACAACAGGGTGGCACCTGCTTGCTTGTGTCTCACCACTCTCAGTTGATGGTTGTTTGGCAGGTCTTCAGTGTCTCAGCCTTTTGGGTCACATGTTGTCCCTCCCTTCTGGGGTATCAAATCTCTAGATTTTTGTCATGGGCCTGGTATGGGGCCATATCACCAAAGCTTCTGGCACTGGAGGCACTGCCTTCTTTAACAGCCCAACAGGGGCCCATCTCAGTATTCTCAGTGTCCTGTCGGTTGCCCTCTTTGGGCTCAGTCTTCAACCACACCAGCTGAGCCCATGACTGTACCCTTGCCTGGTCTGGCTAGATTCAGGCTCACCTCCTTTGGCTCAGCCTGCCTGCAGTGACCTGTCCATGGTCCTGCTGCTCTTTCAGCCAGCCAGGGATCTGGTCTTTGGCAGCCTACTGTGGGCTCAGTCCTACCTGCAGTGATCTGTCTATGGTCCTACTGCTCTTCCAGTTCTCCCTCTTCAAGCTCCAGGCAGCAAATGACTGCTCTGCCTCTGCTGGTTCCTTTTATATGGCCCCTCTAGCCCCTGATTGGCTGCTCTAGCAGTCTCTCTGATTAGCAGCTCCCTTTCAGCCACTCTAGGCTGCCTGGAGGACTTCTCTGTATTATTTGGGGTGATATGAGGCAGGGCCTTGAGACCTCCCACAGGGGCTTCTGGGCCTAGTCCATCTCATCACACCAGGACTTCCATCATGGGTGAATGTGCTAACTACTGGGCTAAGGGTTATAAGGGAGGAGTATGGAGGCACTAACACCTTTATTTTGGCAATTAAGGGCTTAGGGACCTAACCCCAGGAGAGAGTTCATGGCTGTGAATCCCAAGCAGAAGGAGGTGACTCCCTTCTCCTTAGACTTAGGTACCTAATTCTCTTTGAGGGCATTCCTCTCCTCAGCATTTCTTACTGGGCAGCTTAGGCAGCTCCCTACTCCACTTGCTGGTTTCTATAGATTGCATTCTTAGGTGCCTAATTTGGGGCTGTGCATTGTACTGGGTAGCAGGGCGCCTAAATGTTAGGTGTTGCAATGTGCTGTTTATGGTCCCCTTGTGGATCTAAGCCTTCATTCCATTCCATCAGTGGTTTAGCATTTCTGACAGGTTTCAGAGTAGCAGCCGTGTTAGTCTGTATCTGCAAAAAGAACAGGAGTACTTGTGGCACCTTAGAGACTAACAAATTTATTTGAGCATAAACTTTTTTTTTTCGTAGCCCACGAAACCTTATGCTCAAATAAATTTGTTAGTCTCTAAGGTGCCACAAGTACTCCTGTTCTTTTGGCATTTCTGCTACCAGAAAATACAAAGCAAAGCTGATAATAGTTAGAGCAGGTCAGCAAGCTTAAATGTAACCATTTGCTGTCAGGTAATACTGTTCTGCCAAAGTCAAAATACTTTCTAAAACCACTTAGATATAATTTCGGAATAAAATTTGTGGGACAGAGGAGTGAAATATTACAACAATATCATAGCATCTCATTTCAACATTTTTTGTTTTGAAATGGCTTTTCATTTTAAAATGATAAATTATAATATTAAAAACCAAAACAAAATATTTTGATCCACCAGACATGATTTCTGTTCATGATTTTTCTTTTGCAGAGAATTTTGGAATTTACAGGTTTTGTTCTTAATCCTCCTCACAAGCTCTATTAAGAATGCATGCTTTTTGAAAACTAAAAAACAACAACAATAATCAGCACAATTCCTCGCTGAGCTACACCCTGGGAAGGAAATGAAGATGAAGTGAGAGCTCTTGCTCATCTTGCTTCACTAGCACCACTGTTTTGTAAAGTGTCATAAATCGCTTGGCTTCACATCAGCAAACAAAGAAAAACAGCAGACAGAAATGTCTTTGTTTTAATTATGTCTCTTTGGTCTGCTGCTGTCAGACCAGAAAACTAGCAGTTTCACAAACATAAGACCGAAAAAAAAAATCCCACATAAAAGCTATGCTTCTGGGCTGGATAACAAAACTCCCTCTATCCCAGCTCAGCACTTGCCAGGAGCAGTTCTTTGTGACAGACCTTAGAGTGGGAGAATATGCTTCCAAAACCTCATCTGCCTTGCACCTGTTTGCTCAGCACAATATTTTGCTTCTTCCAATGCACAGCCACATTTGCCAGTTAGAATCCACTAACTATCACACTTAGTCAGTAGGTTTCTCCTGAGATAAGTGAAACACCTGCAATTCCCAATGAGAGTTGGCTTCAATGAGAGTAACTGGTAGCTTCAATTCAGAGTAGGATTGGGCATTTGAAAGATCCAAAAACAACTAGTGAATAGACTGGTCTAATCTTGATAAAATAATGTCGAAGTGGTAAAATATTTTAAAGCACTAATTTATTAGATCAGTGACAGCAGTAACAAAGAGTAAGATTTATGGTCTTCAATAGGCTTTAGCCATAGATAGATATTTATGCCTAATTGCAAGAAAAACAAGTTACTTAACTAAGTTACTTTAACTCAGAAAAAATGTGAAAAATAAAATGAAGTTCTAAAAATGAATTTTTAAAATCAATGTTAGGTTAGCATTTAAATGTGAATGTTATTCAAGAAGAATAGTTACAGAAGAAAAGTGAAATTAAGCAGAAATAACACTAACACATAGCAACTAAAAAAAGTCATTTTTAAATGCTCTTATGATGGGTAGGGAGCAAGCCAACACTTCAAGCAACTTAATGGCTGTATATCTATTCTTCTTGTGTTGAGGAGAGAGGTTTTGTGAGTGTGCACCCTCTTCTCTACCTCTTGAGTTAATTTCTTTATGTTTGTCAAATCAGTTTAGATTGTAAGCTCTTTGGGGCGGGGACATGTCTTTTAACTTATTTTATGTGCTTTGATGGCCTTATATATAAATAAAGATGTACATACATATAATATTTGTTCTACAAAATTCAAGACAATAAAGATGCCCAACTTTCAAGTTCACTTTTTCCCCCAACAGGTGGAGCATGAAGTGTAGTGAGTGATCAAGATACATAAATAGTCTTGCTAACACATGGCACCATGGTGCAATCATAAAGGTAGGTCACCACCTATATCAAGGTATTCTGCTGGAATATTTGACAATATTTGACCATTATCAAATAACAGGTGGTCAACTGACATTATTTGACTGATCAACTGACTGGCTTGCTATGCCTAATTCAGAGTTGCAAGTGCTCAGCACCACTCAGGGTTTAGCCCTAGGAATATGTAGCTTCTATGCCAAACACTAGCTTGGGAGGGGTGCTGAACATGGGTGGCTCCAGGCACCAGCACAGCAAGCGCATGCCTGAGGCAGCAAGCCACGGGGTCGGCCTGCCGGTCGCTGTGAAGGTGGCAGTCAGGCTGCCTTCAGCAGCGTTTGTGTGTGCGGTTCATGAGGTTTGCCGGTCCTGTGGTTTTGGTGGTAATTTGGCGGCGGGTACGCCGAAGCTGCGGGACCAGTGGACCTCCCACAGAAACGCCGCCAAAGGCTGCCTGACTGCCATTCTTGGGGCGGCAAAAAACATAGAGCTGCCCCTGGGGCTGAATATTTGCAGTTTGATTAATTATGGAAAAAATCTTTGAGAATATACATCCCCTTTGCTAACAACAGCACTAGATCTTATTGTTTGGCTCAAGTTCATTATCTTGCCCTGGGTGAGATAAATTGAGGAGTCCTTGGTTAGCCCATAACTCTAAACATATTACAGGTAAGGACAAAGAGTATTAGATGCAACCCTCAAAAATGTAAATACAAGTTCTAAAAGGATTTATGAACCAAAATGTCATCTTCTCCATTATCTGGTAAAGGTAGAAAATGTTAAGTTGGGGAACATAGGCATTTCCATACTAGATCAGACTAGTGGTTCATCCCGTCCTGTATCCTGACTCATAGTGACCATTACCAGCTACCTCGGACACATTCCTTCTCTTCTAATTGGGGCAAGAAATCTGAGGTTCAGTACACCTCTACCCCGATATAACGCAACCCAATATAACACGAATTTGGATATAATGTGGTAAAGCAGTGCTCCAGGGGGGCAAGGCTGCGCACTCCGGCAGATCAAAGCAAGTTCAATATAATGTGGTTTCACCTATAACGTGCTAAGATTTTTTGGCTCCTGAGGACAGCGTTATATTGGGGTAGAGATGTACCCATTTAGTTAATGTCCTCAATCCACATAGCTTTAAACAAGAAAGTCACAATGAATGTATAAGATCTGGATTATATCTGTGTCACAGTACATATAGCTAACTTTAGTGTAAAATAGATTAAAAACTATAGCCCTATTAAAAGCAGCAAAGAATCCTGTGGCACACTAACACGGCTACCCCTCTGATACTTAGCCCTATTAAAATAATTCAAGTGACCTTGAATAACTTTAAGACTTGTTGGACTTTCAGGTAAAATAAAAAAAGAAAACTGCATTAGAGTAAATTCTTCTTTTTAAAATTAAGTTTATTTTTAGCCCCAGTAGAGCTTTGATATATTATTCTCTGAGGAATAAGAAACAAGTATTATGGATGAGTTACCAGGGAATTTGACTTTGAATTTATTTTCTAGTTAAACTTCACAAAGTTTGTGAATTTTTCACAAAGACTGGAATGTTTTGGACTATTTTAAAAGAACAAGCAGAATTCTCCCTGTTCATACTCTGTCTAGAGGCTAAAAAGCACTCTTTGACAGACAAAAAAAATTCCTCTTTGAGGTGGCAAAATGGAACCCCAAGTACAGTATTTCCCTGATATAATATCAGTGACTTGTTCTAAACCCTTTGGTCTTTCTAAGCTTACTCTCAATAAGGAAAAAAAACAAACCAAAGATGTTCATATGACATAATAGGTTTCTTTTAAGCTGAGGTTTTTCTTTTTTCCCCTGCTCATTGATTTAGATGAGTGCACAGGAAAAGTTGTGGTGGAAGGAAGCCATAAAGCCCTGCTATCATAACTAGCTGTTCTTCTGAGTTAGCAGCTATACCCTCCAAAACTTTCCCCTCCTCCAGATACCTTTTAAGTGGGTCTTTAAGCTACTATTCCTTCAGATGCCTTCTTGGTAGTTTAAGTGTTACAGTCTAGGAAGATGCAAAGTCCTGAGTTACCAATGTGCAAGGTGACCTAATTTGTAACAAAAGGGAAACTGACAGAAAAAAATCACTGTTCTTAAAACAGAAGTATATAATTTTCAAATCTTAACAATACAATTAGATAGCATTGGGGGTGGGGGGTGACACAAACGTGTGTCCTCCAGTCTCCTAAACATATAATTATCAAATACAGTATTTATTGAATTAGAGGTTACAGCAGTTTGTAATCTTATCTTTTATTATAACAAAGTGGATGTTTAATCAGAAGATCCATAAAGGACACACACAGTGCAGTCTTACCTCACCTCTCTGAGGACAAAGTTTAATTCGAAAGCATTGGGTTATGCATGTTAATAGTGATCCATGTACTTTGCAGACCAGGCCTAAACATGGTAATTTTTAAGACACATTCATATTACTGCATTCCTGAAGTTATCTAGTCTAATTATCTTACCACATTAGCTTGGTGTTTTTTCATATTATAAATAGGTGATTTTCTACACTGTAATGTTACCATTGTTAATTTTATGTACCATGACATAGAGCAAGAGAATGCATTTTGGAAGTTTTGCTTAAAGTGTGTTTTTGCAATAGAATGACCACTCAGGATATAGTGTTGTGAATGAAAATGGCTAAATTGCTGTATTACAACTTTAAGTTACTGAAGAACAATTTTCACTTTATACTGATGTGTTTTTATTAGCACTTTAATAGAAGGCAATTATCCAAAGAAAGCATTCCAAACAGGATTTGCCCTCTGTCTATATTCTGAACTATTTATTCAATAGCAAGATTTCAGGCTCAAAGCACTATTATACTGTCATATCTTAAAGTGCAAATAATGTGTACTTCTCTAGCATCACTTAGAAGTCTTAATTTAATTAGTTTGCATTGGATTTTAGGTGTGAAGCAACCTGTCCAGTGTATTGATTCATTTACCATGCTAACAATCAAAATCAGTGACTAATAATACATATATTGCCCCTTCCATTAAAACATTTCAGTGTGCCTTACAAATATTAACTGAGCTCACAACACTTCTATTCAGGTACATCAGTAAGATCCCAGATGGAAACTGTGCCATGGGAGTTAATCAGATTGTCCAATTTCACTCAATAACTCTATGGCAGACCTAGGATGGATAGATCCAAGTCTCCAGAGTCTCAGTCCTGAGCTTCAACCACAAGATGTAATTTTCACATGGGCCAAAGTTATTTTAAAATAATTATTAGCTATAAGAAGGAAATCATTGATTTTTCAGAAAACCTGATACTATTTGATTAATTTTAGAATTTTACTTGGTGCATTTTGCTAGTCATAGATGGCATCTCAGACTAATTGAAATTCTAGCTTAGTAGACATAGCAATACCTGGATGAAGGACAAAGTGTCCCTTTGGGTTGTGAACAATTTGTGGGAGAATGACACAAAATGGTGAGTTTGAGACAGAACCACTTTGTGCCCAACTAATAACTGCTTCATACTGTTGCTTATACTGTAATATATCATATCCCATTCAGAGCTACTATAACTGAATTTCAAAATTAATTACAAATCTCTCTTCTGGGAGTCTTTCAGGTTAGGGTCCAGACAGCATTCTTGTAATTCTAGAGCAAATGTGGACATTTTAAAAATGATTCGTGATTTTGGGTGCCTCATTTTTTGTCTCCCCAGCTTGACACACTTTAACATGGGTATGATTTTCAAAAAAGTACTGAGCATCTGCCCTCAGAAAATCAGCCACCTTAGATAACATGTAAGTTGGGCACCCAAATATTAGTCACTTTTGAAAGCCTTGGCCATAGAGAAAAATGGACCAAATTCTATCTTCAGGTTCATGCATGCAATTCTATTGAAATCCATGGGATCACACTAGTATGACAAGGCAACATTTGGCCTACATAATCTAACAGACATTTAAGGGTATTTATTTTTACACCAGACTCATTTTGTGTACAGAAACTCCATATACCATCTAAATTTGAAAAAAATAAAAACACTCAAATTTAAAAATATATAAAGAAACCTTTCAAAATTCAAAACGCATTGTCCTAGAACAAGATCACATGACTTCTGTCAGCTTATGCTATTTATAGTAAGTGCTACATAACACAAACCTGTTTAGAATCATATTGTGGAACTGAACTAGTGGATTGAAAAATATTTTAACTAGCAACTTCAACACAATCCCAGGGACATAACATTAAATTACTTGTAACAAATGATTTAAGTGTTTATTTACTAGTTTTGTAAAAACAGCAAATGGAAAGAGATGTTTCCCAAACATTCCTCAAAAAATTAATCGGCCAATAAGAACCATGTAAACCAGGTAATCACTTGTTAATTGATCTGCTACCAGTACTACATGAAACATGGACTATTACGTCTGTTGCGGAGTCTTTAAAAAAATGTGCTTCTTGGTTAAACCACATCTCGGGGTAAGCTGCTAAGATGAGCATCGAAATATTTATTACAAGAACAGAGAGTGCTGGCAGCTTATTAGTGAGATAAATATAGATCCTGTGTGAACATAGAGATACCTGTGTACACTTCAAGATCTGTGAATATGACAAAGACCCCACAACATAACCTTCCATATTGCCTGCTGTGAAAAGCTTTGTTCTTGAAAACAGAAAACAATGCAAAGTGTGAACTATAATTTTCTTCAACTGAACAATATCACTGATGAAAACTGTCAGAACTGTGCTGTAAGACTGCAAATCACAAGCTTGAGAAGGATGGCTGAAAAGAGTATTTGGTCTCTTATTATTGCTCTGTTTCTTGTCTTAAAATTATTACAGATCATTAAAATCCATTTTGCACAGAAGCATGCTTAAACCTTATAGTGTGTTTCCCAGGGCTTAGACTCCTTTCACATCTATGAAATGGTAGAGAGGTGTAAAGAGCATACTGGGTATTGACATGCAAATGAGCAAACCACATATTTGCATGGCAACACCCAGAATGCTCTTACGGCTCACTGCTTTTTCTAAGAAATAGTGCAGGATCTGAGCATGAGGCAGCAGGAAAGGGTGGGACACTGAAAGATTTGGATATGGAGTTCTTTTTTCTGTGGCTTGCATAGAGAATTGAAAATCTTTATTGAATGATTACACAGAAATAGCATTTGGAGCTTTTGTTCAGGGAATGCAGTCTGAACAAACAAAAGACATGGCTTATTAGAATGCTCTAAAATTTGAAATATGGTAAATAATTTAACACAGACCTGACCCAACCAATTCAGACATTCTACACTCTTTCAACATACTAAACAGGAATGCAGTAATCACCTAGTGAACAGCTGAAGATGAAAGCCTGATCAAGACTCTGGCCAGAATTCGTGACTGTAGAGGAATTTGTCCTTGTGATTTAAATCAGGGATTGGCAACCTTTGGCCCACAGCCCGCAAGGGAAAGCCCCTGGCAGGCTGGGCCGGTATGTTTACCTGCATCTCAAGGTCCGGCCCATCGTGGCTCCCACTGGCCACAGTTTGCTGTTCCAGGCCAATGGGAGCTGCGGGAAGTGGCAGACAGTACATCCCTCATCCTGCTTCGCATCCCGCAGTCCCCATTGGCCTGGAGCAGGGAACCTGCAGATGTGGCAGGTAAACAAACTGGCCCGGCCCGCCACGGGGCTTACCCTGGCGGGTTGCAGGCTGAAGGTTGCTGATCCCTCATCTAAATTAAAGATAACAAATGATTTGAGCAGTTGGAGAATCACAGTAGCTATATATTTCCATATAAGATATACAATTTAGTTGTCTGATCAGCAGCTTCATTTTGGTTAGGTTCTTCCTAGCCAAACATATGGCCCAAACTGGAATTCAGTACAAGGTAACAAAAATCTGAATCTCATCTGATGTAAGATATAAAACCAAAATGCAGCCACAATGCAGGATAATTGTCAGTAACAAGCAAAACATGAAATCTACATTTCATATTAGCCTTGATAAGAATTTTTGTCATTTAAGAATATTGTGCATAAGGGAATAAGAAGAAATCAATATGGAAGTGACTCTGAAGTCACAAGAGGAAGTGTGTGTTTCAAATTCTGTTCTGGGTTACACCAGTGTAAATTCAGAATAACTCTGAGTGGTGTAACTGAACAAAAATCTCTCCCAGGAGACTGTTGCGTCACTAAATGGATCCTGGCAAAAAGAGGTGTCTGTTTTTAATGAGACTTACACACAAATATCATAGCTAAAAAACAACATCAAGAAAGAAAAGAGAGAAATACAAAATAGGTAAATGATATTTGATAATATATTATTTTATGTTTGTGGTGTTACAACGCTTCTTTAAAGGAAAAAAATGGTATTTGGACGGGGCAATGCTGATGAAACTGCTATTATAGCTGATAGATTGTAGCATATCCACAATGTATTATTATGCAGTGGGTTTTCCCTTAGTGCACTTCTTGATTAGTAACAGATGGAAGTTGTTCACTCTAGGTCTAGGCAAGTGGAGGAGAAGCAGCTCTTATTTGATCTTGGAACATTTACTGTTGTTTGCGTTTGCTTTTGGAAGTAGAAGACATTTTATGCTGAAATCCCAGTGAAGCTATTGGGGGTGAATATGTGATTAGATACCGAAAACAATGTTAGTGGGACTTAAGCATGTGCTTAAGTGCTTTCCCAAATCAGAACCTAGCTCCTTAGACCATTAACTGGGGATATGGCTACACTACAGAGCTTATAGAGGCAACGCTGTACTGATGTAGTGGAGTTGCTCTAAGCTGACGGGAGAGAGCTCTTCTGTTGCCTTAATTAATCCACCCCAAGGAGCAGTGGCAGCTATGTTACCAGTGCTTAGGATGGTGTAATTTATGTTGCTCCAAGTGTGTGTGTGGGAGGGGCTAATTCACACCCCTGAGCAACCTAATTTGTGTCGACTTAAGCTGTACTGTAGCCATAGCCTGAGACTATTTTCCTTTCTCTGACAACTGACTTCGTGCCAATGTACCATATATTGCTCCTTCCACTAATATGGCGAGTAAGCTATATAGTTGCCATTCACAGCTACCTCTGCCTCAGCTGCTGCTGCAGGTTGTTCTTCAATTTTTCTTTTTTCTATCTCATATTCCTCTGGTCTTTTTCCATTATGTTGAGTAATGTGTGGGCCAGAAGGATATGTGTGATGTGATGAGACCAGTACTCTGTGTTTGTAGTGCTTTATTAATACTTTATTTTATTATATGAGCCTTTTTTCTCCACAGACTCTTCCACATAAAGTTTAAAAAAACCTGCTTGCTGCTGCTACTACAAATGCTCAGTCGATTGCTGTGATACTGGGAGAAAAATCTATATACACTTTGACAATTCACACTTTGTTGGTGTGTGGACATGCATACAGATTTTACTCTGCAATTTAAAGAAGCGGAAATTAACAGCAGCTAATCTCAAATAATCGGTGCAATTAGCTGCATGCGCTACTGACAGCTTCAATAACTTTATTTTTCTCAGTGTATCTTTCAACCCCAGTATATTTTTTATAAATGCATTTAAAAACTATACATACAGTGATAGCTGGTAAACTCACTCCCCTCCCATTTTTGGGAAGATTTTAAAGCTTGTTTTTCCACTAACTATCTTATTCTGGGAAGGAGAAGGAGATTTTTCAGCCTCAGATCTCTCTCTCTCTCTCTTTCTTCCTTCAAAAAAGAAGTGTATTTAGACAGATAGTGAAAAGTAAGTCTTAAAATCTTCTCAAAATTGTGCAAATGGGAAATGTAAACTACTCTGACTGCAAGAGCCTAGAAACATGCTGAAGCCAGAAGGTAATAATCAGAACCTCAGTCACATTTTGAACATAATGCTCGCTGTGGATAGTTCCCTATTAAAGGTTTTAGGGATAGAGAGTGAGGGTGCGAGGATAGCTAGGAATGGCCTGGGTGTGAGCATGAGGGGTGGGGGGCAGACAGATTAAAATACAAAACCTCAATTTTCTTCTGCTTGAGATCAATCTGAAATTGATAAGGAAGAAAGGGGACAGCACAGATTGAATCTTTCGGTGTTCTTCTTTAATTGTTGATATTTTGTGCATAACCTTCAATATTTATGTGCAGAGAAAGAGGAGAATTTTGCATAAAGGAATTCCCTTGCAGAACAATCACATGCATGTACAAATCAAAAACATGCCTGGGCATATTTTAAGACCACCAGTATCTGTCTAGAAATTAATTGTATTATTGTACCTGACATCAAACACATTTTATGAGCGTACTGTCAAAAGCAAATGCAGCACTGCACTGCTTTTGGTTTTTGTTTATTATTCCCTATGGGGATATATTTTGCTATATTATATTTGTAACTCCCCACACAGCACAATGGCAGCTGCAAAACCAGCTGCAATGTAAACTTAGTTTGCATTCTCTGTGCCCTGGGAAAGGCTACTTCATTTCATGCAGCAGCAATGGCTTTCTGCGATGACTCTGGAACATCACAGAAATTTGTCACAGAGTGAGACATGAACATAAAAACAGTTTAAATGATTGATTCTGTGGGGCTTTTTACATATGAAAACCACAAAATACAATGGAGGGAGAAATGTCTGGCAATTAGGGAGCAGGGGATTAGAAGTCAGGAGACGTGGTTGCCCTCATCGACTCTGCCAATGAGCCACTTTGTGACTGTGCCTCAATTTTTCACCTTTGCACAGTGGTTTGACTACCCTCTGTTAGAAATTATACAAAAGATAATATAACCTATACATAAATTACAAAATGGTGCCATGTGGGTGCTGAATCCTTCCTGCTACAGAGCACACCTCAACTTACCTGAGAACAGATAGTAGCCATCCAGAGAGCTGGCGAGGGAGGCCCAGCCTACTCAGAGAAGAGTAGAGTTGACTCAATCCCTCCAGGAGACAGCTCTTGCATATGTGGTCACCAGCCACCTAAAGGAGGAATAGGGATATAGAGCAAGGGAAGTGGCTATGTACTGGAGTTGCAGTGCTTCAGTTTTCCTTAATCTGGTTCTGATCATGCACTGTCCCCCACTAGAACTTTGCACGTACATCTAGGATGCAAATACTGTATTGTTTGTAGTGAATGGAGATGGGTGACACTACATTGAAACCAGTAAATTCAGTGAGAACACACAATTAATTGCTGTATATGTGATAGAACACAAGGTGTACGACCACCACAGGGACTGTGTTATAGGCATAGCACTAATGCCATTAAAACATATTAATGTACTTCACTCTGCCATTCAGAGCTGGGACTAAGTAAAACCACTGTCCAGAACCGTGGCACAGAAACAATTAACTAAGTCATAAACAGATCTGGCCATAGCTTCTGCAGTTGGGACCCTGCATATATATGCCACACAAACTCATTGTGTGTGAATGCAGCATGAGAAAAACTAACTTTCAGTCTGACCCATCCTATGATATTACATTAGTCTAAATTGTTTCCCATTACTGATGTATAAGAAAAGATTGGACTCAGGTAACCCAGAAAGGAAATACCGTATATACTCATTCATAAGCCAATTTTTTTTTTAGTAAAACAGGGAAGCATGAGAGAAGGAGGTCGGCTTATGAACGGGTATAGAGAGGGAGAGGTGGGACACAGCCCTTCCCCTCAACAGAGGAAGCAAGGAGACGCAGCACAGGCAGAAGGGAAAAGGCAGGGCCAGAGTCTCTCCACTTCTAGCCACGATGCTCTCCCCCCAGTCTCTGAAGCAGCTGCAGCTCCAGGGCTGGCAGGCTGCAGCCATGCTGCCTGGTCTACTCATTATACACAGTGTAAACTAATTATCTGACAAACAAACAAAGTCATAGAGAAAGCATGGAATCTAGCAGTCATTCCTTTCCTATAAAACACTAGAGATCACATTTGCCTTTCTCTGAAGCAACAGGGTTAGAACACTCCCATTTCGGTACCCTGGAGTAGACAGTCTGTTCTACAATGGCAATTTCTAGGATCTTTTGTTCATAGTGGACCAGATGTTTGTTGTTTTTTTCAGGAATTAACTCTGTAATTGTTTTTTTTTTAAAAACACTAAGCAGACCAACGCCACAAATGTGACACAGGTGCACTTCAACAGCTCTTCTGTTAGTTTCTGTAATTAATGACTATGATTCTGGATGATCACCCATTTTCTGCTGAAGGCTGTCCACTCTATTACAAAGAAAAAAGAAGCTGTGATTACTAAAGCATCAGATACACTGTACACGCTGGAATCTAAATATTCATTAATGGGAAATAGATATGGAGAATTGGGTGTAGAATTGTACATAGAAAGTAAAACTGGCAAATCTTAAATATGTGGCCAGATTAACAACAGGGAAAATGAAAATTAACTCCAGATAGAATTGGTTAATTTGAAGCCCTGAGACTGCAAAGCAATGAGAGATTTTAAATTATTTATCTGCATGAGCTGAGGGAGCTGAGCACCATGTAAGAGGCATACAGAACATTATAGCATCAGGCATTTTGCAGAAAAAAACCCCCAAACTACATAGCAAAACTAGAGGGGCAACCATGAGGGAAGTTGAAGGGAAGAAGAGAACATTGACACTGAAATTCAGGAAGATGCATCAGCTTCTTTACATGGAAATATGAAACTTAGTATAAAGGAGGAATAGTCAATATTTTTTCTCTCTTTCATATACTTACAATATATTTTTCATATGAATTACTGTGTGCGCACACACATGCACAAAAGAGAGCGCACTCATGCATGTAGCATGGAGCTGTATAGAGGGGACAATTCCTGTGCTCCCAATGATGATCTGCAGGGGATAGGGCAACCAGCTAACAGAGCTCCACCTTCCTGACCACAAGCAGGAGAAGAAATGGAAATCCAAAGTTGGACAATTCTTCTCTCATCAGGTGCTGGTGTTGCTCCACCCACTAATAGGAAGGCCCATAAGCTTCCCAGGCTGGTAACTCACTACTCCCACTTCACATTCTGCTGATTGATGCATCCTTATTTCACCAGTCAATTAAGGGGCAGTAAATTGAGCTCAGGGATATAGGAAGATCTATGTTCTTCCAAGCCTAGGAGAGGGTGAACTCTCCTTCTGCTTTTAGCAGAGCGGGATGGAGTTGTACTTCCTAATGTTCCTCTTTATTTTAAAAATTCAGCATCTCCAATTTGTCCGATTAATGTCAAGGCACAGGCCTCTATAATGTCATTGACTTATCACCTCCAGGTTTCTTGGGTTCTTTTCCAATTTAAGCCTACCGTTGATCTAACCGTACTCAAGGCAACGAGATTATTAACTGTTCATTAATCACTAACAAGAAGACAAGTTGAGCTGGTCAAATAATGCAATTTTGTCAAAATTGAAAATCTTTTCATGACAGTACACCAGATCTGATGACACTTTTGATGGAAAACATCAAAACATTTCATTTTAGCAATGAACAAATGGTCCTGTTCATTTTGTTTCAACTTTGATCTCAAAATATTAATTTAATTATTATATTCAAAAGTTAAATATATCCATAAAGTCTAAACAAAATATTTCAACACTATCAAATTATTTTGATAATCCCAAATCCATTTTTTTTCTGATTTATTGTTGTGTGGGAAATGTTGGCCCTTTGTTCCCATGTAGAATGGATTTTCCCCCTGCAGTGTTGGGATTTCCCCAGAGAACAGAAATTCTAGCACTCAAACAGCTCTAAAGGTTAGCAGTGTGTTATTTTCTACACCATCCAGTATAGGATGAAGAAATACTCCCAGCACCACAACATAATGCTGTAGACCAGAAGACGCAAATAGCTGCACAATCCCCACAAGGCAATAGGTATTTAAAATAAACCTCTAAGTCTAAGGCTCTGTCTACACTACAGACCGTGCAGTGGCACAGATGCAGTAGCTGCAGCTTGCCACTGTAAGGTCTCTCATGCAGCCGCTCTTTGTTGGCAGGAGGGCGTCTCCAGCCAACATAGCACTGCCACTTTTGTCAGTGAAACTTCTGTCAATCAAGGCTGTGTTTTTTTTCTCACACCCTTGGCCAACAAAAGTGCTAGTGTAGGCAAAGCTTAAGTTATCCCCACCCTTGTGGGATTTCCCATTGCTCTGTTTTACTGGTCTATAAAATGTTCTGGGCAGAAATGGTTTCTATATTTTGATTATTTTTACAGCACATTGTCTGGATTAAATAAATCAGTGCATTATAATGACTGTTAAGTGACCTGCCCATTTATACCAATTGAGGATCTCTATATCCTCTGTTCTGGGTGTATCTGTTTCTTCAGCAGAGATGAACATTATAAAGTAGTAACAAAAGGAAATGTGAAAGTGAAATGTGTTAATATTGAAAGAATCACAAAAGCAAAGGAATATTGAGCTAAGCTCTGTACCACCACCATTAATCCATCTCCTGTTGTCTAGTTAGTGCTCATGAGTTCTTGGAAAATTATTCACTTCTAATAAATGTTTTCACATAATAAATGGATTTTTTGAATCAAGCCTGTTCAACTATTATATTTATTATGATGCAATTAGGCTCATGTTTGACATTTTTATTGCTAAACTAATCTTGTGGTGGTGAAGTCAAGAATGATGTGGAACAACATACAGCATTGTTCTTTTAAGCAAACCTCTGCTTACACATATGCATTTCAAAAATGAAATTTGTGACACCAAGGGAGGTTTTCCTTTTACTGCATACTTTCCTATTATGCAGTCTGACTGAGTTTACCAGAAGCTGAGAAGGGGAGACAGGGAACAGATCATTTGATGATTACATGTTCTGTTCATTCCCTTTGGGGTTCCTGCCATTGGTCACTGTCGGAAGACAGGATACTGGGATAGACGGACCTTTGGTCTGACCCAGTATGGCCCCTCTTATGTTAAAGAGGCTGCAAATCATGGCTGTTATGATAACCTGCAGGAAGAAGTTTTCTGCCTTAATTTCGACTTCCTCCTTCAGCCACAAAACCCACAGAGATTTTACTCCAGAGATCCTTCATGACAGAAACTGCAGAGAAACATTTTCTGGCAGGCTCTCATTGTGAAAGGGCATGATTCATACAATCATCCACAACTAAAATGGCTTGGCAATGACAGTTATGCACCCAGTTGTGCTTCTAGAAAGAATCATTTTCAATTGGTGGGGTGCAGGGGAAGAAATGGGAGGGGAGGGATGAGGCTCTGTTAGAGTGAATTCAAGCACCCAATTACTCTGCTTTTTCAGTATTAGTGTGCACTTATTTGAGAGCTATTTCTGCAAAGAGATTAAATCCAGCCCATGCCAAGCCCAGTGTATGTCAAGGGCAGGGCCGGCTCTAGCCATTTCGTTGCTCCAAGCATGGCGGCAAGCCGCGGGGGGCGCTCTGCTGCTCGACGGTCCCGCGGCTCCGGTGGACCTCCCGCAGGCGTGGCTGCGGAGGGTCCGCTGGTCCCACGGCTTCGGTGGAGCATCTGCAGGCATGCCTGTGGGAGGTCCACCGGATCTGTCTGCCACCTTCCCGGCAACCGGCAGAGCACCCCCTGTGGCATGCCACTCCAAGCACGCGCTTGGCACGCTGGGGCCTGGAGCCCTGGTCAAGGGTACGTTACCCTGTCTTATAGCGGGTGTTATATGCTGGCATGTGGCCTGGCTCATAACTAAGTGCCAGGGGTATAAGGAGAACATCAATCCCTCCTGCTATTCTTGTTGCTGCAACTCCGTGGCCCTTCCCCCACCATGCATGGTCTTCAGGGATGGCCCTGTCTAAGGATGATGTGAAGCTGGTTGTGCAACAGCTGTCTGGATATCAAGGCTCATGTTGATCAGCCAGCTTCCAAGTATCCTTAAACCATATTCTCCACCGTAAGGATGACAGTTACACCACTCCCTTCTATCCAGAAAACTTGAACTAACCAATCCCCACAAAACAAAAACAAAGACTGAAACAAATTGACCATTTCCCCTCCCTCCCCTCCATAAATGTAAATTAATGGAAGTTAGGAGCCTACATACTTTTGTGGTCTGGGCCCCAACTTTTCTCCATACAGTACTCCCAGAAAGCAACCTTCAACTCTTTAACACCTCCCAGAGCTAGCATAGCTCCGCTGACTACAATTACATCAGCTGAGGATCCAGTCCAATATATTTTGTCAATAAAGATACCTGCACTTTTTATGTAGTTCGATCCTTGCATATAGCTGAATTGTTTCTTTATGATTTAAGCAATAGAAGATTGTGAATATAAGGACTTCAAAGTAAAGAGCCTTCTTAACCATAGCTAGCATATGAAACAGAGCCAAAGTCTGCCCCACTGTGAGAATCCACCATTCCTACTGAAGTCAATAGAAAAGCACATAAAAAGGAAGAGTATTAATCTTATTAAACGAAAGAGAAATTAAAGTCTCATGGCAAAGCCTGAACAACAGGGATTTATGCAGGGAACTTACGAAGGGGCTAGAAAACCAGATCTGCCTCCCCAGTTTATAGCTAGGTGTAAGAGACCCATTGCACTGCAGTCAATAGATTCACAAGCTGCATAGCATGTGTGACTCACTGCACCAATGGATCTGTACTGTGCTGCACCACTTCTAGCCTCCCCATATGGCTGCAATCCATACTTTGTTGTTCTGCAGGGAAAGCCCCTCCAGAGCATGCTCCATGGCAAGCAGGTTGGTGCAGTGGAAAATAGCTAACTGTTGTTGTCCCCCCCCACAACACACACAATTGTTAATTAGACTGTGGGACTCATTGCCACAGGAAGATATTGAGGCCAAAACAGCAAGATTTAAAAAGATTCAGTATTGATATTGTTAGCAAGAATATCTGGAGTTGCAGTAGTTAATGCTAATAAAAAATTTGGAAGGGCTATTAAACCTCTTGTTTTCAGTGTTTAAGCCACTTTCTAACTGTTTAGAAGGAGGCCTGAGAGACAGAGTATGTGTGTGTGCATGAGAGAGTGTGTGTGTGTGAGAAAGAGATAGTTGCCAAAATGCGAGGTTTCTTGCATCTTTCTCTAAAGCATCTGCTGCTGGCTAATGTTAGAGAGACAGGACACTAGACTAGACAAACAATGGCCTGATCCCGAATAATAAGTCTTATTTTCCACCAGGCAGAGGGCAGTCATGGAGGAGAAGATAGTATGGCCTAGGTCTGTATAACCTTTTTAGGAGACTACTTGGTGTGTGCTGGTGACAGGAGGGGACGTTAGGGCACATTATAGTCCCATTCATACATACCCCATGTATAAAGCCTCCTGATCTGCAATTTTGCTCCACAGGGGCTAAGACAATGGGGTAAACAGTGCTGTGTGGTAAGGGGGGAGGAGAGAGAGGTCTGCATCTATATCTTGAATGGGGGAGGGGAGGAGAAAAATCAAAGCTTTTTACCTACCTATCTCACAAAGCAGTACATTTCCCCACATTTTCTGCAGAAGTATTTGGTACATAATTGTATAAATCACAGGCTTGTTACTATCTGGTTGCTTGATACAGGTTTTACACAGGATGAAGCTGAAAATCTCACTAGGGAGAGATTGTTTCTGTGCTTTGGAATGGTAAAAATATTCCAAAGTCAGGAGCTGCGTGAGAAAAAGAAATGTATGTTTTCCACAGATCTTTCTTTTCTGTGGTTATCATTAGCAGAGATCCTCTGTGTATAACATACTGAATTAGAATGATGAATGTTCACTTATTAAGAAAGCTGTGAAATTTTATTATTACAGCAGCACATTCATACCACTGCAGGCAAGTATGTGTCAGGGCTTCTTTATTAATCATTATTTTCAGTGATCTTAATTTCAGGGGTGCACAGAAATGTGCTTGTGACTCAAGATTTTAGACTAAAAGTTCTTAATCTAGGAAGTATTTGTTTTAATGTGCATAAAATAAGATGTTTAGGCCTTTATTAGTAAGTGAATAAGAAATAGAAGATTAGAATTTTAAGATTCTTTTTGCACACATCTAAAAAATAATTATTAACCTCTTAAGCTCTGTAGGGGAAGTGCTATGTTCACTGTAAAACTATATCGAAGGCTAGATTTCCACTTACTGATCTTAATTCTTGAGGTGCAATATTATTTAGTGCAAGAGACTGTGGGTGCAATTTTGCACTTCTATGCCTATGTCTCTGATGTGTGGGCACATAAAAGGATTTAGATGTTTAAATTGCTCCAAATTGCAGGTTTGAAATTCAATCCATGATTAATTGCAGTTTTAATTTTGTTCCTGCAGAAATAGTTCCAATTTTAGTGTAGGTTGAAAATAAATTCCTGGCGCAACATACTATGCAGTATAAAACCCAATGCACAGCATTTGAAGGCCAGGTCTAACTGCAGACTTACAGAGGTATAACCATATTGCCCAGGATTGTGAAAAAATCCATGACCTAAACCCCCATATAGATAGCGCTATGTCAGTGGGAGAACTTTTCCTGTCAACAAAGCTACCACTTTTTGGGGAGGTGGATTAACTATGCCATTGGGAAACGCTCTCCTGTCAGTGTAGCAGTGTCCTCACTTAACCGCTACAGAGGTGCAGCTGCACTGTTGTAGCACTGTACATAAGAACAAACCCCAAGAATTTAAACTAGCCAGATCCTCCTGCCTTTTAAAATCATCTTAACTAATTAGGTTGACAGCTATGAGCCACATTGTAGGGACTTAAATATCTGATCCAAAGTACACTGAAGTCAATGGAGAGACTCCCAATGTCATTTGAAGACTTTGGATCAGGCCCAGAGATCTTAAATCACTGCTAATATACATTAAATAACTTAACCCACTTCAGGTCCTTTAGGCCAATTAGTGTCAATTGGTATGTATTTAATTGGTCTGATTCCAATCTCACTGTGTCTGTGTAAAAGCAGTGTGATTTCATTGACTTCAAGATGATTAATATGAGTGGAAATGAAATCAGAACCAACCTTCATATGGGAATACTTTTAAAGCACTGTATGTATGTGACTCTCTACATGCCCGCACTACCACAAGAACTATGTTGTGTGATATATACAATAGTTCGTCTGAAGTCATTCCTATCTTTCATTCAAGTCATCACCTCTGCAGGGAGCACCATTTCAGAAGGAGGTAATAATCTTGAAATAATAGTTTTAACTGCGATTAAAATAAGCATGCATACACACTTATCAACAAGTAATAAGTGAATCCGCAACATGGTGGTTGTAATTGTAATTTTGACAGTAATTTAGTTAAATCCACCCAAAATTATTGTATATTTTAAAATAAGGAGAGCAAGAGAGTGGATGGACTGAATATAATAGTGAGGGTAAGTTAAAGACCACCAGATCATGGAATACTGGAAGAGGCACTGATCAAGCAGACCACAAGATATCTAAATGAACTCTTGGTAATGGGGCAGTTTAATTACAGAAATTTTATTGGAAAACTCTAATGATAACATTTATCATCTAGTAGAGGCCTCTTTATTAAAAAAAAGTATAGGAAGCAGGAGCATAGGAAGGAAAGATGGTCTTGTGCTTTAAGCATAGGACTCAGGATCTCTGATTTTAATCTCAGTTTATCCACAGTCATCTCATGGGACCACAAGCAAGTCACCTGATTTCTCTGTATCTCATTTCCCAATGTTTGGAATGGGGTAATAATACCACCTTATCTCTCAGCAGTATTATCCAGAATTATCTGGAAGGTGTTTAGTTAGTACAGTGATGCCAGAAATAAAAATACCTTGATTAGACCTATGCAATCCTGGATCTAAAACCAAAGAAGGAACGGTAACAAGATCCAAAAACAAGAGGATAATTGTGAGCTGGAAATCACAAACTAATTCATTGATTCCACTGGGCCAACAAGGATTCCACAGATTGGTTCCCTCTTTAAGACACCCCATTTTCATAAAATAAACTTCACTGAGAAGGAAGAAAATAATTCAATAGTAATGCAAAAGGCCCTGCAGCCCTTCCTAGAAAGGGAGTAGATACAGATAGAAAGATTTAATAATTGCAACACTGGAATCCTAAGGCTAAAAATACCAGTATAGTTCAGAATTTCAGTACTAGAAAGATTAAAACAACAGCAAAAATGTGGATGAAAGGAAAGTTGTTAAAAACACTGAAACACCAAGAAGAATTGTATAGGAAATGCAAAAAGGATGAAAGATTGAGATCTAGCTTTAATGATTTCTTTCAAAAAATATATATGTAGAAGGGGGACAAAAATATAATGTTTAGTAGAGGACTGAAATGACAAAGGAGTCTACAAAAAAATTCCCTCTTTCCTGTCAATGTAAGGGGAGGAAACATGCAAAATTTTGAATAACTATTTCTGCTATTTTTTCAATAAAAAGAATAGAGATAATGAGAGAAATTAGAGGACCTCAGGCAGGAGTGAAAGAAACAGTAAGAGACAATAGTAGTCCAGGAAACAGGGCAATTATTTGAGAACGTGGTAGTAAAGGCCCGTAGCAAAGATACTGTAGAAGCTATTTGCTGGGTGAAATGCACTTGAGGTTCAGTGTACTAGCAAAGAATCTGTCTGCAAATGATCTTTATGAAATTGTGGGAGTCTGTGAAACAGATAAACTTGAAAAAATTTCCAAGAGGATATTCAAAATTAGGGAAAAAAAGAATTTAAATGTACTCCATTAAAAAAAAACATTACAAAAGAACAATAACATCCTAAGGTCAAGCACTGAAAACTTAGAATATGTCAATATTGAGGCTGCCCATGCAATCCTAATTCATCCCTCCCTGCGCAAATACATTATACTACAGTCTTCAGCTACATAATTTCACACTGCTCTTCAGCCTTTTGCATTTGAGTCAGGCTACCACCTCCTCCTTAATGCTGAGTGGGCATTAGCACTGGATCACAGCTGGATAGAAAATATGATTTTTATCCCCTGCATGGAAAATTTTGACCAAAAATTATTTTTCATGTTTGTCAATTTTTCCCGGCAGGAATATTTGGCGTCATGGCAAAATATTTTGGCCAAAACCTGAAATATTTAGGTTCAGATTGGCATTGTATGTGGGAATTACAGTTCAGGTGCCTTATGTTCTCTTCCTGTTCTACAGGAAGGTTTCTCTGGCTAAACAACATCTGCAATGGGGCAAAATTTCATCCATAACAATTAAAGATGGAGACTTATAATGGAAAATGTTAAAACAACCATAATTATTATCTGTGCTACCAGCACCACTTATAGCCACATTTTAATAGGGGCCTAAATGAAGTTGCCAGATTCCTGTAAGTGCTCAGAATTCAGCAGTCCCATTGAGAAGCTTGGTATTAAAAAGAATGTTCAGGACCCTGTAACTACCTGGCTACTCTATTTACATGCCTATATAGAGCCGAGCCTTTGTCCATGTGGTCCAGGCTGGCTTACCCTGATCTCGAGAGCCTTGCACTAAGTCAGCCCTGTTTACAAGAGGAGTGATATGATTCCAGTACAAAAGGCAACAGGAAGCTGTAGGGAGTGTGGCTGAGAGAATGTAGCTGTGACTGCCAGAGGCAAGAGAGACCCAGTAGTAAGCTAGGAAAGCTCAGGAAATGGGCTTGTGTGGAGCTGGGGCGGGTGGAAGGAATGGCTATGAGGAACTAGTTTGTTTCCTGCAGAGCCATGGCCAGACAAAGCCTGTGAGTGGGAGTTAAAGAAAGGAAGGTGAGCTAAAAAATTGTTTGTTTTGGGCTTTTGAGTTCTGTTTCTTGATTAACTCTATTGACAGCTAGAGGAGAACTGGTGAAGAGTGAATCAGAGGATTTGAACTTAGAAGGTCACTGGGGACTGAGTTCTTAAAGGGGCCTAAGTGATGGGAAAATAGAGGCAAAATGGCCACAGAGGCAACCGTAGTAACGAGGGGGCACTTGGGAGGCAGTAAGCAGCCACCGTGCTATGTAGTCCATAAGGCCAAATTCTGCAATTGTCTGTACCAATGTAAGAAGAGAGTAAATCCATTTAAGTTTACACAGCTGTAACAGGAGCGCTTAAAAAGACAAGAGTTGGGAAACAAGAACACAGACCTAAAATGAAAGAATGGGAATAAACAGTCTGAAAGAAAGTGTTTAGCCTAGCTAAAGGGGGAGAAGTATTTATCAAAAAAGAGTTGGTTAAGGCACACTCATAGTGCAGATATTCAAAGAAATGTTCAGGTACTAGCTCTAGCTATAGAGATATTGCTAAGTAATTTGTTGCTTGGTTATGAATTAAAATTAATAAAATATTTGAAGATCTCCTTTACGAAGAACCCAACATTAAATCAAGTTAACCTTTGTGTGAACAACTAAACAATCACAACGGGGCATGGACAGAACTCAAAAAAGAAATGGAAGCCCATGGAAGAGAAAGAGATGGGTTGGGTAGAAGAAAAGAGAGGAAACTATTCAATGGGACTATTTATGAGTAAGGCAAGAAGGACTTGATCAGAAATACCAGGTTTGATCAGTGTCAGATGATGTGCCAGAAGAGAGTGGGTTTTTTCTGCTCAAAGGTTAAGAATTTAAAATGGGTGCCCAAAATCAGACTCAGTGGGAGTGGCAGGGTGCTTGGGTTTTTTGAAAATTTCCCAGTTCTCTACTGAGACATGGACATGGGAACTTAGCTCTAGGTACTCATTTTTTAAAATCTTGGTTCGAGTGGACTACAGATTTGAGTTGCACTGTTCGACTTCAATGTGTACTTCCTGCAGGCTAGCCAGTTCATGTCTGGTGACAGTCTTTTAACTCTTTGCAAATGTTGAGCCTTTGTTTAAAGATTATTTTATTAAGTTTGTATTGCAGTTGACACACATATAATTGATGGGGATGATCAAAATAAACCTGCAAGTTCCATTGTCGTTACTTTGTTTCTTGTTCTGTTAACTCAGAAAAGGGGTGGCAGGGAGAGAGACAACCAACTCCTGTCTCACTCAACCTCCTTCCCCCCCCCCCCCCAAGATCTTACACCAGAAAGGAGGTGACAGGATTAGAATTAAAAATAACCTTGACAAATTGGAAAATTGGTCTCAATACAACATGATGAAATTCAATAAAGACAAGTGCAAAGTACTTCATTTAGGAAGCAAAAATCAAACATAAAACTACAAAATGGACCAGAGTTCAAGACCCAGTTCCCAAGGGTGGTCTATGCATTTTATTCAGCAATTCTATTTTGTCTGCACCACATCGAAACTTCCTAACAGCCCAAGCCATAACCCACTGAAGTAAATGGAAAGACTCCAAATGATTTCAATATGCTTTTGTATCTGCCATAAAAGGGAAGGGGCAGAACAAAAGAAGGACAAATAGATATGATGCTTTATAAGTTAAAAAGGAACAATATGGTTTGCATTACGGCAGGTCAAACATGTAACAATCTGTGCCCTTCCAGATAAAATAAAAACTAAGCTGAAAACAAAATGGTTAAAAATATCAGTTCCTCCATTACTTCACTATCTGATCTGAGCTCAGGTGTCTGGCTCCCCTGATATCAATTAATGATATCATTAACACCTAAAGTGGTGACACTTCCCAAGGGTACTCAGGGTTGAGGCACCTTATTACCACCTGCCCTTAGCATGAAGAAACCTTGGCTGTGTGCCATGGATCAGCTCTCTGACTCTCCCGCCACACAAGTATACCTTTCTAAGCCCAAGTGAGCTCTGCTGCCCTCATACAGGCTAGTGACTGGCAAACTCCAACCCCCTCTCCACCCCAAGTCCTCCTGACATCCTCCTGCAGTGTCCACTTCTTTATCCATTGGATGCTCACAGAATTACCAGGTTCTGTATTCCCAAAGGAAAGATACACACAGCTTACTAGTTGTGTCTTAGAACACAGCTCTCCTTAACACACACAGCACTTATACTTGCTTTCTTTATAAACAAAGTTAAGTTTGTTAAATAAAGAACATATTCAAATGATAGCAAACAAATCCTGGAAAATAAGGGTTACAGATACACACATTCCAGAGCCCAAAATGAACAAAACACCCTCTTGTCTAGTAAGGTACTGCTACCCCAAAGTCCTTCTCACACTGTTTTCTACTAGGATGTCTGAGACCCTCCTTTCATAATGCCAAGCCTGCTGGCAGCTTCTCTCTCTCGATGAAGGATTCCAATGCATCTTTCTATCTTTCTGCACCCTAAATACATTAAACCAGTCCTTTGTTCTTCACCTGGAAAACAAGCTCCTCCCCACCTGCAGTTTACCTATTCCTGTTAATTTTCTTTGACATCCCCACAACCTCTTCATCAGCATTTAACTAAGCATCCTAACAGACTTCTATTGAAAGACACACAGTGGTCAGCTAGGGATATCAGTGTCTCCCACCTCTCATCTGGTGAAGTTGATCTCAGGGACACTATGACTGGGTGATCTGCCTTTAACTACAAGAGCCTAAGAACATTATTTCCAGTATATACATAAACACATCCTATACATTACCCACACATACATTTAGCAAGATTATGACAACCAGTGTGACACTGGCTTTCAGTAGTAACCTTACATGAAATTCTTTGGTGAATTAGAATGTAAATATTAGACCCAGGGGATCTCTGTAATTCTTCTGTTCCCCTGAACCTTCTTCTATTTGGCATCAAGAGCTCATTGGGTCAGAAAAGCATAATAAGAAATGCCATGAATCTAGCTCTCTGCACTTTTTGGGTGTTAACAGATTATAGATGAGCATGGTAAAGATATTTTAAGTAAAAATTTCTGAGTGAAGTTGTGTGATATTTACTACTCTTCATTTGTGTGTGCTGTTAAATAGCTTACAAAAGTTACATATAGTAAGAAGAATCCAATTTTATTTAGATCATTGTTGATAGTTTTTATTAACCAGCTTGTCTCTCCCTGCATATTTTATATATATATAGGGACATGCTGAACCTGTGACATACGAGGGTGGCAGCTTTAAAGTGCTGCTTGACCCAGCCCACTGAGTCCAGGGGCATATAAGGGTGGCAGCTTAAAAGTGCTGATTGACTCGGTCTGCTCAGACTTGCTCTGTTAATGTATGTATATGTGTGTGTGTGTGGGTGTGTTCATCCGGTTCTAAGGCTGGAGAAACCCAGCCCTAGGGAAACTAGGTCCTGCAGGATAGCTCCATTGGGAGGGGACTTGCAAAAGGGACAAGTAGAGCTCCATTATGAAAATACACATGACACAAGCAGTACATTGATAGAATTACAGAAACCTCCCCCCACACACATCTCCAAGAAGAGTAACCCTAATAAATGAGCATACCCCAAAGTAACGGGAAAATCTGGTAACACTGAAGAGGACTCTAAGCATTGAGTGACACAAAGGAATACAGACTTCACACACTTGCACAATTCTTAAAGCAGGAGTGGCTGGTCTAGAAAATCTGAAATCTCTTCATTTTTGGTCTCTCGGACATCCTTTGCTATTAAATATGCAGTATTGTCAAACTTGTGACATGCATTATAAAAATCTCACGGTAGAATCAGAACTTCACAGCAGTCTGAACAAAATAAACATGGAACTTGAATATTTTAGCTAATGTATCTTGTACTCTAGTTAACAAATGGTATTGAGTTGGATAAGCACTACTACTACATTTGTAACATGACAGTTTTTCATAGCAGCGAGATTAAAAAATAAATCAATGTAATCCAAATACAGTCTCTCTTCTGTTACACAACTTATAAATATGTTTATTTTGCTTTTATATTTGCATACATCCCACTCTTCTTGTTTCTTTGATAAAAGTTTCATAGACAAATTATAAATCACATTTATGTATAATTTAGTCTTTTAAATACATATTTTATTTTTTAGATTTTTAAATGGGAAACTATTTTAGATTTCTATTTTTAAAGGATTCAATACTTTAAGAAAGTCATGAATAAAGTATTCTTCAAGCTAGATTTGCATTTTTATAGTGTCTGCTGTATAACAGTATATACTTTCTTTTCTCAGTGCACACTTTCAAGCCAACAGGATTCTCTTAAGAAGAAATCTTAAAAGAAAAAACTACTTGGACCTTATAAAACATACTTTTCATTATCTCCCAACAAACTTGACACTTCTGTGACATATTGTTCATTATCCACATCAGAAAATTATAATGTTTTGTAGTTACACATATTCATACACGCAGATGTTGCAAAAACATTATTTTCTGAATTACAGTCATAAAAAAATCTCTATTTTGGTTCAGAGAGGTTGTAAACATAACAGGGAACAATCTAATGGGACAGATATAGATTAGATGACCTAATAATTTAATTTCAGTTCTGTTTTAATTATTTTGGTCTAAATCTGAGGGGTTTTTTTTTTTGGTTACTTGGATTTACACAAATATATTTGAGATCAGAAGCTCTCCTGCTGCATGTATGAATCTTTCCCTCTTCTGGTCCATGCCACCTGCATTTTCAGTTGAAATACAACCAAAATACTCAAAGCTTAATGCAACAGAACCTGTCAAGATTTTCAGCTGGCTTGACCAGTTCTGCATACCCCAACTCATTATGGTTATAATCTGTATCTAAAAAGTGGCCTGTAAGATATAATCGGAAAACTAATAACTCATCATTAATATTCTTGGGTGAGGTATGTATTCAGTGTGTATTAAGAGTTATGGATATATGCTGAAAGATGACTAAAACATGATTAAACCAGGCATAACAGGGGAGTTGTCAAACAGTGCCACCCTATACAAAGGAATGTTTTTGCTTTTCTGAACATCCTGGTCATCAGACACAATGAATTTCTATTTACATATGAGGTAAACAAAGCTAGCAAATGGAGGAGGAAACAGCCTGGTATCTATCCTGAAGAGAGAGAAGCTTTGTCTGAGTTTCACTTTTCAAAAAATGTATTGCAAAGTTTTATTGGTCTATAAAGGCTGGAGGACTGACCCTCAAATGATAAGCAATTTAATCAAATGATGATAATCAATTCTACTGTATTATAAAAGTTTATTGTGTGAGGTGTTTTATGAAAGCCTATGACATGCTGACGATAATACACGTTTTGTGATATTAAATTCTATATAAGGAATTTTGGATACTCATTGATATTAGGCTTCACAGTGTGTCCAAACAAGGGGAGAAACAGGTCTCTCCCAGACAGGAGGGAATATCATTTTCCCTTTCTCTTATGTAAATGAAGCATGGTGGAATCAAAACAATAGACGCCCTGTTTGCATACAGAAGGATGGGAAGTCCCATAGGGAGAGAAACATCATGACATGATCCTGCCTCTGAAAGCAAGGTCATTGAATTTTGGAAGATATAAGCAAGGAAAGAAGATATCTTTGACATCCATCACTGAAACACAACAGAACAGAGCTCTTGCAAGCTGAGAAAGATGGGTCCTTCAACCATAAGAGACAGAGGTTGGGGAGTGGGAACAGACCAGGGTTGAAGTCTTGGGGAATATAGGTGAGAAATTGGTCTAGGCAATGGTCTTTCACTTAAGATGGCAAGGGAAGCATAAGTTCATAAGAATAGCCATACTGAGTCAGACTCTTGGTCCACGTAGTCCAGTATCTTGGCCAATCTAAGATGCTTCAGAGGGAACGAACAGAACAGGGCAATTTGTCATGTCATCCATCCCCTGTTATCCAGTCTCAGAATCTGGCTTATGGACACCTAAAGCATGGGGTTGCATCCCTGACCGCAGTGGCTAATAACTATTGATGGACCTATCCCCCATGAACTTATTTAATTATTTTTTAAGCCAGCATCTTGTACTTCTGTGGAAAGTCTTAATTTGGCAAGGTACAAGCTATGTTCAAGTTTTACAGGCCTGCTTTCACTTTTGTTTGCTTGTAACAATCTCTACTTTTATTTATTTTTTGGCATAACTTAACCTATTTCCTAGCGTTAATAAATTTGTTCTATTTTTACTATACAGCTTCAAACTCAATGCTGTGTTTGAAGAGAAGGGTTTATTTTCCCTCATTTAAATTAATAAAACATGATTAGCTTTTATCTTTCTTAAAGGAAAACAAAAAATTATGTCTATAAACTGTCCAGGAAAGGGCTGGATGTTGCAGAGCACAGTTTTGGGGAAATTTGGGATTGGGAGTGCATTGGGATCATCTTGCTGGTTGTAACCTAGCCTGGTGGAAGCCAGAGTGGGGTTGCTGACAGGCTGCTGGGGTCAGCATTGTTGAACCAGAGCACACAGACATTCAGGGTAGGGCCTGCACACTTGTAGACTGGCTATGAACATTCTAGGCTGGTAGCCACAGCAGCACAGCACTGTGAGGTTCCTCGGGTTGCTGGGCAAGTGGTTACACAACTCCTCACTGATCTGGATTGTTCCTGAAACACCATGACACCTTCCAATGCTCCCTTTCCGGGTAAGCTCCCTAACCAGCTCCCAAGAAAACCCTTTGCAGCTTCCTGTCTGCTAGAATCTCCTGACTCATCCCTCATAATCCTTTATTAGACCCAGCTGTTCTTTAGCTAGTCAGCCGCCACCCAGCCACCAAGGCAATTAACTAATCTCAGGTGAATCTAGGTAGGTACATTCTCATTAGCAGAGCCTGTAACAGGTAGGCTGGGTGCCAAACCACTCAGAGGGTCAGCTACCATGTGACAGTTTGAAATTCAGTCCAAGTTCACTCAAAATACAAGCTGAGGTTTACTCAAAGTTCAGCCTTGGTTTGACCATAGGTGTGAACCTTCTGGTAAAGCTGGTCTGAATCTTGGGTTTCTAAGTAAGCCAGGCAGCTGCTTTTATGTTTCAGTTGGAAAGTTTTGCACAGCAAAGACTGCATATCCTATAAGTGATCCCAAATTAGGACAAAACTTACCTATTACTATGGATGCACAGCCATGCAAAAAAAAAATTTACCACCACCAACTGCACTAAAAAGCCATCCTTTGTACCGAATATTTTGCAGTCCATTTCATGCTTTGAGGAAGGTATCCTGTTTCAGTGAATTGCATACCATATGGCAAACTGACAGATAGGATCATAAAAGATCTATGGGGCCATAATGAGAGTATGGAACATATTCTAGAGGACATTTCAAATCCCTTATGCCCATCAAGAGTCCAACTGAAGTAATTACAGGGCTTTGCATAGGTGGAAGGGTTTGCTTTATATGCAATTCATTGCAGGACTGGGGTCACTATTTCTGCTGTAAGGGAAAGACTGGCTCAGTTTTGGAAAATAAAAATATGCTTTAAAAATCCATTGTTTCTTGCAGGAAAACTCACACTTGTTCCTTTAACCATAGTTAAAATAACCCATGTTTTCTCATATTTGTTAGCTGAAGCATCAAATGACTAACACAATCCATTTTGATGAGTCACTGCACAATGTGCAAGCTGGTGAATATAAAAACAGTCTCAGAACTAACATTATAATTTACAGTCACCGGAGCAAGTGTTTTGCAGCTAATTAATGTGGTGGGTACCGAAAGCCACACACTAAAAACCTCTTTGCAGTCCACAGGAACTGTATCTGCATCTTTCAAATACCCCTACATCTGCCAAAATTATCTGGCACATATTTACTGTATTCAAACATGGGAAGAATTCAAAATGAGCTTTGAGTGAAATCACATAGCTTCATGTGCCATGAAATCCCCCAGATATTACCACTGACTTGGAAAGTAAAACTATGTTTGTATGTCACTGCAAGAGGCAGTTTTGGGAAAATAGACCTGACCACTTGTGAGGTTTCTAGTTAGACAGCAGCGTTCTTGGTTCTAGACCCTAACCAACTTACCTTGCACCAATTTCCTCCCCAAGCTGTGGTTCAGGAACCTCTTATCTCCTTTACATCCCACCACTGTACCATGTACTGATTTTATCTGCAGTATATTTCTATTCATCAGTTTCTTTCAATATTAAGGATATTTTCTATTGGGAGCACAACCCTCAGGAACTGTATCCTCTAACTCACTGACCTCTCCCTGCTGTCAGAATGAAGGGTTGTCTTTATCTGTATCCCACCCCCACCCACACTGAGCATGAAACAAAAAATCTCACTGAGGATGCAGAGTTTTAAAGGGACAAGAAAATGGGAATAACATTAACTCATTACATTATCCAGACACCTCAGGATATTCCTAAAATGCAAGAGCTCATCCTGCCAGTGCAGAGAATGTGGCTTGCACATCAAGCAATTAGGGCAGCTATAGAAGATCCCTTTTCAAACCTGTCACCTGGAAGAGTAAATGACTCCCTTTATTTTGCAGAACAGACAGGAGGCAAACAGCACGCACCACTGCTGACTGAACTGCAAAATCAAAATTGACAAATCCTGGAGGAGGAAGTTACTATTATAAAGCCAGGCACGACTGTTAATACTACCTTTACTTCCCCAGCTTCTACCTGCTGCTGCTGCTCAACAGCCCCTGAGGTCCAAGTGACATTACTCTGGATTCACAGACAAGCCAAGAAAGGGAATGATAATTTTGTCATGAAAACATAAAAAAAAGCTGACACAGAAGATCAGCAGCCATTGCAGCTTGTGCTGTGATGAAGGAGCAGAGAAAGTGCATCATGTTAAAGCTCAGCATGCTGCATGAGAATAGCAGTAACTGCAGTTTTTCTCACTACAACTAGATTTAAGAAAGAGATACAGTGTACGTGTCAGAAAAATAACACTATGGTTGAATAATAAGAAGCCAAGTCTAACAGTGGGCCCCACTGGTTTTTTTTAAATCACCCAATTAAACTATTAAATTACCAAATTAAAATGTCTTTAAATCAAGACTTATTAGCCCTTTCCTTAATACGTGTATATTAATCCTTCATTCTCATTGAATGGGACCATGGGAAAGGAAGTATTTTGGGAAGCAGCAGCAACAGAAGTCTAAAATAATATTTATTCCCAGGTTAGCTTGCTTTACGTGGGTAGATTTAAAACTAAAAATCCAAGTTGACTCTTTAATGATAACTTACAATATATCATTGTGAAAGAGAAATAAGAAAGGCACATCAGTGAGAGTTAAGGATGGCATGTCAGACTTCTTTTAGCTCTCTAAGTTTCAAGGCAGACTTTAATCATTAATATTCAGGCTGTATGAGCACTGCAGAATTCGGTTTGAGATGAGTTCAGAAACTTAAGCCTGCAAATTCAGGGCTGAATGCCAGGGCTGCTCAGAGGATTCAGGGGGCCGGGGCAAAGCAATTTCGGTGGCCCCTTCCATAAGAAAAATTGCAATACTATATTCTCATGAGGGCCCCTGCAGGGCCCAGGCAAATTGCCCCACTTGCTCCCCCGCCACGGGTGGCCCTGGGAAAAATAAACCTGTATCTCGGCACAAACCCAGTTTTAAGAAAAATTCTTTACAAGATATCACTGGTTCTCAGCATCAGCTAGTGCTAAAAGGCACTAAAGTTCATTAAAAGGGTTGAACAAATATTTTCATTCAAAAGGTTTTTTGGATCGAAAACTAGGGGTTTTTAAAAAGCAGAAAAAAATCACGGACAATGTCTGCTGTCCTTCAAAATTTGTTGTGGCTTTTTAATTGAAAAGCTGAAATTAGTCTGGCAAAACCTTAATATGGTTTGGGGTTTCAGAAGTCTGTGGCCAAATATTTGCTGCTTGCTGTGTTTGATTGTTTAAAGAAACAATAAAAAAATTCTGCTTAAAAAAAATCCAAAACTTTTGAACCACCTCTGCTCGTGACCAAACACCTGATCCCATCCAGTCAGAGATTTTTCCAGGTTTCTGATACTCTGCTGGCTTCCTTGACTAATATCTGTCTCCATAACTTTGGGTTCATTTAGCTTAGGACATAAGAATAGCCATACTGGGTCAAACCAAAGGTCCATCCAGCCCAGTCTCCTGTCTACCAACAATGGAAAATGCCAAGTGCCCCAGAGGAAGTAAACCTAACAGGTAATGATCAAGTGATCTCTCTCCTGCCATCCATTTCCACTCTTTGACAAACAGAGGCTAGGGACACCATACCTTACCCATCCTGGCTAATAGCCATTAATGGACTTAACTCCATGGGGTCCCTCACAAACTGGAGACAGTTACTGTGGGTTTGTCTTTAGTATAGCTTATGTACATACTCCATGAACTGAGCATTTGAGTTTGTTCCATAATCTGGGATGAGCCTATGTTGTGAAAACTGAAATGCTCAAAATAGCACATGCATGTGAATGGACACAGGGTGCTCAAATTAAATTAACCCAGGGGTTCTCAAACTGGGGGTTGGGACCCCTCAGGTGGTCATGAGATTATTACTGGGAGTCGTGAGCTGTCAGCCTCCACCTCAAACTCGCTTTGCCTCCAGCATTTATAGTAGTGTTAAATATATTAAAAAAGTGTTTTCCATTTATAAGGGGGTGGGAGGTGTTGCACCCAGAGGTTTGCTATGTGAAAGGGGTCACCAGTATAAAAGTTTGAGAACCACTGAATTAACCCCTCTGAAGCCTCAGGGAATGCAGGGGAGGGGGGGTCTCCCCTTGTAGGGTTGGGAAGGAGGTAGGTGATGTAGGATATTGCTCTTCTTATGTGATCCCTCCCCTAGTGGCTAATTTTAAATGAAGCTCCCCTCCCCTGACATGAATCTCCCTATGGCACTGAAATTAAATATAGACTATAATTTGGCATTTGAGAAGTGAAAGGGATGGTAGCCCTAATGGAAAAGCCAACAGCCTGGCTCTTCTGCAAGCCTCAAACTGCTGAATTAGGGTAGGGAAGGCTGTGCCTCCCAAACAGCCTGGCTCTGCTCCCTATCTGACCCCCACCCACTTCCTGCCCCCCAACTGCCCACCCCCCTCAGAATCTCTCACCCATCCTGCTCCTTGCCCCCTCACTATCCCCCAGAGACACCACTACCACCACCCCAGGACCTCACACCTGCTCCCTGTCCCCCTGACTGCCCCAACCCCTATCCACCCTGCCGCTGAGTTCTGACAGATCCCTGGAACACCCACCATCCAATCCCCCGCCATTCCCTGTCCCCTGACCACCGCCCCAACCTCTGCCCCCTCACTATCCCCGAGACTCCCTGCCCCTTATCTAACCCCCCCCCAGCCCCTTACCCCCGGGTCCCCCTATTACCCGATCCTCAGCGCATCGCATCCAAGAGCGTCCCTGAATAGCAGTGCAGCTTGTCTTCAGCAGGGCCTGAGCTCGCAGCCCCACCCCCTTACCACGCAGCCCTGAGTGGGGCTGAGCTCAGGCCCTGCCGAAGACACGCTGCAGCTGTTCAGGGAAGCTCCTGGATGTGCTGACGCTCCGGGAGAGGGGGTGCTGTTCTCTTGGAGACCCCTGCGGAGCCCAGGGCCTGGGGCAAATTGCCCCACTTGCCCCCACCTCTGGGCGGCCCTGCCAAATGCTGAACTAATTTGGAGTAGCTCCATTGATTTAATGGCCCTATGCCAATGTACCCTAACCCTCAATTTGCAGGTGTTCAAACTGAATTAACTCTTTCAGATATAGTAACTTAGAAGTTCAGATTTTACAAATCTCAAAGTATTTTAAAATTTGGCAATTGCTACAAGTATTGGATGTAAACTAGAAAAGGAAGGCACCTATTTGATAAGGAGATAGTTCCAAATTTAGCAAAACATTTCAAAGTGCTTAACTTTAAGCATGTATTTCATTCCCACTGATTTCAATGAGACAGAAATATGTTCTTAGGTGTGTTGCTCAACAGGCATGGGATTACTCCTTTGCTTAAAGTTACTCATGTGCTTAAGTGCTTTGCTGAATGAGGCTCTCACAGTCCCTGTCTGCAGTTCAAGGGTTGTTCCCTAATATATATTCCCAATTTTTTGTCTAGTCTATTTTGAAATTATGGAAGTGCTGGGGCTTCTACCTCTTTTTCTGAGAGAACATCTTGAAATCTATTAGACTGCACTGCTTGGAATGACTGCACCACAACTAAGGTGGGTCAGAGTGCGTCTGGGGCTTACTTGGCAGGACAGCTCCGCTTTATGGGGGTGGAGGAAGGAGGTCAGAAACTGCTGTAAAAACGGTGCTCAGTGGTCAGCTTTGCAGTAATGATTCCCCCTTCTCCCCTCCCCAGAACATGAAGTCCGAAGGGCATAAAAGATATGAAACCTGGGGCAAATCTCTTTATTCTACGCAGTGAGGAAGCCAGGTTTCGTACCTTTATGTCCTTCAGACCTCATATTCCTAGGCAGGGGAGAAGTGAATCATTGCTGCAAAGCTGACCACCGAGCACCTTTTTACAGCAGTTTCTGACCTCCTTCCTCCCTCCACACCCACCATAAAGCAGAGCTGTCCCTTCCTGGGTAAGCCCCAGACACACTTTGACCCACCTTTGTTGTGGTGCAGTCATATGCATACATTAAAGTCCTGTGGAGCTTCATCCCACCCCCTGCAACTAAAACATTGTAATATTTGACTGCATCTTTAAACAAAAGATTTAAAGAAAATAAAAGACTAGACATTTTGAACTCTTTTCTTTTTGTTGTTTTCACTAATATGTATTTATTATAAATTCTCCTGGGATTGGGATTTAAAAAAAAACAACCTTGAAATTTCCTAGTATTTCATTCACCTTATTAAATGAAGTCCTGAGAACCCATAATATTTCTCCTCCCACCACCTTCCCCATCCCCACATTCCAGATCTATAATTCTGAGGCTAGAATTTCTGGATAGTTGACATGCCAAAGACAGGGGATGATGTGTCTATACATATATATAATTACATGATTCATTTCTGGTGTAGCTGATTTATTCCTAGGTTTTTTTTTATTCTTAGGCTTATTATAAGTAGTTAAAGGATTACTCTGTTAGTGGAACATTATTTTCTATTGGCCAAATCATGAAATCCTTACTCAGTGGGAGTTTTGCCTGAGTGAGACTTCAAGGGTTCAAGCTGTATGAGATTAAAATGAAAAAGCTTTTATTTAAAACAATAAAGAATAAAATAAAAGCAATTGCACAGAACCATGGAGATTTTAGTTCTTCTAAATTTTTCCTGGCTAGCAAAGTGAGCACTGATCTGCAAACATGAAAAGCAGTCGTGGATGAACTCCAAAAGTTTTGATGTCGCTTCAGTAAACATCATAGAATGAGAAAGCTTATCTGAACTCTTTGGTGCTTCCTTCCCAAGTCTACCTGCAACAGACTCCTCTTTCTGCCAATGTTCCACCATTTCTTGGCTCTCTCCAGCTTCCACCTATCAACACTTCCTCCCTTCTTGTGACAAAATGGCTCCTCCTCACTTGAGGAGACAGATGCTTTCTGCTTCTCTAACTTTGAGAAGAAGCTTCTTTTTGGAGAAAGTCTGGAGTCTTCTTTCTGACATCAGCTCTGTTCTGGAAAAGTGAAGCCAGGCCTTCCCCTACTGGTTGTAGTTCCTTTTCAGAGGGAGGCTGGGATGCTTTTCCAACTGTAGCTGGTCTCAGCACCTTCACTGTCAAATTAAAATTGTGTGTGCTACAGAAATGTAAGGTGTTAATGAAGCAACAGGCAGGGTCTTGGAGGGTAATGCACATGGGTGTAGGGTTGAAGCAGCAGTGATCACATTGAAATTACCCCACTTCCTTTCCCACATGAGGAGTCAATTTTGTGATGAGGGGAGAAGAGAGTGAACAGTGAGAGGGTTTGGATGTGTTATGGAAGAACAAAGAAGATGGAGTAAAGCAGATATATTCTCTTATTCCCTTAATATTGTTGCAAAGACAGGCATGTGTGTGTGTGTGTCATGTCTATCATTGCTTTATTTGCCAAGAGGCTACTGTTGCAGAAAGATACTGAACCTCTTAATATATTCTGTAATATTTTATTACTTTTATATAAATTAAACAATTTATTTTGTTTTTTCCAATTGATATTCACATAAGCTACTTGAATGTCTTACTATATTAAAAAAACCCTCACAAAACAAACAGGAAAGCTCCTGGTAATCATAATTAAACATTTTAATTTCTTTCAAAATTCCCTGAGTGTGCCTTCGATGACCAGTAATACCAGGTTTTTCATTTTCATTTACTGTAAATGAGTCCAATATTTTCTTTGACGTAATGGTAGTTGTTCCCACTAGAAACAAATTGATTGCTTAAATATGTTTAAAGGAAACTATTAAAGGAAAATAGCAATGCTATTTTTTTTTAATCAACACCACTATCTTACTGTGGCATATTAGCATTCATAGCAACTCTGCACAGAGAAACCAACAAGCACGTACGAGAAAGGGAAAAAAATAATGAATTCTGTCCTGCATTCCTACAACATTCCCAAGCCCTTTGATCTCAATGTAACAAAAAACAGAGAACTTAACACAATACTGAATGGGATTTTCCCTTGTCTACACGAACCATACAGTTGTGATCAGCATATTGCCTTTTCACAGCTGCTGACATTTCCTATTAAAAACAAGCCCCAGAGAGGTGGGACAAGGGAGATGATCAAGAGTACCAAATGCAGCAAAGAAGCTTGTTAGAATGAGTATGGATGTGAGTCCCTTGTCTAGGAGTAGAAGGAAGTAATCCAACAGGGAAACAAGTTTTGTGTCTGCACCACATTCTGTCCTAGAGCCTAACTGAGGAAGATCCAGGATTCTGGCAGTTGACAGGTGGTACTAAAGAGAGTATTGCTGTTTTGCTAGCTTTGTAACTATAAAACAGCATACTTAAATCAAGTGGCAAAGAGTGTATTGTGTCATTTACCTTTCTTATCTGGAATGCATTGAGCATAAAAGAGGAGAGTGATAGATTTCAATTCATATTTCCTACCCAATCACATATCCATTTTTTCCCTTTAATAACTTCTTTCTGAAGTTTTGCCATTTGAATTTAGTGCTCCTAAAAGGAGTCAAAATGACAGGCCAGGAAACAGAAGCCCTCTGTCCACAAAACAGATACAACATTGGGCTGTAAGCGTGACAGCTGAGCTTTCCCACATTGCTCTGCTAGTGTGACTCAACCCTGCCACTGAGTAAGACAGAGACAGATTAGGGATAGTTCAGTCCCCATGCCTATGCAAGCCTCTGCTGTGAGGCAGACAATAAGAATGCTAGTTTATGGTGGTGCTTTTAAGATTAATAGCTGAAAAGGCCAGAGGCACCATTGTGATCATCTACTCTGACTTCCTGTTTAACACATGCTATAGAATTTCACTCAGTAGTTCCTGCAGTGGAAGGTATTATTCTTCACTGTTACATAACGGAATACTATCAAATCCAGTAACTTGTGAGTGACTGTTCTGAAACTTTTTCTATTGGAAGTTGGGATCACAGCACATTAAAGGTTGAAAGCTACTAAACTAAAGCATATCTTTTAGAAAGATATTCAATCTCAATTTAAAGGCTGCAAGTGATGGAACATTTTCCATACGCCTTAGTAATCTGTTCCAATGGTTAATTACCCTCACTGTTAAAATGTTGCATCTCATTTCCAATTTGAATTTTTCTAACTTCAGTTTCTAGCCTGTGGATCTTGTTACGATTTCGTTTGATCAATGAAGGGGCCCCTAAGGTCAAATAGGTGAATTTATAGCCATACAGAATAGCAGTAAGTTTTCCAACCTCATTTTATATATTCTACCACTCTTTTAGTGGTTTAACAATTTCTGATCATTACTAGCATGGTCTGTACTTGAAACACTTCCGTAAGCCATCCAATGATACTTTATATATTTAGAATTTATCTTAATTTTCAGTACAAGAGAATCAAAGTTCACAATGTATTTCATAAAACAACAACAACAACAACAACGAGGCATCCTCATGGCACCTTAGAGACTAAAATGTATTTGGGTATAAGCTTTCGTGGGCTAAAACCCACTTCATCGGATGCATGAAGTGGAAAATACAGTAGGCAGGTATAAATACACAGTACATGAAAAGATGGGAGTTGCCTTACCAAGTGAGGGGTCAGTGCTAATGAGCCAATTCAATTAAGATGGAAGTGGGCTATTCTCAACAGTTGACAAGAAAGCGTGAATACCAAAGGAGGAAAAATCACTTTTGTAGTGCTAATAAGGCCAATGTAATCAAGGTGGCCCATTTCAAATAGTTGACAAGAGGATGTGAGTATCAGCAGGGAGAAATTAGTTTTTGCCCAAATAAATTTGTTTCTCTAAAGTGCCACAAGGACTTAGTTTTTTTTCTGATACAGACTAACATGGCTACCACTCTGAAATGTATTTCATATATATAATGTCCTCCATCTCCAAAGGAGGCTGTGCATAGCGTGACCAGATAGTGAGGGTAAGGGGGTAATAGGAGTCTATATAAGATAAAGTCCCCAAAATTGGGACTGTCTCTATAAAATCAGTACATCTCATCACCCTAGCTGTGCATATTAATCTTGTGATAGAACATAAGGGTTGCCTTCACTGTGATAAAAAAAATTGTGGCACTGGGTCTCAGAACCTGAGTCAACTGACTTGAACTTGTGGGGCTCAGGCTGCAGGGCTATAAAATTACAATCTCTAAGTTTGGGCTTGTTCTGGAACCCAGCCCCAAATGTCAACTCTGCAATTTTATAGGCTGCTGACCGGAGCCATTTGCAGCCATGACATGGTCTTTTATTGCATTGAAGACATACTCTTAGGATGCAATCCTACATTCAACTTCATTGCTGGAGGCTGCTTGACACCTTAAAGCATAGAGGCCAGATCCAAAGCCCATTCAAGTCAGTAGGAGTCCTTCCATTGACTGTAAGGGTATGTCTACACAGCAACTAAACAACAGAGGCTGGCTCCTGCCAGCCAACTCAGGCTTGCAGGGCTCAGCTTGTTTCATTGCTGTGTAGATTTCTGGGTTTGGGCTGGAATCAGGCTCTAGGACCCTGAGAGGTGGGAGGGTCCCAGAACTCTGGCTCCAGCCTGAGCCCAGTAGTGTACACAGCAATGAAACAGCCCCACAGCCCAACCCTTCAAGCCTAAGTCAGCTGGCATGGACCAGACACAGGTGTCTAGTTTCTGTATAGACATACCCTAACAGGCTCTGGATTAGGCCCTGTGCCCTTAGTGAGGTGTGTATGATGCAAGGGAGCAGAAGGAAAAAAAAATCAGAGTGTTGATGCCTGTGTTCTATTGGACTCAAAAATAGAAAAGAGAAAGGGAGAGCAGGAATTGGATTTTGTAGCTTAGCTAAATTAAAATTTTTTAAGTAAATGTGCAGTATTACACTGAATCATCCTACAAACTAACAAGTGAAACACAAATGTGAGTAAACTGCACACAGGACATACTGCAGGACAAATTATGTCTCCTATACAGATTAAATCAATTTCATGCACAATTTATTAGGGCTGTCACGGATGGCCTGTTCTAGGACAGAACCTCAGTGAATTGAGTTGTTTACCTAGAGCGCTACCAGTAAAAAGGAATTACAATGGCAAACTGGATTTGTCTGATGGAAAACAAAAAGTGGGATGAGGAGAGCATTTGTAGTCTGCAAACTGCTGATTAGCTAACTGCAAATAAGAAGATTGATGGTGATTTCCAAACAACTGTTAACTTCAGTTATAGGGTTTCAGATGTGGTTGGTTTGTTTAACAAACTTCATTTTTAAACACAATTACCTGTCATATTCAGGATACATCTAGTATGTAGTTGTACTAATTTATTTTATTCTAATATATATGAAATGCAGAGCAAAACATATTCCTGCATAAAGGAGGTTTCAAAAAAAAAATGTTGTGCGACTGAGACGTATACCTTCAAGTTGCCTTGAAGCACAAACAGTTAGTTGTACAGCAGTTTAATTATATATGAAAGACCCAACTCTCCAAAGATTACATACAGAACTGGGTTTAAATCTGGTTTATGTCATAGGTGAAATGATTTTTGTTGGCATCACTCCAGTTCCTCATGCATATTTATCTATATCACAGTACCCATCCTGTCCCAGAATTAGACATGATTGGCAGTCTTTTTGCTCCAGATAATAGTAATGACATATCATGGGTATTGTAGTGCATGTCAGCACTGAAATAAATTTGGCAGAGATGTTAGGGTAAATTTTAAAGTAACTTCTATGCTGGTAGCCATATGCTGTAAAAATTTTATTAAAGTTGTATTAATCTTGTATTAGTGCTAACGACTATGGAAAAACTGTAAGAGTCTGATTAAAAGCCCAGTGAAGTCAATGAAGATGGCCCTATTGCCCTCAGCAACAAATCAAGTTTGAGGGCATCGAGGATGTTCCAGTTGGAAGTAGAAATTAATAGAGACTCTGGTATTTTCTTTGATGCAGTCTTGTTTACGTACAAGGAACATACAAAGTCCTACTCCTCCGAACACAGTAGGAACTAACAACAAAGGGATCAGTTTCCAGCTTACAGCCCCCATGCCCTAGCCAACAGACCAAAATCTCGCTCTAGCTTTTGCCAGCATCATAAGCAATAGCTTTGCTTTCTGGCTTTTTGCCTCTGTCTTTGTTTTTGTCTGTTCAGTTTGTTTGTTCTCTTGGTCATCCTTCCCCTCATTCCCCCCACCCCCAAAAGAAAAATACTCAGCCAAAAGTTCTGGGATGGGTTCACACACCTCTCTTTTCTTAGATGAGGACCTGTGTTTACAGTTATATTAACCGAAGGATAATAAGGTTACCTATGTTTAGTTACGTTAATTGAATGACAAGGTAACTAGTTTGGTGGATAGGGGGAATGTGGTGGACATAATATACCGGGACTTTAGCAAGGCTTTTGACAGTTCCACATGAATCTCTTAAGTAAGCTGCAAAAGTGTGGGCTCGGTGGAACTACCATTAAGTGGATACATAATTGTTTAAGCAACTGAAAAAAAAGTGTAACTTAATTGAATTATGTCAGATTGGAAGGAGGACTCAAGTGGGGTTCCACAGGGATCTGTTCTGGATCCAGTGTTAACATCTTTATTAAATTATTTGGATGTAGGTATAGAGAGCACACTGATAAAATTTGCAGATGACAGAAAGCTACATAGGTGGGGGGTTGCCAACACTTTGGAGAATAGAGCTAAAATTCAAAGGAATCTTAATTAAGTGGAGAACTGGTCCACAGACAACAAAATGAAATTCAACGAAGACAAATGTCAGGTACAACACTTAGGGAAGAAAAACCAAATGCACAAATACAGATTGGGGGATAACTGGCTTGGCAGCAGCACTGCTGAGAAGAATCTGGGAGTTACAGTGGATTACAGGCTCAACATGAGTCAGCAATTCGATGTTTTTGCAAAAAAAGCAAATGCAACTTTGGGCTGCATTAATAGGAGCATAGCATGCAAGTCATGAGAGGGGATAGTACCACTTTACTTGCTGCTGGTTAGGCCTCAGGTGGGGTACTGTGTCCAATTTTTGTCACCAATGTATAGAATGGATGTAGAGCAGGAGTTGGCAACCTTTGAGAAGTGGTGTGCCAAGTCTTCATTAATTTAAGGTTTTGCATGCCAATAATATATTTTACATTTAAATGGGCCAGCAGACGGAACCACAGTCCGGCAGAGGCCTGGGGTTCCATCCATCCAGGAGGCAGTGGGCTGAGCGGGGCTAGTGGCTGGGATCCCGGCTGGCAGCAGAGTGCCACTAAGAATCAGCTCATGTGCTGCAGGTTGCCGACCCCGATATAGAAAAACTAGAAAGGATCCAGAGGAGAGTGACAAAGGGATGGAACACATGTCATATGAGCAAAGGCTGAAGGAACTGGGTATGTTTGATCTGGAAAACAGGAGATTAAGGAGGCACAATACTGGTCTTCAAATACTTGAAAGGCTGCCATAAAAAAGATGGAGAAAAGTTGTTCTCTCTTGCCAAAGAGAGCAAGACAAGAAGCATTAGGTTCAAACTACATTATAGCAGATTTAGATTAAATCTCAGGAAAAACTTCCTAACTGTAAGAACAGTAGGACAATGGAACAAATGCCTACGGAAGTTGTGGAAGCTCTTTCACTGGAGGTTTTCAAAAGGAGGCTCACAGCCATCTGTCTTGGATAGTTTAGACACAAGAAATCCTGCATTTTGGCAGGGGGTTAAATAAGATGACCTTTGTGGTCCGTTCTAACCCTATGATTCTGTGTGTGAGTTCACACCTATCAGTTTCAATGGGGCTTTAACTCATTCCATAATGAGCTGGGTGAAACCTTATAAAACACCCCCTCCACCACCACTATCCCAGCTTCACTCACTTATTACCCTGCTGAGGCTTTAAATATGACAACCAATATAAGCCAATATAATAAGCCATTTCAAAAGAGAAAAAAAGGAAAGACTATAACAAATTAAAATGATACAAACTTAACTATTTACATACACACACACACACCCCCACATGCACACACACAGAATGTCTGTCAGAATAGTTTCACATTACTAACAAAATAATTTTATTCCCATCTCAATCTCTATGGGGCTTTTCTCTTCCAATGTTCTTTCAATCAGCCCTTGAGGAAGGTCTATTGTTTCTGTGGAATCTGCTGGCTGAGGCAGACCTTATGATTCTGTTCAAATGCTGGATTCACGTCTGTAACAACCTTTCCAGCCTCAACTTCCAAAGGACACATCATCAGATTTGAGGGGCAACATGCTGCAATCGGGTACCCCATACTGTAAGCACTAACACCTGAGTCCAATGTGAAAGAGGTATTGAGCATGGATAGACCAAGACACACAGTCATTAGAACCTTTTTAAATGCTGACAATGCTGCACCATAACCTGCTGACCTCTGAAATGGTACCCTTCTCCCCTGCCCCCCACCTTTATTTTCTACACTATTTGCCGTCTGTCAGAAACATTCACCAAAGGAACAGGGATCCATTCTCGATTTATATCTACAAGAGTCTTTGTGGGTAAGATTCCCCCAAGATGCTGGTGTCAAAACAGGTTTCAACCATGCCCCATCTTTCCCTTGCAGGAAAGCTACCACAACATGTAATTGTTATAACGATTTTTGTTGTGTCTCCAGAGACAAGTTGTTCACTGCAAAATAATTGTCTACAAACCATGTGTCTCACCTGAGCCATATCTTTCAAGGGAATTTCCACAGACACTATTTCTAGTACTCCTTGCCTGGTCCTGACAACAGTTAGCCATAATGAAATCCATCCAATCCTTAGTTCATCCACTATTGAAGCCACTCATACTTTTTCCTCAAATTCCAGATTCAGTCTTCAAAACCAATTTTCCCTATTTTTGTATGGGTGTCCTTGCTTCAGTCACTATCTCCATTTGAGGCCAGTTAGGTGGTTCAGTTTGGATCCCCTATTTGATAGCCATTTTGGTATGTCTGGTCTGAGAATTGATACAGGCTCAAACGTAACAATCACCACTGTGTTCTTTACAGATCCTATTACACACTGAATAGCCAAACCCTCATTATCATTGCTTAATGGCCAAGATCTAAACAAAAACTGTGAGGCTTATCCTTGTACCTCCACCAAGCTTTGCCCCTCAGCTTAGCGTTCCCCTTTTCCCAAACTGCAAGAGAGGGATTTCACTAAACATTTCAAACAGTCTGTCTTGGCCTGCCTTGAATTTATAACAATCCTTTTAATGGCCAGTTTTGTCTCAGTACCTGCATTTAACTGAACTGTTTCCTTTAACTTTTTTGCATTATTGCCAATTTCTCTTCTTTTAGAAACCAAATATATTAGTTTTCTTCTAATCAGTCAATAAGGTCATGAACCATATCAGAACCCCCTCTTTCATCATTCATATGGGATACCAAGCTCTGCTTACAAGGCTCATGACAATCAGCTTCCATCTTCCCCATTAGCAGCTGCTTCCTCGTGGTTCATGAAGTCATAAACTGGCCACTCTGACAGCACCAAGGAAATATTCAACTAACAGCTCAGAGGGTGCAGAATGATAGTTGAATATGCTTTCAGTAGATTGAAGGGTTGCTGGCATGGTTTACTCACAAGATTGGATCTCAGGGAGAAAAAACATCCCAATGGTTATAGCTGGCTACGGTGTCCTGCTCAATATCTGTGAAACAAAGGGATGGAGTTTGAACAACTAGAAACAAGGGCTATCAGAAAAGCTTAACATGGAGCTATGTAGTTCAGGAAGGCTTTGAAAGAGCATTTTAACAGCAAGCCACTGTAATGTGTTGTGGTGTACCATGCTCTACCTGGCTCTGTATTTTGGGAGCCTGTTAGGATTTGCCTGGTGCTTGGTGTATATCTATGAATATGACACTGACAATGCACCTTGTGACTGGGTGTATAAATTGTGTTCTGGAACTGAAGAGGTTAAGGAGCAGCTCTGGGCACAGGCAACTCTTCCCAGCCACATCTGCAGAGCATGCTCCAGCTGCATGTGGAGCTTAAAATGGAGGCAGGTAGCTCAGAAAGTGCCTAATATTGCAGGGAGAGAGACCTATCCTGAGAACTGCAGAGATCTTCTACCACAGACAAAGATCCTGCATGCTGGCTGAAGGTGAAATCACCATATTTTCCTTTACTAGTGAGACACAAAACTATGAGACTTTGATAAGAAAATGAGTGGTATGAAGTGGCTCAGGGAGGCAGCCTTAAGGGACATTGATACCTCTTACAGGGCCAAGTGGAGTGGGAGTACCGAGGCTCCCCTACTAATCCCCCTTATTAAGACAGGAATGAAACCCTTCACTTCTAGACTCTTCCTGGGGAGAAGAACCTTTGGGAGCCCCTAGCTGGGATTAGACACCCACAGGGGTCAATAGCTGGATTCCTTGGAACCTCATCGTATCATAGGAGAGAGAAGACTGATTGGTGACCTTACTGGAGGCTTGGGTCAACCTCCATGAAGAGAGACAGCCCACCACAGGGTGTGATGGTGGCCCAGGGGAAAGATTAGAATAATGGCAAACAGAGGCCTACTACTGTAACCACTAGGCAATACCACAAGACAATACTGTCCATCACACACCTATTAATTTTGTGGTACTTGCTGAACATTTATGACCACCACACTGGGCTTGTCACTGATCCCATGAGTTGTGGGATAGTGTACACCAATTAAGTGGATGCTTTCACTACCACCATGCAGTCTGGAGCATATGTAGGGAACTAATAAAGATGAATAATTTTCCAACAAGAGAGTTTTATTGAGTAATGAGAACACTTCAGAAGGACTCTGTGCAAATTAAAAAAGCAAATACATGAAAAAACTTTAATAAATTTATGGAACAGAGCTTAAAGGAAGGGAAGGAACATTCATTTGTGTGTAGCTAAAATAGAATTAATCTGTGAGAGCCATAGTTGGTGTATATGAAGCCTATGTCTTTAATGTCTCCTGACAAGGAAGAGTAGAGATGCAGCCCCTGAGGCCATGTGGAAAGGTGGGGGGGCGCATGTAGGAAGGTGCTATAATGGAGTTCTCTATGGACTGCAAAGGAAGGTAAGCCTGTGTTTACTGAACCACAAGAGTCTGCATCATCTGTTTGTGCTGCCAGAGAAGCCCCATTATGTCTTGATGTATCTCTCTCTCTCCTTTTCCTGATGGGACTCCTGGGCTCCTCTGCTCTTTCCTCTTCCAAGCTAGCTGCAATGTTCACCCCCCTCCCCGCCCTCCATGTTTTTGGTCAGATTCAGCACCGGCTTGCAGATTCTCCCTGAACATGTCATTTAAAGTCCTCTTTCTCCTCTTTATCTCACATATTCTGTGGGTGTGGAGGGGGAACACATCAAGGCCTCAAAGGCAGCAGCAACAAATAAAACAGAGGTACCATTGTCAGTATAGTCATAACGGCAAGTGAAAGTTAAGATTCATAACTCCTTTTCCTTGCTCTCCTAAAATTTTAAATAAGACATGTTTGCTGACTCTTCTGCTTTTGAGTGTGTGTGCTCTGAGCTACTCATAGCACCAGCCACGGTGAATGAAATGAAAAGGGAATTGCTTGGTGGCATGCAACTATGAGTATAGGGCAATGCCACTGAATACTGGCATCATTTTCTACAACCAAGTGTGTATGTTATCCTCAGGAACTAAATCACTGAGAGCAGAGCTGCTCCTGGCATCCTGGGCCTGTTTGCTGCTAGCCTGTTTATTGCTATGGTTACTGCTGAAGTTAATGCCAACTGGTGTGGGAAAGTGTCCTACCTTAAAGGAAGCAATGAGACTGTCATCTACAAAAACCTTTGGGAGAAGATTGCAGAGTACTTCCATGAAAGTTCCATCAAATTCTCTCAGGAAGATTAAAAGGGACATCATATATAAACTGCTCCCTATGGCCCGTTGCCTAACTGTAGAAGGGAATGAAAAACATAACTCTACTTCTTTTTGTTGTACTGGTGCCTCTCCTCCTATAATACATTAATGAAAAGTTGATAACTGTGTCTTGCTATGTTGGAGGCACCATCATTATAACGGGAAATCAATTTAAACACTTACCCAAGGTTCCATCCCCTGCATCAGGTTTACCCTTATTTGACTGACAGGACTGTCTGGACTATGGTGGAGTCTCAAACAGGCCATCGCTCACAACAAAGCTGGATCCCCTTGTTGCACATGCCCCATTCTCATCCAAATGGCAGGGCTTTCAGAGGAGGACCAACCACAAAAATGATTAAAGGTAGACTTGAGGAGCTCACTCTATTTAGCTTAACAAAGAGAATATCAAGTGCTGATTTAGTCACTTTCTAGAAATACTTACATGGGGAAAAATATTTGATAATGGGGTTTTCAATCTAGCAGATAAGTGAATAGCGACTTGAAATTGAAGATAAATTCAGAGTAGAAATAAGACCTAATTTCTGCCGCCCCCCCCACATTGTGGGTAATCAATAGTGGGACTACTTTAGTGAGGGTCATGGTGGTTCACTGGCAATTTTTTAAGTCAAGGTTAGATTTTATTTTAAAAGATATGCTCCAGTTCAAAAGACATTATTTTGGGCAAGTCTATGGCATATGTTACACAGAACGTCAGTCTAGATGATCACAATGGCCCCTTCTGGCCTTGAAATCTATGAATTACAGCCTCATCTCCCAGAGATAAGTGTTTACATGAGAATCACAGCTCCTTTTTTTGTTTTTAAATAGGATTTCAAACGTTGTGATTGCAGAGGGAACATGACATGATTCAAACACATCCCCAAGGCTTAAGAACCAAAAAGCAGAGAAAAACTTCAAAGTTTATCATTTTTTTAAAGAAAATCTCATGATTTTCAAGCAAATCTCATAATATTTTGGTGTTTGATTCATGTATTTTGAATATATCAGCTTGCAAATACTGAACACACCTCACTGTCCCTGTCTCCACTGAACTCTGCAGGGTCTTAAATACTTTCTTGTTTGGCACTGAATTGGGAAAATGATGCTGTCTTGCATCACACAAGATCTGATTTTATTCATGCATACTGCCTCGCCTCCCGCACTTTCCATACTCTTTTACCATTGAATCACTGTGTACAATTTTTTTAAAACTATTCTGTGTCTTTGCAGGCTGTGGGCCTTAGAAGGTAAGTATTTTCAATTTCTTTACTCTTCAGAAGTAAAAAGGGAATTAACATTAGTAATTAGTGAAATGATTCACATGAAATAATCTACATACACCTCTACCCCGATATAACACGGTCCTCGGGAGACAAAAAAAAGTCACTGTATTGTAGGTAAGACCGCATTATATCAAACTTGCTTTTCCCCACCCCATTCCTTGTTCCCTGACTGCCCCCTCCAGAGACCCCTGTCCCTAATCACCCCAAGGATCCCACCCAACCCCCCTGTCTCCTGACTGCTCCGACCCCTATCCACCTTCCTGACCCCTGACAGGTACTCACCAGCAGCGGTGGGAAGTGGAGCAGCCCAGCCTCAGTCTGCTCCACTCCACCAGCTCCCAGCCACGGAGCTCTGCTTTCCGCTGCTAGTGAGTGTGGAGAGGTTGGGGAAAGGATGCACTCACCTGTAGTGGGAATTGGAGCGATGTAGCCCAGTCTGCTCCGCTTTCCTTGACTTGGCCCCAGCCATGTCACTGGGGGGCGGCTGGGGAAAGGTCCTGCTCTAACCTGCAGTGGGAAGTGGAGCGCCATGGCTGGGAGCTGGTGGAGTGGAGCGGGCTGAGGCTGGGCTGCTCTGCTTCCCACTACAGGTGAGTGAGGAAAGGTTGGGGAAAGGACGCCTCTCATACTCACATGCAGTGGGAAGCGGAGCACTGTGGCTGGGAGTTGGCAGAGTGGAGTGGGCTGGGGCTGTGCTGCTCTGCTTCTGCCCCTTCTGCCACTGCTGGTGAGTGTGGGGGGTGGGAGGAAGATCCCTTTCCCCAAACTTTCTCCCCCGAGTGACACAGGTGGGGCCGGGGCGAGGGAAGCAGAACAGGCTGCTCCCAGCCCCCTGCTAATCCCTCGGGCCACTCTGGGACTGCGGGCCCCTAAAAGTGCCCTTCCACAGCTCCTGCCTCCCAGACCCTGGCAGGGGGAGACCCTGTCCACCCCGAGACCCTCTGCTCCTTATCAAACCCCTCAGCTCTGGCCTGGCCCAGCACCCTTAACACGCCACTCAGAGCAGCATGTCAGAACTTTATCGCATTGTATGCAAACCCACCTTATATCGGGGTAGAGGTGTACTCTTCTTCTTTATCCCAAAACAAACCCAATCAATTTTTCCCCCTTAAGGCTTAAACTCTTGGCTCACTTTGCTCTCACATTTTTGCATACTTATGTATTTCCACTTCCTGGCTGGGATGGGAGAAAGAAATATCAGTGTACCATAAGAAAAAGAAAAGCCTTCCAAGTATTTCAAGTCCACGTCTGAATTCATAGCTTCTTCTGTGAAAATTTACAGAACCAGGGAATTTGGATTAACATCCAACCTTGTGCGCTTTTTCAGACTGAAAGGAAACTCAAAATCTTTTGCGATTCTCCCACTGCTAGAATGGTGGACCCCATCAGTGTATGGCAAGGAAGAACCTACTGAATAAAATGTACTCTCCATGCAAGAAGCCAAAACAGAAAGCAGTGAAATGTTGTAAATAAATAAAAATGATGTTGAAATCACCTTGTTAGGTTCCGGCACATCAAATGGTAAAATATGAGAAACTGACCTGCAGAACTGTTGAGAGAATACTGTGTTGGAGTCCAAAAGCTCTGTCTGATTAAGTATTTTGTAAACTGGGAAATAGCATTCTAAGAAATAGGCCTGGCATAGGGAAATCAGCTTGCCTGTTTAAAAGGTTTCTGCTATCTCACAGTGATAAGAGTTACAGAACAGCGGGATGCTTGATTGCACCTCTATGTTTGTCTCAACAGTAGTCTTGTATATAAAAGACTACTATAGAATGCCAAAGCAAGCAAGTTAGACACTGCATTTTTCTATCCCTAAGGTGCTTATAATAAAGGAAAAAAATAATTGATTCACTCTTAGGCATATTAGTAGAAACTACTCATGAACCCTTGCTTTTTTTCTCCCTGCAGCACCTTCCATCTGAAAAGCTATCTTGGCTTCACATTTTTCATTGATCTGCAAAAACTTTTTTTTTCCCCTTCCACAGCAAGTGTAAATTTAGGAGAGAGGATAGCAAGTTAAGCAGATGTTTCCTTTGTCTCTCACCCCTTCACTGTCAGAAGCATGAGCTGATAAGCAGACCTTGCAGCAGTATTTTATCATAATAAGAGCTGGGAAGCAGCACTTGTCCACATTTCTGTTTTTTAATTTCATTTATTTAAATGCATCTAGCTCCCACTTTTTTGGGAATGTGCTTACCTGAAGTTTGAGACAACGAGATGTTAAAAAGTTGCATCAAAATATTTCAAAAGTTTGCTACAGTTTTAGGAAATGAGTTCAGAAGACAAAGGAGTGTCGTGCTAGTTAACCCAGCTGTGTACGATGGACAATCCAGGGAAGTTTCAATAAAATAAAATTAGCTGGGGCAGAGACCCAAACAGCTTACTTATACTTGCTTATTTGGGGCTCAATCTTGCTCCAGTGAAGTTAGTGAGAAGTTGCACCACTGATATCAGTGGGATAACTGAAAATCAGGATAATCATTTATAAGTATTAGTCCAGGTCCCCATGCTGGCCCCAACCCTAACTCTAGGCACTGACTTCAACAGGAACAAGACTGGCCCTTATGGTATCAAAAATATCCTCTGAATATTATTCATACAGCCTATTCTATTAATTCTTAGTCTTGACAGAATCATCCTTCTTTCTGTCAAAATGAGAAATAAATAAATGAGGAAAAAACCAAAAACTAGCAGGTTCTTATGATTCTGAAACTGGGCCAGATCCTCAACTGAAGATATATAGCCCTCTCTGTTTGATTAGCTGTAGACTTACATATATTACTCTGGTTCCTTAAATAAATACATAAATATTGAATGGCCTCCTTAAAATCATCTTTTTTTCTATTGTAATATTACAATAGATAACATGAATTATTAAAAAGGTACCTTAATATGTATTGGTAAGTAATAAAAGAAAGATGAGAAGATAAAATGAAATGGAAAGGTGGGCATGAGCATGTGTGAGAAACTAAAAAAGGGATGAAATTATTTAAAGGAAGTTAATGCCTGATATCATAGAATATCAGGGTTGGAAGGGACCTCAGGAGGTCATCAAACCCAGGATTGTGAGTTCAATCCTTGAGGGGGCCACTTAGGGATCAAGGGCAAAAATCAGTACTTGGTCCTGCTAGTGAAGGCAGGGGGCTGGATTCAATGACTTTCGAGGTCCCTTCCAGGTCTAGGAGACAGGTATATCTCCAATTATTTTTACCTAGTCCAACCCCCTGTTCAAAGCAGGACCAATTCCCAACTAAATCATCTCAGCCAGGGCTTTGTCAAGCCTGACTTAAAAAACCTCTAAGGAAGGAGATTCCACCACCTCCCTAAGTAACCCATTCCAGTGTTTCACCACTCTGAGTGAAAAAGTTTTTCCTAATATCCAACCTAAACCTTTCCCACTGCAACTTGAGACCTTTACTCCTTGTTCTGTCAGCTGGTACCACTGAGAACAGTCTAGATCCATCCTCTTTGGAACCCCCTTTCAGGTAGTTGAAAGCAGCTATCAAATCCCCACTCATTCTTCTCTTCTGCAGACTAAACAATCCCAGTTCCTTGAGCCTCTCCTCATAAGTCTTGTGCTCCAGCCCTCTAATCATTTTTGTTGCCCTCCACTGGACTCTTTCCAATTTTTCCACATCCTTCTCGTAGTGCGGGGCCCAAAACTAAACACAGTACTCCAGATCAGCCTTCACCAATGTCAAATAGAGGGGAATGATCACTTCCCTCGATCTGCTGGCAATGCCCCTACTTATACAGCCCAAAATGCCATTAGTCTTCTTGGCGACAAGGGCACACTGTTGACTCATATCCAGCTTCTCGTCCATTGTAACCCCTAGGTCTTTTTCTGCAGAACCGCTGCCTAGCCATTCGGTCCCTAGTCTGTGGCAGTGCATGGGATTCTTCCATCCTAAGTGCAGGACTCTGCACTTGTCCTTGCTGAACCTCAGATTTCTTTTGGCCCAATCCTTCAATTTGTCTAGGTCTCTCTGTATCCTATCCCTATCCTCCAGCATATCTACCACTCCTCCCAGTTTAGTGTCATCTGCAAACTTGCTGAGAGTGCAGTCCACGCCATCCTCCAGATCATTAAATGATGATATTGAACAAAACTGGCCCCAGGACTGACCCTTGGGGCACTCCTCTTGATACCAGATGCCAACTAGAAATGGAGCCATTGATCACTACCCATTGAGCCTGACGATGTAGCCAGCTTTCTATCCACCTTGTAGTCCATTCATCCAGCCCATAGTTCTTTAGCTTGTCAGCAAGAATACTGTGGGAGACCGTATCAAAAGCTTTGCTAAAGTCAAGGAATAACACATCCACTGCTTTCCCCTCATCCACAGAGCCAGTTATCTCCTCATAGAAGGCAATAAGGTTAGTCAGGCATGACTTGCCGTTGGTGAATCCATGCTGACTGTTCCTGATCACTTTCCTCTCCTCTAAGTGCTTATGTTCACTCTTCAGGAGTGTAAAGATTCAGTTCATCCAGGGAATTGTAATCACCTGATAAATAGGATTCAACTATTTTTAAAGTAAACCAACACTTTCCTTTTTAATTCTAGTTGTCTGTGTGGCCATCTATAGACGTGCTCTTCATTGCTCTATGGCACAAATTCGTGGGAGACCACACTTTCAAACACCAGTCCCCTTTTATTTCCTTGTACTTTCCCACCACCACGTATATACAGCTTTATACAGTTCGTTATCAGGCAGGTAGCCCCTTGGGGAACAGCTTGCTCTTACAGCTAGCTGGGAGCAACAGGTCCTCACTCCTCACTTTCCTGTTCCTCCTTTCCTACTTCCTTCCTGCTAGCTTTATAGGCCTTCCCCCATCAAGCTCACAGGTATATCTCATTTAGGGCTTTAATCAGCCACATCCTGTCAGGTCCAATCTCTTTCCCTGATTGGGAGCTGAGCTAGCAGGCTCTGAGCTAACAGGGGCTGAGTCAGTGCCTTTTGGCCAGCACTCTGTTACACCATCACTGCCAATGACATTCCTGAATTTTAATTACGTGTCTATTCACTTGTTTCTCCCAAGTAGAGTCATTTTGGGGTACAATTATGTTCTTCAGTTAACTCCTGTATTTGTGCTGGTCAGGGTCTGTTACTACTTAAACCCTCTGCTGCAGTCAGGGGTTTCATTCCAATCTGAGACATCTGCAGAATGCCACTGTGCAGCTTTTCCCACATAAATGAGGCAACACCACATGACTGCGCCCTCAGACAGCTCCACCAGTTTCCCATTACAAGATCTAGGTCAAGAGTGCCCTTCTGGTTTTCAAACCCCTTCATTAGTTTGCTTCAGGTCTACTCTCATGCTCCAGTCAGTCTCTTTCTATTCTCCTCCTCACCCTCATGGCTCACATAGAACCTGACCAAATGCCCAGTGAAGTAAATCAGGCCCTTGTGCACTGGTATCTCACCGCTGCTGCTATGTGAGCCTTGTCCTCTCCAGCTATAACCATTTTCAGCAGCCTTCTATGTCTCTACACTACTTTCCATCTCATTTCCAATTTCCACCAAAAATATCTCTTCTCATTTACTTATACCTTCCACTTTACTGCTCATTCCTTTTGTTATTAAACTTTCTCCCTAAGAGATACTATACAGAATAAAGTTGTAGTGTATTATGTGAAAAGAGAAGACAAAGATGATCATATTCTCCAGGCTGTCTCTCTCTTTATAATGCTTCCTGTGAGTTATAAGTCTATTAGGACAAGTTTTGGCTGGTTACAGATTTGATTTTACATTCACAATGCTCCTTCTGTTATTCTTGACCTGATGTTGGTTCATTATCCAGACATATTTTTGAAGTTATGCCTGGCTTTTTAGACAGTCATCTCATTATAAGGAGAGTCATAGCGCCCAGAAATATAGCACTCAGAGCATTCTTTTTGGCTTTACAGTCTCATTTGAAACAGATATTAAAAAATCCTCATTACTCTCAGCCTCAGATGATGCATCAGCACCTCCTTCTGGAGGAAGTTTGTCAAAGTTTTGTCATTGTTGAAGTCTCACTTCATATCTTCACTGATTTGTTAATAACAGATTTTCTAGCTCTCCTGAAAAAGCACAGTGAAAACACAAATGGGGAAACGCGGTGTGCTGAAATGCTTGTCAGCTGCTGCAGTTAAGGCAAGCCATATTTTTTCCCCTTCAGAAAGAAACCAGAGTATCAGGGAATCTTCCCCTCCTGTTAGTGTCCGTAGGCCATTTAAATAGGCTGCCATCACACAAGAAAGCTGACATTGTTAGAGCCACGGACTCTTTATGCAGCTTTATTTTTTTCCTTTGACAACGTGTTCTTTTCAGAACCAAGCTACACTTCAGAGGAAGATCTGTTGAAGGCAGTTAAAAAAAAAAGCAAAAAAGCTTAGAGATGACTGGAGGCTTCCCCCCAGTGCCCATCCCGATGTCCTGTTTCCCTCCTCTTCCACTAGATTACCAAACTTTTCCTATTTATACTACTTTTCCCACTCCTGAAGTTAAAAATCAAAACCACCATATTGTGGGGATTGAATGCTGCTGTTAAGCCTTGTATCTACTTAGGGAGCAGATCATTTAAAAAAATATCTTTCAGACCATCTTGTGGAGAGAGAACTTCTTTAGGTTTCCCAAAGCTATCCTATAGAATATAAATGTATAGGCCTGCTGTATAATGCTGTGTGATGATTTAAAATCCGTAGCAAGAATATCATTCTTTATTAAATTCTGTATGTTTTATAGTAAGTTACAGAACAACTTTATTGGCTTTGGGGGTAAATTTAAAAAAAAATCCCAAGTGGCTTAGGAGCCCCCAGCCCATTTTCAAGAGTGATTTAGGCACCTCATACCAGATTCACAAAAGATACTTCACCACTGCAACAACTAAACCCTAGCTGCCCTGCCATCTAGAGGAATCATCAGCTCCAAATTAGGAACAGAAGATCCCCACCCCATGCCTGGGGAGAGGTGGCTCCTAAGGAAGCGATTCTCAGAAGCCAGCAAGCTGAGGTAGGAGCCACTTAAGTTAATCAGGAGTGAAATGCAGAGGAAATAGGCAAGGTTTAGGTTCAGCTCATCAAAATGGGGGGTGCCAAACTCCCGTTATCATCTGTCGAAGGCCAAGAGTGACAGGTATCTCTCTTCACTTACAATTTATAGCTGAAAACCCTCTCCTGGAGTTAGAAGAGAGCAACACTCTGGAATAGCCCAGTGATTCGGGGACTCAGAGCATTAAGCTCTGCCTCATTTGGAGCAGGGACTTGAACTCACGTCCCAGGTGAGTGCCCTAACCACTGCCGAGAAGACACTACTAAATGCTCTGACTCAGTGTTGCCATAGTACACAAGTTATTTTTGGAATAACATGGTCTCTTCCAAACATTGGACCATGATACAAATAAAGGGATAAAAAAATGGTAAAAGCTAGTTATAGAGGAAAGTTCCTATTTCAAGTATCCAGGTTTATATTTTTAAAGGAAGTTAAGGTTTTTAGACACAGCGGGAACTCTCAAGTGTCCCTTGTTCTGTGGCACAAACCACATTGGACCTCATTCTGAGTCTCTGCTCACTGCACTACAATTCTCAGATACTCTCTGGGACAGGAAGCAGCTAGCAGAGGTGAAGGAAGGTGGAGAACATCTTCCTCAGACCTCAACTGCGCTCTCGCCCCCTAGTCCCTCCCTCAAAGCAGCAGTGAGATCTATGAGAGAAGGAGAAGCTGCCTAGGAGCAGACAGGAGAAATAGTAAACGTGAGTTAGCCCTGACTACTCATTTCAAAAATATATGCTTAAAACTGACATAATTTGCAGACTGAAGGAAAGAGTTAATGTCTCAATTGTATATTAGAGATGATACCTAGGGAAAGAATAGGCAATACAGGGATTTAGGGCTTCTTTTCACTTAGATGTATTTCAAAATTAAGTCAGGCTGTTACTCAGGTATTTCCCGTAGCCCAATTCTCATCCACACACAAAAATGTGAGTAGTTGGTCTTTCCCGGAATATGCACTAAGGCCAGAGTTCTGCTTACACTCAGGCTAGTAACCCTCATACTTTGCATTGTGGATACAGGCTAAGACATGAGAGTATGGATAGTTTTCAAACACCTTTCCAGAATTCCTCCCTCCCATGTTCCAAGAAGGACAGACAAGTTCTCCTCCAAATCACAGGGAAAGAATCAGAGTAGCTCAGTTTATTGCAGCACTAAGAGTCATGGGCTATGACCAAAGTCCTACCCCACGTAGGCAAGGGCAGCACAGGTGAACACAAATATCTTGTCTATGGCTATGCAGTGTAGTTGCTTATATCTAAGCTAGGCTAACCTGGGTGCCGAGACCTGAGAGTCATCTCGGTTAACTCTGCAGCGAAGATGTACCCTTTAAAGTGAAGGCACATAGTTTGTATTTGATGTAGTGGTAAGAGGGGGCCAGTAAATGGATGTGGTAACTGAAGCAACAAGCCAGAAAAGTGATCTGGTGGCATCTCTCAGGACAGGAGATAACAAAGAATGAGTTCAGGGTCCTGATAAGAAGAAAAAGTTATTTTATATATGTGCTGGACTCACCCTCTTACTCTTGCTATTTGGGTTGCTCAGCACATTACTCCTTCAGTTACCAAATTTAGGGAAGGAAATGAAATCATCTCTAAAAACCAATTTGTCAAAATGAGGGAGACCATATATCATCCTCAGCTTGGCAATGCCATTGCTTTAGAATACATAAAGCAAAGCTTTCAGTGAGCTAGAGCCTTGGTGATTGATCAGCAAGGGAAGATGGAGAGATCAATTCCTTTCCTCTGGATTTTTTATTTTTAAAATGAGGGTCTTATTTTGTGAAACTTCAAGAGGATGTATTAAGTATCAATTTAATTGAAACCCATGAATTAAGCTGAATTTAGTTACACACTTCCCTAGCCCAGGACTCTGTCTATGAAGGCTTTTGTCTAGAATTCAAGTCTCTTCTGGGAATCAGTCTTCTTCCTCTTCGTTCAGCATGGGGGGTGATATAAGTTAAGTTTCCTCTCTTTTCTTTCATCTCCTCCATTAGGGCATCTCTTATCTGTGAATTGCCCAAATATCATTCTCGGCTATTGCTACTATCATGCCAGTTGGCAACTTACCAAACACCATTCCACATTCACACACATTTTCACTAGCAGGAAAGAGTGAAAGCATGAAAAGGAGGAAAATACAAATAGTTTCCTTTCACTCTTTCCTGCTGGTGAAAGAGTGTGTGAATGTGGAATGGTGGATGATAGTAGCAATAGCCAAGAGTGATATTTGGGCAGTTCACAGAGAAGAGATGCTCTAATGGAGGAGATGAAAGAAAAGAGAAGAAACTTAACTTATATCACCAACATAAAGTCATCATCTAATGATTTTATATAGAAGCTAATGAGTATTGTACTTCTGTTAACAAGGATGTTTTAATGCCACACTTTATTTAAAGAACAAACCCACCAGATCCTCAGCTATGGTAAACAAGTGTAGCTACACTGACTTCAAGAGAGCTGTGCTGATTTTACACCAAGTGAGAATCTGTCCCACTGAGTTGCACCACTCCCCTTAGGTAATAAACTTTTCAGAAACTGAATACTGTCCTCCCTCTGGTTCACATAAGGGCTGCTTGTGCCCCTGAACACATCTGGTAATTGACTTTTGGAGAAATAAGACAGTTACAGTGGTGGCTGTATAGCAAATGCTACCACATTTTCAGAATGCAGCTTCCTTTTAGGTCAATTGAGAGGGGAGCTACCGATTGTGGGGCTGCCTCAACTACAAATTCAGCCACAGCAAACAAAAATAGAAAGCACTATCACCCCTTTCTCCTCCCCAAACAGACTTATGTTGTTATGCATTTGGGACATACCTGGTACTATATTTTTTTGTTGGATTGCCTACTACTGGGATCAATCATTGGTAGCCAATTTCAAAATCTCTTGTGATAGTTTGATTTTCTTCCTCATAGCTTTGGAGTTGATCCTAAAATCCACTGAAATCAATGGAAAGATGCCCATTGATATCAACATTCACAAAAGGGCAAGATTGTGCCACTTTTACTCACATGAAAAAGTACTTTGCTCATTAAGTAATCCCACTGATGTCACTGGAATTACTCAAGGAACAAAATATTACTTAATGTGAGTAAGAATGGCAAAGCCCAAAATTCTGACTTGCTGATTCATTTTTTTAAGTTTATTTCATTTCTATTTAGATTTCCCCTCCTCATCCTTAATTTAGTTAAACTATGCAAGTTAAGATCAGGAATTAATTGTAGATATTTGGTATTTTTAGTCACTCCTCTGAATAAAATGGATAAATATATTTTGCTTTCCTAACTTGAAAAACAATAAAAGCGGGAAAAGAAACACAGACTCCACTGATAATAGAACACAATTATGTAGAAAGATAGTGTAAATAATGGCAAGTGTTATATTTTTGCATGTAATTAAGATAATTTATAAACAAAAAATTCTTTTAACATTTCTAAATCTCCTTATATTTATCCATCTGTGGATTAGATGTGTTCTTCTCAATAATGACGATAACAATACTTCTTGAATACCAGGCAGTGGGCACATTGTATTTTCATCAATCATAGCAATTCACCAGAATTAAAGCAGAATCCGCAAATTGTAGATGGATAGAACAAAGTAAATGTACAGAAATTGAAATGTTATAGTCTGTAAGGTTTATGTTAGCTTTTCATACTATGCATTCTTTCTGTTTCTGAAAATAGCTGTTTTCTCAGCTAATAATGCTTTATGATTTAATTATTGTTGGAGAGCAGCAGGGCTCTCTCTCTGTCTATCAGCCAGGAGTCCTAAGGCCTACTGTTCTGTTATCCATCTCCTTGTCAGAAATACACGACAACAATCAGCGTAACAGGGTATCATTCCTGGTTGGAATTAATTTATATCCACTTTGCAGTGGATTTAATGATGATACAAGGTGCAAGACAACAAAGAATCAAGAACCTATGATGTTTTTTTTCCAGTTGCTTACTGCTTAGGTATTACTAATAACTTCCTAAATAATCCTACCACACATTTTATTTTAGTGTCAGGCCAATTCTACTAAAAGAGAGATACCTTTTAACCCAGGCTGAAGGTAGCCTCCTTGTTTGTGGTCAAAGTTTTTACCTGAGAAGAAATGCAGGTGTCAGGTTTGTATGTATGAAATTTATTCTCTCTCTCTCTCTCTCTTAAAAAAAAAAAAGTGAGAGGGTGAGAGCATGCGCACTCATCGTGCCTGTAAGAGTCCACACAGCTGACAATTTACTTCATAGACTATCTGTTACCCTTGCTTTAGAAGCAAGAGTAAAGCTCAATCAACCAGTATAAACTAAAGAAAACAGATTTCAGTCTTGTTATCAAAGCAGTGATATATAAAGAATAAAGACTTCCCACAGTCAATGAATTCCAAACACTAAAATCACAGCAACTGAATTGCTGTCAGGAAGTCATCAGAGCAAGACAACATTTGGTGTTTGGGTTTATAACCAGACAAGATAGTCCTATGGCAGTTTGCTTTGAGAAAGGGAAAAAAAGTCATGACAATTTAGACCCATTAACAGTCCACTCACTTCAAGTGCAACTCCTTGTGGTTGGGTCTGGGAATTAGCTCTCATCTTATCTGGCAACCCTTTCTGTTTGTGTGATAGACTCCTCTCCCCCTGTGACTTGGGTCCCGCTTCATGACTTGACCCTCTGGTCAGGTCACTATATATTCCTTAGCTACTGGATAAGCTGTCCATACGCTATCTAAGAAGTAAATTGTCAGTTGCATGAACTGTTGTTACAGGCACAATTTTATACTCTTTTTGAGAAAAAAGGGGGCTCAATTTTCTATGCAAACTTGGCACATGCATTTGTTCTCCAGTCACAAACTTTGCTCCCAAGCAAGGACACCACCCCGCTGAAAATGTCTCTTCTAACTCCAGATGCTGAGCCACTTTGCCAGTGGCTAGTATGGGAACCGAGGTCACCCCCTACTCTGGGTTCCAGTCCAGGAACACTATGACCAGCAACCTAATCTGCTCAATCTCAGACCCTTGCTGTTTTGCCAGGCTCCTTACTGCCCACTCTGCTCTATCTTTTAGTCTAACTCTTACTTTATCACCAGAGGTTCCTCTGGTCCCCATGACTACTTCATCACCCTGGGCCTTTCTTAAGGCTCCCTAATCCAGCACAGGACCAGGGGGAGAATAAGACCAGGGGATTGCCTTGTTGTCCCTGACCAACACCCTTTCCCTCTAAAGAGTGATTACAGATCTTCTCCCTGCAGCCTCTGCCTGCTCTCCCTTCCTGGCCTTATACTCCTTGCCCAGCTCATTCCTCAGCTAGGCTTCATCTGCCATTAGGGCCTATTCATCACTGACTCTCCTCCAGGTGCAGCATCTAAGATTAATTGGCCCTTCCTGGCCCATATTAACTCTCTCGGGGCTTGTGTGGGGTGGATACCCCATCAGAAGACTCATCTATGGGAGTAAATATGCTGTAGACTTGTACAAGCAGATGCATTCTGCATAAAATGGAGCTTAGGGAAGGTCATACAAGATTTTTCAGACATCAGATAAAGTGCTTTGGTCAGTCTGAAAAAGTCAACTCTGCCATACATGAAACATCAGCACTAGGTTGCCAGACTCAGGGCTTGTCTACACTACCAAGTTTTGTTGACAAAACTTATGTCAAGACCCAAAAGTCGACAAAACAAAAATTGCCAAAGGATGTTCACACTTGTTCCCTCTGTTGACAGATCATGTCCACATTGGGGACACCATCGACGGGGTGAGCATCCCACAGTGCAGTGTTGTGGAAAGGAAGAGCTGATCGCTGCACATCTTGGGATTCATTCCGAGTTCTCCCACAACCCTCTTAGCTGCCGAAAGCAGCATCATGAGTAGCTCTGTGAGCTCTCTGTGCTGAGGAATGGCAAAGCAGCACAGCAGTCTGTCCCCCTCACCCTACAGCAGCAGTCTGCCTGCTGCTGTGTTCCTAGTGCCAGGCAGAACAGGAGCATTCCAATTATTTGCTCTTTGTTTGTTCCCCAAAGGGAGCAGCACACAGATACTTCCCAGCACTTTGAAAGGGGTGGGACGCATGCCTGCATGGCAGCAGAGATCAAAACACTGAGCAAAGCATTCAGAGTGGGCATTGTGAGATACTGGCAGAAGCCAGTTCTGTCGACAGAACAATCAGTAGTTTCTAGACTGGCTCTTTGTCAACAATAAGGGGAGAAGGAAAGATAAAAGTCTCACGTAGGGGTGGAAGTTTTTTGTCTGAGCGTTTTTTGTGACAAAAGTCACATTGTAGTGTGTACACTCATGCTGTTTTGTCACCAAAAGCCCTCAGTATAAATTGAAGTTTTACAGTATTTCCAATGTGAAATATCATTCATCCTTTAATTCTACTTCCAGTAGGGTGACCAGACAGCATGTGTGAAAAATTGGGACGGGGGTGGGGGGTAATAGGAGCCTATATAAGAAAAAGGCCCCAAAATTGGGACTGTACCTATAAAATCAGGACATCTGGTCACTCTAACTTCCATATTGTATTCATGACCACATGCACTAATTCTATATGAACACTGTTTGCCGCAAGCTGGGCTGTGAATCTTGCCTGCCATATAACAGAGATTTGTGGGGACCCTGCTGATGCACATTAACAGTTCTTTAATGGGCTTTGATCTACTCTGGTTCAAAGAGAACTAGCTCAAAGTGCACTGATGAGCTGTTAATGCGCCTCAGCAGGGTCCATTCAGAAAGTTAATAGGGCAAGCTAGAGTGGGCTAGAATGACACCCCAAGCTGTCATGAACCAAATGTTCATCTAGATAAATCCTAAATATCAGGAAAAAGACTGGTTATACAGTGTCCTTCCTGACTGAAAGCAGTAAGACTCAGAGTAAAAAAAATAAGAGGAACCAATCAGATGAAATGAAGGCCAACATTTTCTCACTTTGCCTCCAATTCTGAGTACCTCAAAGTTTAGCTACCAAATCTGAGAATTTTGAGTCTAGTTTTCACAGATGCTGAACTACCCAATCCTGTGATTGACTTTGTTGCTTAGCCTCTGTGTAAATCAAAAAAGTCTCCATTTAGGCCCTCAAGAGAAGTCCCCCAAATGAACGAGCGTGATGGGTTGGATCACATAAACCACCCTGGGGCTGCCAACTGATGTGCCAAGACTACTTTTGCCCCTGCTTTCCCTGCCCTCCCAGCTTGGGATTCCAGAACCCTGCCTGGTTGTGCCAGACACACTTGCCGGCTACAAAAACAGACTCAGGTCTAAACCACGTCCCACAAACTGAAGGCTTAACCAAAAGCACCTTAAGGAGTGTTCTTGTCTTTAACACTCAGATGCCCAACTCCCAATGGGGTTAAAAGCCCAAATAAATCCATTTTACCCTGTATAAAGTTTATACAGGATAAACTCAAATTGTTCGTCCTCTATAACACTGAGAAAGAGATATGCACAGCTATTTTGCCTGCCCCCCGGTATTAATATATACACTGGCTTAATAAATAAATAAAAAGTGATTTTATTAAATACAAAAAGTAGGATTTAAGTGGTTCTAAGTAGTAACAGACAGAACAAAGTAAATTAAACAAAATAAAACACACAAGTCTATGCCTAATACAGTAAGAAAATGATTACAGATGAAACTTCACCCTCAGAGATGTTCCAGGAAGCTTCTTTTACAGACTAACCTCCTTCTAGTCTGGGTCTAGCAATCACTCACACCCCGTGGTTACTGTCCTTTGTTCCAGTTTCTTTCAGGTATCCTTTAGGGGTGGAGAGGCTCTCTCTTGAGCCAGCTGAAGACAAGATGGAGGGGTCTCCCAGAGGCTTAAATAGACTCTCTCTTGTGGGTGGAGACCCCCTCCTCTCTCCTATGCAAAGTCCAGCTCCAGGATGGTATTTTGGAGTCACATGGTTAAGTCACATGCATGACTCAGTTTTTACAGGCAGCAGCCATTGCCCTCACGCTATCTTGAATGTCTCCAGAAAACTTCGTAGGTGGATTGGAGTCTTCCAAGATCCATGGTTAAGTGTTTCTTGATTGGGCATTTAATTTGCACATTCCTTTCTCAAGAAGCTGACCAAATGCTTTACTAAGGCTACTTAAAATTAAGTACACAGCCAATATTCATAACTTTGAGTACAAAAATGATACATGCATAAAAATAGGATGACTATATTCAGTAGATCATAACCTTTACAGAAATATGCTACATGGCATATACAGCATAAAACATATTCCAGTTGTCATATATACATTCATAAGCATATTCCCATAAAGCATTAAGGGGTGCAACGTCACAACAAGCACTTGGGAAAAGGTTGGCCTTAGTTTTGAATTAATTGCCAAGTGTTTTGAGCTCTCTACTTCTGAATACCTGTCATAGTCCTAGCATAAGTCAATCCAGAGAGAGGTTTTACAGATTAGTGAAGGACAAGTTACTGTATTAGCTTTATAAACAGGGATAGCTTAATCCAAAAGATTAGAATTTTAAAGTAATTTGGTGTTTAAACATCAAACTGCACCCAAGAGAACCCCACTGTGAACCATGACATAAGAAGAATATTGTGTATAAGTAAGAAACAGGAGTCTGACAAACACAATGTAAAGCAGAGCAGTATCTAAGGACCACTAATACTCTCGCTCACTGGTACCTTTCTACAATAATCCCTTCAGTGGAATTACTGGAGAAGTAAAGGTATGACTCAACATGTGTAAGGGTGGCCGAATCCAGTTCTGAAATACTGTATAATGCAATGGTTAACAGAATTAATGATAGCTAAAACGGAACTGAGGAAAGACAAAACAACCCAGACAGCATGCCGCAATAGGTCAATACAAACCCTTAAGGAAGGGCAAATTCCTAGCTGTGACCACACGTAAAGTGCCAGTCTGAAATTTATTCAGAAGGTTATTTAATCAAGACAAGATGGGCCTATATAATTGCATCACTGCAACTTTGGAAAGAAAAGGAAGATTAGAAACAGACTTGGTAAATTGAAAGGTTGTCACCTGGGACTGATGTCTGCTTAAGTGTTTAGAGTCAGCAGCGTTTTAGGGAAGGATGGCATAAAACCAGACAGAGCAACTTTAATCACTTGAATGTATTAGTTAAGTTTCAAGTCATCAGTTTGTATCTGCCTTCATCCCAGGTCAACATTTTTATATTTAGGCATTTACAGAAAACAAAGCTATTGTAACACACAAGTTACTTCTGTTTAGTTCCTCTCATTTGTATACTGTCTTTAAGTATTTCTTGTATACTATATACTTTGTGTAGCATTTTTTACAATGTAGTTAACTTTGAAGGTCATGGAAGTGCAGTAGCAACAACAAAAAAAGCCAATATATGTAACAGCAATAGAATCATCCATTTAGGATGTCCATGAAAGAGGGCTATCGTAGAAAACTGCAGAATGCCTGTTTGGATTGCCTGAGAAAGTTGGTGTGCTTTTGATAATAGGATTCCACTTGAGGTAAACTCTTTTTTATATAGATATCAGAAAAAAAGGGGCTGAAATGGCTTTAATTACACCAATCTCTTTCCTTTACAATACCTCATGAATAAAGATGAATTGATTTATTTTTTGTCTCCATGGCAACTATCCCCCTTACGACTTTATAAAGAGTTTGTTACTTGCTCAAAGATTCATTAAATGGAAATGATCTCAGCACTCACTCTCCAGCCAGAGACCTAGATCTCACAGTCAAGATGCCGTTTTAGAGGATATATGTTTGACAAAAAAAAAAAAAAAAATCCCAAAACAAAACAAATCCAAATACACACATTTTGAGATTGAAACTCTTAGTTTCTAATGCAAAATTCTTTAAAGACCACATTTTTCCATAAAAGCCATGGTTAAACCAACTAGAAGAGCCATCTTGCAAGTGACAATTAATTGGAGGTACATAGCTACACCCCATTATGTATCCAAGAGAGGTGCTTAAATCAGAGTGCTTTTTTAAAGACGTACCAAAAGTAGCTGCTTCAAGTATCCATAGAACATTTAACCCTCCTACTGACTTAACTCTTCTTCTTGGGCAAGTGTCTTGATTTGATGATGTTCTCAATTCAGGAGTGGAAAGTGTTGTAGTTTGCTTGCAATGATATTTGGTGACTTGGAGGATTGTGCATTTTCTTTTTCAGACATTCAGAAGACCAATTAAGTTTTAATACTAGAAGAGTGTGGAGAATGGTGAGTGGAAGACAGCATAGCTTTACTTTCTCTGCTTTGCAAGGATCTCAGTCCCAGGCAGACTGTGAAGCGCTACAGAAGGATCTCTCAAAACTGGATTACTGGGCAACAAAATGGCAGATGAAATTCAATGTTGATAAATGCGAAGTAACACACATTGGAAAACATAATCCCAACTATACATATCAGATAATGGGGTCTAAATTATCTGTTACCACTCAAGAAAGATCTTGGCGTCACTGTGGATAGTTCTCTGAAAACATCCACTCAATGTACAGTGGTAGTCAAAAAAAGTGAACAGAATGTTGGGAATCATTAAGAAAGGCAGAGATAATAAGACAGAAAATATCATTTTGCCTTTATATAAATAGTATGCCTACATCTTGAATACTGCATGCAGATGTGATCGGCCCATCTCAAAAAAGATATATTGGAATTGGAAAATGTTCTGAAAATGGCAACAAAAATTAGAAGAGATGAATAAGACTGAGACTTTTCAGCTTGGTAAAAAGACAACTACAGGGGGATATGACAGGTCTATAAAATCATGAGTGGTATAAAGAAAGTAAATAAGGAAGTGTTATTTACTCCTTCTCAAACACAAGAACTAGGAGTCACCAAATGAAATTAATAGGCAGCAGGTGTAAAACAAACTAAAGTAAGTATTTTTTCACACAATGCACAGTTAACCTGTGGAACTCCTTGCAAAAGGATGTTGAAGGCCAAGGCTATAACAGGGTTCAAAAAAGAACTAGATAAATTCATGGAGGATAGGTCCATCAATGGCTATTAGGAATGTGCAGGGATGGTGACTCTAGCCTCGGTTTGCCAGAAGTTGGGAGTGGGCAACAGGGGATGGATCACTAGATGATTACCTGTTCTGTTTTTATCCTCTGGGGCACCTAGCATTGACTACTGTCATAAGACAGAATAGTGGGCTAGATGGACCTGTGGTCTGACCTAGTATGGTCATTCTTATGTTCAGTGTGCAAGTCATACAGGAGTTGTCCATGCATCTTGTATGCAGACCTTCTCACACATGGCACTTCAGGCTGAGTTTAGAACACCTTTCTGTATCCATATTGCTCATAAAAGATTATAATTTCCTTCATTCTTTCTAGATGAAATTCAAAGACTATCATTTAGAAAGATTATTAGATTATTGCCCTGTTCCGTTCATTCCCTCTGAAGCATCTGGCACTGGCCACTGTTGGAAGAGAGAATAGTGGGGTAGATGGACCATTGGTCTAACTCAGTATTCATCTAATGCGAACCAGCCTGTTTAAGAGATGCAGCTTAGGGGTGCAGTTGGACACAATGAAACACAACACTATGTTGCCTTTTATAGACTACCTTCTCAGTGGCAGGAACTCAGAGGTGATGATGATGGAAGTCCTTATTAAGATGGGGTAGAACTTGCAGGTTAATTGTGCATTGTGTGAAAGCAAACAACTAGTAACTAAAAACAGTTCAAAGTGCCCACGTTGGAGCTGGTATAATAACAAAGTTACAACAACTTCTCTCCAGAAAAAACATTTTGAAGAAGTATTAATGCCCATTGTTGGAAACCAGCAACAGATTAAGTGTTTTAATCAGAGTCGATTTCTGCCTCAGCCCTACTTGTAATATGCCAATGGTGATTTTGTATCATGCTTACTTTAATAAAATAGGCTGTTCATTAAAAAAAAAAAATCTATACTTGTTTCCAAATCTTGGTGTTCTAAATAAAAAAAAAATTCTTCTTTAGTCTGACTCTGTATGGCTGTTCTTTTATTTGTATGCTCAAAGTGCAGCTCCAAAAGGATGGATTTGGGGTGGGTCATTTGCATTCTTCCTCACCCCGCAATATTTCCACAGGAAATCCACTTCACACATATTGGTCTCTAAATCCTTTGAAGTCCCTAATATCTCCCAGAGATCTCATTAATTATGTCTTCCACCTAAAGAATTTCTGTACAATCCAATGAAAGTATGGAAATATTTGCATTTTCAATATAATGGACTCCCCAAATATTTAAACTTAATTCCATAAGGTTTGTCCAAGATATTGTCATATTGTCACAGTTTCTCTCCCACCCTCACAGTGCTGGATAGTTTCTGATACATGTCAGCCATACCCTTTCCCAGGTCCTTATCCCAGGGTGTTCTAAGTGCATGTTCTAAGTATTCCCAGGGGGACCAGATGTCCCATTTTTAAAGAGACAATCCCACTTTGAGACTTTTTCTTGTATAGACGCCCATTGCCCACACCCCTGTCCCATTTTTTCCACAGTTGCTATTTGGTCACCCTAAGTATGTCTGTTCTAAGATCCCATCCAGAGGTCAAGGCTTCCCCAGCTCCTGGCTTACGTGGAGGTGGAGAGTAGGGAACAGGATTCAGAGCCATCCGAAAAGACAACCTCCCAAAATCTGTTTCACCTAATGACAGGCAGAACCCTATATATAGGTGTGACTGCCCCAGATGTTGGTGCAGATGTGGGGGGCAGAAACCCCAGGGGAGCAGGAATTCCCAGATCCCATCTCACATGGGAAGTAGGAAGAGGGGCTCAGATGTTCAGAAAGGCAAGTGCTCTATAGACCCTCCTCCAATGAGGGGTGAGAGGAGAAGAGAGAGAATTGTCAAATCCTCCTAGTTGGGCAGAGGCCCTCAGAGGCTGGCACACAAATGGAGGGCAGGAGGAATTCTGACACCACTGGTTGGGATAAGGATCCCCACATCCTAGCTCATATGGGGAGTAAGGAATGGGGATCAGAACACCTTTCAAAGGCAAGACTCCTCTAGAACCTGGTGCACACACAGGCAACCAGAGGGACAATAAGAAGAGGAAGTAGGAAGATGCAGATCCTGCCACACACAGAGAAGCAGAGAATGTTGAGTGCACAGTCACGTCTATGTCTATTCTCCCTCTCTTCTACCCATCCCCTAAAATGGCCCTCCCCTGCCGGAGCATCCACATAGCTTCATTTAAAAAAGGGCAAGCAAAATAACCCACACTACTTTGACTACGTTCGCCCAGAATGGTACCTACCCGCTGGACAGGGCAGATTGTAGCAATATGCCTTTCAACCTTTTCAAAATGTGTGGCCATCATGCGGCTTATACTGACACTGTCTGAATCAGGTTCAAAGATCCCCTTGAGCTATCCAGCTAGTATAAAGTGTTGAAAGCTAATAGGCCTGTTAGCTCCTCTGCTCTCACACGTTCAGTGCAATCAAATAGGTGCACGAATAGGATCAGGCCTAACTGGAGAAGCAAAGTCTTTCTCAAACTAGGTTTTAATTTGATTTCCCCAACAGATTGGTGAATGCCATACACTGTGTCAGGGTAACCCCTCAAGAATCTGAGACTCAAGAAAAGCTATGGCTTTTTTCTTGGGAGGGGGAGGGGAATGTATATCAGAAGCCGCTTGGCCAGATGACCCCAAATTTGGATACCATCAAGCAGACCTTATACCACCAGGAGGCACACCTAATTTCAAAGTAATCGTGTAGATTTTAGAGCACTAACAGTTGAGTTTTAATCAGAAAACTGGCCTTAATTATAGCAGATGCAAATGCCAGTTTTGAGTCTGGCAAGCTTGACAATGTATTTGAACTTATTCAGCTTTTGTAGAGATAAGACAATTGAGAATACAATAGATGACTTTTTGGCTGAGGCTCTGAACAGGAATAAGATACTGAGGCTGTTCTTAGGTCTACCAAGGACATTTGACATTGAGCAAATCATTTAATCTCTCTCTGCCTCACTTTTCCATCTGTAAAATGGGGATAAAAAAATCTGCCTTTGTCTGTCCCATTTAGTTAGATTGATCTGCAGGACAATCTGTCTCTTAAGTGTGCGTGCACAGTGCCCTACCCTAATGAAGCCCTGATTTTGGTTGGGCCACTGGACAGTACTGTAATACAATTAATTCCTTATTCGACCAATAAATAAGGCACAAATTGATGGAAAACATCATTCAACTGAGGAGTTGGTCTATTTGCTATCATTTTAATAGTGGCAGCACACAATCATTTCCTCTTTTATCCTAACCACAGCTGCAATGCTCATTAGGCAAGTAAACTGTAATCAGCCAGTTAAAGTTGTCAGTGATTCAGTTGTACCAAATTTGTATGTTTAAATTAATTTCTGGTTGTGCTGACCTCCTGCCATCCCCCCTAAAATGTTTGAAGTGCCCTACAACTGAGATTAACTGATCCCACTGATAACACTGTATTATATATACAGAAGTCTGGTATTTCAATAGTTGTCATCTCATGGTGCCTTCTCTTTTAAAAGGGGAAGAACATCTTTAGGTTCACCACATAAAAAAACGTCCTGCCCTCAGCCTCCACTTAGAGCAGAGCTAATTATTTGGTCTGTGCAATGTATTTATGTGGCCTGCATGGAATATTGAGAGTCTAACCCTCGTGTTTACAAAGAAGCCTTCCAAATATAAACCAAGCTTAATTGTCTTTGGGCAGCCTGAGGTGATAATTATGAGAGGTGTTCAACCACTACCCCCAATATCATCACTGGAATGTTAACACTGCAGGAGTGAGCAAGGAAATGCAAAATTTAGAAACAGTGGTGGTCCTAGGAGGAAGCAGATTTCCTCATCAAGTGATGCGGATAGTGACAACAAGGTAGTGAACAAATAAAAGAACAGTAACTGAAAGTTCAGTAAATATATAATAGGTCAGATTCTACTGATGATCTTTGCACACGGATGTCAGTGGAACATCCATGGCAGATTGAGAGTAGTATACAGTCCTGAGTATATATACACATCCCAGCCATAATTAGACCTTGGTATTTAGCCCTTTTTCCAAAATGAGATTTTGACATCTCTCATTTTGTGGTTAAGTTCCACAATTCCTCAGCCTACTTTTTGATGACAACATTTGTTTATTGAAATGAATACTCAGTGACCAGAAGTGCAGTATAGTCAACATCTTGCAGGACTTAGATTTCACAAACGTAGGCCTTGATCCTGTACTGAGACCTGTAAGTCTGCATCCCAGTGCCCATGAGGATCTTCACTGACCTTGATGAAACTGCACAGGCAAGGGCATGGACCAGCAAACCCTGTTGGACAGGACAATAAAAAACAATAGTTATATCTTGCCAAACAAACATTCACATTGGGAAATCTTCTTATCTCCCATTCTGTAAACTAATTCTTTATTCGTAACACACTGCAAAGCTTCTGAATCAGTCATGTTTGATTGGGATCTTTACCCATTTCCATTGCTTTGTGATACATAATACTGCACAAGAAATGAAGAATATGCAGAGAATTCTGTTTGTGAGAAGTGAGTTGTTTTCAAGAGACACCCAACAGAGACATCTTTTAATCCAGTGGAGAAGTATCCTTTTCTTCTAAGTTTGTTCACTATTTGTTGTAGAGTTATCAGAACATTTTTTGCAGTCTACCACCAAGTCAGCATTTTTATGTTTTAAGTTTCAGTGGAAACTAAAAGGAAAATACCATGAATAAAAATTTTCATACTTTAAATATTTCTGTCCATTGCTATGTTTTGTGTAAATGCACACAAAATGGGGTTTCCAGATCTGTTTCCATTTTTCCTGGCATACTTAAAAAAAAATCTATTACATCAGTAACTGCATAGAAGTTAAAATGAGGACAAAGCAGGAAAATACAGACAAGCAATCACATTATTTTTGGTCCCCACTCATGCTTTTAGAACATGTAGCATTGTCAGTACAGAGTTTTAGAACAGACCCTGTCCATTCCTTTATTTTTCTTAGCTCTCCTTTCTGAGTTGTGGGTGGGGACATCAAACTCACTTTTCTTCTTTGGCTAGCTGGTGGACTTGAATTCTTTTTAAGAACATTTACTCCCTTGGTCCCTATGTTGGTGTCATGGTACAATTCCCCACTCTAAACCTTAGTGTCCAAGAGATGGGATACCAGCATGAATTCCTCTAAGCTCAATTACCAGCTTAGAACCTGTAGCGCTGCCACCAACCAGGAATTTCAGTGCCTGGTACACTCTGGTCCCCCCAAAAACCTTGCCCAGGGACCTCCAAGACCCAGACCCTCTGGATCTTAACACAAGGAAAGTAAACCCTTTCCCTCACCGTTTCCTCTCCCAGGCTTCCCCTCCCTGGGTTACCCTGGAAGTTCACTGTGATTCAAACTCCTTGAATCTTAAAACAGAGAGGAAAATGCACGTTCCCCCCTCCTTCTCTCTTCCCCTCCCAGATTCTCCCAGAGAGAGACAGTAATCCTAACACAGAGATAAATTAGCCTCTCTCTCCCCCTTCCCTCCTTTCTCCCCATCAATTCCCTGGTGAGTCCAGACCCAGTCCCCTGGGGTCTCATCAGAATAAAAAAGACAATTAGGTTCTTAAACAAGAAAAGCTTTTAATTAAAGAAAGAAAAAACAATAAAAATTATCTTTGTAAATTTAAGAAGGAATAGGTACAGGCTCTTTCAGCTATAGACACTGGGAATACCCTCCCAGCCTAAGTATTCAAGTACAAATTAAAATCCTTTCAGCAAAATATAAATTTGAACTCCTTCCAGCCAAATACACATTTGCAAATAAAGAAAACAAGCATAAGCCTAACTCGCCTTAGCACCTAGTACTCACTATTTTGAATCTATAAGAACCTGTATCAGGGAGATTGGAGAGAAACCTGGTTGCACGTCTGGACCCTCTGAGCCCCCAGAGTGAACAACCACCAAAATCTAACAGCACACACACAAACTTCCCTCCCTCAAGAGTTGAAAGTATCCTGTCTCCTGATTGGTCCTCTGGTCAGGTGATAGCCAGGCTCACTGTTCTTGTTAACCCTTTCCAGGCAAAAGAGACATGAAGCATTTTTGTTCTGTTAACTCTTACTTATCTGTTTATGACAGTTGGGTATAGCTGCCCCATAGCACCCCTTGCTAGCAGAGCATGGTGCTGTCAGCACTCCCCACCTCAGTTTCCTTCTCCTCAGATCTCCATGCACCAGTGTGTGTGCTAGAGATGTGGCTTGTCCCAACAGCCAAGTCACAAAACAGAACGTAACCCATTCAGGTTAGCAAAATCCCAACTAAAAAGAGTCCCAGTAAACAAAAATGTTCTTCTGCCCTTCAGGGGCTGTTCTTCCGCCCACTCTTTGGGCCTTGTGCACAGCCCTGTTCTGGGCTAATTCTGAGAGTTTCTCTGGATCTGGACTAGAGCACTCAGCCACCAGACTGGTTCCCATGGAGTACCATTCTCAACCTCTACTTGGCTCTGTTTTACACATCCTTCCCTGCTTCTGTATTGAGCACTGGGGCGCCAGGCTGGTTCCACTGGAGAACCCAGCCTCCTGAAGATCTTGGCTCAGGGCTTGTCTATAACTTAAAACTCTGCAGCAGCTCAGATGCACTGTTGTGGCTGCTCCACTGTAGCGCTTAGCACAGACACTTCCTACACTGATGGGAAGGATTCTCCCATTGGTGTAGGTAATCCACCTCCTCAAAGAGACAGTAGCTAGGTTGACAGGACAATTGTCCCATCAACCTAGCACTGTCTATACCAGGGGTCAGGTGTGTTTAACTGCATCACTCAGGGTTGTGGAATTTTCACACCTCCGAGCAACGTAATTATGCAGACCTAATTTCCTAGTGTCAACCAGGCTTCAAGGCCTTTCACAAGAGCCAGTCCACCCCCCCATGGTTCAAAACTCCAGACAGCTTTCTCAGCCTTCTAGTAAGGCCCAGATGTACATTATCTATCACCCTATGCCCATAACCCAGTCCTCTTAGGCTGGGAAGCAGCAAATTAATGATGGCACAGGTATGGCTGGCCCCATCTCCCCTTAAAGGACCCAGTCATCCCATTCTCTTCCAATGTCGTGTTCTATAACTCAAGATGACATGTTGCTTGACCACATGCTGTCAATGCTTGTGAGGATATAAAGCCACTGAGATTGGTGAGTTCCCCATTCTTTCATTCACATAACCATTGATCAGTACTAAATTGGTAAACTTCATGAAGGTCTGTGCCATGGCACCAGCAGAACAAGAGAAAGTTGCTTAGCAACTGAGTTGAGCGCATGCTTTAGACTTCAAGTATACAAACTACAGGTTCCAGGACAGTACTATCAGGTAGGTTTGTGCCTTGACATTATCTCAGCAATGTAGGAGTGCTAAGATAGTAACATCATACAGGGCTTTGCCTTGCATCGTATAATACTGTTGTGGAATATAATGTCATTTTGGAGTCTGGGCCTTCTGGTAAGGCCAATAAGCCATAGGTGCTGGTTTAGTGACCCCACATTGGCTTGCGCTTTGACATTAGGGTAGCAAGCAAGAACTGCTGAGCCAATAATACTCTCAAGGACCTGTCCTTCGTCTTAGCCTCTTCATATTAAAGCTGCTGTCAGCTTGTGACCAGAGAGGACAGAGCCTCAACATCAACTGAGCAAGAAACCTCACATAGGTGAAAAGATTAATAGCAATCCAGTATTTTGGGGATGCTAAACTAGCAGCCCCACAGAAATCTATACATTGATAACAGCCCAGCAAGCTAGAAATGCTAACTAGCATTGGTTTTGTTTATAAACATTTTTTTCATGAAAAGTATTTGCTTTATGTGGAAATTGGAGTTCAATTGGAGTTGAAAATTACAGAACAAAAATGGAAAACAATGGGTTTGGGGGCTACATTTTTTAAAATGGTTTATAAACAAATTTATTTTGGGGGGAGGAGGGTAGGAAGAGGAAAATAAACTCACTGAACAAACAAAACCAAATCACCATTGCACAACTAGCCCTATTGTTGACAGAGGCTCATGCCGTCACTTAGCCCAGCAAGCCACAGGCCTGGTCTACCACTGTAAAGTTAGATCAACCTAACTACATTACATTTTTCACAGCCCTGAGCAATGTCCTGTGCAATGTAGTTAGGTTGACCTAAGCCTCCAAGAATTTTTCTGTCGATCTCGCTACTGCATCTCAGAAAGACGGATTTACTACAGTGATGGAAGAACTCCTTCCATCACTCTAGTCAGCGTACACATTGGGGCAGTGCAGGTGCAGCACTGCTGCTGTGACACTAGTGTTTTTAGGGTAGACATACCCGCAGTGGCCTGTTTTGTGTGAACAAGTTAATCTAAGTACAAACACATATTTAATTACAATAAATAAAAATATATAGGTGTGGGGGAAAGTTTCACACATTCAACTTTGACAAGAGTTTTACTTGTACGTTAAATTCCACAAAAAAAGCTGCTGTTCCCCCTCCTTCTGGAAAAACTGCAAAGCAGAAAATTTGTCTTTTAATAAGCATAACAGAAAGTTAAAAGTTAGGGAGAAACTGGAGATGGAAAAAAGTCCCAGTATATCTAGAATAAGGAAACTATAATGGCACAGTAGCTATTATAGGTATAACCCCAACCTACACTAATGGAAAGGGTTTTTCCATCAATTTATGAATATTGCTGCCCTGAACAGCAGTAGTTATGTTGATGGAAGCATTCTTCTGTCACCATAAGTGTGTCAACACTGGTGGGGAGTAGGTAAGTATATCTATGTAGGACAAGGGTATGTTGACTTAAAATTAAGTGCAGACTAGACATTGTGGAGAGTGGGAGGTCCCATACACATGTTCAGTTAAGAAAGAACTTTGACAAGGAACTTCAAAAGATTCAAAGAGCAGTTGGAAATCCATTTAGTCATCAGTGAACATGTCTACAATACACAGACTCACAGATTCAAGACTTTATGAAAAGAAGGGACTATTGTGATCGTCTGTTCTGACCTCCAGAACATTTCAGGCCATAGAAACTCACCCACCCACTCCTGTAATAGACCCCTAACCTCTGGCTGAGTTACTGAAGTCCTCTAATCTTGATTTAAGATTTCAAATACAGAGACCAGTTAGACCCTATGCATGTGGGGGAGAGCTACTAGCCAGACATCTGGGAAAGAATTTCAATAGTAACCCATAGCCCTCCCCACCTGGAGTCCTGTCTCTGGTAATTGGAGATATTTGCTAATTACAGTTGTGCATGGGCCATAAGCCATTGTGGGCAATCTCATCATACTATCCCCTCCATAAAATTATCAAGCTCACTCTTGAAACATGTTAGGTGTTCCTCCCCCATTACACCCCTTTGAAAGGCTGTTCCAGAACTTCACTCCTCGGATGGTGAGAAACCTGTGTCTAACTTCAAGCCTAAACTTGTTGATGGCCAGTTTATATCCATTTGTTATTATGCCAACATTAGCTCTCAATTTAAATAACTTCTCTTCTTTCCAGGTGTTTATCCCTTTGATGTATTTAGAGAGAGCAATCATATCTTCTCTCAGCCTTTGTTTGGTTTGGCTAACCAAACCAATCTCCTTAAGTTTCTTCCATTAGTTAGGTTCTCCATTCCTCTGATCATGTTTGGAGCCCTTCTCTGCACCTATTCCAGTTTGAATTCATATTTCATAAACATGGGAGACCAGAACTGCACACAGTAGAACTACCATTACACAAGGCACTGGAGGAAGTCTCACCAGTGCCTTGTGTAAAGGTAATAATACTCCCCTATTGCTAATGGAAATACCTCACCTGATGCATCCTAAGATTATATTAGCCTTTTTCACAGCTGCATCACACTGATGGCTCATAGTCATTCTGTGATCAAGCCAATACACCCAGGTCTTTATCTTCTTCTATTGCTTCCAACTGATATGTCCACAACTTATAGCAAAAATTCTTGCTAGTCCCTAAGTACATGAGCTTGAACTCTGTATTATTAAAATTTCATTCTATTTCTATTACTTAAGTTCTCAAGGTCCTCCAGATCTTCAGGTCCTCCTCCATATTGGCAATATCTCTCAAATTCTGTCAACTACACATTTTCTTAGCACACTCCCATATTTTGTGCCAAAGTCAATGTTAAATAAGATTTTAGGACCAATCAATCCTTAAGGAACTCCACTAGTAAGCTCCCTTAAGGCTGAGAGGTCACCTTGCAGTTGTGCCTGTTGTACTCTCCCCTTTAACCAATTCCCTAGCCATCTTTTGGTTCTCGTAATAATCCTCATCTTCTCAAATTTAACTAATACATTTCCCAAGTGGAATTGTATCAAATGCCTTACTGAAATCCAGGTTCCTTACATCTTCTGCATTTCCTATGTCTGGAAAATTAGTTATCTCCATAAAGGAGCAGCTCAGGTCGGTGTAATGATCTTCTTTTTGTAAAACCATGTCGTATTTTATCCCAATTACTTCAATGATTTTACCTACTGTCTCAATATGTAGATACACATATATACAGATACAGCCCTCAATAATTAAGAATATTAGCAATTTTTAAGAGACTTTGCTTTGACATGTCTTTATCGCACAGTAACATTGCAAACAATCAATTGATTCAAGTGCTTATTCTTAGGGGGTCAAAACTTCTGTTGTCCCTTGAGGTATCTAGGCCCTAATTGTCTATCATTAGGCATATCTAAATAAAAGCTAGGCACTTACATTGGCATAAGACAATTTCATGTCTAACTTTAGGTGCCCAACTTTAGATATTTTGGTTTAAATCTGTCGTCAAAAAGTGGACAAAGAAGGCTAAGTTGTGATATGTCTGCATTCCTGGCATTTCTCACAACCTGGAAACAGCACTTCAGGGATAGGAGATTTTGTAAGTTTCACATTCCAGTTCTGCTTGCACAATAGGAAATCCACATGAGGGAGTAGGGCAGAGCTAAATATGCTAATATATTATTGGCACAAACCAGCTCCATCTGAGCAGTGACTGCAAGACGTGCCTATAGCAACTTTAAAGGCTCACGTGGAAGTTGTAGCTTTTCACACTGAAGGATTTCTGTTTTAGTGCTAGCTACGATGAAGTGCAGATGAGATACTCAACAAACCAGACATCAGACAGGCAGGCATTTTGGAGAGCAGCTTAAATCCATGCATCAGTCAGCAGATCTAGTAAGAGCAGAAATACAAAAAATGTCTTGCTTGTGGGCATAGAAGCAGGAAGTGTAACTGAATTAAAATCACTGTGGTAAAAGTTTATCATTCCAAATGAACAGGATGCATAGAAAGCAAAAGCACATGTAGTACAGAAATGAAGCTAGTGATTAAGTGAACCTGATTTGTTTTGCTGATGTGGCAAATGTCTCTTGAGAAAATTCTGAGAAAGAAGAGAAAATAAATATGGAATTTACAAATGCAAAAGTAAATGTTAAATTAGAATCAGTGGCACCATGCAATGTTCAGAACTGCATATAGAATGCTAGCAAAAGATCCCCTGAAGAAAGACAATCAAATACTTTTCTTCTGGGGACCTAGAATCATCCCAATGGATAAAACCACACAACTTTGGTAACATGCTATGAAATTAATAGAGTGGAATCACGGTAATTGGTACGCCTCCATGGACAGCCTATTGTCTTAATTAAGGAATTTCCCCTCATTGAAGGTGTCATAAATATAAAGGGAAGGGTAAAAACCCAAGGCTGGTCTGCGCTCATCTTGTTTATTCTCAAGGCTTCCCAGGAATGGGGGTGTAGGGCTTGGGGGGATATTTTGGGGAAATAGGACTCCAAGTGGTCCTTTCCCTGATTCTTTGTTTGAATCACTTGATGGTGGCAGTGTTTACCAAATCCAAAGGTACGAGGGAGAATTTGTGCCTTGGGGAAGTTTTAACCTAAGCTTGTAGAAATAAGATTAGGGGGTCTTTCATGCGGGTCCTGAACTTTAGAGTACAGATGTGGGGACGCGCATGAAAGCCCTACAACCCCTTTCCTAGGGAGGCTTGAGAATAAACAAAATGAGCACAGACCAGCCTTAGGTTTTTAGGATACTAAAAAACCCAATCAGATTCTTAAAAAAACCCAGAACTTTATTAGAAAGAAAAAAGGTAAAAGGAGTACCTCTGTAAGATTAGTCAATCAGATTCAAAACACAGAGGGTTTCCCTCTAGGCAAAACCTTAAAGTTACAAAAAGAAAAAACAGGGATACACATTCCCCCCAGCACAGAGAAATTCACAAGCCAAAACAAAAGATATCTAATGCATTTCCTTACTAAATACTTACTAACTCTATAGGAGTTGGATTGCTTGCTTCTTTGACCTGTTTCCGGCAACAGCCACATGGAAAAGACAGAACAAAGCCTCCCCACCCAGATTTGAAAGTATCTTGTCCCCTTATTGGTCCTTTTGGTCAGGTGCCAGCTAGGTTACCTGAGCTTCTTAATCTTTATAGGTAAAAGGATCCCTCTGGCTAGGAGGGATTTTATAGTACTATATACAGCAGGTTGTTACCCTTCCCTTTATATTTATGATAGAAGGTGCCATATACACATAAGAACAGTCCTGAATTAAAGTGACATAATAAACATTTTATGTTACTTTGTGTGTGTGTGTGTGTGTGTGTGTTTCTCAACTCCAGTATTTAAAATAGGATATATAAACTCCGTTCTTTAAACATTTGGCCGATGCTTAAGGAAGTTATACAAATACATCACCCATTTAGTGAAATTTATATTAAATACTGTCCGCATCAGTCAACAGTAATTGTCATCACTATTATTAGGCAAAACTTGTTCCCTTCATCTGTAGCTTCATTTTATATTGCAAGTAAATCAAGATCACTCAATAAATCATCAATACTGATTAAACAAAACAAGTGAACCAAATAGATTCTAATTAAAAATATTAGATGTTTATACAGGATTGCTCATCTTGAAGGACAATACATGTAAGAATCACCTAATCCATCACTGAAATGCATCCACTTCTAGAGAGAAACATAGCAGTCGCTTAACCAGCACACAGCTGGAAGGATAGATATCAGATTGTGAAGGTGGCTAAGACTATGCAAATAAGAAGATGCATTGTTTTAGCTTCCGGTGTGCCAATGTAAACTGGATTCAAGTTTAAATTTTCCAGAAACCTAATCGGACTTAGACTGCACTTAATAAAAGTGCTGCACCTTCCATTCTGACAAACCTAACTCTTGAGAACTTACAAATAAAAAATAGGTAAAGGACAACAACATAATTATAAACGGACTTTATATAAGCAGAATGTAAATATTGACAATATCCTGATTTATACCCTTTATCTTGTGAAAAATGAGATGGGATATTAATGACTGTTTACAACTTCAGGTTTCTAGCTTATCTGAAAGATCACACCTCTGACATCACAATGCCCTCAGAATATCATACTAACTTGCAAGAATGACACCTACTCAATTATCCACACCACTTCCTGTAGCAAACAGGTAACCCCTGAATGTCTCTCTTCCAGTACTAACCCACTCAAGTCCTTGAAGAATTTGTAATATCTGAGTGATCAGAGCTTGAGGTGGTATGCCCTTAGAGAAGGTGCCAGAATATTTAGTTAGAATACCAGTTGTCAGACTACTGTCCCAGCAGGATATGATCAGTTATGAATAATATCAAGAGAACATTGGTGGTGCATAGAAAAGTATGCACAAGTGTAATCCATTGTTCAGTGTGTGTTGATGCATCCTCATTTGCACCCAATCCCACAGAATATACAACTGTTACAGTCCCAGCTATAGAGGCTGGCTCTTTAGATCAGGTTTGTAGAGACTCATGCTTTTAGCTGAGATGTCCCCAATTCAACCCCTCATAGTGGCCAAGTTGGGAGCTATCAAGTAAGAAGTACTTGTATAGTAGGTTAGAATGTTTAAGGAATGGATGAAGTGAAAATGATACAGCATGTGGAGAAGCATACTAAAGTAAAGTCTGTAATGCATAAAATAAGTCAATTCCAGGTGTTCATGGTTCAGGCAGATGATCTCATTCTGATAAAGGATATTACTCACAGAACTGGGATAATTACTGAGTGTCAGATGGATTTTAGCTGGAAAGGTGAAGAGTAAAGCTGGTCAGAAATCAGAAATTTCATTCTGTGAGAAATTCCAAGATAATTTTCATTTGAAATGGAACGAAAAGCCAAAATGTTGAGATTTCCTGTAGAAAGGAAATTGTGAATCCTTGATTCAGAACCATCAACATATGTCATTTCAGTAAGGTACAAATATCTTGTTTTTACTGTTATAATACAACATTACATTTTTTAAAGATTATTGAAATTAATATTTCAATGTATGAGAGCTGGCCAAAATTTCTTCCAGTCCAAAGTTTCATTGAAATTTCTGACACATTCAGCTAGATTGATTTTTTTTGCAGAAAACTGCTCCATTTGAGTTTTTCAATCAGCCTCAATAATAAGCATGAATCACTTTTGATTAGGAATACTGATGTTAATTTTTTATACGACTATTACTATTCTATAAGTTAACGATATTAAAAGACAATTTAGGCATTTTGTGAAAATCTTTTGAAAATAGCACAAGACTTTTTTGAAAATTTTACTTCTAATCAATTAGCCTTTGGTTTTATGGGAGGAAACGTATTGAGATAATATCATTATCTATATGATTGCAATACTGCCTAAAAGATACCACCATTGATATCTGCCTTAAGTTCATGTTTACTCTTTTAGCTAATATTGTTGTAGCCATGTTAGTCTCCTGGGAGAGAGAAAGTGGCTGAGGTAATTTATTTTATTGGACCAACTTCTGCTGATGAAAGAGAAGTTTTCAAGCTCCACAGAGCTCATCTTCAAGAAATTTGTCTCTCATCTGCAGAAATTGGTCCAATAAAAGATATTACCTCAGCCATTCTTTTTCTTTCTAGTGAAGACATCTTGGAAGCTCTAAACTGAATGACTTATGTATTTTCTTTTCAATGGCCTAATTCAACTCCCATCGAAGTCTGTGGCATTCTTTCCAATACTGTAAGAAAAGCTAGACAAGACTCTAGTTTGGAAACGTGTATTCAGGTTGACCAAAACATGGGTTGAATTTTCTGAATTGTTTCAGCCAAAAAAAGGAAAAAAGTCTTCTGTTTTGATAGTTTTAATAGAGCTGTTGATTAATCACAGTTAACTCACACAATTAACTCAAAAATTAATCATGATTAATCTCAGTTTTAATCGCACTGTTAAACAGAAGAATACTAATTGAAATTTATTAAAATATTTTTGGAATTTTTTCAAATATATTGATTTCAATTATAACACAGAATACAAAGTGTACAGTGCTCACTTGATATTTTTATTACAAATATTTGCACAGTAAAAATGATAAAGATATAGTATTTTTCAATTCACCTCATATAATACTGTAATGCAATCTACCATGAAAGTGCAAATTACAAATGTAGATTTTTGTTACATAAGTGTATTCAAAATGAAACAATGTAAAATTTTTGAGCCTACAAGTCCACTCAATCTTACTTTTTGTTGAGCCAATTGCCAAAACAAACAAGTTGGTTTACATTTATGGGAGATACTGATGCCGGCTTCACATTTACAACAAAGTGAAAACAGGTATTGGCATTGCACTTTTGTAGCTGGAATTACAAGGTATTTACATGTCAGGAATGCTAAACATTTATATGCCTTTTCATGCTTCAGTCACATTCCAGAGGACATGCTTCCATGTTGATGACGCTCATTAAAAAATAATGCATTAATTAAATTTGTGACTGAACATGGTGGGGGAGAATAGTATGTCTCTTGTTCTGTTTTACTGGTATTCTGCCATATATGTCATATTATAGCAGTTTTGGATGATGACCCAGCACATGCTGTTCATTTTAACACTTCCACTTCAGATTTTACAAAAAATGCAAAAAAGGTACCAATGTGAGATTTCTAAAGATAGCTACAGCACTCAACCCAAGGTTTAAGAATCTGAAGTGCCATCCAAACTCAGAGGGATGAAGTGTGGAGCATGCTTTCAGAAGTCTTAAAAGAACAACACTCTGATACGGAAACTACAGAACCCAAACGACCAAAAAAGGAAATTATCCTTCTGCTGGTGGCATCTGACTCAAATAATGAAAGTGAACATGCATTGGTCTGCACTGCTTTGGACTGTTATCAAGCAGAACCTCTCATTAACATGGGCGCGTGTCCTCTAGAATGGTGGTTGAAGCATGAAGGGACATACGAATCTTTAATGCATCTATCACACAAATATCTTGCGACACTATCTACAAGAGTGCCATTGAACACTTGTTCTCACTTTCAGAGGACATTGTAAACAAGAAGTAGGCAGCATTATCTATTGCAAATGTAAATAAACTTGTTTGTTTGAGCTAGTGACTAACTGAACAAGAAGTAAGGCTGAGGGCCTTTTTTATTTTTGAATGCAGTTATTTTTTGTACGTAATTGTACATTTGTAAGTTCAACTTTCATGATAAAGAGATTGTATTGCAGTATTTGTATTAGATGAATTGGAAAATACAATTTTTCTTCTATAGCACAAATATTTGTAATACAAGATAAACAAAGTGAGCACTATAGACTTTGTGTTCTGTGTTGTAATTGAAATCAATAGATTTGAAAATGTAGAAAACATCTAAAAACATTAAATAAATGGTATTTTATTATTAATAGTGCAATTAATCACATGATTAATCACAATTATTTTAAATTGCTTGACAGACCAATTTTTAAACAAAAAAAATCTCAATTGGAAATGACTTTTCATTTTGAGTTTTGGTTTCATTTTAATTTTTAAAAGGTAAAACCTTCAAACAAAGCAAAATGTTTTATTTTAGGTTGAATGCAATGTTTTGTTTGACCCAAGATGAATTTTTTTTTTACTTTGGTTCATCAAAACATGCAGAAAAGTTGATTAATGTCAACTGAAACTTTTTTTTAATTCAGCCACAGCAACAAACAGAACAAGTTATTTGCACAACTCTACTATAATTTCTGTATTGTATATAATGGCTGAGGCACCTTCTGTGCATGTGTTATTTGATTCAACTAGATTGCTCCTATTAAGAGGTTATTAAGTAGCTTCCATTGTAAGATTGTTTGAGATCCATCAGTTTCTGTAGTGATTTCAGAAATTCAAAATATTTAAGAAGTTAGGTGGCTATATAGTGGATAATTAGCAAATAGTATGTTTTTGTTACAGGTTTTTATGCAGTAGTGGAAATCAGAAAACATATTGTTCATAGGTAAGTTACTTTCCACAGGGATGAGAACGCATTTTTAAAGTCACTTGTCCTTTGGGACCTCTACAACATAGAGAGAGAAAATGAGAGTGCATATTTTTTTGAAAAAGGTGAGCATTTCAATATTTATTTAACTACGCACCCTGCCACACCTGTTCACAAAGGAAGGGACCGAGGGACAGGTGGTGATGCTACTGCTGGTGATGAGGTGGAAGGAGGTGCTTCAGGCACCTGCACCTAGAACTGTTCAGCTGGGGCCTGGAAGGATGCTGGATTCCCTCTGTCCCCCTATTCTGAGCTCCTAGGGAATGTGGCAGGGCCTACCTGGTAGAACCACTATGGGGAGAGCACTGGGCCCTGCTCTTCCCATGATTTGGAGAAAGGCATCCAGGGGTATGGGACAGCTGGTAGCTGCGGCTGTTGGCCTTGCAACTACAGCTGGGATTGGCACTACTGGGGGAAGGAGGAAAATATGGCAGGAGTAGCCAGGAGTCCTGTTGAGGCAGTATTGCCTCTTGTGCCTTGAATGGCTTCAGTACAACCCTCACAGATAGGGCCCTGTTTTAAAATTGTTTAAAAAAAGTCACAGGTTTCTTGTTTGTTTGTTTGTTTTAAAGAAAATGCATGAGGGTGTAAATGGCACAATATTGAATTTCATGGTGTTCACGTGGAATGATTTTTACAATGATATTTAGTCAGTTTTACAACTAAAATTCATTCCATCATTTAATTCAGAGTTTGGGGGCATTTTCACAATTTCATGGGCTTTGTGAAATCATGATTTACACAGCGCATTAACAGCCTCCAAGATGAGAGGGTTCATTATGCAGCTCTCTTGGGGAATCAGGGACCTAAGATCACCAACTCATGGTGGGGATGGGTGTGGGGGGGAAGAGTTTCTCAATTTCAACAGGACTTCGGCCAAGAACCAAGACTTCAGCTGGGACTGTTCACCTTGTGGCAAGTGGTAAGTTAGAGGGGAACATTCCCTCCAAGTAGGACCCAAATCTCTTTTACATGGAATATATAGGTCATACTTAGTGTCCAGTTGGGGAAAAGGGAGGGTCCCAGCCTGAGTTTGAATTGGATGATGAGAGGGTGAGAGTGTCCCTAGACTGGCTTATTTCCCCTCTAGCCTGCCAGTGGCCAGCCCACATAGGGGAAGAAGCTAGCTGCAGGTCTTGGTGGACTGTGCCAAGGGTATCTTCCTGGCAATGGGGCACTCAGTGTTTTGTATATCTTTTGAGAGATTCAGTACCAGGTGTGTGTGTATAGAGGAGAGAGAGAGAGAGAGAGAGAGAGAGAGAGAGAGAGAGAGAGAGAGATGAACCATGCAGTGCACTATCTTGATGACATCCTATTTGCAGAGAAATTAGGATTGAGCAATTGTGCCTAACTACTGAGGGCTTTCCAAGATTTGGCTGAGTGCCTCAGGATCCCCCTCACCACTAGAAAAACTGAAGACCCTTTGGAAAAGGCTAGCATATTTGAGAATCCAACCACACACAATTCAGGGTATTTTCTGGAGACCCACAGAGAAGTTAGATGCTGTTACTAGAACCATGATAAAAAACACTCACTCAAGGATACTAAAATAATTACATAAAAAAAACAACAGCTGCAGCTGGTCATGGGGCACTGAAACATTGCATTCTGGGTCAGAGCCTGGGGTAGGACATTTTGTCTCCATGTGGAGGTTGCTACCTGGGGAGTGCACAAACATTTTGGCAGAGTGACTAGTGAAATGAAGGAATATTTAGAAGTGTGAGAGACACTTCTTGATTAATTTAATGGAGTTTCAATTGAGCATTCAGACTGGATGCTACGGATAGAGCTTCAAGTGCAGTCTGATGCCTCAGAAAGAATAATATATTTTGGCTCAGAGATGGCCAGAGAACTGGGTGGCTCAACATATTATGAAAAAATACAATCTTTGATTTCCTTCCTCTCCTCTCCAAATAGTGGTGGCAGTCACTATTTGGGAAGAACAATTCAGGAATAAAAAGTCTAGTTTCTGGTGTGAAAACTGGGCCACGTTCATAGAGTAGCAAATGGACATGCAGCTAAGTATCCTAGCATAATGAGGCGAACAGGGGTTTTTGTATTGTTTAACATTTTCTGTTCAGTGCACGTTCCAGGAGTATATAACAGTATTCCTAATGCAGTCTTGATTTCAGGATAGCAGATTTTGGGAGTTCACTCCTCTTGCCAGGAGAGATCCACTGGTGATGCCCGACCACCTGTGGAACCTTGGCTTCTGACAGCTGTAGAACTAAATTGAGAATGCGTACCTCAAGGACACTCAGAACATATAGTCTGTGTCGCACAGAATTCAAAAGATGTAGAGCACACAAGGGGCTCCAGCAACTGTGGCCCATCCCTAACCCATCAAATGGTGAGATATGAAGTGTCATTGATGCACTGCAGACTAATTCCCTCCACTATGTCAGGTCAGCGAGCTACTCTGTACCTCTTGGTGTAAGCTAGCTGGTTTCCCAGACCCACGTAGAGATTTCATAGTATGGAAACTCATGGAGTGATGGTCCAGTGGTGGCGACACAAAGCGGCACCATAGACATTCTTATAGGTTTATTAAATGATCTACGCAGGATACACAGTTGTGGAATGGTCGCCATTTTATCTAAGGCAGCATTCTTTGTGTTCTCCTTTGATGCTGTCAGGTAAGTGAGCTGGTGCCTCAGGCAACTGCAGACTGTTCCAGGCGAACAGCTGAATTATCAGACATAGTGTTCACCCAGTACAGTGTGACTTCACTTGAGGTACTCAAAACAGATCAGACTGGGAAAGGTTCCTCAGGGATATTTTGTAATAATAATAGGAGATATACTTATCTCCTAGAACTGAAAGGGACCTTGAAAGATCATTGAGTCCAGCCCCCTGCCTTTACTAACAGGACCAAGTACTGATTTTTGCCCCAGATCCTGAAGTGCCCCCCTCAAGGATTGAACTCATAACCCTGGATTTAGGAGGCCACTGAGCTATCCCTCCCCTACATTATGGGAATGTGTTGATGAATTCCTGTGCCCCTTATGGAATGGAAAAAAGTTTTACTTCTGTCTCAACCTGGTTCACTTTGGCATACATTCTTTCAGGATTGGGGCAGGAACAGTGGCAGTGGTGGAGGGTTTTGATTCTAAAGGTTCAGGCCAGAGGACACTGAAAATCAAAGTGTTCCAGGATTCACGTCTGCCCCAAGGAAAAGGTTGCTAGCACTGGCAACAAGTGCAACTAACCTTGTTTGTTTCCAGTTCCAGTGTATATCCAAAGCATAATAGATGTTTGTACATATGGGGACATCATAGTGTATTGGGCCCATAAGAAGGTGGCCAGATCAGCAGGTGGATCACAGATGGGCTTCAAGGCCAAAGCTGTACCCATTCTATGGTTCAGCAGGAGAGGCATGTTGAGTGATCAGTTCATGCCTCTTCTGTGCTCATGGACAAACACCACACCCACCTCAAGTCACCTTGTGAAAAGTGATCTTAGAGCTTGCAGTAGATTAAGTTTAATATTTAGAATACAGAGGGATGTAGAATTGATCACACAGTTGTGGCTCACCCTCAATTGTTTGGTCAGACACACTTACCGGATGAGTTTAGTGGTGGGCCATTGAGCCAGCTCATATCAACAGTGAATGCAAAAGTGACAACTGTGGGGTAGCCAACATAATTTTGAGAGTTTGGGGGTGGGTAGAGAAGAGGGTGATAATACTCAGCAGTGTGTGATACAGTGGCTCTTTAGGAAGGATGAAGTTCATCTGTCAGATGCTGCGGTCATTTGGCTCTGTGACATTAGGAATTAGATCATGCAGGAGATGGATGCCAGTCATGGTGAGTAGATGAAGTGTGTGTCCATTCTAATTTCTGTGCCCCCAGTGGCCTGTATTCAGTGAGAATAAAGGCTAAACGGTCAACTGCTAGAGGAAATGAGGGCCAGGGTTGCAGAGTTACACTTCACACTCTTGGGGAGAAGGAGCTTGATATGTCTTTGTTCACTAAGGTTCCCCTTACCCAGCCTTGTGGCCTGTCATTCCACCTCCACTTATTTGGGGGTGGGGGAAGATCAGTCAGGCAGGGAATTTACTGGGAATTATTGGATTCTGGTCAAAGCCATGTAACTCACACTAGAACCAATTAAATGCCTGGTGTGTGTGTATGGGGGGTCATTGTAGTGCTCCACCTCAAGATATCACCAATAAAGTTGCAGACTGCCCTTTAAATCCATCCACTGTGCCTGTCAATCATTCACTGCTTGTCCTACTCAATGACCAGTGTTTAGTCCCAATGAAGTGAATGGGAGTGATCACAGGAGAGAAAAGTTGCACAATCGCAGGTTTAAGAAGAAAGCCCAGGCAACAAGAAATATTCAGCCTGATGTAAAAGTAACTAATTCCTTCTGCAACATGCCAAATGCATATTATGCTATGACCAACTGATAGAAGACACAGACTATCCCTTATTGCTCAGTCCATATACTGGAAATGCCATCCCATTCGAAGAAGTAAAAGACATTATCTCAATCCTTTTAACAAATATAATCAAGTCATTTTTGATCATGTGATGAATAGAATTATTGTCTAGGATAGAAATAAGAGAATGTTTTCATTGTAACAAGCTGTTGGGGATACCCAGAGCTGCAAGCCACTGAGTCACCTCTCTATCTCAGCAAGAGTGAGTTTTGCTGACACTTGGACTCTGGCTCAGCTCCCTGCCATGCAATTAGCCTTCCTCACCAGCAAACTCCTCAGGACTCTTCCAGTCCAACCCTCACCTCACAGGTAAAAATCAGTGAACTCCAGACCCCCAAGCATCTCAGATGTTTCTCTGGAATGCACAGCCTCTACCACTGTGCTCTCACTTGAGATATTAAGTTCACTGCTCTATTAAGGAGTCAGTACATAGCAGCTTATCAGTTTAACTGGGGTAAATATACCCTTCCCTTCCAACACAGCACTGAATAGGTCTAAAGTAAAACTATATTATATAGGAAAGCATGGATTAAGTGATACCAAGTAGAGATGGTTACAAGCAAATAAAGTGAAAGCACAGATCTGAAAGACTAAAATAATCTAGAAAGGCACAGTTTTTGTTCAAAATGGTTTCTCTCATCCCCAGTCTTCCTTCCAGACTTTTACTGGCCAGTCTGGCCAAGACCCATCACAGAAATCAAGTCATTTGGTTTCTTTGTCTCTTAGGGTGAAGGATAAAGAAATCTTTCTGTTCTTTGTATTCAAAAATGGACATCTGTCTTCCAACTCAGGAAGATCCCCTTGGGACTCAGCCTCCTATGTCTCTCTGAGGTGCATGAGCCATGTGAATTCTCTATCTTTGAAGTATAGGCTTAGAATAACCCCTGCTGGTTTAGTTTAATAGCTTTGTTTACAGCTAATATGTGAACTGAGGTAAACCCACGTTCTTTTGTCTAGGACAGACTTGTTTATCACCTATAACTAAGGTAGGCTGTCTGGTCTTAACATGTTCTAGAAACACTAGACAGAGAATTTATAGCTTCACATAACATTTTTACAATGTAATAGCTAGTGTGTTGCTATCTTTCATATTATGCCTCAAAATACATATTACATACAAATATTATTGCAGGAGGATGTGAATATAGGGGTCCCGAGGGTCACATGGACAAAACAAGAATCTTAAGAATATTTGCCTCAGAATTGAACAAACTTGAATGAAACCTTTAGATTTTGAAAAAGTTTGGTTATTCCCCTTCCCCATGCTTCTGTACAACTTGTTTTTAATTGTCCCCAGCACCACAAACAGATGTGGTATATTTACTAGAACAACTAGCCTCCTGGTATTTGCAGCCCAACTGGAATAATAAAATACCATACATTAATTTCTTTTTTTCCACAGGTTTTCCAGACAAATTTCTAAATCAAATATGTTCAGTCAGGATCCATATCTGGTATCTAGGGTACCTCCTTTGAGTCAATAGAGTTACCTCAGGGATTAAATTTGCTCCCTTATAGGTAACCTGAAAAGGAAGTTAGGCTTGGTATCTTCTTTTTCCTCTTTAGATGTCAGCACCTCCAGTTTATTCCAAAAAACTCATTTGCTTTTTTCACTACAGAAATAGAAAATGTATTTATTTATTTTTCCTCTGAGGACTCATTGAAGTCTCAGATGAGTACAGTGAACTCTCTCAGTTCTTAATTGAATAGTTAGGAAGAGCTGTGTTTTCAGCAAACAGATATTTCCTTCCAACTGTTATCAGACATTTGAGTTAAATGAGAATTTAAAAAAAAGGTCTTAAACAGTCTGAATAAAAATCAGTTCCCCTTTCAAATAATTAGATGTCATTTAGGATTGTGAGATTACATATATAAGTTATTATTTCTCTATTTGTCCTTAGTCTTTCATGAAAAGAAATGTTCATGAATTTTCTGAATTTCTGGTGCTAAAGAAAGTATAAGTAGTGCAACTGACCTTAAGACCTTCTTTGTGCATCATAAAGCAGCAATAAAGGGAGCAGGCCCATTTTTCTTTTCCTTTGCATGTCACTGATACATTTTGAAAGCTTCTCCAAGCTGCACTTTCTGAAGTTCACTGTCACTGTTATTTTGGTTTGTGATGTGCCAAAGGCACCTAATGCCTCAGTTTCTTTTCTGGTACATTATCCAGTATCAGAGGGGTAGCCGTGTCAGTCTGGATCTGTAAAAGCCGCAAAGAATCCTGTGGCACCTTATAGACCAACAGACTTTTTGGAGCATGAGCTTTCGTGGGTGAATACCCACTTCGTCAGATGCATCCAGTATGATAATGCTACGCATCAGTAAAATAGAGATGTGCGGGAAGGAACCAGACGCAGACAGCTTGTGTGTTCAGGAGAGCGCGCCGCCGTGAGGCGTGGCAACCTTTTTATTCTTTCAGTTACAGCATCATGCATAGCTTACAGCCTTGTTTACTTGTTTCGCATTGGTGGAGGACTCTCTCTTCCCCTTTTCCCCTCACCCATTGCATGTGGGCAGAGCGTGCGGTATTTTCCTAATCTTGTGATAATATGAAGTCAGCATTCTGAGACAAATCAGCATTCTGTGGCAAAGGCAAAAGGGGGTTTTGCAGGGGGCGGTTTCTGGTGGTTTGCCAGCCAGGACCACAAATCAGCATTCTGTGGCAAAGGCAAAAGGGGGTTTTGCAGGGGGCGGTTTCTGGTGGTTTGCCAGCCAGGACCGATCCCTACATCTCCACCTTTTGTTTTTTAAAAGGAAAAGGCAGGCTTTTGTTTGGACCATGGGCACCCTTGGGTGCACAATGAAATTAAGGAGGGAATGCACTGAATGCCACAGCAGGTGAGCACGAGGAATAAGAGGCAGAGTCCTCCGTAGGTTATTAGCTGATGTAGCCAACCCCATCCTGGCAGCCAGCTAGCCAGCCAGTCCCACCAGGAGGAAAATGGGTCACTATCAATTTGAATTTGAGCAGTAAGATTCTTAATAATGGCTAATTGATTTTCAATAGCATGAGAATGATCAGAAATATTAAAACAACACATATCATTAACTTTTTCACAGCCATAATGATGCAAAAGCAAAAGATAATCAATAGCAGCTCTATTTTGTAAAATACCATGGCGTAACTGCATTTGTTCCTCATTAAGCAATGCCACTGCAATAGACGTGGCATTAAGAGCTTTAGCTGCTGAACAGGCTAACCGGTTAAGATTTTTGCTATTCATAATTGTTAAGCCAGGTATACCAACCAAAGAGGCAGCCAAAGCCACATATTCAGTTTTGGACAGAAGATCAACTTTGGAGTTGCAATCAGCTGACAGCTGAGTGTATGAACGCTTTGCTCGTGGTGTATGCTCAGACCGGGGAATAAGAATGAGGGACAGACGGCTGATGCAGCAATAGGTGCCATCAGTAAGATTAGCTGGGATGTAATTAAAGGTTCGGTCAGTACATGTCCAGAACCATCCAGGGGGTAATTTTATGTGCTTGTAAAGGTAGGAAATATTATATGGCCTAGAACAATTAAGGGGGGTGGCAGGGAGAGTGACACAGGTGTGTGCTGTGCAATTGGTCATACGTGCACAGCTGGCATTTAAATCAGCAACATAAGGGGTAAGCAACTGAACAGCCCCATCTGGAAGACGTTGGGACTGGGGTCCCCAATTATGATAAGCTGAAAAGCCCAAATTCTTAATTGTGGTGTTGCTTTCTAAGCTGGAGTAAAACCAAGTACTATTTTCTATCTCATTGGCATCATGGCAAACTGGAATAAGACATGTACCAAGTAATTGTCCTACTGCTGTTTGCTGGGAAAGGCAGAAATCAGTACGATTAATAGAAAGAGCCAAAACCTCCCATACATTGGTAGCTGGGGAATAGGGGGGATGTACTACCCCGAATCCCAAGGGCAGACAAACAACAAATATTATTATGCTTAATAAAACACAAGAATTAGCATTTAAACAAGCAATGAGGGCAAGTAAGAAATTCTCCGGGGACTTCTCCTTAGCTTGTTGCTTTAGCAGGTGGTCAGCCTGTTGGGAAAGAGACTTCATCTGCCCCCATGTCACTGGAGCATTGGGAGGACCGCGGTATCGCTCTTGAGACAAAGTCACTGTTGTAGTTATCAACGGGTTAAAATCAGGAATGGGATCGCTAAGGCTCTGGTGCCACGCCATGCTGTGGGTTGCAAGTGGGGTCCTCCTTCCACGGACGTATGTAACGAGCTGGAACCCACACCGGTCCTTGTGGTGTGCTGACGGCCGCGTATCCCCGCCCCCAGGTTATCAAAGGAACTGGGGCACTCCACGTAGTGCCAGGGAGCTGCCGATACGTCACTTTTGGGGCGGGGAGTTCCTCCTTGCACCTAAAATGTTTTTGTAAGCGGGAAACATAATGGGTACCATCAAAAACAAGATTTAAATGATTGATTGTATATAAGACGTGTGCCAACCACTCCTCCTTGTCTGGCAAGGTGGGCGGAATTCCCTCTTTTGTTTTTTGTTGGAGGGCTGGAATCACGTCGGGGTCACCAGATGCGGGAAGGAACCAGACGCAGACAGCTTGTGTGTTCAGGAGAGCTGTTTTTAAGGTGCGGTTGGCACGCTCCACAATGGCCTGGCCCTGTGAATTGTAGGGGATGCCAAAGGTGTGCACAACACCCCAGCGGGAGCAAAATGCAGCAAATTGCTGAGAGCAGTATGCAGGCCCATTATCTGTTTTGAGCTTGGCTGGGATGCCCATAACGGAAAAGCAACGAACAAAGTGATTGATAACGTGTCGAACACGTTCTCCTTTATGGGGTGTGGCCCAAAGGTAACCTGAGTAAGTGTCAACAGTAACATGAAGAAAATTCCAAGGGGAAAAAGGGGGAAAACGTGTGACATCCATTTGCCAAAGTTGATTGGCACCGAGGCCGCGGGGGTTAACGCCAGTGGGAGGGTAGGAATGAAGGGAGGAACACTGCGGGCATTGTTGGACAACAGCCTTAGCTTCGTCCAATGGGATGGAGAATTGGTGCGCAAGCGCTTTAGCATTTTGATGATGAAAGGCGTGGCTGGAGGTAGGGGAGTGAACCCAGGAAATGCGCACTTGTGCATCAGCATAAGCGTTGCCTTCAGATAACGTCCCGGGGAGGGGGAGGTGGCTACGGATGTGTGCAATGAAGAATGGATGGGTCCGGGCACGTAACAATTGCTGGAGGGTAAGGAAAAGGGCAAGGAGTGACCGCTCCATAAGTGGAGTAACATAACTTCCAGCTATAGCAGTGCCAACATTTGCAACATAAAGACTGTCTGTAATAACATTAAGTGGGATATTGGGGAAGTGAGAAAAGGCTAAGCAGAGAGCAGCAAGTTCTGCTCGCTGGGGGCTGGTTTGGGGAGTAGTAAATTTTGAATGCCATTGTGTATCAGAACGCCAGGAAACCACACCGCGGGTGGGGCAGCCATCAGTAAAAACTGTAAGTGCATTAGCTATGGGGGTATGTTGGCAAAGGTTACGAAACTTAGTGGGAATGTGACGAATGGCATGTAAGCGGGGGTCCTTGCTAGTGTGATAGGAAAGAGAACCCACAAAACCTGCCAAAGCCAGTTGTAGGGCATCAGAAAAAGCAAGGGCTGATTCGGTGCTGCGCAATGGGAGAGGAAGGACAATTTCCACAGGATCCAATGCAAAAAGGGCACGGCAACGGTGTCGGCCTTTGGTAATGAGCTGGGCAATCATAAGTTCCAAGGGGGACAAGGTATTAGGAGGAGAATGTGGGAGGTAAAGCCATTCAAGAATGTGTAGCGGGGCAGCAGCAGGCTCCTGAGCCACAATGGCGCAGGGCTGCAGGGTGTCACAAAGACAGATTAACTTTGGTGGCACATTCTCGCAGGCACGATCCACCCAGCGTTGGGCTAAAAGCTGATTTAATGCAGTTAAAACAGCCAATTGTTCGGTAGAGAGGGTAATAAGATCTGAGGGATGTTTACCTTGAGTGAGGGCCATAAAGAGGGGACGCAGTGTTTGAGTGGTAACTTGATAGTAGGGGCGGAGCCAATTAATAGCTCCCAAAAGCTGTTGTAAAACCACATAAGTAACGGGGTTGGGAAGGTGAAGAGAAGGAAGGATTGGTACGGAGTAGGTGGCGTGAAGCTTATGGCCCAAATATTGAAAGGGTTCATGGATCTGAACCTTTTCAGGGGCAATTTGTAGCCCGTAACCCTGCAGAGAAGAGGTTAAATGACTAAGCCACTCCTTCGGGAGGACAGGGGCGGCAACCAAGATGTCATCCATATAATGGTAAACAAGGAGAGAGGGGAACTTTTGCCGAAAGGGGGTTAGGGCAGTGTTTACATAATGTTGACACAAGGTGGGGCTATTAAGCATGCCTTGAGGGAGTACAGTCCACTGATAACGTTGAGTTGGGCAAGAATTATTAAGAACAGGAACTGTAAAAGCAAAATACTTTTTATCTTGGTTTTGGAGTGGGATGGAGAAAAAACAGTCCTTTAAATCAATTACAGCCAACTGAAAACCTTGGGGGATAAGATTGGGATTTGGGGAGCCGCATTGCAGGGGGCCCATGGGCTCTAGGATTTTATTGATGGCTCGCAAATCATGCAGTAGCCGCCATTTCCCTGATTTCTTTTTTATCACGAAAACAGGGGTATTATAGGGACTGGTGGTGGGTTCAAGGTGTCGGGCTGTACATTGTTCTTGAACTAAGGCATTGAGTGCAGCCAGCTTTTCGGCGGGGAGAGGCCACTGTTCCACCCAAACAGGGGAATGAGGTTTCCATGAGAGGGCTAAGGCGGTGGAAGCAGCTGCCATATGAAGGCAGAGAAAATTACCTTAATTAAATGGGTGGATAGAGAGAGAATTCACGATAATGTTGGTCCAACTGTTCCCAGTCGGGAGGTAGGGTACTTAAGGCTTGGCACCAGTCACGGTCCTCGCCGTACTCCTCCTCATAAAACGCCGCAGGCGGTTGGTCGGCCGGGAGGGCGACTATAAAGTACACTTCAAAGTGGCCCCCTATTTGTCGAATATACAGAAATGGGCGTAGGGCCGCAGAGCAGGAGGTTTGTGAGTAAGAGCATCGGACAAACAACCGGTTGCGGTAAGAGGGGTCACACATTACTCTATAGGCATTTTGTGCAGTTGGATCGGAGTCACCGCAGTGTATGCCATTATTAAGGAGGGGGCTAACAAAAGCCGTGTAAACCTCGGTCTGAGGCCAGCTTTAGTTGTAAAAATGATTGTGATACGGGTGCATGAGTTTAAGGAAATACAAGCGTAGCTCCTAACTGAGAAAGGAGATCTCGGCCCCACAAGTTAAACCCAATGGGAAGGATACAGGGTTTAATCTGAGCCACTGTTAGTTGTGTGGCAGGGTCCACCACGGGTAGCCAATTGCTGCTTCGTTTGGAGGCTTGGCTACCTCCAACACCCCACACCGAAGGGGCCACTTCGGAGGGCCAGGAAGGGTCCCACTCCTTATCTGCAATTACTGAGACGTCAGCCCCAGTGTCTAAGAGCCCCGTCAAAACTTTACCGTGGATCTGATAAGAACAGGTAGGCTTACGATTGTGTATGTGTTGGAGCACGGCGGCGACCTGAGGGTGGTAAGTTAAGTCAGGTGTTACCTTTTCGCCGGTGGTGGGTTGCAGGGGGTCAGCGCGTGTGGAGCCAAATCCCCCTGTACGTTCCTGTAGGGAAACTGCGGAACAATGGTAAGGAAGCAATAACAATTGGGACCAGGACTCCCCTTTCTTGAGGGACAGCGGAAGCTGCCCCCAATATTGGGCGTAGATGGTGCCAGTATAATCAGCATCAATGACCCCTGGGACGGTCATAATGCCTTTATAGTGAGCGGAGGAACGGGGGAGCACAAGCCCCACCGTCCCAGGAGGGAGGGGGCCCCGAAGTTGAGTGGGCATTAGGAGTACCTCCCCGGGGAGCTGAGAATTCATGTCTTGTGCGTTTTCCAGATCGATGCCCGCACTGCCAGAGGTGGCAGGGGGAGGGAAACCGCTCTCTCCCTCGGTTAAACCGGGGCCCGAGGGGAGCCCGACTGGGAGTTTCCCGAGGGGGTAGAGCGGCACTGATTAGCCCAATGGAAGCCTTTGTTACACTTGGGGCATTTTTTGTTCGGGCGGGTTCCACCCCCTCCTCCTGGTGGTTGTCCCCGCTCGCGGCTAGCCCCTCCCCCCGGCGCCCGGCACTCCCGGCGAAAATGGCCCGGCTTGTTACAATTAAAACAATTGCCCAGAGGTTTGTTGCCGGTGCGCAAGGCTCCGGCAAGCAATGCCATGGCGTGGGTCTGTGTCCCCACCTCGGCACAAGCCTGGATCATGTCCGCCAAAGAGTATTGCGCGCGGTGAATGACTGTTTGGAGAATGCGGCGACAATCGGCATTAGCTTGCTCTGCCGACAGCCGACGAATGAGCTCTTCTTGGGCTTCTGGGTTATCAATTTGTCGGGCAATGGCTTCTTTTAATCTATCTACAAACTGATGGAATGGCTCAGAAGACCCTTGCCTAATGCTGGTAAATGACGACAAGGGCTTGCCAGTCGCGGGGACGCGACGAAACGCTCGCATGACGCAGAGTGCGGTGCGTTGGAAGGATTCTTTTGGGAGCACTATTTGCGCCTCCACCTCCGCAAACTGTCCCGACCCATAAATTTGGTCAGGAATGTTCGCCGCGGAGGAGCAGGCCACTGCTGCAGCCCGGAACTCACTGTCCCACACACAATACTGGGCGGGAGATAAAATCATTCGGAACAGGTGTTTCCAGTCTGTCGGTATCATGGTATAAATGGTGCCTATTGCCTCAACGAGACCCTCCGCATAAGTGGACTTAATGCCGGATTGGCGGATCCCGTTATTCAGTTCGCAAATAACTTTGAATGGCAATGGGCTATGTGTAGCAACTGTCTCCCTGGCCTCGTTTAAGCTATAATTAACTGGATAAAGGGCTGGGAGTTCTCCCTCCCATTCCTCCAACAAGGGGGAAGCTCCTGTCGCCATCGCCTGCTGGAGAGCGGCTTGCACCGCGCTCTGAGCCGGCGAGGGCGAAGGGGAAGGAGAAGGGGGCGACGGCAATGGGGGATCAAAAAGGGTAGGACTGGGAGCCGTCGCCCTAAGGGGAGGACAAGGGGATGTAGGTTCCGTGACCTGGGATGAAGTTGGGGTAGGGGTGGGAGAGGCAAGCGGGGGCGCCTCCTTCCACAAGTGCCCGATTGCCTCTGCACAGCGTTGCCACAGCAAGATGTGTTGGATGGGCGCTCGTGGCTCTTTTCGAAGCCGTTCGCCTATCTTTTGCCAGTCAGAAACCTCGAGAGACCCTCTCTCGGAGTACCAAGGGCACTTAACCTCTATAACATGGAGTAAAGCCTCCACATGTTGCTGTGCTGCTGTTATGCGACCAGTTACCTTGAGTAACTTAACCAGCTCTTTCGCATGAGCCTTCTGTTGCACGGACAAGTCCCCCCCCATACTCACGAGGGAGTGCGCAAAGACGCACTGAGGTGCACCACGGCTCGACCGGCCGGTGGGTACGGAGGGCTGGAATCACGTCGGGGTCACCAGATGCGGGAAGGAACCAGACGCAGACAGCTTGTGTGTTCAGGAGAAGCGCGCCGCCGTGATGGCGTGGCAACCTTTTTATTCTTTCAGTTACAGCATCATGCATAGCTTACAGCCTTGTTTACTTGTTTCGCATTGGTGGAGGACTCTCTCTTCCCCTTTTCCCCTCACCCATTGCATGTGGGCAGAGCGTGCGGTATTTTCCTAATCTTGTGATAATATGAAGTCAGCATTCTGAGACAAATCAGCATTCTGTGGCAAAGGCAAAAGGGGGTTTTGCAGGGGGCGGTTTCTGGTGGTTTGCCAGCCAGGACCACAAATCAGCATTCTGTGGCAAAGGCAAAAGGGGGTTTTGCAGGGGGCGGTTTCTGGTGGTTTGCCAGCCAGGACCGATCCCTACAGAGATGCACAATATTAATAATCCAGTAGGAGATGAGCATTTCTCTTTTGTCTGAATCAATTTCTATAAGAAAAAAAAGCTAGCCTACAAAGTATTCACAAAGTAATAATGTTACTGTATATATTAACAATGGATTAGTATAACATGGATATGTGGACTGAAAACAGAGTCAGATCTACTTTACCTTCTTCTACAGAGACTAAATATTTATTTAGCAAGTTTTAAAAAAAGAGTCAGCAACTTTCACCTACTTTAAAAGACAGGTAGAAGACCAGAAATAGAGAGGGAAAAATCCCCTTTAAGAACAGGACAATTTCTATTAAATATAATGCCTCAATATGGACTAGGATGAACAATGGATCCCAACAGATGGCTTCAGAGATAGCTAGTAATCTTAGTAGTTTGGATTCCAATGCAATATTAGAAGGTGAAGTAGGCCAGAGATTGCTGAATCAGAACTAGTGTCTGTTGAAAAAGAAAAACAAAAACAAAAACAAAAAAACCAAACACATACCTCAGAGGCCAAAACAAGTAGCTGCCACTATAAGATGTGAACCTGAATACTCCAGGAGGAGATAGTTGCAGAAAGTTTATAAGGTCATTGCTACATGATTGCTGTAAATTAAATAGGCTGAATACCACTGATGCAAGACAAATAGATTTAGAAATAGCTGGCCCAAGGCTAAATATAAAAATCTAATAGCTCAAAGGCTAACCCAGGACAGATTATTATTGTAAATCAAAGGCTGTCTTCTTAAAACAGACAAGAGTAGTGCTAACTTATAAATACACAGCCCAAAACCTACTGTACAACACACAGGCTGCTTTTGAATTTTTAAACTAACTTGTTTTACCACCAGCATAAAACAATTAGTTATTCCTTTTTTAAATGGATGCAATGACATCAGAAATGATGCCAACAGCTACTAGTTTGGACAAAAAGCTAGTGGTCTACAGACTAGGTGCTGGAACTAGGAGTGCTTGTCATACCCCTTGACTTGAAGTAGTTTTCCATTCTATACAGCTTTACAGTTGGTTCACTGACTTTCAGCACCCCCACTATACGAATTGTTTCCAGCACCCTGGTCTACAGAAACTGAAATTTAAAGTATTGCCTTGGAAAATGTGAATAAGATGATGGTTTCTTCATAAGAAAAAGAATTCTATATTGTTTTTCAATTGCCTCAGAGATTGATTGTGTAATTTAAACCACACCTGATAAATAGTACAGCAATTGAGCAGCACCTGAAAAATAGTAAAATTATTATTCTTTACAATGCAGTGGAGTGGGCTGATTAAAATGACTGGGATATGGTCACTCATTCTAGCAGCGTGTTTTTCAAGAAGAGCTTAAAGTGGCAGGCCACAGATGAATGTAGGATGAAGCAGTTTTAGTTGGGTGCGTTGGTGATGAACTATGTATGGGTTAGAAATAGAGGACTGGGTATCTAGGTCCTGGGTTTCTGTGTTTGTGGACTTACTGCTATATGATCACTAGAACTGACTAAAGTATTTTGATTGAAAGTTTTACCGGTTTGAGAACTTTTGTCATTCTCTAGTTTACTGGAAGAAATAAGCAGATGAATGAAGACCAATTGGCTGACCAGAGTGCCATGATCTAAAGCACTTCAGGTTTCTTTGCTAATCTAGCACACTGTTAGTTCCTTGAGGTATTGACTATTTAGCCCCTGGTTAAGACCAAATATATAGCCTCATTTCCGAAATTAGAGAATAGCAGCATGAGTGACACTAGTAGAGGAGAAGTGTGATGTGCAGCACCTGCAGGATAAAAGACCATTTGAGAGACATTCACATTTGTTCCATGCTTACAGGCAATTTCTACCCACAGATATTAATTCATTACACACACTAACGTTAAAGGGAACTTTACAGGCTAATACAAGAGCTGAGTGACAGGCTCATTTCTTTTTCTCCTTTTGAGAATTGATAGACAAAGTTAGATATTCAACCATTTGTTCCTATTTTAAAAAGTGTCTAGTGGTAGAATGTGGATGTATAGTGGCAGTGTTATCTAGTGGATGGAGCACTGGACTGGACGCAGGAGTCCTGGGTTCTGTTCCAGTCTCTGCCACTTGCCTACTGGGTGACCGTGGGCAATTCATTTCTTCTTTCTGCATATTAGAGATAACAATAGTGACATCCTTTTTAAAGTACTTTGATGTCTGTTGACAAAAAGCTCTAGGTTTTCTCTCTTTTTAATTTTGTATACATTTAAGTAGCTTGTGGGTCATTGCATTAACTGCTCTGTGTTGGGCTGGAGTAAAGGATTCATGTGGCCTATGAGTTTTCATCATAGTTACACAGTGGGGAACTAAATAAATACAAGAGCCTTTGACAGCACTAACCCTAGATCCAGCAGTCCCCTAAGGGTCTCAACAGTCCTGAGCATCTGTGTAGGAAGGATTCAAGAAAGGCTCCAGCATATTAGCATAGAGGATCTTCTGGGCATTGAAGAGAGCCAGTATATTCATGGAGTAGGTAGATTTTTTGGGGTGAGTGGGTAGAGTTGCATGCCATGGTGTGCCACTTGTGTGACATGAGTATAATCCATTAGGCCCAAGACAGGTGGAATAGTGCCACATTTTAGAACGCCTGCCTGATGTGCTGCTGCAGGCCGAGCTTTGTTGCATTGTCCACAGACCACTCTGGCATGACCCAGCAATCATGGTGAGCTGCCTGGAGACCATCTCCTCCCATGTCTGTTGGCTTACACCTACTTGTGCCATAACTAGCTTGTCAAGGAGTAAGCACCTGGGGCAGATCATATAATTATGAAAATAATTTGCTGGCAATATCCCCAAACCAATCGACCTGCAAGTTCCTACACTTCCACTTGATCATGCTCTGCTTACACCCAGATGTCCTCTTTAAAAGTCCCATTAATTTACCTCTTGCACCTCACAATAAGCACTAATATGTAGGGGGGTTCACACGTGTGAGAGCCTCTCAAAATTTAGTCCTTAAGGTTTCAGTGCTTCAGTTTGTCCACCTATGACCAGCATAGTGACAACTTAATTACCTCACCTGGGTATTTTGAACCTTGATGTTTGGAAGGCATTTAGATCTTCCAGTTATTATATCAGCTCAAGTACTCTATGCAATAGAGAACATGTTGCCAGTATGAAATTCCAGAATGGACCAGATTCACCAGCTTTACGCCACACTGCTTTGGCCATGGAAAACAGCTGTAAACCCAGTTTAGGTGAATTGTTAAGATGACTATATGGTTGTTTTGTGCTTCCTGAGCAGCACAAAACAGCTGGAAACTACTGACAAATCTGGTCCTCTGTTTATTTATTCAGGGAGTACTTTTCAGAGCATATGCAATTGCTTACTGGAGAAGGAGGGGGGAGTGTTTTATACTTTCCCCTTAGATTTTATGCAGCATAACATTTTAAGAAGGTATAATAGTACTAGCAGAAAGTGATTCAAATTAGACATATGCAGTGATCTAAGCCAAACACTTTCCTTTTTTAATTTAAAATTGTTTTCTCATGGAATAAGTAATATTTTTTATTCTTGAAGAGTTTTCTTTCTTTCATTTGTGGGAGGACCAGATGGGTCTCACAGGTCATTCCAGTTATGAAAGACTCGCACAGAAAAAAGGACCCTCTTCAGAGGCGAGATATCCTTTATTCTTCACTAGAAAACAAATTATTTGCTTGAATGGAAACCTTTTGTATTCTTGTGTAATTGCTGATATCAGTGGGGTGTCCTAGAAAATGAGATGCTCTGTCTCAAGGAGTTGTAACTTACTCTGTGCATAAAATCTAAAATAAATTGGAGCAGACCTCACAGTATCATGCTGAGAAGAGATACAAGGAATACAGCTGAGAAATCAGGGAAAAAAAAGTTAAGTGATGACAAGTGGACAAGATAAGCCTAATCCCACTGCAAAATAACTTTATCTGGTTGTCAAAGGTTTTATTTCATTTTAAAGATTTTTCCTTTATATTTTTATAATGCTTCTTAGGACTAGTTGCTGCAGGAACACTGGTTATTAGGAAAGCTGATCAAAAAGATGTTTTCCCCCTGTGCAACAACATTTTGCTTAATTAGTTTTATAAAGTCAAGTAAACGTTTACTATCTTCTGTTATTTTAGTCACAGTGAAATTGGGCAGAGGGCAAGCACAAGCCTATGTAACGGAGAAAATGTTTGAAGCCCTTCTCTGAGAATACGGGCATTGTGTTGGCTTTCTGCAAAGGGGCGAATTTCACTCCAAATTTGGAGGAACCAGCCAGCGAATCAGAGAAAATAAGATTGGCACAATAAAAACAAACCACAACCAAACATTGAGATGAATAGGCTCCATAAAGAATTATAGCAAAGTTAAGCAAAATACCATATTGTTAGAACCAAACCCTGCAGTTAGTCCTTATTCAGCCAAAACTCCCATTTGGTGGAGTGTGGAAGAGAATGTGATAAATGAAGTTATCAAAACTTGGGAATATAGCATGGAAATGCATGGTCTCCAGCTCACCAAAATGGAAAGCCACCCCTTCTCTATCAGTCGTACAGGTACTTTTGGAACTACGTTACCATCAGCCTCAGTCTCTGCACATGTGCAAATCCCCCCCCACTTAGAGACGTTCAAAAGTAAGCTGCTAGGAGCAGCAGCACTTTCTCTGGTATGCAGGGTCCTATATTGCAGAGAACTGTTTCTTCCCAGATTTGTTGCTTGCCAGTGCACACCATAGATGCAGTGCACTGACCATGTAGTTCTCATGCAGCATGGCTTCTACTGTCATTACAATTGGAAGGTGCATTCTACATACAGAAGCACCACTGTCCCTTTCCATTTGGTAGGGGGAAATTGTGAAACTTCCATAATTCTGGAAGTGTCATTGTGTTATAGTATAGTTTGTTTAGGATACTATTTCTGTAAAACTTTTCATTTACATTTATTTCTCAACATTTTCATAAAGAAACAAGCAGTCTGTGGGAAAGATCCAAAACCCACTGAAGTCTGAGGAAGTCTTGTCACAAACAGCAGTGAACTTTGGATCAGGCCGTGTATGCATGGAGCAAGCTTAAGTACCATATGCAATATAAATCAAGAGTAACTTGGAAGCATAATTAATAGATGTTTAGACTAGAAGCAACCACTGCAAGACTTCATCTGACTTTCTAGTATAGAACTATAGCCAGTAATTTTGGCATCAAGCCCAATGGTTGAACTAGAGCATATATTTTTGAAGAGAGATCCTGTTAAGATTTAAAGATTTCATATAATAGAGAACCCACCACATAAATTGGTAAATTATTCTCACTGCTAAAAGAAGTTTGCACCTTATTTCTAGCTTTAATTTGTCTAGCTTCACCTTTGAACCACTGGAATTTGCTATTCCTTTGTCTGATAGATTAAAGAGCCCTCTACTCTCAAACACCTTTCTTCTGTGCAGGTATTTAAAAATCACGACTGAGTCACCTTTTAACTTTCTTATTGATAAATGTAAATAGATTACAGGAGGAAATGGACCATTGTTGTACAACAAGGAACAAGAGGCACTTTTTCATAAATATATTCCATCAGAACTGCTGGAGGAAGTCTTATTGTCTTATCCTCTCATAACAATACAGCACACAAACTCTTCGAATGAGCTGGAATCACGATGGACAAGGACAGAAGAGAATTGGACATGCAGTTCTGTTCCTTTTTTCAGATTAATCACACTATCTGCCATGAGAAACTATTGTTTTAACGCTTGTTGGTTAAGTATATTGAAAATATAACATTTTTATATTACTACCAAACTATAGATTTCTCAAATGATCAACTATATAGCAGATGGGACATCATCATAAGTCAATTTAGGATTTCAGTACCAAAATGGTTCTTAAACATGAAGGAAATGGAAAGTCAGCTTCAACATAATTATTGTGTCAAATAACCCTTCCTTGGTTATGTAACACGATTATTAGTTCACACAGAAATAGCAGTATAGCTGGAACACACTGTCACAGAATTTTTCATTCAGCTGGAAAAGCACATTTTTGGAAGCTAAGCTATTAGAGTCACTTAAGATATTTAAATTCCATGGTAATTAAAACTGCAGTTAATGCAATTAATACATCATATGACAAAAAAAGAATGTTCAGCTGAAGAGTTGTTTGTAGTTTAGATTCAGATCTTGAACATGAAGCAAACTTTTCCAGCAGATAAGAACTTTTTACTCTAACATTTTACCTTCCTAACAATGTTTCTTGAAGTACAAAAAAATATAATCAGGTTAATACCATTGTTATTTTATGTTAGTGTTATGCAAAATTGATGCCAATTAGCCTTATTTTAAATGCCAATTATAGATTTGAAAAGTGGCAGCTATTGTGATAATATTTTTTAAAGTAACAATCATGTTTATTCAGAACCAAGAATTATTGCAATAAATATTAACCGCATATAAATACCACCAGTATTTCAAAAGAAAACCAACCACTTAATCATAAAACAGCTAACAGGGTGTTTTGAACATTATGTATTATTTGTGATAGCATAATTTACCCAAAGGATTTATGAAGGTGTTGTAGATTTTCAGCTACTATTTATTATAAGGAATGTGAAAGATATTTTTTAAAATGAATATTAAGAATTGAAGGTGTTTTTCAGACTCTTGTAAATTAGTACTTTGCTGTACAGTTCTAATATGCAAACTAAATATGAAGATTAAAAAGAAATGTTTCTCAAAGAGCTTTCCACTATTATATGTATCGTTTTTCAAGTAAACAGAAGAGAAAATCGGTAGAAGCAGAAACAGACACTTGATTGGAAGCGAGTCCTCCCGAATCAAACATCAATGTGCTTGACAAATAGACTTTAGCCGGAGGGTAGGGTTACCTTGCTAGAAAGGCAGGTAAGGACAGATGAACTTGCCACACGAACTATTGTTGCTGCATTTTACCCAACTAGATAGGTAGGATACTTCCAAAGGGCTTGGAGGAATGTGTACGTATCAGCACATACCAAAAAATGGCAATACAAATATAGTGTGGGTAATGAGAACTGTGAATATTCAAAGTCAAGACATTAACTTAGGTGTCTACCATTAAGAAGTTCAAGTTTGAAAATGTTGGCCATATCCTTAGTGTATCTCATGACAGTTGTTTTGATTCCAAAAAATCAATTAAATGACATTGTCACATACTGCAGCTCTGTGTTTGGCTGTAGTGAAAAATAACATCAAAATATTCACCATAATTATTTTACTTTTGTCTTTTAAAGAATAGTGTCTATTTAAAAAACAAAAATAGACAAATCAATTTTCTAGATCTATGAACCAACTGGCCGCTTTACTGGAGTACTCTAGTGGCCCCATCAGGACCTCACTATTTTGTTACTTGAAACCACCTCTAAATTAGCTGTCATTTTTTCAAATGTAAACACAGTTATGATTATAGATTTAACATGGTGTGGAGCTGCTCTTAAACGTAACAAATATAAGGTTGTAAATCCACAGGCAAGGAGAACACTGTACAACCAGATACAAAGAAAGTTTAAGCATTGTAAGTAAGAAGACACAGCTGCAATATGAGAAGTTTCCATTCCTTGTTATTAACAGAAGGAAAGTAATATGTTTGAGAAAAGCAGCGATAAACCCTCACTCTTTGTAGAGACCATGTTGTTGTTCTGTGTTTGTACAATGTTAACTCTATGGGGTTTGGTCATGACTGGGACTCTTAAGCCTGGCTACACTTGCATGTTATACCGCAATAAGCCTCTCAGACCACTCTGCCTTACTCCCATCCACACTGGCAAGACACGCAGAGTGCTCTGCCTCCCTGGCTGAGTGCTCCTGGTACTCACCTCCCCGAGAGGTTTAACAGCTGTTACATATTGGGTGAGACACTTCAGTGCCAGTGTAAACGAGAAGTAACATTATAATGCTCTAACTGACCTCTGGAAACATCCCATAATCCTCTTAACTGAAGTGGCCTCTCTTGTCTTTGATGTGAACTCCGAACGGGGAAGTGCCCTTTCAAAGCTCTGTTTTGGAGTGCAAGCTGCTTATCTGGTCTGAGGAAAAAAAAACAACATCTAATGTTTGCTTTGAGTGAGTGAGAGAGAGGTGGGAGGGCTCTGTTTCCGAGTGCCTTGAAATTGTTATGTTGTACTGCCCCTCTGCCTTTTAGCTTAGATTGTATTCAGTGTTGCTAACCATGGACAGAGATAAAAAGGAAATTAGAGGCAGAGGGCTTTTATATTTTACACCCTGCTGTTTTGGACACTTTATATATTGGGTTTAGCTGTCCTTGACTGGCTAATTCAGGTGTGCAGTGCCAGCAGCAACTAATTGGTCTGCTAGGAGAGATAGCTGGTTTTGGGTCAATCCACATGATGGGAGAAAAGGAAGGAAGGCACTGAAATAAATCAGATTTGCCTTAAAGATAATAAGCCTCCACTATAGGGTATTGGCTGAATACCAGCTCTGAACATACAAGTGAGTCTCTTCATTCACTGTTTGCCTTAATCTCATACAATGTAGTTATTATCTTTTCAACCAAGTAAAGGGGGGGGGGAGGGGAGAGTAGTTATGCTAGGTATTGATACAAAATGTTGATTACTCGTTACAGCACCTAAATTGCCTCATGTATCCAAATTCACATTTCTTTCTGTGGCATATAGGTTCTCAACCATGGGCTGAGAACCTCCAGGTGATCTGTAGAGCTGCTTCTACCATATTTAAATTTGTTAAACAGAATAAAAATGTTTAGTTTTGAGTCAGTTTGACATTCAACTGCCTCTGCTTATGGTGCCACAAGCGCCCTACCTGGGCTACATCTCCCACATGGATCAGTGTGAGGAGAAGTATAGAGTGTTATTCCGGGAAACTAACCCAGCCCTTAGGGGAACATGGGGTTATGGGAGTCAACTGAACTACAGCTGCCATGACTTACCCTGCCACCATGGGCAGATGCAGTTTTATGTTGAACTGACTCAGAACAAATGTTTTCATTCAGTTCAATGGACCATAATATTTTGAACTGGGTTGCACTAACCTGAAACAAAAATATTTCATTTTAGTTTTCTCCCAAGAGGAAAAATATAAAAAAGATTGGGGGCACATAGAGGAACTAGTATTAAAAAAACAAAAAAAAAAACCAACCAACCAACCCACCCTTTTCCCATAGAAAATTTCTATTTTGCAGAAACTACATCTGTCAAAACTCATTGATGAAAAATCCCCTACCAGTTATATTAGTCACTTTAAAAACATGGTTTATGTTCCTGCCAAAAATAATTTATCATGAATCAAAAGCAGACAAAATTTATGAAGAGAAAATATGAGCATTAAAACATTTACACATTTCTTTCCACATTTGGATTTTCTACAGTATATATTTGAGTCAGGATAACAGTCACTTTTACATTTTGTCATTACTATTGACTTCCCATTTTCTAGTCTCTAATGGACATCCAAGGTAAACTAAAGGATATTCAATGATTGCATAATTAATTGACTCAATATTCTTTCAAATCCTTCTCCAGGAGTACAAGACCAAGGGAATATTTTTTCCTTAAAATATTGCCTGCACCAAATATAGAGATCACATGCTATTCCTTGTCAGTCATGGTGGTAGGTATGGTGTATTTGCTAGGCAAACTATTTTCTGTCGACAGGGGAAAAAAAAGTCTTTGGGTAGTGATAAGGGAGACAGCTTATCAGACCAGTGAAATTTAACACATGGGACCAAGTTTTCAGCTAGTGTAATCAGTACGGATCTATTGACTTCAGTGGAACTATAGAGAGTGTCACACCATCCGAGTGTCTGTTCCATGAAGCGTCCAAAGCATTTCCAATTTGGGGGAATAGAACTGAAATCTGAAAAAGGGAGCCTTGAAATTTTAATTGTGAATCCACCCAAGATTTAAAAACCACACATCCCAGAGATGCAGGACAGCTCTGAAGGATAGGAAGGATACAATATTGGCTTGACTAGAATTCACTCCAGAGCAGAAGTGTCCTATGGGGAGAAGTTGTACCAATTCCATCACCCCAGTTCTCAGCTTGAGCTTCTGCAAACCTTCTTAATGAGGTGGTGCCTGTCTGTCTCCTCCACTCCATCCCCTAAACACAGGCACACATGCTCTCCTAGCTCTGAACCTGGTGGCTGAACTTTGTAACTTTGTCCTCACCCATAATTATTTCACATTTGGGGACAATGTATACCTTCAGTTCAGCAGCATTGCTATCAGTACCCGCATGGCCACACAGTATGCCAACATTTTCATAGCTGACTTAGGGGATGAGAGCTGAGGAAGCATTGTTCTACACCCCTATTCTATTTGTGCTACATTGACGACAACTTCATCATCTGGACCCATGGAAAAGAAGCCCTTGAAGAATTTCACCATGATTTCAACAATTCCATCCCACCATCAACCTCAGCCTGGACCAGTCCACAGAAGAAATCACTTCCTGGACACTACAGTGCTAATAAACAATGGTCACATAAACACCACCCTATACCGGAAACTACTGACCACTATACTTACCTGTATGCCTCAGCTTTCATCCACATGACCACATGATCCATTGTCTACAGTCAAGCTCTACGATACAATTGCATTTGCTCCAACCCCTCAGAGACAAAAACCTACAAGATCTCTATCAAGCATTCTTACAACTACAATACCCACCTGCTGAAGTGAAGAAACAGATTGACAGATACAGGAGAGTACCCAGAAGTCACCTACTACAGGACAGGCCCAACAAAGAAAGTAGCAGAACGCCACTAGCCATCACCTTCAGCTCCCAACTAAAACCTCTCCAGCACATCTTCAAGGATCTACAACCTATTCTGAAGGATGATCCATCACACTTACAGATCTTTGGAGACAGTCCAGTCCTTTTTTATAGACAGCCCCCAACCTGAAACAAAGACTCATCAGCAACCACACAACAAAAACACTAACCCAGGAACCTATCCTTGCAACAAAGCCCGTTGCCAACTCTGTCCACATATTTATCCAGGAGAAACCATCATAGGACCCAATCACATCAGCCACACTATCAGAGGCTCATTCACCTGCACATCTACCAATGTGATATGCCATCATATGCAGCAATGGCCTTCTGCCATGTACATGGCCAAACTGGACAGTCTATATGTAAAGAAATAAACGGACACAAATCAGATGTCAAGAATTATAACATTCAAAACCAGTTGGAGAACAAATCAATCTCTCTGGTCACTCGATTACCGACCTAAAAGTCGCAATATTACAACAACAAACTTCAAACACAGACTCCAATGAGAGACTGCTGAATTGGAATTAATTTGCAAACTGGATACCATTAATTTAGGCTTGAATAAAGACTGGGAGTGATGGGTCATTACACAAAGTAAAACCATTTCCCCATGTTTATTTTTCCCCCCTTGACTGCTCCTCACATCTTCTTGTCAACTGCTAGAATGGGCCATTTTGATTACCACTACAAAAAGTTTTTTCCTCTCTTGCTGGTAATAGCTCACCTTAACAGATCATGCTCATTATAGTGTGTATGGTAACACCCATTGTTTCATGTTCTCTCTGTGTATATCTCTATCTATATTCTTTCTCTTCCTACTGTATTTTCCATTGCATGCATCTGATGAAGTGGGTTTTAGCTCACAAAAGCTTATGCTCAAATAAATGTTAGTCTCTAAAGTGCCACAAGTATGCCTGTTGTTTTTGAAAATACTGTACACTCCAAAACACTGATATGTGCCTGCCACAGTAACGTCAGTATTTTCTGTATGCATGTGGGGATTTTCCTTATATTTTAAGTGGTTCTATCTAGGGACTTTGGAGCTGAGGGGAGTTCGAGAAGCATCCCCTCTTTCCTTCTGACTTCCTGAGATCTGCACCAAGGAGAACCTCACTAGAATATTTATGAGGGAAACCATCTCTTACAAACCAGAACTATAGGAGTATAGCTTTGCCTTGGAATTCCCTGGTGACATGAATTACCCTCCCATCAACACTCTGTAAGCTCTTAGCATTGCAGATGGGGGACTGTAACGGTGCACGACTCACCCCTGCGGCACCTCCTGCTGGCATCCTGGGAATTAGCTCTTTTTCCAGTCTTGGAGCACCATCTGCCGGCCAACATCTCGCTGCTACTGGGCCTGTGTCCCTCCTGGACTCTGGTGCCTCATCATCTGAGGTGCTGCCCCCTGGCAGTAAACCCTCACTCTAAGGGTCTCCCCTCCCCAGGGACCCCAACTCCTTACTCCCACCTTGCCTTAGCTGGTGGCTACTGCCAGTCAGCAATGAGCCCCTGCTCCCTGGGGCAGACTGCAGTATAAGAGCCAGTCATCACAGGCAAGAGGGTAGGACCTGCTGTCTTCCTCTACCACCTAGTGCCTCAGGGGTGGGCCTAGGACCAGGCCCCTGAAGCCTGGGGTGTTGCCAGCCTGGAGCTCCCTGCTCCTCTGGCCTTTCCCCAGCCCTGCTTCACAGCCAGTACCGTTTTCTATAGGCAGCCAGGCCCTGCTCCCTCCAAGGACTGCGGGGGGGAGGGGGGAGAGAGAGAGAGAGAGAGAGACTGTCTAGCTCCAAGATAGCAGTCCTTTTATAAGGACCTGGTGTGCTCTGTTTGTGGCATAACCCCAGCTGTGCCTGCCTTCCTAATCAGTCTGTGCTTTTTCTTACAGCCCTAGCCCTCTCCCAGGGTTGGCCTTAACCTGTCAAGGTCAGAGCGGGTAACCACCTCACTACAGGGACGAAAACCAGAAACAACAAGTTTTTTTAAGGGTTGAGTTTGAAGGGTTTTTTTCATAGCTGGAGAACAAATCTTGACCTGCCTTAAAATTCTCAGTTGGAAAGAAACCTCTTTCTTCTTCCAAAAAATACATTTGAGATTTCTCGCCCTTTCTAAAACCTTCTACTCTCTTACTAAAGGGTTTTAAAACAACAAAAAATCTTGTAAGAATCACAGTTTCTGCAGGACCTATAGAAGAGCTGGTTGGAAAATAGGTCTTTTACATCTGTGGAAAGTGCAAAAACAAAGTCTATTTACTCTTATTTGGTCCCCATAAAAAGTGTGAGGGTGGAAAAGATCAGCAGTTGCTAAACAGAAAAACAAACTCCAAGTCCCCTACTTTCAGAAGCCACAGGTCCAGTGAATGCCCCCCTTAGGCTGCTGTGCAAGTGACCCAGCCACTAATACTGTATGTTTTAAGCCCAAGACTCTGAACAGAGCCCAGGCATGGGCCCTGTCTTGGGGTTCCTAAGCACACTCTTTGGTGCAGCTCTTCTATCTAGCATCATCTGCCCAGAGCTTAGACTATATGGCCCAGCTGCCTGGCACTGGAAAACATTGCTGACACTCAAGGCTCCCCCATAGATTAAGTACATCATCTCTAGAATCCCACCAAGCTTGGCTACTCTGACTTCGGCCGGTCTATCTCCTTCCCCTTTCCAGCCCAAAGTTTCCTGTGCGTCTCTGTGGGTAGTCCCTGGTTTATATTTTCCCCTTCCAACACCTGGCTGCTTTGTTTGGTCTTTCGTAACTTTTCACTTCTCCAAAACACCTCCCTGAAAACCAATTTGGCTGAGCTGATTTTCCAGTTTTGGCATCTTCCTTGGCTCACTTATTGAGTGGTCAGTGCATCGTCTTTAAGGTCTTCTACAGCTATGTTGTCCCTGGCTTGGAGAAGACTTGATACAGCCTTTCCTAGGTCATGGTGGATTCCACATTTACTGATACAGTAGTTTTCTTGTCAACCAGAATTCATATTATGAAGCTGTAATAAGTCACACATACATTCCCCAAATCATCGTATAAACATGACATTTTAAATAATATCAAAACTATTTGAAAGAGACATAAGAGGATCCCTTTAAAATTTGTCTCCTAATAAAACAATTTCACTCCGTCATATCCTGAGGGACTGCCTTCAAACCACCTTTGATAGGTCTTGTTCATGATTATAGCAAAAAGAAGGAAAAAAAGTCTGTTACTAATACAAAAGAGAGGAAGTGAAGTGGAACGGAGAGATGCCCGACATAACATACAACTGGTACTGTTTGATAGCACATTTTAAAAAAATGTGTTTTTAAAGTTTGCTTCCCCAAGAGATCTCCTTGATATGGAAATGGTAGTAATTACTAAAGATGTGCTAGCCACAAGACACCTGCAATTTGAATCTTTTAGTAAGAGACTTGCAATGAAGAGGCCATTACCCACTTCTCTTTTGAAAGAAAAGGAAAGGGAAGCTGTGTCTTCTTTTAAGGTTTTAATAAATGTTCAAATCACCACCATTTAGCTTTACAAATATTGATTAATATAAGACATAGTCCAGTTTCCTGTCTGGCGACGATGGCCAGCAACAGATAAAGGCACAAGAAACCTGAAGTAAGCACATGTGGGGTAATTTGCTCTCTCATCCTATTCTATAATAGAATACGATAACTAGATGGCATTTATGCCCCAACTCCTCAAGAACTGGCACACTTTGCAAATGAATTTTAGTAGACAGTGAGAATTGCAGCAGTAGCCTTGGTACCATGTGACTATGACACGCAAATAAAGAAAAAACCCAAAAATGTTATCTTGAAAAAAAATCTAATTTCAACATTTTGAATGAATCTCTATTTTCACCACAAAAACAAACAGTTTCCTTTGTCAAATTTGCAGGACTGCTTCAGTGACAGAAAATCTGCATTTGTCTTTGAAAAAGTTTTGATGATTTTTGTTATTTGGCCAAGCTGTACTTATGAAACATTTTATGATGGGATAGGTGGGAGGAGAAGAGAAAGAGAGGGTGACACAAACAGGATAGAAAACTCTGGCCAGAGATACTGAGAGAAACAGAGCATAAGTGACCTGCCAAAGTTATGCCATAGGTCAGTGTCAGAGTTGGGAACAAGAACCAAGTTTGTGGACTCATTTCCTTGCTTTAAACACATGCTGCCTTTCAAGTTAGTGAGTTTCTAAGTCTAACACCAAGTATACGCTCTCTGCTTCTACATCTAGCGATAAATATTCTTAGAAGTTTAGGGAGTCAGAGTGTTGATCCAACTAGACAATATCCTAATTACTATCTCTTCTCTGGAAACAATAAAACATTGTTTATGTGAAACAGTCTTCCATTAGGATCATTGGGAATTCAGATAAGCAAATCAAGAAAAATCAGTGAAGATCCCATATAAAACCTCGGAGTTTTGTATGTGCTAGAAGTCCCAACACATTTGAACATCCAGATTCAGCACTTTTCCAAAATGGAGTTCCTCTTTAAGACTAATTTGAATATATATTACAATACATTGACACCTAAACAGAGCAGAACTGCTTTCAGAGGCTTAGTTGCTAAACTATTAGCACCTCTACATGACAATCAGCATCTAGTGTAGGCAACCAGAAAAATAAATATAAACTAAAATAAGGTGAATTTATCTTTTTGTCTATCTTTCTTATTTACATTTTGGATATATACAATCTCCATAACCATATGATTAACACTAACCTTAGAAAGTCAGCAAGGATGTATTATATAATAATGTAATGTTGGCTGAAAGCCAGTTTGAAAATGAACATGTTAGGACTCTTAGCTGTTAGAAATGCTTTTCAGGCAAATCCACGGGCCAGCACATGTAGGTTTTGTCAGACAACAGAAAAGTGGTGCCATCTCTGAACAAGAAAGAAGGTCTAAAACATCTTCTCTCATAGTCACAATGTTAGCTTAAACATTTTAACACCTTCTATCCAACCCCACCTCTGATCTTCAGGCTGCAAGAACTTGATTACTGAACAACAGATATCTTTGTTGTACATTTCCTTTTGCAGCACCACCACTAATTTAAGATGATCCTAGTTCCCTTATCTTCTTGCATTTATGGGGTTGTGGAAGAGATTTGGGAGTGTTTGCTAGAGATGAAGCCATTTGGCATTTTAGATATAGGAAGAGATGTTGGGTAGAGACTTTTACTATTAATACATAGCATTTAAAAAAAATAAAAAAGAGATTTATCTAAACCTAATAACCATATATATTCCAAAAAGCTCTTGCTGTAGTCATCAACTATGCCACATATCACCTTATGTCAGCTGCCTGAGGGATTCCCCATCTGCATAGTTGCTGCTACTGCATGAAGTTCAACCTTCCATGCTCATGACTACTGGCTGTGGAGCAACGACCTTTAAGATTCTAATTAAAGTATGGCAGATGAAATGGGATTGGAATATCTCCCCAAATCTACCAACATCACAGCTAACTTGAAACGGTAGGGTGATAGAATCTGTTATGTCATCATGGCATGTGTTGCTGTTAGAAGTGGCATGCGCATGTTTAAAAAAGCTAAGCATTTAATGATATTGTATTTGCTGTGCTCAGGCTCTTACAGCTCTTGTTAACTGTGCTTATATTTGAATGTCTGGGATTGGCATGTGATGCTTGCTCTGAGGAGGAGCTTCTGTATACAATTTTATTCAAGGAGTGGGAATCTATTCAATTTGTCCGTGTGCAAATGCAACAGTCTTTAATACTATGCTGACACTCAGGGACAATTGTCAAGAGCAACTTAAAAAATAAATGAAGAATGACTCCACTTCACATCCCAAAGGGCAGATCCTCAGCTAGGGTACATTTTTATAGTTTAAATAAATCATCATAGATCCATTGACTTCACATCAGCTGAAGACCTGCCCTTGCAAATTTCAGGTGTCCTCCCCAAAGTCTAGACTGCAAGTTAGTTTTTTATATATATTTGAATGGATCAGTGATCAATAGTCTGTTTTGAAAATATGCAGTATGAAATGTTCACTAAGATTAGAGTTGTAAATGCTGTTTATGGGACTAGCATATTTGAAGGCAGAATTGTGACTTTTAAGGAAGATTCGTCCGAGTTAAGAAACAATTTGAAAACTTCTCACATTCTTGAGCTGAGTGATCAACATTTAATCATCACATTTCAGGTGTAGGGAAACAGACAGTGGTTTAGTATAGCCTAACCAGGCAGTCATCCCCTAGCTCTGCTGCTCACTCTCCACACTTAAATGCCTGGAGACACCATAGACCAGAGTTCCACAATACACTTGAGGGTGCACACTGTGTAGGTTCTCTGAATCCTGTCCCATCCATAGGAGAACTGCAGATGAGGCCCTCGTGGCCACAGAGAAGAGGACAAACACTTTTCCAGTGGATGTGAATTTCCTGTCATTGGCCAGCTCTAAAATTTTCACCAAGATCAGTCGTTGCACGAGGAAGATCTGAAAGCAGCTCCTTGCATCCACATATAGATATAAAAGCAAGAGAAATGCAATCTGATACATTCCAAGAGGAATGAAGATATATTGACAGTACAGTAGTACTAGGATTTTAATCAAATAATTAAATATAGGTCCAGGAGCTACTCAATTTGTTTACCTTTATTCTAAATATGTTGTTTTTCCACATGTTTCCTCTCTCAGAACCTCAATCTAACATCAGATTCAATTAGATTTAAATAGTCCTAAAGCCTGTTTCTCTCTCTTATCCTTTTTAAAACAGGATGTTTCTGTTCCAACTCATGCCTGCTCAGAGATGCAGCATCTGGAAGGAACTTTTTCCCTATTTCCTTCTTGCATAATAGTTTATGAACCTTTACAAGTCCTTTTTCTTCTATAGTAAAGGAAACAGGTCACAGATAAACCTTTAAATAATCTCTCTCTTAAAAAAAAACCAAATAAGCTCCTGCCCCGCTCACCAAGAAGTAGCAAGTAATAGGATTTTAATCATGAAGCTATTTACCTTTACCTCTAAATAGACAGTTTCATACACTGAACTTTTGAGAGAGGGACCACTCAACTATGCATTTATTAAAAAAAAAGGCCAACAAATATAAGTTTAAGCAAAATGTGTCACTAATTTACTTCCAATTTCCATAAGTAATGAAATGTAACCATGCAATGATCAAATCAAGGTTACAATTGAAACTCAACAAAAATCAATGGCTCAGTTTACCAAGTGAGTATTTGATTCCACATATAAGGTTAACAAGAACTACTTCAATACTTTATAGGAAAGTTAAGGACCTAAGGGTCTGCTAAAGACAGAAACTAACACTTGCCTTCATTTTAAGGAAGTAGAACTCTGAGAAGGGTCTCTTCGTGGCTTCTTACATTGGTGTTCCACTAAAGTGCCTCTGAATATATAAATTGTTATACTATTTATTAATATGGGAAGAGTAATAAGCAAACTACAGCATCTGTCTTCCTGACCATTTTACACAAATGCAGAAACGTTTATTAAAACAGGCACTTACTAGCTTTGGAATAACAGGCTTTTAACCCAAACTAATCTTACGCTAATGAAATAGTGACTTTCACTTTTTAGTATTTACTTTAGGAAACTGTTATGCTCGCACACACACACACACACACACACACACACACACACACACACACACACACTATATCCCTGAAGTATATACAAAAGTGCTCACGTTTTCTTCTTCTTAGACCTAAGTTGTAAATGTAAAGAAGGGTTACCTAGCTACATCACTCAAGGGTGTGAAATATTCAACCCCCCTGAGAAATAGTTAAGCTGAACTAAGCTCCAGTGTAGATACCACTACATCTATAGAAGCGTGCTTCTATCAACCAGCTACAGCCTCTTGGGATGGATTTACCACAGCAATGGGAAAACAACAAAACACCTTTCAATCACTGTAGCAAGCATCTACACTACAGTAGTGGCACTGCAACTACACAGTTGCTGCTCCAGCACTTGTAGTATATTCATACCCTTAGAGTCTCTGCCTCATCTAATCGGCTTTAGTTAATAACTAGTTGTTGCAAATAACCTGAGCTCATTTTACATGTGGGAAGGTGGTCATTTCTCTCTTAATTGTAGCTTCAGGCTTGTCATTCTTTCACTTCTTTGGATGGTTGGGGCCAGGAAAGGAAGTAATATACAACTTCAGGTATTATTGTTGATGCGAGAGAGAGAGTCAGTTCAACCCTTTTTTTCTGCATGGTTAGAGTCTTTTTTTAGGGTTCAGAATCCCCTTGTGCCACCTTGGGGACCAGAGATTCCAGCATGTTGGCCATAGCTCATCATGGGCCAGTAATTTAATATCTCGACCAGAGGTTATTGCAGAAGATTCCAGTCTGAGGTGGTCATTTTTTGAAAACATGTTGGTGACAGCAATAGATGTCCTTTTTGTAAACAGGACATGCAAGATGCCCATGTAATGGAGGAGTTGGTAACAAATTTCCACTTAGGCCTGACATAAGTACCTAATTGTTTAAGTACAGCGAATAGTAGTTAGCATTATACATTTGCTTATTTCCTAGAGTGTAGGGCATGCGAGAGGCCTTACACAAATAACCTTTTGCTTGCATACCAAAAAAACATTACTAAGAAATGCTTGAAGCAGCTAACAAACACTTGGCCAACCAAAGTCATTCAGGCCTAAACTCAACTGTGGTCTAGGTTTCTTGAGTATTTCCGCCCTGTCCAAGGTATATTAAAATACGTGTAAAAACAGCGTTTAAAATTGTTGAGAGTTTTCTGGTCCTACTGCAGCTCTAAAGAGGTGGCTCTTTAGGGAAGAATGCCATCTGGGCCTAGCAGCAGGTCAGTCCTTTAAAATGCCAGCCTAAAGCAAGATGGAGTGAGTTGTGCATCTCTGCCTTAGGGAGAAGTCCTCTGTTTTTTTTATTCTTATGTTGATAAGATTATGGATTCTAAGCAATAAAGTGCAACTTTCCATGAGATTAAAACCATAAAATACACTAATTTCTCCATTTATATGCCACAAACATAATATCCCCCTACAGCAATTTTGCAGAAATCACATATTAGGTTGTAGAGGGCATAACCTGAATATGGAGTTGCCTGTCAATTTAAAGTAATCTGGGACAGCAAGCAGTGGTTAATGGTCATCCTTATTATCTCTATTTTTAAATTCTACAAGTACAAATGATGAGAATGTTGGGCGAGAGGCACTACTAGGATGAGAGGCACTACTATACTGGGGGAGAGGCATAATGTAGATCTTGCCATTGGTATGTAAAGATCCTGCAAATCGACTGTTCATGCTCCCTTTCTATTCATGATCTAGGAATTCATGGAGTTTCCACTATTTAAGGAAAAAAAAAAGCTTCTAGGATCCAAATTGGGGAAAAACTTATTTGAGAACACTTTTCCTTCGGTGTTTTTGGAAAAAATTAATTGGTAGTGCTCTGTAATGACATGAGACACACAAGATGAGTGAGGTAATATCTTTTATTGAGCTAACTAAAATAAGTTGGTCCAATAAATGATATTATCTCACTGCTTTGTCTCTAATATTATGGGATTGAAATAGCTACAATGATACTGTACACTGTACTAGCATAGTAACACTAGCTTTTCCCAAAAAGAAAACAACGTTAAAGTTTCAGTGTGGTAGCCATGTTAGTCTGCATCAGCAAAAACAACAAAGAGTCCTTGTGGAACCTTAGAGACTATCAAATTGATTTGGGGATAAGTTTTCATGGGCTAAAACCCACTTCAGATGTTAAAGTAGGCTGAGATGACTTGCATCTTCAGCAATAGTTTTTTTACTGGTGCTGAAATCTAGCAAAGCTTAGTAGCACTGAAGCCTCTCAAACACCAAATGCACTTTGCATATGCTCAGCTAGTTTAGTGCCCCAACTCCAATATTTTGGAGCCTACAGCAGGCACTGCAATGTGTTCTGCTGAGACTATGACACCAGATAAGTAACACAATTTGAAAAGACTTTTAGACTTCAGGCTTGTGGGGAAATAAGTCAAAATTCCTACTTGTTCTTCACCATGCTGGTGGAAATATTAAGGTTCAGAGCACATAGAATCATAAGACTGAAAGGGATCTCGAGGTCATCTAGTCCAGTCCTCTGCACTCATGGCAGGGACTAAGCATTACCTAGGCCATTCCTGACAGTGTTTGTCTAACCTGCTCTTAAAATCTCAAATGATGGAGATTTTACAACCTCCCTAGGCAATTTATCCCAGTGCTTAACCACTCTGATAGTTAGGAAAATTTTCCTAGTGTCCAACCTAAACTGCCCTTACTGCAATTTAAGCCACTGCTTCATGTTCTATCCTCAGAGGTTAAGGAAAAACAATTTTTCCTCCCTCCTCCTTGTAACATTTTATGTCCCCTCTCAGTCTTCTCTTCTCTAGACTAAAGAAACCCAATTTTTTCAATCTTCCTTCATAGGTCACGTTTTCTAGACCTTTCATCATTTTTGTTGTTCTTCTCTGGACCCTCTTCAATTTGTCCACATTTTTTCTGAAATGTGACACCCGGAACTAGACACAATACTCCAGTTGAGGACTAATCAGCGCAGAGTAGAGCGGAATTATTACTTCCTGTGTCTTGCGTACAACACTCTTGCTAATAATCCCAGAATGATGTTCGCTTTTTTTGCAACAGTGCTACGCCATTGACTCATATTTAGCTTGTGGTCCACTATGACCCCAGATCCCTTTCCTCAGTACTCCTTCCTAGGCAGTCATTTCCCATTTTGTATATGTGCAACTGAGTGTTCCTTCCTAAATGGAGTACTTTGCATTTGTCCTTATTGAATTTCATTCTATTTACTTCAGACCATTTCTCCAGTTTGTCCAAATCATTTTGAATTTTAATCCTATCCTCCAAAGAACTTGCAAGCTTCCACTTCCAGCTTGGTATCATCCGCAAAACTTTATATAAGTGTACTCCTCTGCCATTTTCTAAATCATTGATGAAGATAATGAACAGAACCTAAAACTGGGACGTAGGCACCTAAGTCTGGGGTACAGGCACCTACGTACCTTTTTGAATGCAGGCCTAAGTGCAAACACATCTTAAAATTTTATTCAAAGTTAAGAGTAAAGTGATGACAACACTGCAATTTTTTTACATATATTTAGAAACTATAAGATAGTGTCTAGAGCCCAGGGACAACTATTATTAGATGATGATGAGAAGGAAGAGATGAGCTAGTTTTGAAGGGTAGTGGAGACTTGGTTTCCTAAAATATAGAAACTTTTGGGAGGCAGGCTGGACATCTGATAATATGGTTCTATATAAAAATCTATCTAACTCCAGTTTCTTTCAGTCTTGAGTATTGAATTCACTAGCATGTTGCTTCTCATCTTCACTGTAGTAAACATGAAACTACAGATCAATACTGCAAATGACATGATTACCATTTAAAGATTACTGAACAGGAAGAGAGTTTATCTGACTCAACATGCCTAAAATTGAAGGACATAACAAGAAACAAGTCATCAGATTGGCATAAGTAATGAAAACAGATACTTCTAAATAAATGTAAAGATTGGCAAGAGTTGCTAGTAGCAAGACAGGAAAAATTTTATTTTTCTCCCAGAATGCAGAAGATTGAGCTCCTTGCGTCTGGCCCTGTAAGGCATGTTTCCAATCCTTTAATCCGTCTCATGGCTCTTCTTCAAACCCACTCCAATTTATGACAATCCCTTTTTGAGCTCCTTGAGGCTACCAAGTCAATCTATTTAGCTTAATAAAGACAAGCTTAAAGGGTGGACACACCTTACAATCTAAGTGCCTACATGGGGAACAAACATTTAATAATGGGCTTTTCAATATTGCAAAGAAAGGTACAACATGACTCAGTGGCTGAAAGTTGAAGCTAGACAAATTCAGATTGGAAGTAAGGTAATTAAAAAAAACCCACAAGGTAATTAAACCACTGGAAAATTACAGGTTGTGCTGGATTCTTCATCACTAAATTTAAAATCAAGATAGGATTTTTTTTCTAAACTGTATGCTCTAGGACAGTGGTTCTCAAACTTGTTTCGCCATTTCTGCAGGGAAAGCCCCTGGCGGGCGGGGCTGATTTGTGTACCTGCCGTATCCGCAGGTTTGGCCGATCGTGGCTCCCACTGGCCACGGTTCACTGCTCCAGGCCAAAGGGAGCTGCTGGAAGTTCTATGGCCTGTGTTATACAGCTGGTCAGACAAGATTACTACAATGGTACCATCTGGTCTTAGAATCTACAAATTACTGCAGATGGCAGAATCTAGCCCTATATTATCTCAAGTCACTTTAAAAGGTCTCTTTCAAGGACTGAAACAAACATATAATACTCTATCATTTAATCTAGTGCTAAAGTATTTCACCTCATACCCACTGAACACATGCTTATCCTTGTTAATATAGTCTTAAGAACAAAATCCTCTTGCTAACAGCCTGTCCTAACGTTCTTCACGTGCATTCTATTTCTCTATATTGTATGAAAAGATTAAAAGGAGACAAAAATAAATAAGCTCAATAGTGTGATGAGCACAACTACTTGGTCATATAGCAAATAAAAGTGAGAGGGATTCCTTTTCCATAAGAGGATCACTTTCCATTTAGCATCAGATCTTTTCTTTTTGGTTGCAATGCTACTTTGTTCTCTCCATTACCCCTCTGTAGCCTGTTTGGTTACACATGCTTACTGCCCTCCAGATTTTGATGTCATCAATAAATCTAATCATAGTTAAAACTAACACCATAAGAACATAAAAACGGCCATTACCGGGTCAGACCAAAGGTTCATCTAGTCCAGTATCTATCTACCGACAGTGGCCAATGCCAGGTGCCCCAGAGGGAGTGAACTTAACAAGCAATGATCAAGTGATCTCTCTCCAAAGAACAATTCCTGGTAAAGGAAGTCCTTTAAGCAACTGCAGACAAAGTTAATTAGATATTTTAATAGACACTTGACAGGATAAACTTTGAAAAACACTAAGAGAGAGTTCATCAGCTGGTGTAAATTGATCTAAATCCATTAAGGCAAATGGAACTGTGTTGAGCTACATCTGCTGAGGATCTGACCTGAAGAGTCACAGACCAGGAGTAGGAAGTATCACTGCTTGATAGCTGACAGAACCAGTCAGCAGCATTATCTAGAAGTGCTTCACAAACTTTGGTTTAAGAACTCTGAAAATTACAGAATATGCTTTGAGCCAATATTATTCTGTTTTCTTACACTTCATCATGTGTTGCACTATTATGCTTATGATTATCAAGAAAGTACATAGTATTTAGTTAAAATAATTACAAGTTCTCTGCTACTACTGTTTCATATTTTCTTATACTTATGTAGCACACTGCATGTAGGTCTCTCTGAGCAGTTGATAGAAAAATGAAAGCAGGTAGAAGAGGCAACAAAAAGAGGCAAAGAAAAAAAATGTACTAACATTAGATTTAAACCCAGCTTGAGACAGCAACTGAAGTGTCAGGGGAATTACTTCAATGAATGCACAAAGGGTATTAAGATAGTACAGAATATACATGGAACAATATCAGTAAATATTTCTGAGCTTCAAGAAAGGTTACTGCTCAGACAATCCTACAGGAAAAGTATAGAAGCAAGAACATGCAAGGTTCTATATGCACGGTAGGGATGGGTTCTTGGCTCTGGTGATCATTCTGACTTCTGCCCAGTCTGCATGTGTTGGGGTGGGGGATGGCAGACATGGTCCTGAACTAAAACCCTAGATTGAAACCACAACCGCCCTAACCCAGGCAAAGTTTTCATTTGGATCCAAACTCCACAACTCAGACCCAACTCTGATAAGAAACCCGAATACATGTTTCATCCTCCATAGACTACAACCAAAAATTACCCCTGGATAGTGGTATGAAAGATTTACAGGCTGATTAATAGGAATCTCAAGAGAGATCAGAATCAACCAAAATACCAAGGTTATGACCCTTAGGAGCACAGAATAAATAAGAAAGAAAACAACCAAGAAAGAAGGCCAAAATACAACAAAATTAAATTAAATTCTGACTGAAACCACCCAATAATAGCCCAGATTTATCTAAACTGAACTAACAAAATTTACTGTTGAAATCATTTAGTCTTGCATAGAGCAATGAAAGTCATGCAGCCAGGGCTGGCTCTACTGTTTTCGCCGCCCCAAGCAGCGTGCCAAATTGCCGCTATGGACTGCGGGGGGGGGGGAAGTCCGTGTGCCATTAGGGCGGCATGTGCACGACTCTACTTTCCCCTTTCTGACCTGCTCCTGCCACCCGCGGGCCCTCACTCTCCCAGGCCGGCTGGGGCGCTTAGTGGTGCAACGTGAGGATCCCAGTGCACGCCACTGACCTGCCAGGACCAAGCTAGAGCTCCCCATGACAAACTCTTGGAAACCCCCGACCCCACCCACTCAGTGCCGTTGCAACTTGTCCGACCGGCGTGCCGGCCGTGGGGGGAAATAATCCAGCTTCAGGAAGGGCCGGCCTGGAATGGGGCAGCCCCCCAGGGGAACTACGTGGGGGTAACACATGTCCTCTACCCCTCCCCCCTGTCAGGCCCAGGCTGCCCAAAGGGATGCCTCTCCCTCCAGCCACGCCTGGGCTGGGCTGACCCGTTACTCTGCGAGGCTGCCGTGGATCAGCCATAGCTGGCCAGCCACCCACAGGCTCTGTCCGAGTTACATGGGACCCTGGCACTCTCCCGACTGAGCTGCAACCCAGCGCTGGTGCATGTGGGGTGTCCGCGCTCCTATCTCTACAGGCCCTGCTCGGCTCGCTGGGGATGGCTCAGCAGGAGCCGGCTCTGAACCTGACCCCAGACCCCACCGGAATGGACGCTTGCAACTAGCTATGGCAGGGGTATTGTGCTAGGCTCTGCAGCCTCCACTGTTGGCCACCAGGGCTGGCTCTACTGTTTTTGCCCCCAAGAAGCGCGCCGAATTGCCACCGCAGATGGCGGGAGCAGTCAGTGTGCATTTAGGGCGGCAGGTGCGTTTCCGCAGTGGCGGCAATTCGACAGCAGCTTCTGTCTTCCACCGGAAGACAGAAGCTGCACCGCCGTGGACAGCTGAATACAGAAACTGCCGCCGAATTGCCACCGCCATGGAAACCTGCTTTCAGGGGCGGCTCTAGCCATTTTGCCACCCCAAGCACGGTGGCACACTGCTGGGAGTGCTCTGCCGCTCGCCGGTCCCGCGGCTCCCGTGGACCTCCCACAGGCGTGCCTGTGGATGCTCCACTGGAGCCGCGGGACCAGCGGACCCTCCACAGGCACACCTGCAGGAGGTCCACTGGAGCCGCCTGCCGCCCTCCAGGCAACCAGCAGAGTGCCCCCCGCGGCATGCCGCCCCAAACAGGCGTTTGGCGCGCTGGGGCCTGGAGCCAGCCCTGCCTGCGTGCCACCCTAACGGCACACCGACTGCCCCCACCATCGAGCAGCAATTCCACGTGCTGCTTGGGGACAAAAACACAGGGACTGCCGCCCCTTGTAGATTGCCGCCCCAAGCACCTGCTTGGGATGCTGGTGCCTGGAGCCAGCTCTGTATGCAGCCCTGCACAAGCTCTCACAGGGCTAGCAGAGAACAAGATGCAATCTTTTCCCTTCACTGGAACCTCCTTGTGGAGAATGAGTGGTACTGGAAGGCTAAGCAGCAGAACTGTGCTTTAATATATAATGCTTTGCAGACACTAGTTTACTGAATCATGTATTATACCCTCTTCAAGGCACACAGAGGTTAACGCTTTTTTTTTTAAGTGTCTGCTGATTGGAGTTCCTCAATTTTTGAGTGCCCAAGTTGAAACACCTCCTCATCTCTGACTTTCAACAGTATTGAGCAGCTGCAGCTTCCATTCGCTTCCAGTGGAGTTGTGGACTTTTAGCACCTGAGAGAGTCAGGCACTAAGCATATCAACTTGGGGACCTACATACAGAAACCATTACACAGAATTAGTAGATGCTTCAAAAGTTACATGTCAGGGACTTCTCCAGTCAGTGGTAAAAGCTAGAAAAGAAGCCAGGAATCCTGACACCTGAGCCTGTGCTCTGATCCCTAGACCACGTGCTAACCCTTAGCATTCATATCAGAAAGGTATGCCATATAAGAATATGTTTGAGAATATGGTCTCAAACATCCTCAGGGCAGGATGTTCTTGAAGAGCATGGCAAGAGGAAAGACAAACAGTGGAATTTTCAGGAGAGCTCAGCTTTGGCCTACCTTTACTCCCACTGAATCCAGCAGTTCAGCTCCTTGGACTTCAATGGAAAGTTAGGTGACCCTAAGCATCTAGTGACTATTAGCTGAAGTTTTATGGAATCAATTTAAAAATACCCACTGGTATAGTATTATATCATGATTGTTTCAAATACATCCACCTAACTATGTTATTTGCTGTCCGTTTGTTTTTAGCAACAATGAAGTAGATTACATATGATGATATCGAACAGCTATTAAGGATTACTAAAAGAATGGTAATCAATGGCCACCATGTCACGCAAACTATGTTAGAATAAAAACATACAATTATAGACTAAACGTTCTACAATGTGCACTGGATCATGCAGTTACACATTACATAATTTGCAGGTTCAATAAGGAAAAAGAGGAAGTAGAAGTTATTCAGGAATAAATGAAAAGTGTGTATTTTCATGATTAAAAAACTAGAATGACTTGATTTAACTGGGGGAAGAAAGGAGTCACAAAAGTTCTGCTATGTACAGACACAGCTAGAGCACTCCAATATGGAAATTGAAATACATCTTATTTCACTCCTTGTACAGTTAAGCTGCAATGGCATTTGTTGCAATGCATGACAAATACTGTAACATGCCATTTTATCTGAGATTTATCATGGGAAATGACTTGAAGTAATTTATTTAATTGGATTGCCATGATAGGCAATAACATTTGAACAGGAAAGCCGCTCTTCGAACTAATTCAAAATAAAGATTTTGAGACCTTAGAGCTGACATTTTTTTCCCTGTCGTGCCTTCCAGGAAGGAGTGAAAGAACCTTTCACAAGTTGTTTACTAAAGATGTAATTTGATATTTAATAGTGTGAAAGAATAAACTAAGAATTTAGTCTTTGGTTACAGGACCACATAAAAGCCAACCTAGTAGAGAACTCAATGCCACCTTTATGTCCCGAGACCCACTAGGAACCTATTATTATTATTTTTCTGCCATGTTTGACCATCTCTCAAATGATAACAAATTCCCTTGTTTTAAGCCATTAGGCAGCTGGACTTCTGGTTGTCAGGTGTATTTTCAGCATATATAAAGGAGAACACAGTATTGCCCTTAGATTCATTTTAAATATGGATGTCTATGGCTTCAATATGAAATAGAAGCCTTCTAAAGAGATTTGGCAAGCTTATTACAGTAAGTTCACTTAAAGTTAGTTCTAGCTTTAGAGATATTTCTACTTTCACCAATATTATCTCTAGGTAAAGTGGGGAATTCTTCTAGAACAAGCATTAACTCTAGAACCAAAATGAACTTTTCAAGTGCATATACTATAATCTATGGCTAATTTAAAAAAAAAAAAGAACAAAGAACTAAAGACCGTATGATTTCGTGACAATTCTTTAATTCCTGAAGTGGTCTGCTCCCATCTATGACATCTTTCATTTTCTTTGGTTATATGCTTAGTGCATTGCCTTTTCTTTATCTTTATCTTGTGGTAATTCTAGTACACAGTTAAAATAAATTTATATTGGGAGGGGAATAGGGAGAAGGATAGAGATTTAAGAGAGTAAGAAAATAAGATGGAGATTTTTTTTTAAGTTCAACTAAAATCTATAGAACAGTTTTCATATATCCCTAGCCCCAAAATGAGCTCATTTCTCCTCTCATAAGAAAAAAGGAGAGGTAAACCAAAAACCTGTATCCAATTTTGCCTACCATACTCAACATAATTAGCCTTTCTGAAGGGGGTGGGGGAAATCTAATTTAGAAACACAATGACGTTTTTATCCAGAGCCATCTGCTTGATTATATACCAGAGTAATAGATTGCAGGAACAGAAATATTTTTCAAATTCTCTCCCTTGTTCTTAGTCACCTAAAAAGGATAAAAGCGCAGTTATATTTCAGCTGGCATTAACTGTTCATATATTTTTTTCCTTCTCTATTATGAAAAAAAAGTCCTAGTGGAAATATTTTAGATCTGGTCAGAAATTTTCAAACAAAAATTGAAGTATTTTAATAAAATATGATTTTTTAAAGAAATGAGGGTTTTCTAATGACAGTTTTTCCTTTTCCCTGCCTAAAATTTAATGTTTTTCTCAATTAACTTTTAACATTTGGAAGTAGTAGTGAGAAAAGTTGATGGGGGGAGGGGAAAGGTAACCTGTTGGGGCTGGGGTGGCCTATCTAGTGGATGGAGCGGAACTTTGGTGATTTCAGTGACAGTTTGGAATAATGGGGAGCATAGAACCATGAGTCAGATACTGGGGTGAACATGAAGCCAGACTGAAGGGTAAGGAGCCAAGCCAAGGGTCAGCACTAGAGTCAGGATTGGGAGCAGGAAATGCAAATGCTGGAATGGACAGGGGTCAAGACTTGAACAGGGACTGGAAGCAGGAGCAGAGGAAGCCAACTGCTGGCATAGTTCCCCTTGAGCAGCTGCTGCGCTGCAAGATACAAGGAGCAGGCTACATGCTCTCCTGCCCAATCAGGAAGCACAGCCTTTTGGACAAGGCTCATTGTCCCCAGCTTAGCTTGCTGGGTTGCCTAGCGACCCAGGCTGGGAGCCAGCTGTGCTCCTGACAATCAGTTTCGGGAGAGTGAAATACTTGTGGTTTTGTTTCCTGCTTCAGAAGCAAAATGGAAGAAAAAATTTGGGGATAAAAGAGGAAGGGAAAGAAAAAGAAAGAAAGAAGAAAAATCCTGCGAATCTGAAGATTTTCATTACAAATTTTGACTTGTCATTCTGTGCCAAATCATTCAAAATGAAAATGTTCATTTATTTTTTTTTACCAGTTTGATTAGTTCTAATATTTTTATTTGTATATTTGATATTATTTATTGTTTGCATTGCAGTAATGCCTTCAGTCCAATCAGAGTTCTGGTTCCACTTTGGTCAGCACTGTATACCTCTATAATAAAAATGTTCCCTGCCTCAAAAAACTCGACAGTTAAACACATGACATAACTTGTTCTTCTGTCTCTCTGTCTGTCTATCAAACAGTGAGATAGCTAGGATAAGTAATAATAAATAGCATTCCCCCCCCTTTCCTTCCCTACTTTCTCTCACTTCCCTTACCACATTCCCCAACCCCAGTGGGGAGTAAGGCAGGGAAGGGAAATAAAACACAAAATAATGAAATTTTTTTTTCTGATGGAATTTTTATCTTTTTAAAATCAAAACCATATTGATAAAACAAATGTTCACTTCTGTCTGTTACAGCTATCCCCCTACTCCATTTTGTTTCTTACAGCTGTCCCCATACTCCATTTTGTTTTTGTTCTCCTCCTGTGGCCGCCCCTCCCTGGCTGTTAAATTGTTTACCAAGAGCCATTGCCCTTCTCAAAGGGATGGCCACTTGTGCTGCATGCTAAGTGGGACCACTGCCCTGTTCAAAGGGTTAGTCCTATTATCACCTTGTTGAACCTGGGCTTGGTGTAGGGCAGGCAATGTCCAGAGCTGCAAGACCTATTGTATTTTAAAGATCCTGGGCATGAGTCATAGGCCTCATGTGCTTTTGAGTCACCTATCGCACAGGACTCTGCCCAGGCATGTCTCTGTGCTCACCTGCAGTTTTTCCCTGTGCCTCCTCCCCTGTGACAGAGGGAACCTATCAGGATCACTGGCGGGAAACTGCCTAAGTTTGCCTTTGAAAACAGAATTTTTGAAACAAACATCAGAAAGGTTCCTGCATTGCTGCCTGGTCTGATCAGCCAGGGGTTTTGGGGGATCCTTTCTCCGCTCTTGTTTTATTTTTGAGCGTATCCCTGGTTTTTAAAACCCCTTCCCCACGAAGAATGAATTGCTGCCTGAGAGATCTCCTGATTATCAAGACCGTACCGAGCCCTCCTTGCTTCTTCTGATGTTGCTGCTGCTTCTGCCTTTGCTGCTACCTTGGGGACTGGAAAGAATCCCTCTGTGAAACCTTCCCTACTTTTATTTTATTATTTTAGCTGCTGGCTCTGTTTCCCTAGCACACAGACTCAAGCTAAACCTTGGTCTGTGTCTTAAAACCTCTCAAACTCTGTGGTGCTTTGCTGCTAAAAATAAGCTTGTGCAGCTGCTAAGCTCTGCTCCCTGCTTTCAGCTGTATCCACTGCTGCAGCCACCATCCCTTGGCTTTCTTGGGGGCTGCCTTGGGAGCTGTATCCTGGGCACATACCACTCTGCCCTCTGTAACTTCCCCATAGCATAAGGTGCACCGTAGGTTTTGCTTTTTAGTTTAATAAGTCATAGTTTGCTAAGATGGTAGATCTTGTAAGTTTCACCTGCCTTGTTATAGTTTGCAGTTTTGTTGCTCTGTATAGTTGCTTGTTATAGTTTGCTTAGAATTGTGATATTTGTTGTTTTCTTTAGTCGTTGATTAAGATAGATTTAAAAAAGCCATTGCCTGGTTGTATTCTGTACCTGTTTTATTACTTTGTATAAGCTGCTTGTAATTTATATAAGTTTGATTAAGTTAGAGAATAGATAAGGTTTTTACTGCTTGAATTCATCTTCCCGCTGTCCCAATCTCTCCCTGAACTTTCCCGTGTCTGTTTTTCCCCTGCTCCAATCTCCCCCCCTGTGTACTTCTCCGTGTCTCCCTGTTGTAACCCCTTGCTGCTCCCGTGTAACTTCCCAAACCTTTTGCCGCTTCTTTCCTTTTTTTGGGGGGGTGTCTCTCTAGCCCTTCTTTACACCTCTCTGCTGCCTCTCCCTGTATCCCCTGTGTTCGTGCCCCCGCTCCTCCGCTGCCCCTCCCCTACCGAAGATCACCATCACACTGCTCCGCTTGTCTTCACCCCGCTGCTCCGCAACTTCCCTGAAGTGCTCTCCGCTGCTGCAACCTGCTTCTTCCCTCAGCCGTCTCCCCCATTCTCCACGTGCCTTCCCATTGCTTACACGTTCAGTGCCCTCCCCTCTTGCTGCTCCCAGACTCCCCATAAGTGCACTCCAGCTGCTCTTGTCTCCCGTACCTCCAGCCCGCAGGCTCCTGAAGACTGCTGTTCTGGGCTTCAGAGTCTCTCGCTGCTTGCAGCTGCACTCTCCTCTGGTCAGATACCACTAATCACTCACTCCCCTCCCCCTCCTGTTTCTTGACCCAGCTTTTAGGTACACTCTTGCTATCACAGCCTCACAAATTAAGTCAGTAATTTTCTACATTGCATAATTTCACTTATCACCCATATTGTATTAGTGCATTGTGACTCACATTTTACTTGTGGTTATAACACCCCATTAGTTGCCTCCATTTCTCTAATATACTTTGAATACCATTTTTATATAGAAGCTACCATTTTATTTTACATTTTCTTTTGGGTACATTTTGCATTCCACACTGTATCTAGAGTTGTTCCTATATAAAGTTAAGTTGCTTATTGACTGTACTGTATCCCATTGTGCTGAACCCCACTTACTGTACCCCACTGTTAAAACTCCCTACACTGTTCAATAAGAAGAACCCCCCCATCATTGTCTATTGTAAACACCTTATACACCTCATCCCATCGCATTTCATTGTTAAATTCCCACCACTTCCTTTTCCCTTTAATAAAGAAATTAATTGGCACCCCACCTGTGTGGTAATTGCTCCCCAAGATCCCATATATCTGCAGGCAGGGACAACTTCAAGACTTTCAAGCAGTTCTATGGACTGTATCCAGGTTCTCCAAGGTTTCCAGCTAATTCTTTTTTAATTCAGTTAAACACATACCTGTTTCCAAACACTTACAAGATTAGCAATCCACATGTATATTATTTAATTTGCACTGATAAATTTTCATTATATGGATCAACTAATGATCTCATCTCTCCAGAAGTAGCTTGCACGTTCTCCAATTCTATTTTAAGTGCCTTGTTTAAGAAATAGTGGAGTACTGGCTCAGTGTGACTGTCCAAAATTAAATAAAACAAAATCTGAACAAAAGGAAAATATTTGTGACAACATTGGGAAAAGTATGCTAGGTTTGTTCAGTTTCATATTAATGTTCCTTGGAATACAAAGTAATGTACTTCTATGTTGCTGTAGATGTTTTTATGGATTGGTTGCAAAAGTAACTAGCTAGAAAACATTCTGCTCCTCCAATCCTATCTGATAACAGCAGGGAAATGTGTTTTTTATATTGCTCCCAATTTGCTACTGTTTCAGCTTTTCCAACCTATGATGATAGTATTGTGCTATGATGTACTGGCTGCTGCCTATTTGCTGCTACTACTACTCAAAGATTTAGAGAACTTAGATGGTTAGGTCACCGTCTGTTTCAATGAATGTGTGGGTTGGAGAAATGCATGCCAGGAGCATAACTGAAGAACTAGTGATGAACTGCCTATAACTCCCATGAAAGTTTTCCTGTTTGCCTGTGATAAACCCGTGCCTTAGGGTTGCAAGTGCTTGAAGAGGGGAAGGGCAAGACACCGGGGAATCTGTTTGTTTTCCCATTTATATAAAAATGCTTTATTATAACTATTACCAAGGAAGAAGGCAATATCACTGGGCAAGACAGCTTATACTGTGTGCAATCTGTTGTGTTTATACTTTATTCCTGAAAAGAACACTGTGTACACTATGCTGTGTGTAATTTGAAATGAGGGGAACAAATGAACACTTCACTGGGTGCTGTCATGGGTATGCTCCATACAGGGCATTGTATGTATATAATGCATCACACAAGGTACTAATCTTCCTTTGTGAGTGATGGAGCATATATTTGGATTGTATGGGACTTCATCCCCCCAGGACAACAACATGTAAATTGCTATGATAAATAAACTGACCTACAAAATACTTCCAGACTCTTGGAATAGCTATAACATCATCACTGAAATTCTACACATTAGATTTGCAAGAACTGCTGTGAGATACCAGAATCCTTAGTAATGAATTCTGGTGATTCTGACAACAAACAGACCCAATCCAATCCTTCCTCCAAATGCTTAGCTGAATAGTTTGTTGAAATATTAACAAGGGTTAGTCAGTGAAGTCTGGAAAGAGCACTTGTACGGGAAAAAAAAAAAAAAGGCCACGTGCTTATTTACATACAAAAATGGTTCCCAAAGCCTCAGTGACCAAACACCATCTGTTTTATTCCTTTGGGGGGGGGGGAAGGTTGTTCTCAACTGGATCTCTTGAAACCAAACCTTTGAGGTTGCATAAATGTATGTAAAACAAGTCCCTTATTGTACACCGAAAAAGTTTGAGATCTGGCACTGACGCAGGGCAATTGCATGTTCTGAAGATATTCTGATTCACTAACCAGCCACCCCAGTGCCAAACCCAGCTGAGCCAGTTGGTTACGCAGTTAATAAATAAGAGGCCTGCAACCCAGAGATCCAGACAAGGAGGGAATCAAAAGCACAGCTTTATCTGTAACCATTAGTAATCACTTTCATGCTCTAAATGTTCATTAACATTCTACCAAATACATTCGCTGACAAGCAAGTTTCATGAAACAAATCTTAGTGAACGTTGCAAAATTTTCACAAAGACTGAATTTCAGATTTGTGATTACGAACATCACCACTGGAAACCAGATACTAGAGAGATGCTTGTGCAGTCAGGGAACCGCAACATACTATGGGACCTGTGTTGCCATTTAAAATAAGCTCAGAGTGAATTACAAATACTGGCTATATAAAACATTACATATTTCAGCCTATGGGCTGCTCTATGCTCACAAACATTTGTCAAATCATTTTGACTAAACAAATCCATACATGACAGCAGTCAAAGTAATTCCCAGAAAGGAAAAAACAAACAAACAAAATGAAATAAAAAAACCCAGCATAGCTCTACATTCATCTAATGCATTATTCATCATGCATTAAACACTCAACTCTAGTGAGAACTTATTATATTCTTGGTGTTAGTATAATAGACAACATGATAGATTATAATGTGACAATTTGAAAGACCATCCCAGTGCTTGGGGGAAATGAGGACTTTAGCAGTTCACTCACTGGGTAAATAAGATAGACAACTAAAGTGGTTTCAAGAAGTGCTGACCAGTTGTTTGTTCACCATGGGTGCAATATGGCCAGCAGACTGGTTGTTAGGACACATGGCTGGAATGTGGGAGCCTGGGTTCAAGTCTCTGTGCTAAATGAAGGATCTGAATGTGGGTGTCCTGTCTCCTAGGTAAATGCACTAACCAACAGGCTATTCAGGGTACAGCATGTCTGCTCCCTTTGCACCCACCCGCCTCTACCCTCAAAATCCTGGACCTTTGACAAAGCATTTAATCAAAACCCAAAAAACTAACATTCCCTGTGAAAATTAGTTTCGACAAATTGTAATTGAATTTTCCAGTGAAAAGCAAGTTCATCAAAATATTGCTAACCAGCACTACTGTTCTTCTAAAAAGGCACTGCTCTGCTTGTTGTCAGTGTCTGATTCAAATACAGAAAGATGGCTTACAAAAGTAGTGAGCCTTCCTCCTAAAACAAGGAAGAGGGTTGTCAGAGGAGCACATTGGTGATGAGGGGAAGAAAGGATAGGGGATCAGTGTAAGAGCAGCTTAGTGCTGTGGGGGTGCAGATCCAGAGAACTAGTTCTGGATGGGCTGGGAGGAGGGAGCTCAGCTGTAAGAAGGAAAGCGCAGGAGCATTGAAAAGAATTGACTGCCCTCTCAGTTGTCCGAGGCAAAAACATGTTCTACCTTGGTTTCAGATACTTTGCTGTGTGCACATAGATTTAACATAACTGATTAATTATGCTACTGTTTTAAAAAGAGGCAAGGGAAGCAATTCCTATGAATTAGGGACAGTTTGGTGACTAAAGATGGGTTCAGAATATTGCCCTGGAATTCACAACAATCACAAAAAATACAGAGCAGTCATCAACTCTATTTGAGACCCAATGAAATCACTATATAGCCAGTCAGAAAAAAAGTTGTCAACAATACGTCTCAGCAAAAAATAGAAAATTTTTGTGTTTTTCCCCCTTTCCACATTTTCAAGGTATGCAGTTACATAGGGGCATATATTATATATTTTGTAATCACTGAAAGAGTGGATGAAGATTCCATGTAATGCCTTAGCTGAAAACCACTAATAAAATTCAGCCTTCCCAAGATTGCGATTAAAAAAGAATCTGTTTCCAAGAAACATGGTACTCCGAGCTCACCTTTTACAGCCTGATCCATCAGCCATTGATGTCAAGGAATGACTCCCATTGACTTCAATGGACACTGGTCATTAAAGACAGAAAAGAGCCTGGCATTAACATTACCAAGGTGGTATAAGAGGAAAGTTTTTTTTCTTCTTGATAACCATGTGTTTCCTTTAGCTTTGGGTTGGGAAAAACAGTTTTATTAAGTGATTCACTTACTAGTAAGTCCCTCCTTTTAAATTTGTTTCACAGTGAGTGCATAGGTTTGGATTGCTGATTTACCACCACTATAAGCATTTGCCAAGTACAACCACTAGATTATTTGACTTTTATTGTGTTCTTTTAGTGCTACACTGATAAGCAATTGAACCCAGTGAAGCTGTCAGAGGAAAGAAAGTCTTAAGGCATACATTTTCTGTTTAGTGAATTGTAAAATACACAAAAATTAAAAAGACATCACAGAATATTAAAAATATATTCTGTACACTGGAAAGTAAGAAAAAACACAACATCTTATAATATCAATACAGTTTTTGGAGGGGAAAAATCATTGTTAATACTAGGTTGGGGGAATAAAAATGAGGCAATGAAACTCTTAAATAACTAATAAAGCTGTTACAAGAATAAATCTCAGATGTGCTCTGGGACCACATTTTACAGTTTTCCATTGTATTGTAGTTCTATGTTAACAATACTTTTGATAGGCCATCCCTTAGACAAATCATAAAATATATGCAATTTAACAAGCAAAGTACAACAGAATAGCTGGCAAAAAAATGCTAAAACCCAATTAGAAACAACATCTTTCAAAGCAGAGATGGGAGAGGAGGAAAAGCAGAATAAGAAAACAAAAAACTCTTCCAACACAAATCCTTGAAATCTTCTGATCTGTAATAGTTTCCAGAAAGTACAAGCAGTGACATTCACTGTAGAGATTTACTGTGACATTACTTTTTTTTTATGAAACTGAAGCTTGAAAAAAATAAAATTTGAATTCTAGGTACAGCAAGTCTCCATTAAGGATAGAATTTCATGTATTATAAGTAGCCATAGCTTTAAGCTCCTCTGACCCTTTTTGATTTGAAGTTTCTTTTGCTATCATCTAGTATATCATCTGGGCTGGAAAATGTTCTCACGTAGGAGGTAGGCAGAATGCTGATGATGTAATTCATGATTATGTAGAAGGAGGTTATAATTGCTGACTTTTAAAAATAGCACCAGCTAATTCCTTCATGACCTCTTACAGCCAGTGGAAACTGCTGAAGAAGATGTAGAGCTTTATGTCTTCACTGTGTTCATAGTTAGGATAATTAGGAAGCGTGGGGACCTGAATCCTCAGGAGGGTTATTTTAATTTTATAATGCTCTATTTATACTGCAAGTTTTAATGCAGCTAATCATTTCTTCAATCAGCTACTAAAGGGTTGCCATACGAAGAGTGGAAAAATAAAGAAAAGCACAGTGAAGCAGAAGGCACAAACCCTTTGGAGATAGTGAGACTTAAGATGTGTCTACATTGGCCATTAGTCAGCACGAGAGGGGCATAAATTTTCACATGCCCTATCTGGCCCAGGTCGATCCTTCTGGTGTGCACTAAAAGTTCCCATGTGTATAGAAGCAGTCCTGTTTCAAACAGTGCTATACTGACATGCACTGGAGAACTTTTAGTGCATCCTAGAAAGGTCTGCCTGCATCACATGTTAGGGCACATTAAAATTTATGCCCCTATAGTGCAAAACTTACACACCATGTAGATAAGCCTTAAATCTTTTGCTACTATGGCCAGGGCAAAGGGTTTTAGTACGTTATGTTTGGAATTCCAGACTTTTGGTACCAAAACATTAATAAACTACTACGCAATTGTTTTCAAGATATTTAACGCTATCTATAATCCATATAAGAAAAAAAAAACTACTGTGCAAAGAAAAAGAAAAGGTTGACATGGGTGAAAGTGTAATTGCAGGAAGAAGTAAAAGTGAGCCCTTGACTTTTGTCAAGCTAGGATATGACCCTATCTCTTTATAGAAGTGCTTTCTGATGTGGCTGCTCTTCAATTATTGCAGTTCATGCCACAGTATGTGTGTTTCTTAGTGCAGTTGTCAGTTACGGATGAACAGAAAAGACCAGCAGGAATTTGAGGGTTACTCAGACATTATAGGTATGTTTAGATTGGAGCAAAAACACTGGTCAAATTCATCCTTCATATAACTTCATTGGAGTAAACATAGATATAGTAGATCAGAGTTTGGCCCATTTTCTGTTTGGTTTTTTTTAAACTTCTGCTTCCTGCTTTCTAGGAATGCATTTTCTTAAGAGTATATTTTCAGTTGCTGCCTGTCAAGATACTATATGAGGCTACTTCAGATTTATGAGACTCTCTGTCATGCAACATTGGTAATAGGAGATTACTAATACTTCCCAAGAAGAAATTTGAAATTATGGATAGAGTAAATACAATGCTGCCATTTGAAAAGTGTGATACTATGGTTCTGCAAAGTAGCACTCAAGGTCCCATGAATCCTTGCAAACCCAAGTACGATGATTTAATGCTTTTGATTTGATACCATTACAGCCAAGACTACAGCATTTATATTATTCTGAGAAACAAGAACAAAATCATCATCTGGTGTAGTTCCATAGAAGTCACTGGAGTTTTCCAATATATGCCACTTAATGATCTGGCCTTTTATACCTATCCACTAGCCATGGAGAGTACAGCGTGGTCCCTGTAGCATATTTACAATTCAGGCAACAAAAAGTGCTTGAAGTATTGCAGCAGCATCTAAACAGCAGGCTATTTTTGCTTATTACTGATCCTGCTCTTGGCAGTTTCTGATATAGATGATCCAGTGGGCAGAGGGAAGCACTATTATATTGGATAATTCATGCACAATAATCATTTTTACATTTGATCTGATATATCAGATAGAGTGACCACTTAAAGTGACATTAGATGAGAATCAGTGTCACTGATGGCTAACAAAAGAAAACCAAAAAGATTCTGTGACAGAATGCACATTTGTTATGGTGATGACTGGATGTTTGTGTGCATGATGGGATTTTCTAGCAAGGTTCTTAAAAAAGCCCTAAGGGTCAACTATATCTGGGCAGCCCAGTTTTCAAATGTGGACACCAAATAGGACCAACTAATGCTACATTGATGTCCTTGCAGATGAATTAGGCTTAGCTGCAGCATGCCAATCCAGCAATGTAAAGCAGCTGTGAAGTTGGCTTAATTAGCTAGATGAAGCAGGTTTATGACTATTTTGTATCCCCCATACAGCACAAAGCTGTCAAAGTATACCAGTGAACCTGGCCGCAAGTTTTAGTGGGAGATTTTCAATGTCACTAATGGCAGTTAGGAACACAAAACCGTCATTTATGGTGTATGCTAAGTACTGAATGCAAAGTGGAGATTTTCAAAGGCATAAATGGCAGCTACCCAATTCCCATTGAAAGTTAATGAAAGTTAGGTTCAAAACTGCTATTTCTACCTGTGTAAGTCTCCCCTTCATTCAATACTTAGGTGCACATAGGCATTGACTGTACATGTTAAGTGCCTGTCTGAGGAGTCAGATGAGTGATATGGTTTATTCACCCATGTTTGAAAATTGTCCTCTTTCCAGAAATTTTTTTTAACCTTCTCCATGGATATGAAGTTACCTAAAGTCATATAAAACTTTCATTTAATTTCCACTTACTTTGCGTGCATATGGCACATTGCAGTAGAAGGAAAAAATGCTGACTTAGAAAACCCTTTTACTTCTGTTGATCATCTCTCCAGGACAGAGCTACAACAGTGATGGGGCAGGGTAGGAAGATTTCACAACTATGGCCCAGATTGCATATGGAGCTAGATAAAGAGAGGATTTCATGGCTGCCAAACCGGCATCATTCACTGAAAGGTGAGGGGACGGGCAAAATACTTTGCTCACATTTCCGATTCATAGCACTATTACTTTCATTGATCCCATCTCCAGTGATATATCTCATTCATTATATCACCTTGCCCTGCCAATTCCACAATTATATCATACTCTTCCTGATAAGAGGAAGTTTAAAAAGACAGGATTGAGAGATTGCTAGAGCTCTCAGGTCTTCACTGAGCTCTTCTTCCCCTTTAAAAACTGCCTCTAAAGAACACTGAAAAACATGATAGCCCATCCTGTTCTCAACCCCACGCTCCTTATACTGATGACCTCCCCAACTTCTGACCAACCTCAAACCTTTTCCTCATTTTTAACATTCAGAACATGCAAATAGATACCAGCAACACCTAACTGCTGAAAAAACTTCCTATCTCCCTCTTAGTCTGGGCTTCAGGCTTTTCTTTACTGCACCAAAAGTGTTCAAGCTATGTTGATGGACAGCCTCCTCCTGCTGATGGATAGAGGTGAGGCAACAATTACGATAGGATTTCACTAATTGGCCATATTTTCCACTGTTAAATGTGAAGTGCTTCTGACTGGCTTTAGTCATTCTTTTCCAAATAGCTTCCTGCAGCCCCAGCAAAAAAAATAAATAAATAAAAGCTAGGCACAGGATCTCTTTTTCCCACACTTTCCCCCTTCAGTCAAAAGCTCTGACATATGGCCTCCATCAGGGCTCAATTTTATCACCATTCCTATTGCAGATGTGAATTTAATATTTATTGGGATAAACCAAGATGGCCTGAGCAACAATATAGCTCTATGTATCCTTTAAGTCCACTGCTTACACCACTGAAAAGAGTTGCTGGGGGAGAATGTGATACAAGAGATTTTTTGGCTGCTCTACACCAGCACCAGAACCGCTGCAGAGTATTAAAAGAGATGAAAGTGCTGTCCAATACTAAAAGTGCTCACCTTTGTCCATTAGCTGAAGTAGGAAGAGATTGAGATTGGGCTTATTTGAATTAGTAAAAAATGGCGTGGTGACATTGAAACATAATGTTAAGGTGCCTATAATTTGTTTGATAACTATGAGGATTTAAATAGTCAATAAAGATGGTGTTAAGCAGTTGTGGCTAGGGAAAAAGAGATGGCATCCTCAAGAAATCAAAGCAGAGAAAACCAAAATGGAGGCTTAGAATGATCAGACAAATGGCAAGCAAGCATATCTGGTGAAATAAAGGTCATTCCAAAAACCTGAAGGGAGGGATCAGTTATATAGAACACAGGTCTTCAAAGAGGTACAGCATAGCACTGCATATGTTTTCAATAGGGTCTAGCTTTCATTGACTGGCTGATAATGATAGGGATTGAAAAGACAACCAACCAGAATAGGCTAAAATCTGCATATAAGGCTGAGAGCTGCTAAACTTTAGTTAGTTCCTCAGTGTGTGTATAAAGTACCAGTGCCTGTGAGAACAGAAAACCAAGAAGCAGCCAACTAAAAGAGTAGAATGAAATCACTGAAGAAGGAAACCAAACAAGACTCAGCAGAGTAGACAGAGCAGAAGGACATATCACAACTCTGGTTTCTATTGACATATACTCTCTATTAGTAACAATAATAGGCAGTCTGGCTGGGCTGCTGCATTCTTCATTGAACCTTGAGAATAATGCAGTAGGCACTAAAATTACCTTGTTGCACCTTTAACTAGTAAAAAGGCTTCACCTGCTCTCATAAGAAGGGATGGCCATTGAACAATGTGATTCATTTATTTACCTCCAGGTTTCTACAGGATTTGCCTCTTCTTTAGCCTTGACAAGAAATTCCCAAACTATGAGCAGCTGGTGCACAATTCAGTGGCTGTCTCATAAGTAAAACTGTGGGAAAGTAATCAAAATATTTCATTTTTTTAAAGTTGTTTCTGTTTAGCAAGGTTTTTCATAGAGCCATCTTTTGTTTCAAAGTTTTTCATTAAATTTAATCAGTGTTCATTTACTGAAAAGTAAGATTTTCATTTCTGATCATAACTTTTTGAAAAATGGCTTTTTATCATGTCTACAGTCTTAAGCAGAAGAGGGCATATTGCACTAGTGCTCTACAACATATCCTGGTTTCTAGTGGCCTTTTAATGAGGTTGGCAGCCATGTCAACCCAGAGAAATCCTCTCCAAGTTATCAGTTATGTAATGTGTCCAGGCACTCAAATATAGGTTCAAAGAAGCTTCTCAACAAGATGTCCAAGATTCTGAAACACCATCCCAGAGCTGGTTCTGAAGAGTCTTACATCTACAGGTCACGCTGGGAAAGACAGTTTATGACAGTATTCACTGAAGAACCAGAACAAGAGAAAATGCAACATTACTCTCAAAGTAGCAGCCCAAGATTAAAACTAGAGCAGAACAGAGAACTGACATCATGCTCCCAGTGTGGGTCCTGATCATATCAAAAGAAGAATGAAGATCCAGCCGTTTCCAAGCTGATCTGACTGTATTTTTAATCCACTTGTAGTACCGTGATAATATAGTAATAAGTGGCTCATAAATGCCATATAGACAAATGATAACAGAACCAGAGTCAAAATGATCTCATATGAAAAGAACATACTTCCTCTTCCTATGTCCATTTCCAACTAAAGTATCATTATAGGAAGTGAGTATCCATCAGAGTCAGTTAAAAAAAGGGGATACCAGGAAGATCCTTTGAACTAACGGGATACCCTTATTCATCCCTGATAGATCCTTGTAGTGTGGTGTTTCTCTTGTAACCTGCTGGATCCTTCAAAGAGTCCTAAGATCCCATCCCCACCTATGAGTTCAAAGTGTAAAAAAAAAAAAAAATAAAAAAGTCTTTCATTGCAATAAGTCCCTTCAAGACTCCCTGTGATTCTCACAACTGTCATAAGCTAGCAGCTGAGAAAAAGACAGAGTGAGAGATACAGACATCAGATAAACCATCACTGTCAGTTACAAACATACCATAGGACAAGTGTGGGGCAAGATACAACTCTCCTTTAAATATTAATGCAAAAAAAAAAAAAAAAAAAAAAAAAAAAGAGTCAACTTTTTCCTAACATGAGTGGATTTGCTGTTGTTAAGTAAGTATCTCCTACTGCCTTATGTTTTGTTTTTCCCTTGACACTGCACCATGATATTGCTTCAGAGCTGTAGACAAAACGAGACAGATGTGTTGAATATGCAATTACCAAGGGACTTGTTTCCCAAGGAACAGTGGCCATGCACAGCTTTCAGGACTTTCTCCCTCATTTACTATATGGAGATGTTAATAATTTGCATAACAAGGAGTGGAAAAAATAATCTAACAGAGATTACTGCACTAGCCAATCGTGTTTGGGGGTGGGGACTTGAAAGATAGAATAGCCACATTATTTCTGAATCAGCAGCTCTGCTCCTTACTACAAGTGATCAGCAAAATTTCCAGGGAGTACAATACCTTTCTGTGCAGCACTCAAAAGAAAATGAATGATTATAAATGGTAAAGAGGGCCATCTGCTTTTTCCATTATTTTCCATGCTTCAGCTGCAAATTTTTGTTTGTTTTTAATGAGAAAATGTCAAAACTTATAAATAAAATATTTTTGTTAAACAGAACATCTTTTCATGTCTTATTTACATTCCAAAAGCTCTCTCTACTGCCCTTGTTTTGTATACATGAAAAGTTTGAGCATATTGCTTGTATACCAATATAATCAAATATGTGGTCATTATCTGTTGGGTAATGAATGGGGAGGAATGAATTGCCATGTTTTTAATCATTTCAGGGGTGCAGATGATATCATTAATCACAAGAGCCAACCTCAAGTGGTTTTGTAATAAAATCTGAACCGAGGTATTGATTTGCAATGTGGTCATCTATCTACAGCTTTGCTCATTGTGATTTATAGGGAAAAAACAAATTATGGTTATTTTTAGAAAAGTTTTGAAGCTCAAAACATGATTTAAAACAAATACACATTTCTTCTGAGCAGCAAACCTATAATAAAAAGTTGATAGCAGTGGAGTAGTATAGCGGGGTAGTCACCTGCTCCGGCCCTGAAGGGGTTAAAACAGCCCTGGGAAAGGGCTGCCCCCAGCGAGCCAGAAGACAAGGCTTTGGGGAAGTAGCCACAGCTGGCTCTATAAAAGGCTGTGGGCCAGGAGGTTAGGTAGTTTCTCTCTAGCTGTGGAGACAGATGGGTCTGGCTGCTTAGGAACTCAGCAGAGCACCTAGAGTGGAGTAGGGCTGGGGAAAGGCCAAAGGAGCTGAGGCATTCCAGGCTGGAAAACCTTGCTGAAGGCCTAAAGCAGGTACTGGGGTTGCAGGGGCAGCTCCGGGGCAGGCAAATGCAGCAGGTCCAAACTTCCCTTGCCAATGATGAGTGGTTGATAGACTGCAGTCTGCCCCAGTGAGCGGGGGATAGATGGTGACTGGCAGTAACTGAGGCAAGGTTGGGATAGAGGGTTGGGGGTTCTGCTGGCTCAGGAGACCCAGAGAGTGGGGGTAGTGCCAGGGGGCAGCACCCAAAGTAAGGGGGCACCAGGGTCCAGGAGGGACATGGGCATGTGGGATACTGGCCAGCAGAGAGTGCTATGGAGCTGGGGAGCTAATTCTCAAGACAACCAGCAGGAGGTGGTGTGCTGGTGAGTCCTTCTATTGCTACAAGTAGCATAGTTACTTTGTGCTGACATTGTGATATAATATTGATTTCCTTTCATTGTGATGCAGGAGTGTTATTTTATACAATTGATTATCAGTTTTTTTAAATATGATATTGGTTTGATACTTCTCTCTGTACTATGCAGTACCAAGGCGGCCGTGTGTTTTGAGAACCTGGATTCTAATTGACTCACAATATGACCTCCAATATAGTACCGTATCTCCTTTGCCTCCCTTACTCAGATGAATAGAAAGCCAGTCTTCAAAGAAGAAATATTATATCTGACTTGTGATTGGATGACTGTGCTACAAAAAAGGCTTCTCAGATTTTTTTCAGGGTAGACCACATCTTGGAAAGAATGTTTTCTGCACAACTTCTGACATTCATTATCAGAGATGACTTTCCCTCGCATTCATGATGGCATAACATCCTAAAGGCAACTACAGCAATTTCTTAAGCTATTAATATTAGAGAAGTACTCAGTGTAGTGCTTTTTAATGTAATTCAGCAAGTGGAAAAAAAAACAAGCACCATGGGACTAGTCCACTCTCTGCAAGTACTCCATGGACCATAGCTTGAGAACTGCTGTATTATATAATTATTCACTGAGTGCTCCAAAGTATGTTAGGTAAGCAAACAGATTTGATCTCTGCCTCAAAGGGCTCTACATTTAAAAGTTTAAACATAGCACAAAGAGGGTGCAGAGAAGCAATGAGAGGCATTAAAGAGAAGAGAAGACAACAGTAAAAAAAAATGGTGACACACCTAAGCTACTGCAGTGTCTAAAGACTGTGTGTATATACCTAAATGGTCTCTTAAGCTGAAGAGTTCTATACATAGTTTATAGGCTAAGGAGAACAAAAATGGGTATAGTGGTAAACTCATGGAATGATGAAGGCAAAGAAAGAGCAGTAGACAATGAAGAGAAAAGCTGGGAAGGTGAGGCTAACAGAAGTTAATGGGATGGGAATGATGTATGTAAAGGAGGAAGGAGAAGTACTGGGTAAGGGCCAACACTAATGTGGCATCATGGGACTGTTACCTAAAGGCGGTGGTAGTGAACCAATGAGTCAGAGGTTCTGTGAACTCTGGTGCTCTGCTAAGCCAGCTGCATGTCACCAGGGGATTTCTCTGTGCAAGAGAAATCTTCACCTATCCCTTTAGACTGGGGAGAAGGGCAAGAAATTGTCTCCCCCCCCACACCTTTTTTAAAGTTTAATTTCACTTAAACATCACTATGTTAAAGTGACTCCAATTTTGCTACCTTGCAGAGGCATGTCCATCTTCAGCACCAATAGAATCCTTTTCTCTTAAAAAATCCTGTCATTACTAACACCAGTTCAGTTCTGTCGGTAGTAGAAACAGTAGAAAAATGCTAGTGTAATAGGACTTCTGGTAGCTTTATCTACCATGTCACTTCATGCTGCTCAGGGCAGGTCCACATGACATGATAGCAAAACTGCTATCACCTTGTCTACATTGCATTAGTTAGCAAACGTGAGGAGTTTGTGTAGAAACAGCCTCTATCAGCTGATATCAAGTTGCTGAGAAGATTTCCTTTTACTCACTCCTAACAAGATAAGGATTTCCTGGCATCAAATGGAGACATCTTAAAAATAATTATAATAATAATAATAAAAAATAAACTACACCACACACACCACCAAGGAGTTCTAATATAATTCAAATATAAGTGTTACCATAAGTGGTGAGTAACACACTTTTTGAGGATACATCCTTAAGATCTCTGAATCTTGCATGACAGACTTTTCTTTAAAAAGGCTGAACATCTTCCATGTAAAAAACCCAACCCTCCCCTCAAACTGCATCTGCAACATTAGCCGTTAGCAGTCCTAAGGAAGATCATAATGTGTTACACTATGTCCCATTGTCATACTGGTTTTTGCTTGAAGACAATTAGAGCAAGTCAAAAGTTTTCTGACAGTTTTTCCATGTCAGAAAAAAACATTTCATTTAAATCAAAGCTTTCTACAGGAACATGTTGATTTTGATCAACTTTTGCTTTGAAAATTGATTCACAGCAACTTTTCATTTAAGAAATATTTTTTTCTAAAAGGCAAAATCAGAGCAAAACCATTTCAGTTTTATCAAATGTTAATGTTTTGATTAAACTGAAAAGGGAAAAAAATCATTTGAAGGGAAATGTTCCCATTTCAAACAAATATGATTTTGAAATCGTAGAATTTCACACAAAATGAAAATCTGAGTTCCCTAGCTTTGCAGACAATGAAAATAAAAACTGCCTCACTACAGAGTTGCTGGGCCTCTTGCTGATGGATAATGCAAGATGGGTCAATCTGAAGTGTTGTAGTGCTTTCATTACTTTAAGATATTTCTGTGTCAGATCACTAATAAACACACCAACTAATCTTTGTCTCTTCAATCAACACTTAAGAGAAACAAAGGATTTTCTTGTAATTAAGGCCCTCTACTCAGGAGCTCAGGGTTCAGTTCCCAGCTCTGTCCCGTATTTCCTGTGTGACCTTGGGCAAGTCACTTCATCCTCCTAAGCCTCAGCTCCCCATCTGTAAAATGGGGATAATACTTCCTTTCTCCCACCCTTTGTCATTTTAGGTCCTCATCCTGCAACACATAGCATGCGGGTAGACTACAGTGTCTGCAATGGAGCCCATAGAAATCAATAGGGCTGTACATGGGCACAGCTGTCATCCCACAGACTAAATAGTACAAAATCAGGCTCTCTCTCACTGTGTGTTTGTTTGTGCAGAGCCTAGTATGATGGATATCTAATCTTGGCTGGAGCCTCTAGATGTTTCTGTACCACAAATAAAAATGATAAATAAGTTTCTACTTATATCAGTTGCAAGGTGCATTGTAGTTCTTGTACTCTGAGTCGTAATCTACTGGGAAGTATACCTTCAATAACTCTTACTCTTGGAGTTTAGAATTTTCTGTAACTTGTGTACTTTTCCCTTCTACATCTAATGGCTTTTGGGGAGGGGAGTATCTCCTCCAGCCTCTGGAATGAACTGAGCATATAATGTAGGGGATAGCCCTCAATCTTGACTGAATGGTGTGTGAGAAAATGCTGCACATAATTCAATAGGTCAGACATTTGAGTTTACAAGTGTTCTTGTCTAGTCACAAGCTAGCTGCACAGGTCCAAGAAAGGCAATCTGCCAGCTGTATACATCTTCCGTCACTAATATGTGTATATATATACACACACACAGTTCCTCCTCTACCTCTGTCACTATATATATATATATATATATATATATATATATATATATATGTATGTACACACACACAGAGTTCTTCTTCTACCTTGGTGGGTCCTGCACTTATTGGCAGATTTGCTCACCTCAGTGATCTTCCCCTCTGGTGGAACCCACAGTCCAAGTCAATTCCTCCTGTGTCTGATCAGGAGTTGGGACGGAACACAGGCCTGCCATCTACTCTGGGATCCAGCCCAGGGCCCTGTGGATTGAAGCTGTCTACAGTGCCTCCTGTAACAGTTGTAGCTGTCATGCAGCTCCCTGGGCTACTTCCTCATGGCCTCCTCCAAACACCGTTTTTTATCCTCACCACAGGACCTTCCTCCTGGTGTCTGATAACGCTTGTACTCCTTGGTCCTCCAGCAGCACGCCCTCTCAGCTCCTTGCATCTTTTACTCCCAGCTCCTCACATACACACCACAAACTGAAGTGAGCTCTTCTTTAAACCCAGATGCCCTGATTAACCTGCCTTGATTGGCTGCAGGTGATCTAATCAGCCTGTCCGCCTTAATTGGTTCTAGCAGGTTCCTGATTACTCTAGTGCAGTCCCTGCTCTGGTCAGTTAGGGAACAGAAAACTACTCATCTAGTGATCAGTATATTTGCCCTCTACCAGACTCCTGTACAACGCTACTCTGAGTCTGTCTCAATATATATATCTTTAGAGAAAAAATACTGTTATGCAGTTTTCTTGTAGAAAAGTGGTCTGCACAACTCTGGTTTCTATTGACTTCCATGGGATTTGTGGGTGCACACCGTTTCTGGAAATCAGGCCAAAAGTCTGCACCACTGTGAGAGAGGTAAGAGTCTTAGTTTATTAGATTGCCTGAAATAACCCATTTGCTGAACAATTTTAATCTGCTAAAAGCAAAATGTATTATGAGTAGCATACTGGAATTTTATGCTGCTTCTGGTAACACCCCTGATTAAATGTAGGCGGCAGTTCACGCCTACACTGGAGTCTGGAAAATAACAGTGGATTAAGTATAGGTCAGAATATGATGCTGTTAGCTGAGAAGTGTGGCAAATGGATGCCAGTTGTTGGAATTCACAACACGGGGTCTGTAAAGTGCCCAGCAAGAGAGCCTCTACAATAGTGACATTCATTAACACAAATTACTTTGTGATAGATCACAAGATTCTGTAGCAGCATGCCATCTAATAATGGTATAGTAAACCACGTTAGAGGTTCTGCAATACCTCACAGGGTTCTGCCAACCGCACAGTGGAGAGCTAACACTTTTTATGTGACAGCAGAGCATGAGGCCTATTAGGGAGCAAGGCTCTTCAGTGCACCTTAAACAGTCAGGAGAAAAAAGTGACACCATTAGCCACTACACAAATATTGGACACCTTCCTTTGTTTCTCAGTTTATTATCCAAAACAATAGAAGTTTTTCAGTAACTGTGGTGTTATAAGACCAAAATATATATAAATTGGCCCAGCAAGAGAAGTTTGTGGTTTGAATGAATGCTTTCTTTGTAATAATTCTCAAGAAAAGGTAATTTTTGGATGGGGATTTAAATGTAGTTGTGGAAACAGAGTTAAAACAGGCTTGAAAGTCACTCTGATCAGTGCTTCTAACTAACATGCTTCCCTGTGAGATTCCGCATTAGGGACTTAATCTCCTATTGGTAAACTTGTGAAATTCAAATTCTTATAATTGTAACCTGTCTAGATATGACCCATATCACAATAATCTTGAGCCCTCTTCCTGCAATTGGCTCCATATGGACAGAAGCCCACTGAACACAGTGGAGCTGTATGAGAGTGCTGGAGTCTGCCCACCTGGGCCAATCAGGTTTTGAGCCTTAATAAGAATTTCCCAGGCATATAAATAGAACAATAATTGAAAAATCAGTCATTATTTGGGATAAGAAAGTTAGACAACTAAGAGTGTCAATTGTACCACTATCCCATGTCTGATCAAAATGAAAACAAGTCTAGTTTAACTAACCAGTAAGTAAAAAATAGAAAGGGGATTTATTACTATTATTTGCAATTGATTAGCCCCTCAACAAACAACTAAGCTATACATACACAAGTAATACCAGGTCTTGTTAAAATACTACACTGTAGTGTCTGAAACAATGCTAGTGTGGCGTCTATAGTGTCAGTAATGTTCCTGCACATTATAATTTAAGAATGAGAAAGTAACAATATTCCCCAGGCACTAGATTCAGCCCATCCAGCTCAAGTGGGTCCAAGTTGCACCTCCACTCACCAGAGGGGCCCACTATGGCCCAACCCAGAGGTGTTTTAGGTTCTGCCAGAAGCTCAAGAAGAGCCTTGTAGACATAGGCTGGAATAGGGACACTCTAAACCAGTGTATCCCTCTTCCCCACTTTACTGTATCTCCTCCCAAAGAGAGCTGCACAGTTTGGGGCCTATGCTTACCACAGAAAGGAAAGGTTACAGCCACCTTTAACACTGGATCTATGTGCAGGCTCTAGCCCACCCATTTAAGCACTTCCTGAACTTTAGAGCCAGTGAATGACACTGGCTCTGCCTATGCCCCAGATTCATAGCTCTGCTACCATAGATCCCAATCCAGCAAAGCACTAGACATTAAGTCAACTCACATGCTGAAGTGTTCCATTGAATAGGGGCCACAGAGACAGTCCAGTCTGGATATAAGCAATGTTGTCCACAAAGTAAATTGAACATTGTCCCAGGGACAAACACTTGCCTTTGCAAACAAGTGGTGAAAACTCAAATTCATGAGGCTGTTCACCAGCTTGTGCAGTTACTCCAACTTTGCAGAAGCTATGATGGAGGCAAAGAGAGATATCCTCGTTTCCTGCACAGATAAGTCATAGTATTTCAAAAAATTATTTGTTCCTCTTTTTTTAAAAATTCATTTGTATTCCTTCTGCTTCATTTGTTGCAGGTCATCTACACCCCATGGTGAGATATAAAGACAATATAGGAACCCAGAGGCATATGGAAATTGTTACATCAGTTGTTAAGGCCAAAAGATGGACAACATCATACCAGGCCATTCATAAAGTATTTGACAACTACAGATATTTTTCCTTGGCAACATCTGAAACCAAACTGGGTCGGTTAGCTTCTAAGAGAGTACCAATAAACTAGACCTTCTGGAGAAAGATGTACCCTCAGATCAAAATGGAGGCAGTCTTCCCATAAAAAAGATACAACTTATTTCTCTTTCCTTCCTTTCCAATCCCAGAGCAAAAAGAGAGAGTGGAGGAGTGCTTAGCCAGAAGCCACTGGAAACAGTCCATGATTGTCATGACGATAAGGACACCTTCAGTTAGCAACATATGTGTTATCTTTTAAAAATATTTATTAATTTTGATATATAAGCAGCAATACTGTCTGTAAATAATTGGGGCCTGTCTGATAGCCCCCTTCTCCAGCTAGACCTAAGCTTGCCCTTGCTGAGCCAGTACTCTCCCTGGGGGAATTCTGTCTGGAATCTTCTCACACATTCTGGGAAAAGTAGTTTCCAGCAGAGTCTGTTATGATTTCTATTCTTTTATTTCAAGTCTCCTCAACAAAACAAACATCAGTCCCTCACCCTGTATGTGTCTCCAGCTGTTAGTTCAGAGCCTTTATGACTTTGTGACTTCCCACAGTCTCCCTTCTGTCCATTTTGTTTCTAAGAGCAGTTCCTCTTAGCAGTAGCTCTAGCCTCAGGCAGGTATTTCAGCTTTCTCTTTATTTCCTGCTCTTCTTTTTATGAGGATCAACCTGTTAAGCTGAAGATCTTTTCCCAGGTGCAGTGGATGGGGTTAATAAGCCAGCCAGCAGCTGGCCTTTGCCCCAGGGGAATGGTACCCTTTATAACTTGCTACTATCTAATTGGCAGAACAAGTTAATATACAATAATACCATCAGAAACACATTCTTTTTTTTGCATTTAGAACAAAACATAATAAAAAGAGACAATGCTCAGGCAAGTCCACAATTCTGCAGTGTGAGTTCACGTATGTATGCAATATTTCATAGTACACAAAAGCAGATAAGGATAGGAAAAAAGAAGAGACAGATAGACATGCGGGTACAGTAATGGAAATACCAATAAACCACTCTCTGTAGCAATCGCATGAAACACTGTTATAACTGATAGATCTCTATCAGTTGTAGAAACAGTTAGACTGTCATTTCTAAGGGATACTATCAATGAGTATACAGCTAGTGAAGCACACTCATGGTATTCTTTGGTGATCTGCAGAGGTGAGAGAAATGATCATTTTTGCAAAAGTGATGTGATATTCCCCTATATAAGCATGCTCCACTAATTCAATATGGGTCTATTTGAATAGTAAAGCATTTTTTTAAAATCCATATTAATTGCAATACCAATAAAGAGAAATACCGGCAAGAAGGATAGGAACTGCTCTTTGAGGGATTTGTTTTTAGGAGAAGGAAAAGGAAGGATGAGCTTGTGAATGGATTTCTTGAGCTCAGCTTGGGTTTGAACTCATGCCCATTGTGATCCTGGCAAAGCTCCCATGGATTTCAGTGAGGCAGGATGAGATAGTTAGATGCCAACTGGGGTGAAAGTAAGGAAACCGGAAGCTGATCCCTTGAAACTGAAGTGATACTAGGAGCAAAATTCTCTGAGTAAAACCCAACAGCTTTCTTCAAATTGTTATATACAACCTATTAGTCTCTCACCCGCTATTTAATTAGGAAGCATTATGGATAATCTAGAGCCAGGAAATTTTGTTGAAATACTTAAATTTTTATTTTCTATGATGCACTCAAGCAAACTCCATTCTGAGCCTGTCTATAGCAAGTAAACTATTAATTATGGTGAGTGGCTTAAGGGAAAAGAAAGTTTCTATTCTAAAGCAACCAAATATTTTCAGTAAACTCAGAAAAACCCCTCTCTTCCTTTGTCACATGTCCGGTGGAAATTTCAATATTCTTAGGGAACCTGCTAAGATAGAACAGCAAAATGAAGAAAGCATACTATGACTATAAATTAGCCTGCACTGTCTCATGTGAAAAGGCTGACTCACCATTGGTGCCTCCTCATTCCTGGGCATAGCATAGTCGCTCACTCCTCCCTGGGTATCTCCAGCCAACAGCTGCTCTGCTTCTGCAGTGACCTGCCTCTTCCTGTGACTTAGCCTTCCAGCCAGGTCACTTTAAAGTTTCTTCCTTCCCAGATAGACCATGAACAAAAAGCAAGGGGAATTAATGCAAATAAACTGAGCTCTTTATATAGACAGGGAGAGGATTCCTGCTCAGAATGCATCAGAATCAGGCCCTCTCTTCCCTCAGGGAGGAGCCTTCAGGCAGCAGTTGCTGGGAAGCTTCTGCCTTCAGTCAGCCCTTTCCACAGGAGCTGAAAGTCTGTTCTCTTCCACAAAACTGCTCTGCTCCTCCTCCACCCTGTGCATACCTTGAATGTGTGTGGGGTGAGGCTGCCTGAGTCCGGAGCAGCTCCTTAACCCTTTGTTATCCAGTGGGGCATTTGTATACCCCCTCACAGTCATCTATTAGCAGGATTAGAGCAGAGTCCTCATCTGATTTTACATCATTATATTGGTAAGATGAATAATTATTATAATGGCTTTTACTATCCTGGATCCCATTCCTGCTTCCCGAGGAGTCAGCAGCAGAAGACCTACTGATAACAATGGGAGCAGGATCAAGCCCTTACATACAATAGCAAATACTTATCTTTTTGTTAATAATATGCTATGGAAACTGTGTTCCCATAACTAACTTTTTTTTGTGTACAATCAGATCCCAAACCTGCAAAGATTTACATAGCTGCTTAGCCTTATGCACTGTGGGTAGCCCCACTGAAGCCATCAGGGACTTAAGATTTTCGGTAAAGGATTGTGCATCACATTTAGAGCAGCAGCTTATCTTACTGACAAATGTGTCACCTTTGATATGTTACCATCAGCTGAGGTAAAGCCTTAGGTCAAACAGGGACAGGGCCCAGTTCTTAAAACAGCTCAGAATTCAGTTGTCCCTTCTCTCCCATGCCCATCTTTTGAAGGATTTGCATGCAGATGTAGCCAGATGAGTTTCTTTGATCAAGCGGCTAAAATCTCTGTTGAACTCCTCAGATTTGTATCTCATAAGGCAACACTGTGGAATTTGTATTTAGTGAAGGAAGTGATGGTAATAATTTAATACTAAATGTTTCCCACAGCCTGACAGAAGCAGCTCTACAAACTGCAAATAAAATATTTATAAAAATATAGCACAGAAAGATTAGGGCATATAAAAAGCAAGCAATGTTATAAGCACTCTATTGGGGGTCATTTTTGTCCCTCATATCATAACTGTGAAACATTGACAATTTAATAAAATCTTACTCTGCATGTATACAGATCCATGCAGATAGGCATTTGGGGTACCTCTGTACACACGCAAAATAGTCTTTTATGGGAGAAACACTTGAGAAAAATAAAGGACAAAACTCACAGCCCTCTCTTATTGCTGCTGGTCAAACTTCAGTATGCTTATCCAGGCTACTCTGATTACAGATGAGCTGAAATTAAAGCTCCCAATTCACCCTGATAGCAACAACAAAATATATGATAATAAAATAAAATAACCCATAAATGAGTAAGTCCACCAGCCTTGTACCTGAAAGAGTAAATTAGTTATACCTGCAGCCTAGGTTTAGACCAAGACATGTTTCATCAGGATTCAGCAACTGTGCCTTGGTTATGATGAGAACACCACCTACTCAGAGTCATGAGGAAAGGATACAAAGAAGAAAATATGCTGTTTCTTAACTAACCGAAAGAGAAAGCTGTTTCATATCATGCAGATCTCTGTTTATGAGATCATTTTTCCAGTGCATTAGGACAGTGACTCTCAAACTTTTCAGACTGCTGTACCCCTTTCAGAAGTCTGATTTGTCTTGAATACCCCAAGTTTCACCTCACTTAAAAACTACTTGCTTACAAAATCAGACATAAAAATACAAAAGTTTCACAGTAACTGTTACTGAAAAATTGCTTACTTTCTCATTTTTACCATATAATTATAAAATAAATTAATTGGAATATAAATATTTTACTTACATTTCAGGGTCTAGAGCAGTATAAACAAGTCATTGTCAGTATGACATTTTAATTTGTACTGACTTTATGTTCCCTGTTATAAAACTAGGCAAATACCTAGATGAGTTGATGTACCCCAGGGGTACATGTACCCCTGGTTGAGAATCACTGCTCTTGGGGACTAACCTTGCAGAATTTATCTGTGGAGACATCCCACTGAAATAAAAAGGAGCTTGGAAAGAGTAAGATCTGAAAAATGACACCCTTTAGGCCTAATTCTTTACTGCCTTTCATCTTGTATAGTCATTTATACCTGTGCAAAGAAAGTACCAAATACCAGCAAATCAGAATGCTCCACTCAGTTACAGTTACAATTACAATGGTGGTAGCGTTTCACACTCACTTTGTACTGTGGTAAATGACCACTGACAGTGTGGGGCAGGGGAGAGTCTTTTGACCCTTATGGTTATACTGGGAGCATGGAAAGCAGAATGAAACTTCTGGGTATCTTTCCATGAAATGTTTGGAAAGATTGTAATGGCTTTTTTCCCACTGAATAACAAAACAAAAAAAAAATGCTAACATTAAACTGCTAAATCACACACTGAGACCCAGAGCCATCTTTAGCTGAATCATTTACCACTGATCAATGTAACTATGGTACCACTTTAAACTATGGTACCACTATATAACTTTTCATATTGGCAAATCAAAAAGGAGGATTTGGAACAAATGAATGAATGAATGAATAATCCCCAAGAACACTGCAGCATAAGGAGCATCTCTTAGGAGATGTGCTCAAGGTTGTTTTTATACTGATAATAGTAAAGGGTTTTTTTTATACTGATAACGAAAAACCTTTCCCCAACAACTGCACTTGACATTAATATAGAGGGAAACTTGTGGAAAGAAAGTCTACACAGAGTCCCATTGTGTGTAAGAGTGATGATTAGGTGACTGAGGGCAGGACAACACTATTTTTCTTCCAAGATAAAAAAAAAAAGTTAAAAATAAATGCATAGTTAATATAAGAGCAACAAAGGAAGCAGTCAAGCGGACCAGTCAATGTTATAGAAGTGAGATAACAATAATCATAACAAGGAAAGTTAAAAAATAGAGAAAGAAATAGGAAATACAGTTTTCTTTTTGAAAATGGATTAGATTTCAAGTACTTATGAAGGAGATGGTCTTTAAACATGAGCTAAAGTCTTGTGTAAACCTTCCCACTCACCTTTCACAACACGCAGCATATCATTCCTGGCCTACAGCAAGTGTAAGGCTTACCTTGGGCAGAGGGTATGGTTTTTGATATAGACTGCTCAGCACTTAATAGTAACCAGGCTGAGACTTTCAAACTCATTTCACTGGTGACCAAAGTAAGTTCTAAAAGTGAACTAAGTGAAGCTTGTTAGCATGTCTCCAAATGTGAACATGCTGTACTTGTATGTGAAAGACCAAAATCAAGGTGGACAAAGAGGAGCACCTGTATGTTTCCTATATATACTACTTGGGGAATTTTGTATTTCAGAGTTTCATACATGCATTCATTTAAACTAAGGCTTTCCATTTACACTGTGTTAGCAGCTGGGACTATAAAGGAAAGTATTGCAGCATACTTACCCTAAATAAAAGAGTAGTACAAAAAATATAGCAATAGTATAGGAACTTTTATACAGTTAAATCAATGGGAATCTTTGTGTGAGAAAAAATATTCTAAGTTACATTTGCAGGAACTGGCCTTTTATTTTAGCTCAAAAAATAGGGTCCAGAGCAGTGCAAAGGAGCTGGACCCTAGGTGGATCTTCCAAGCTGACAATTCCCCTAGCCTGTATATGTCTACAGCTGGTTCTTGTGCTATCACCTTCCCAACCTCAGCATAAGGGGACTAGCACTCTGGCTTTTCTCAGATTGCAGCAGAGAATGCAGGAGATTGTGTTTTAGGTGTGCTAGATTTAAGTATATAAAGAATAAGTATAACACCCAGTTTCCACATTTTTGTGGATATGGAAACAAATCAGAACCTCACATGTGAACATCCTCCATACTGAGATTCAAAATCTGAACCCAGTTCTGGAACCAGATTTTGCTAGTGGTTCCTATTTTTATGACTTTCCAACCAAACACCTCTATATTCCAACAGTGCTGCACTTTTCAGGGTGTCGATAGGTCTGGGTTATCTAATCCTCTATAGGTACTATTCTTTGTTTATGCTTATGGATAGGTTGATAAATCAGGCAATTAGATTCTGCCTCAACTTTGTTACATGCTCATTATTTAAATAATAATAATTAATAGGAGATATACTTATCTCCTAGAACTGGAAGGGACCTCAAAAGGTCATTGAGTCCAGCCCCCCTTCCTTCACTAGCAAGGCCAATTACTGATTTTTGCCCTAGATCCCTCAGCATCCCCCTCAAGAATTGAACTTGCAACCCTGGATTTAGAAGGCTAATGCTTAAACCACTGAGCTATCCTTAAGTGGAAGGTTGCTAGCCTTTCCTTCCATCCTGCATTCTACCTTACTCCGCTCCCCTCCCTTTTTTTTTTTGCTTCCCAGAAATAAATGTAACATTTGACAGATTTAAGGTAAAGTACCTAAATTACACTGCTGATCTTTCCTCTCTAACTGAGTCATATGTGTTCATGATAAAGAACAGAATTAACATATTGTGCAATTACATTTAATTAATGATACATTAAACATACTAATAACATCTCTACTGAACAGGAAGAGGCTAGAGAAGAAAGCTGGTGATATACGGTAGCTGTTGAATAATATGTTCAAATGTAACCAGATTATTTTGGGTTACTTAAGGAGGTATTTATATATCCTTGGGAGTGATTATATATAATGTATGTATCACGTGTGTCTGAGAGTATTTTTACCCCTCCAGTAACTTATTCTGATTTGAAAGACAATAGCTCTTCATTGGATATTTCCCCTTTTTCAATATTTCCCTCCCTCCTATTTTCTTTACATTACCATTGCTCAGTGTCATAATAAGTTGTAACCAGTAGGTGGCAATTACATGATTTTACGATGGTTTGTTAAAGCCTAACAACTATACAGCTCTCCACTCAAAAGATTCTTATATAATCGTGTATTTATCTATCAAACTTTAATTTAAATATGGGGCAACAATTAATTAAGACATGTTGAGGGATATCTTAACTTCAGGAAATTTATTCTCAAATAGTGGGAGCATTGCACAATAAGTAAGACTAGTGAGTAGCTCCAATTTTAAACTTGTGCACAGTTCACAAAGACAATTTTATTTTCATTCTGATAATTTGAAGTTTTATAAATTAATCACCTTTTGATTAGTTTACCAGAATTCAAAGCAAATAACTTGGCAAGATAGAAAAAAGACCTTGGTACCACTGAACAATAAAGAAGTAGCATTTGCACTGCCTGGTATAACAATTAGAACATATTAATGTTAAGGGTACTGACTGCATGAGGGCTACTCACCTGAGCAAGGGACGGAAAGCTCAATCTCCATGGCTGAAGGCTTAATATGATCACTAGCTATAATCAGGAAGAATACACACACACACCCCCTGGGACAGTGCTGTACAATCTTGTATGAGCATTACAGAGAATGTGTATTATTTTTGTTTTCCTAACATTTGTTACAGGCTGCAGCTTGAAGTAGTTCACCACGGTCCCATTTCAGCAGTCCACCCGTACTCATCAAAGCACTTAAGTGCATGCTTGACTTCAATGGGACTTAAGCACATGCTTAAAATTGTGATGAATACGGATGAATTTAATCAGCGTGCTTTGCTGATCTGAGGTCCAGATTAGACATTAGGGACAAAATTGCATGAGTTAAATTAGCAGGATTAGTCCCTAGCTCTGTCTGCTCTGCTATAAAAACAAATTGTACAGTCCTTCATGAGAGAGAAACAGAAACACATCTCGCTATGTGCTAATGAATAAGTGATAAGTGTTTGGTGAAGATTAATCAAACTTTGCTACAGATTTCTTTTATTGTCTATAACCTCAATCCAAATAATATGCAATTTGATTAGTAATCAAGATCCACCTTGAGTAATGTGACCTCTGGATCAGCATGTTTTTGTGCAGATAACTTATTCCTCATTTAATACAAAAAACACCTGAAACTGAATAAAAAATAACCCCTGATTAAACAATGTGCAGTACTTTCTTAGTTATCATGCATATACCTTACTGTACCAAGATATATTTTAAGATATAGACGGTTAAAAGGTTCTGCAACCTATTTTTTTACAGCTTACTTGTCATGGTTGTTATAGACTCCTTTACATCTTGGCAAAAGGCAATTTTTAGATAGCATAGCATCATTTTCCTGCAGCATTATCACCATTTCTTCCTTTCATAGAATTCTGCTAATCCTTCCTGTCTATTTATCGAAGCTATTTTTTCTGACAGATCTAATGAATGTCATATCTTGTAGCATGTCAACTGGGTAAAATATTTAAAAAAAAATGAGAGCAAGATTGACTAGGGTCAGTAAAATAAATAGCTTATCTATGCTCTGCATCACTTTCCCCCTCATATATTTTCCTTCTCTAAGATATCAGTAATGTTCTGTTTTCTGACTCACCATTTAGAATGGTTGAGGATTTAAATGTCATACTTCATTATTGTTTGATGTGATAAAGGTTTCATACCATGGACCATCTTAGTAATGATAACTGTTTATCCAATTCCTTTTAGGAAATGAATTAATTTTGTTTCTAAAACCGGTTCTTTATCACAAGGTCTTTTGTTCTCCACTAGATACACTATTAAGTAGATCTTACTTAAAGTTCATCTAGAAATGTATTTTATGTGTTTTGTAAAATATCTTTTAAGTGTTTCACATTTAAATTCCACCAGGTAAAGGCTCAATAGCTTTTCCCAATAGGAGAGATGGAGGTTAGATGACACACTGAATTAACTTTAAAACATTCAAAGCCATATGCTCCCACAGTCTGCATGTCAAAGAGTGTAGTAAATCACTGCAAAAACCTGCCTCCTCAAACCTACCTCCAAATTCAATGCACAAGTTACAAACTCCTACTTGATATTCTGCTAGGCCAGAAAACATTTCATTTTCAGAAGTAAGGGATGGATTCCCAACTTCAGATGCTTTAAAGAGTCTTGATTTTCTGATGATCAGAGCTCAGCACTTTCTGAGTATCAAGCCTCTGTATGGTATCTTAATTTGGCCACCCAAAAATTGACTGGCCCCTTAAATGTAGGCCAACAGCGCGACAGCTGCCAACTCCAAAAAGGGGATGCAGATAGAAGAAACAAAGGAAGAATCAGAGCTAAACCAAAATCCTATGTACTTGATTCTTTTCATTATACTTGTTAATTTATACTGATGTAAATCAGGAATATTTCCAATGAAGTCAACTGAGTTACAATAATGTAAGACTTTTGTAAGCAAGAGGATATCCACATGCTTTACTGCCTCATAAATGAAAGTATTGCACATACCTGCAGAAATATGTCAGGAATTTAATATTACGCTAATCAGTATTACCTTGATAATGGCAAAAGTTTGCACCTTACATTAGCAGAGTATAAATATTTAAGTGGACGCTGATGGAAATCAGGTCACCTGCAAATGGTGAAGACATATCAGCTTTGTTATGGATTGCAAGTGACTTTCATGGATTCATAGATTCTAGGACTGGAAGGGACCTTGAGAGGTCATCTAGTCCAGTCCCCTGCCCTCATGGCAGGACCAAATATTGTCTAGACCATCCCAGATAGACATTTATCTAACCTACTCTTAAATATCTCCAGAGATGGAGATTCCACAACCTCCTTAGGCAATTTATTCCAGTATTTAACCACCCTGACAGTTAGGAACATTTTCCTAATGTCCAACCTAAACCTTCCTTGCTGCTGTTTAAGCCCATTGCTTCTTGTTCTATCCTTAAAGACTAAGGTGAACAAGTTTTCTCCCTCCTCTTTATGACACTCTTTTAGATACCTGAAAACTGCTATCATGTCCCCTCTCAGTCTTCTCTTTTCCAAACTAAACAAACCCAGTTCTTTCAGCCTTCCTTCATAGGTCATGTTCTCAAGACCGTTAATCATTCTTGTTGCTCTTCTCTGGACCCTCTCCAATTTCTCCATATCTTTCTTGAAATGCGGTGCCCAGAACTGGACACAATATTCTAGTTGAGGCCTAACCAGTGCAGAGTAGAGCGGAAGAATGACTTCTCATGTTTTGCTCACAACACACCTGTTAATGCGTCTCTGAATCATGTTTGCCTTTTTTGCAACAGCATCACACTGTTGACTCATAGTTAGCTTGTGTCCCACTATAACCCTTAGATACCTTTCTGCTTAAATGTAGGCCATTTCTGCTGGACTCCTTCCTAGAGAGTCTCTTCCCATTCTGTGTGTGTGAAACTGACTGTTCCTTCCTAAGTGGAGCACTTTGCATTTGTCTTTGTTAAACTTCATCCTGTTTACCTCAGACCATTTCTCCAATTTGTCCAGATCATTTTGAATTATGACCCTATCCTCCAAAGCAGTTGCAATCCCTCCCAGTTCGGTATCATCTGCAAACTTAATAAGCGTACTTTCTATGCTAATATCTAAGTCGTTGATGAAGATATTGAACAGAGCCGGCCCCAAAACAGACCCCTGCAGAAACCCACTTGTTATACCTTTCCAGCAGGATTGGGAACCATTAATAAATACTGAGTAAGGTTATCCAGCCAGTTATGCACCCACCTTATGGTAGCCCCGTCTAAGTTGAATTTGCCTAGTTTATTGATAAGAATATCACGAAAGACCATATCAAATGCCTTAATAAAGTCTAGGTATACCACATTCACCGCTTCTCCCTAATCCACAAGACTCGTTATCCTATCAAAGAAACCTATCAGATTTGTTTGACATGATTTATTCTTTACAAATCCATGCTGGCTATTCCCTATCACCTTGCCACCTTCCAAGTGTTTGCAGATGATTTCCTTAATTACTTGCTCCATTATCTTCCCTGGCACAGAAGTTAAACTAACTGGTCTGTAGTTTCCTTGATTGTTTTTATTTCCCTTTTAATAGATTGGCACTATATTTGCCCTTTTCCACTCTTCTGGAATCTCTCCTGTCTCCCATGATTTTCTAAAGATAATAGCTAGAGGCTCAGATACCTCCTCTGTTAGCTCCTTGAATATTCTAGGATTTCATCAGGCCCTGGTGACTTACAGGCATCTAACTTTTCTAAGTGATTTTTAACTTGTTTTTTTTTTTAATCTTCTAAACCTGTCCCCTTCCCATTAGCATTTTCTATGTTAGGCATTCCTTCAGACTTCTCGGTGAAGACGAAAACAAAGAAGCCATTAAGCATCTCTGCCATTTCCAAGTTTCTTGTTACTGTTTCTCCCTCTTCACTGAACGGTGGGCCTACCCTGTCCTAGGTCTTCCTCTTACTTCTAATGTATTGATAAAAAGTCTTCTTGTTTCCCTTTATTCCTGTAGTTAGTTTGAGCTCATTTTGTGCCTTTGCCTTTCTAATCTTGCCCCTGCATTCCTGTGTTGTTTGCCTATATTCATCCTTTGTAATCTGATCTAGTTTCCATTTTTTTATATGACTCCTTTTTATTTTTTAGATCATTCAGGATCTTGTGGTTAGGCCAAGGTGGTCTTTTGGCACATTTTCTATCTTTCCTACCCAGCGGAATAGCCTGTTTTGGGGCTCTTAATAGTGTTCCTTTGAAAAACTGCCAACTCAACTCAGTTGTTTTTCTCCTCAGTTTTGATTCCCATGGGACCTTACCTGAGCTTACCAAAATCCGCCTTCCTGAAATCCATTGTCTCTATTTTGCTGTACTCCCTTCTACCCTTCCTTAGAATTGCAAACTCTATGATTTCATGATCACTTTCACCCAAGCTGCCTTCTACTTTCAAATTCTCAACGAGTTCCTCCCTATTTGTTAAAATCAATTCTAGAACAGCTTCCCTCCAGTAGCTTTTTCAACCTTCTGAAATAAGAAGTTGTCTGCAATGCAGTCCAAGAACTTATTGGATGGTCTGTGCCCCACTGTGTTATTTTCCCAACATATATCTGGATAGTTGAAGTGCCGTTGTTTAAAAAAAGCCTCATCCACCTCTTCCACCTGGTAAGGTGGCCTGTAGTAGACTCCTAGCATAACACCACCTTTGTTTTTTACCCACAGAATCTCAACACTTCTGTCTCCTATGTCCATCTCCACTTCAGTCCAAGTGTGTACATTTTTAATATAGAAGGCAACACCTCCTCCTTTTTTCCCCTGTCTATCCTCCTGAGCAAGCTGTACCCATCCACACCAACATTCCAATCCTGTGTATTATCCCACCAAGTTTTGGTGATGCCAACAATGTCATAGTTGTATTTATTTATTAGCACTTCCAATTCTTCCTGCTTATTACTCATACTTCTTGCATTTGTATATAGGCATCTAAGATACTGATTTGATCTTGCCTCCCAGTTTTGCCTAGACCCTCCTTTCTCTCTGCCATTATAGCCCACGATCCCTCCTATTTCCAACCCATCTCCCAGGTCTCCATGTTCCACACTTACCCCTGGGCTTTGCTCACCTGTCTCTGTCGAACCTAGTTTAAAGACCTCCTCAGTAGGTTAGCCAATCTGTGTCCAAATAGGGTCTTTCCCCTCCTCAAAAGGTGAATGCCATCTCTGCCTAGCAGTTCTTCCTGGAATAGCATCCCGTGGTCAAGGAAGCCAAAACCCTCCTGGCGACACTATCTTCGCAGCCAGGCATTCACCTCCACGATGCACCTGTCTCTGCCCGGGCCCCTACCTTTGACAGGAAGGATGGAAGAGAATATCACCTGCACTTTAAACTCCTTTGCCTGTACTCCCAGAGCCCGGTAGTCACTCTTGATCCACTCAGTGTCACACCTCACAGCATCATTTGTGCCACATGGATGAGTAGCATGGGGTAGTAGTCAGAGGGCTGGATAATCCTTGACAATGCCTCCATAACATCTCAGATCGGGCCCCCGGCAGGCAGCGTACTTCCCAAGATGAAATGTGAAGGTGACAGATGGGCGCCTCCGTCCCCCTCAGCAAAGAATCTCTGACCACCACTACCCTATGTTTCCTATTCGGAGTGGTGGCAGCACACCTCCCAGCCTTAGATGTACGAGGCTTCACATCCTCTACTGAAAGGGGTGATTCCTTCTCTCCTGTATCAAGAAGAGCATAACGGTTACCTATTACCATGGTGGGAGGGTTCAGGACAGGGGTGGTGCATGGCCTGCTTTCAGAAGTAACCAGCTGCCAGTGTCCACCCTGAGCCATCTCCTCCTCCCTAGTGGTGTGTCAGCAGTCCTGTGTACTGGGACAGCTACTTCAGCTGTCTCCATATGGACACTGTCCAGGAATTGCTCATGGTTTTGGATGCTTCTCAACTTAGCCACCTCATCCTGTAGCTCTCCCACCTGCTGTCTGAGAGATTTCACCAGCAGGCACCTTTCACATTCTGTGGTCCCCCAAGCCTGGATGTCAGTAAGTGGGAATTGCAAATCACAGTCTCTGTAAAAGTTGTCCTCATATTTCCACATACCATGACCTCTTACTAGAGAACTCATATCACACAATGCCTCACATAATTCATACTTTTTTCTGTATTAAAGATGAAAAGTTCCACCATCATGTTTCAGTATCTAGTCATTTCCCCACACCCTCACTGTCTCCTGCATCTCATTTCTCCTTTTATTCCAATCTGCTAGTCAGTCTTCTTGTCCCAACCCACTCTTGTACTAACCCAGAGAGGTGCTGCTAGTCTGGCAGAAGACAGCCACAATAAAAACTCCCCATCATGATCCATCTTATGTTAGCTTTCTCTTTGAACAAGGTACATGGCTGAAGTTGGTTTTAAACATGCTTCCATGATAAGAATTTCACTGTGCTCTGCATGAACACTAATACTGAAAATGTGGCTTTCTTGTTCCACAGCCTTACCATCTGTGATATTGTCCCATTAACTTTGGAGTAATTTACGTATGTACGACTCAGACTTACATGATTTTCTGGTTAAGTATTCCTATTGATGTCAACAAGAGTTACTGATATTCAAGGAATGAAGGATGAGACCCATACTAAAAATCTTCTATTGACTCTATAGAGGAAATGCAAAATTCCCAAACGCATTTCTGATAGCTTTTTTCCAGGTTACTTTTGAGCATTGGTTCTCAACCAGCAGCCTGCAGGCCGCTTGCTGCCCAATCAACACATAGCTGCAGCCTATGTGACATCTCAGGGCCATATAGGTAGCTTGTATATTGTGTGGATGTGGCCCACATAACACAGAGAGAGTTGCATATGCTACCCACAGTGGTAAATAGGTTGATAACCACTGCACTGGAGTGTTATTTACAGAATAGTTCTTCTCTCTAAAGTTATTTGCTTTTTTTTTGTATTGAAAATTAAAATATTTATTCAATCCTGAGGTCAGGATTTTATATTACTGTTTGCTTTCATGTTTATAATCAACAGTGGAATAACACACTTACTGTCTATGCTTTACAGCATTAATTATGACTAATTTAACTCCACTTTTTCTTACCAACTTACCTTCCTAACAAAAAAGAAAAAAACAATAATATTCCCCAGTTCCTTATGGAATTCTAAGGTAATACCATTCTTACCTGAGGACCTTCATTTTCAGAATGCTTTTCAATGTTTTACATCGCTTTTCTGGTATAATTGGCTCCTCTAGCTTAGCCTCTCCTGACTTCATTCAGTTTAAGTTCTCCAAACAGGATTCTCTGCCTTTTCAGTGTTCTTAGACCTTGAGATGTATGTTCTCACTTAGAATTCCCCAGTTTCTGACTTGATACCTTTTGTTTTTTTTAACTGTTACGTGTAATCCATTTTGAACTCTTAAGAGTATGATTACAGTTGAAGCAGCATTTTGCTTTAACCAATACGCAAATACTGTAATTTGCTACCTTTTTTGTTTCCTGCATATATTTATAGTTCTCACAACTTAAAAAAATGGAATAATTTCTTTGATTTTTGCATTAATAAATAAGGAAATTTACATATGTATTCTAGTAAATTCCTCCTGTAAAACTGTTGACAGTTTGCATTAATTGCCCTTTGTGTTATGCTTCCTTTGTTTATAGGAGATTAGAGAGATCCTCCAACAGAGGTCCTTCCCAGCCCTCAGCATTGTTCATGATAGCTTCTAAGCAGCATTATTAGCCTTATGAAGTCTTCTGTTTCTGCACTTCTATTTATAATGTGTAATTAAGATTTTCTTTAGATTATCTTAATTCCTCTTGTCCCAGTAAAAATGACAGACAAATACCTTGAGACTTTTTAATGCCTTAATTGTTCCCCAAGAGTTAGATTACAGAGTTAGGACCTGATTCCTAGAAATTTTATGCACCATTTCCCCAGTAATCTTTTTTTTAAACATTTTGTTCAGAAATTTGATTTTGCTGAGGAAAGTACAAATACTTTTGATTTACATTAATCCCTTGAGATGAGTTACCATTTCTTCACTCTGCACCTCATTATGCATCATATGAACTCCAAAGAAGATGAAAGAATCTAATAATAGCACATGCTATAGTAACCAGACGGGGCAGTCATTTTAGATTTGATTCTGACCTATAGGCCAAATTGGTTGTGACTCTTGAAGATGGGAGGCAATCTGGGTGAAAACAATCAGGAAACGATAGTGCAAAAACAGTCTCTCTGGGGTGCCTTCCTAACTAAGCTGAGCCCCCCACCAAGCCCATTTCCCACCACAGGTTTGGCCCAGTACAGGTCATAGCCTCTTAGTGCTTGTAGTGGGCCCTGCCCTTGTGGGCCTGTTTAATTTGTTTATGCATGGGAGAAAAGGAAATTTCAGGTTCAACGCAAAAGAAGCCCCTCCTGGAGTCAATCCAAAGGCAAATATGTCCAAGGCACCAATGCCAAATATGCGTAGGGGTACCTGGATAGCAGTTTTGTTGGAGTCCTTGCGGTTGGGTAGCCAAGTTAGTCTGTCCCTATTGGGCTTGCCCCTGGGGGTTCTTGGGCTCCTCACAGAGCTGAGGGATTTCTGGCCTGGTCTACACTATGCAGTTAAATCAATTTTAACAGCGTTAAATCAATTTAACGCAGTACCCGTCCACACTACAATGCACTGTATATTGATTTAAAGGGCTCTTTAAATCGATTTCTGTACTCTTCCCCGACGACAGGAGTAATGCTAAAATCGATATTAACATATCGATTTAGGGTTAGTGTGGCCGCAAATCGAAGTTATTGGCCTCCGAGCAGTATCCCACAGTGTACCACTGGCCGCTCTGGACAGGAATCTGAACTCTAATGCACTGGCCAGGTATACAGGAAAAGCCCCGCGAACTTTTGAATTGCATTTCCTGTTTGGCCAGCTTGGAGCTCTCATCAGCACAGGAAACAATGCAGTCTCCTGACAATAGAAAAAGAGCACCAGCATGGACCGCACGAGAGGTACTGGATCTTATCGCTATATGAGGAGAGGATTCAGTGCTATCAGAACTGCGTTCCAAAAGATGAAATGAAAAAACTTTTGAAAAAATTTCCAATACCGGGAGGGAAAGAGGCCACACCAGGGACTCAGTGCAGTGCAGAGTGAAAGTGAAGGAGCTCAGACAAGCCTACCAGAAAACCAAAGCAGCAAACAGAAGATCCGGATCAGGGCCAAAAACATGCCACTTCTACCCTGAGCTGCATGCAATTTTAGGGGGCTGCGCCACCACTACCCTCCCCTTGTCCGTGGATTCCGAGGTGGGGGTTATAATCTCAACCATGGATGAGGATTCAGCAGAGGGGGAAGATGAGGAGGAGGAAGAGGAGGAAGAGCTTGCAGAGAGCACACAGCACTCCATTCTCCCCAACAGCCAGGAGCTTTTTGTGATCCAGACGGAATTCCATCCCAGCCCTCCCCAGTCACTAGCCCAGACAGTGAAGCCATGGGAGCGACCTCTGGTGAGTGTACCTTTGTAAATATAGAACATAGTTTAAAAGCAAGTGTTTTTTAATGATTGATTTGCCATGAGGGCTTGGCATGCATTTACTGGAACAGTTTGTTAACATATCTGGGGATGGAGCGGAAATCCTCCAGGGACATCTCCATGAAGCGCTCCTGGAGGTACTCCAAAAGCCTTAGCAGAAGATTTCTGGGCAAGGCAGCCTTGTTCCGTCCACCATGGTAGGACACTTTACCACACCATGCATGTAGCAAGTAATCGGGTATCATTGCATGACAAAGCCTAGCTGCGTATGGTCCCGGTGATTGCAGGCATTCAAGAAACATCCGTTCTTTATCTCGCTCTGTTATCCTCAGCAGAGTGATATCGTTCATGGTAACCTGGTTGAAATTAAGGAATTTTATTAAGGGGACAGAGATGGCCATTCCTACGGGGCTGCTTGCCTGTTGCTTAAAAGAAATCCTTCCTTGCAGGTAGCTAAGTGGGGGGAGGGGAGGGGGGTTAATGACGCTGAGCTTTTTAGCGTTTGGCCAGCAGGAATCTTCCCAGCTACCAGCCATGCGGTGGGGGGGGGGGAGAAGGGGGGTGATTAGCAGTGATCTTCCATTATCCCAGTCATGCGGTGGGGGGAGGGGTAAAGCAATTCCAGGGTTAGGGTTAGGGTTTGGCGTCTGCTGCTCCTTGTTAAAGAAGCAGCACAGGGAGAAGCTATATGCCTCTTTGCCTTACCATGACCGCATGCAAGCTGAATTGTGATGCCCGGACCTGCGTCTGTGTTGATCTGTTACACCACAGCCGCAGGCACTCAATACTAAAAGAATCCAAATGCTACCTTGTAGTGAAATCACATGTGCTATGTAAGGTGAATAGTGTTGTTCACTGTGAAAGAGTATAACCATTGTTCTGTGAAATGTATCTTTTATAATCCTTCTATCACTATTTTCCCCCACTCATGCAGCTGCAATTTTTTCAAGCCTCCCTACTCCATCCCGAAGGCTAGCTCAGATAAAATGGAGGAACAAGAGGACACGAGATGAAATGTTCACAGAAATCATGGCAGTAATCCACAATGAAAGAGCTCATCTGGGGAAGTGGAAGGACATGGTAGCAAAGTACAGGAAAGATGCCAGTGAACATGAGGATAGGAGGATCGAACGTGAGGATAGGAGAGACGCTCGAGATGAGCAGCAGGAAGATCAGAGGTGGCAGGATGCAAGGCTGGAGCTGCTGCGTGATCAAACTGACATCCTCTGACGTCTTATGGATCTTCAGAGGAGCAACGGGGTCACAGAAAGCCGCTGCAGCCCCTGTGTAACCACCCTCAGTACTCACTATGTTCCATATCTTCCACACCCAGACGTGTAAGAACGCGTGGGGGAAGGCTTTGTGAACCAGCCCACTCCACCCCCGTGGACAGTCCAACCAAAAGGCTGTCATTACATTGAAATGTGCTTAATGGCCTTTTCCTTCCCTCCTATTCTCCTCCCAAACCACTCCCGGGATACCTTGTTATTTCTCTTACTCTTTTTATAATTACATGCTTTTTAAATGAAGGGGGAGGGTGGGTTGCTTACAGGGAATGACTTTTAATAAAGAATACATGCTTTTTAAACGATAGTAACTTTATTTCCAGAAGCAAGCTATAATCGAAGGGGGAGGGTGGGTTGCTTACAGGAGGAGTCAATAAAGGCGGGGAGGTTCATGAAGGGGAAACAATCACAGCAGTCACACCGTACCCTGGCCCATGATGAAACTCGTTTTCAAGGCTTCTCTGATGTGCACTGCTTCCTGGTGAGCTCTTCTAATCGCCCTGGTGTCTGGCTGCGCATAATCAGCGGCCAGGTGATTTGCCTCAGCCTCCCACCCCGCCATAAAGGTCTCCCCCTTACTCTCACAGAGATTGTGGAGCACACAGCAAGCAGCAATAACAAAGGGGACATTGGTTTGGCTGAGGTCTGAGCGAGTAAGTAACGTTCGCCAGCGAGCCTTTAAACAGCCAAATGCACATTCTACCACCATCCTGCACTTGCTCAGCCTGTAGCTGAACACCTCCTGACCACTGTCCAGGCTGCCTGTGTATGGCGTCATGAGCCATGGAATCAAGGGGTAGGCTGGGTCACCCAGGATAATGATAGGCATTTCAACATCCCCAACTGTTATTTTCTGGTCCGGGAAGTAAGTTCCTTGCTGCAGCCGTTTAAAGAGAACAGTGCTTCTGAAGGCGCGAGCGTCATGAACCCTTCCTGGCCATCCCACGTGGATGTTGGTGAAACATCCCTTGTGATCCACCAGTGCTTGCAGCACCATTGAAAAGTACCCCTTGCGGTTTATGTACTGGGTGCCCTGGTGCTCCGGTGCCAAGATAGGGATATGGGTTCCATCTATCGCCCCCTCACAGTTAGGGAATCCCATTGCAGCAAAGCCATCCACTATGACCTGCACGTTTCCCAGAGTCACAACCTTTCGTAGCAGCAGCTTAATGATTGCTTTGGCTACTTGCAACACAGCAGCCTCCACAGTAGATTTTCCCACTCCAAATTGATTCCTGACTGACCGGTAGCTGTCTAGCGTTGCAAGCTTCCAGAGGGCTATTGCCACTCGCTTCTCCACTGTGAGGGCTGCTCTCATCTTGGTATTATGGCGTTTCAGGGCAGGGGAAAGCAAATCACAAAGTTCAAAGAAAGTGCTCTTAGCATGCGAAAGTTTCGCAGCCACTGCGAATCATCCCACACCTGCAAAACTATGCGATCCCACCAGTCTGTGCTTGTTTCCCGGGCCCAAAATCGGCGTTCAATGGGTAGAACCTCCCCCATTACCAGCAGACGCTCCAAAGCGCGGGGGCCTGCGGTTAGGGAGAAATCAGTGTCCATGTCCTCATCACTCTTTTCGCCACGCTGCCGTAGCTGCCTACTCCTCTCCTGTGTTTGCAGTTCATGGTTCATCATAGACAGCATGAGAATGCGTGAGGTGTTTACAACGTCCACGATCGCAGTATTGAGCTGAGCAGGGTCCATGCTTGCTGTGCTATGGCGTTTGCTTTCAGTTCACCCAGTAAAAAAGGCGTGAAATGGATGTCTGCTGCTTTCAGGAAGGGAGGGGTGAGGCTGTACCCAGAACCACCCACGACAATGATTTTTGCCCTATCAGGCACTTGGGTATTAACCCAGAATTCCAAGGGTCAGGGAAGACTGCGGGAACTATGGGATAACTATGGGATAGCTACCCACAGTGCAACCCTCCGGAAATCGATGGTAGCCTAGGACCATGGACGCACACAGCCGAATTAATGTGCCTAGTGTGGACGCATAAAATCGACTTTATAATATCTGTTTTATAAAACCAGTTTAAGTTAATTCAAAATTATGCTGTAGTGTAGACGTACCTATGGCACAAGGGTCCTTTCTATTGTTTCAGGAGTTACTCTCTTCTCTGGGCTTTCCCACCTTGCAGGCTGCAGCTTCCTCCTTTTAAAGTCCATCCTCCTTCCCATGCATGACTAGCAGGGCTGGAGGTGCAGGGCTACCTTAGCACACAGAGCCTCCCAAGACTCTTCCCTGTCAATGAGGGGTTTATACACTCCATCACAGATAGATTTCATTATTCAAAGGGAAGGAAGGAGTGAGAGTAGCACAGTGGGGATAACAGACTTCAAATAAAGCAGACTTTAACAAACATATAGAACTATGAGATGGGTCCCTTGGGAAAAAAATCTAAGAGAAAAAGTTCAGGAGAGCCTGCAGCGTTCAGGAGATCTGGCAGTGTCTCAAAAAAATATTAAACATGCAACAGAAAACTAATCTGACATGAAGAAAAGACAGCAAGAACATTAGGAGGCCAATATGTCTCTATCAGGAGCTCTTTAATGACCTGAAAATCAAAAAGGAAACCCCCCAAAAGTGTAAACATCCAAATTTCTAAGGATGAGTACAAAAGAATAGCACAAGCATGTAAGGACAAAATAAGCAAGGCTAAAGGCACAAAATGAGCTATACCTATTAAGGGACACAAAAGGCAGTAAGAAGGGGTTCTAGAAATACATTAGGAACAAGAGAAGAGCAAGGGAAAATTTAAGTCCACTACTTAACAGACAGAGAGGACTAATAACACCAACAAGGCTCAAAAGTTTAATTCCTATTTTGCTTCAGTCATCACTATGCAGGCTAATTGGGACCAGATGCTTAACACAATTAATATTAATAACAAGGGGGAAGGAATGGAAGCCAGAACAGGGAAAATCAAGGTTAAAGAATATTTAGATAAATTTGTTGTGTTCAGGTCAGCAGGGCCCAATGAACTTCACCATAGGGTACTTAAGGAAGTAGCTGAAACAATCTCATAACCATTAGTGAATAACTTTGAGAACACATGGAAAGGATTAGAGAAGGACAAACATAATACCTATCTTTAAAAAGAGGAACAAAAAGGATCCAAGGAATTATAAACTAGTCAGCCTAATTTTAATACCTGGAAAGATACTGAAACAATTTTTTAAATAATCACCTAGCTGGAAGCACCTAGAGGATAATAGAGCAATAAGTGATAGCTGATATAGACTTATCAGGAACAAATCCCCAAAACCTAAAGGATAGGCAGGAAATAGTAGATGTGGTATATCGTGATTTTAGTAAGGATTTGACACAGGTCCACAAGACATTCTTATAAACAACCTAAGAAAATGTGTTCCAGATGAAATTAATATAAGGTGGATGCATAACTGGTTGAAAAACTATATTCAAAGAGTAGTTATCAGTGTTTTGCTGTCAGACTGGGAGGATGTATCTAGTGGGGTTCCACAGGAGTGTATCCTGGGTCTGGTACTATTCAATGTTTTAATTTTGATTACTTGGATAACGAAGTGGAGAGTGTGCTTATAAAATATGCAAAAGTACCAAGTTGGGAGGGGTTTCAAGCACTTTGGAGGACAGGATTAGAATTCCAAATGACCTTGATAAATTGGGGAATTGGTCTGAAAGCAACAAGATGAAATTCAAAAAAAGATAAAGTGAAAAGTATTGCACTTAAAAAGGAAAAATCTAATGAACAAATACAAAATGGGGAATAACTGGCTAGGCAGTAGTACTATAAAAAAAGGATCAGGGGTTACAGTGGATTACAAATTGAGTATGACCCAAGAGTGTGATAAAGTTGTGAAAAAGGCTACTATCATTTTGTGAAGTATTAGTAGTGTCATAGATAAGACATGGGACTCGGAAGGCAATTTTTACATTCTATTTGGCACAGGGGAGGTGCTATCATTGAAAAAAGTGTAGATAAATTGGAAAGAGTCCAGAGGAGAGCAATAAAAATGATAAAAGGTTTAAAGAACTTGATCTGTGAGGAAAGGTTTAAAAAATGGGCATATTTAATCTTGAGAAAAGAAGACTGAGTAGGGACCTGATTACAGTTTTCAAATATGTTAAGGGCTGTTTCAAAACTGACAATTGTTGTCTATGTCCACTAATGCTAAGAGAAGTAGTAGTGTGTTTAATCTGCAGCAATAATGAATTGGTTTAGATATCAGTAAAAAACTCCCTAACTATAAGGATAATGAAGTACTGGAATATGTTACCAAGGGAGATTAGACATACTTTTGTCAAAGATGACCTAGATTACTAGGTCCACACTCAGCATGAGGAGATGAACTAGATCAGTGGTTCTAAACCAGAGGTATGCATACCCCTGGGCATATCCAGAGGGTATGTCAACTCATCTAGATATTTGCCAAGCTTGACAACAGGCTACAACCCTCTGCCCCCTCCCCAAAAAACAAACCTGTCCCCCCAAACACTGGTGAAGTCATTACAAACTAAAATTTCATACAGACAATGACTTGTTTATACTGCTCTATATACTATAAATTAGGGGTTCTCAACCCGTAGAGTGGTTGCAAGTGCAGGGTCTGCATTAGGGGTGGAAATCAGGGCAATTCCCGGGGGCTCTGCACCACAGGGAGCCCCGTGAAGCTAAGTTACATGCTTCAACCCCACTGCCCACATAGGTCTCAGCTTTTGTATCTAAAGGGATTCTCATCCCTTCCCTTATATATGCCGTGATTTCATACATTATTGCAGTAAATTTAACTCTCTCTCTCCATAGGTTAAATAAAGCTCTTTCATGTGGCAGATAACTTCAGAAAATGCTTCTCTAACATTTGTGTCTGGGCTTTCACTATGGCCATGCAGCCCTCTGCATTTCATGTGTGTTTATCCAGACTTTTCAGAAGAGATGGAATCCCTGCCACCTATGCTTCTAAGAATCTCTTTAGCATTTCTTGGCTGTACTCTCATTGATTGAAGTAGCAATCTCTTGTGGTGTCTCTTGTGGTGGTGTTCAAGAGGCTGGTATTTAGGATTTGAAGAAATCTACCATTTTCTCCTTCAGTCAGATGCACACTCAGAAGTAAATCGCTTGATACATATATGCATATATTATTAGAATTTTTGCATTCAAACTTTTCTAGCACGTCTTGCATAGCATCACTCCTTATGCACACTTCTCTAATCTACTAGTAAGTGTGGAAAAGAGGACAGGTTAATATTATCTGGGGACAGTTGCAAGTATTTATAATTGTGATTATAACAGTTACATGGGAATCTTCTGCAATAATTAACCTACTTAAAATAAGGCAATTAAATCCTTCTCTCTCTCCTCTACACACACACAGCCACATATATGCTACTTGTTTCAATCCAATACTTCACGAAGGTCAACTAAATAATTTATTCAGGGAAACATTACGTTTCCTGTCTTCATTTTCAAAGGGAGGTGGGGAAGTTTTGAACAGGATGGAGGGGAATATCTGAATCCCTCAGTTATATGAACCCATTTCAAAATCAGGATGCAACACGTCACCATGTTAAAGCAAACTCTTCTATATGGGGATATCTTGGCATCCACACAGGGTATGTCTACATTTCAATGTAAGCCCAGGGTTCAAACTCATCCTCAAGCCTAACCCCTCTTCCATCTACCCCCAAATCACACTAACCCAGAGCAGGGTCCGAGGACCACATGAATATTGAGGGTCTGAGACTGAGTCAATCTGGGACCAGGGTTCAAGTGCTATTGCTTTGCAGTTTAGATGCAGCCCCACTGGACTAGTGCTCTAGCAGTCCACCAAAAATATTTCACAATCTCACAAGCTGACGTTCTTTCTCCTTCAGCCAGTCAAAGATTTGCTGAATGGTCATGTTTTCTCACCTGGCACCATTAATAAAGGGCCATACTTTGGGAGGGAGCTAGAAAGTCTGGAATATGGGTATTTAGACTTGGACCTGCATGACGCAGTGTAGATGCTGGAGCCCCAGGGTTCAACAATTCCTAACCTAGGTTTACAAGTGAGTATAGATGCTCAAGTCCTAGATTAACAAACCCAGGGTCTGCTAACTTGAATTCTACTAACTTAATGACTACAGTCGGGTTCTGTATAGGTACAAAGATCCTTGTGCAGAGTGAGCAACTTGCAGGATTAGGGCCTGTGTCTTTTCTTTTTCGTATCAGCCACCTGTATCTTTCCCTCGTGACTTTCTAACAGCTTGCTTGAAAAATATAACTGTTAGCTTATTCAGTTGTACACATACCATCAATCTCATCGTGCCACTGATTTTTACATAGGACAACACCATTGTCTTAGCTTCCACTGAATGTAGGCATCAAAACCCAAGGTCTTTGAATACATAACCTCCATATTCATCTCTCCCTTTTGTTGGGCAAGGCAGAACCTTTTTACCCCTCCCTCATTTCATGGTTCTGTGACTCAAGGAGAAAGATAGAACTATAAGGTTTATATTCTAAATTCATAATTAATCCAGAGCCTAATAAAGGTGGTAGGGTTTTTAAACATTTGCTAATCTAGTCTGTGTTCATTTGCTGCCTCAGGTGTTGATGTTAAAGTATTGGGCCTAGATTTTCCAGAGTGACTAAGATGTCTCTAACTGGGTTCCTGAAATCACTAAAGTAGCCTGATTTTCAGAGAATGAGAGCTCAGCACTTTCTAAAAAAACAAGGTCCCTTTAGGTGTTTCTAATTGGGTGCCTAAAAATGGAGGTACTTTTGAAAATTTAGGCCTTGATTTCTAAAGGTCTCCTCTACCTAAAGTAGAAATTCTTTTTGATTATGCTTTCTACGGAAATTCAGGTTCGTGTATTTGTTCTATATTACATTAAAGAGTGTCCAGTATCCTTAAGAAACATTAATCAGCTTAAACGTGTTAATTAAACAATGGGGTTCATATGGGAAATGATGGGTATGGAAGTTTTAAAGTAGCTACTTTTTCACCATGGCTGCAGTACTCAAATGAGTGTAAGGGAGTTTGACACCTAACTCCCACTCATTCTGAATGGGATTCAGGTACCCGATTCTTCAAAGTTCCTTAGAAAATTTCAGTCTATATGGTATTTTCCTCTCCAAATTCCCTCAGTTTGCTATCTGTGATTAGAACTAAGCAAGACTTTTCTGTTCTGTTGAATTGAATGATGCGGCCAGATAAACATGGTAACAATTTTACCATTTTGCTTGAATGTCATGTAGTTTTGGATCACTGCAAAAATGTTGGTATTTGTGAGCAACTGCTTCTCTTCCTCAAAGACCTTCTCATGGTGACCTTGGGTCCCATGACTGGGACAATACGCTTTCTATTTGCAACAAGTGCGCAACCTGTGGATGTTGTTAGCACTTTGTGGCCCAGGCTGTGTCCAACGGTGCTCTCTTCCTCCTACACCTGGCAAGCTGAGGACAACTTTGTCTCTTTGATGTGGATTGTGCCACACTAAAACATTACAGCATCACCTTGAGAATCAATTAATGGTACTGTGCTTCTCTTTGGGCTACATATTGAGACTATATAGAAACTAAACCTTATCTCATGCTAACAGCACACTGCACCAGTGCTCCAAAATCAGCATTGCCTGGTACATTTCTGGATGGAATTTAAGGTAACTGATTTTAACCTAAAAGTCCTAAATGATGTGGCACATGATTACCTGAGAAATCACCTCTTGCCCTGTGTCTTGCTGCCTCAGTAGCAATCAGCAGAGCGATTTGGGCTGAAGCCTTGCTATAGTGAGTTGCTTGAGGATCTAGATTTGTTTACCTTCCAGGCATGCTGTAAGGTCCAACTATTTCCCTAGGCATCTGGGAAATAAGTGGGTTTTGAGGTAGAGGATCTTACTTATTAGAACTGTGTTTGGTGAAAAAGTATCTTACCAGTATTTTCTCAGGTCTGGTGTATATTTAGGATTGGCAGATTTTTAGATGTAAATTTCAATTATTAATCCCAATTTTATTTTAAAGATTTTTTGCCATTTCTAACTATTTTAATTTGCACAGTTGTGAAAAATTAAGGGGGTGTATCGTCGGGGTTAGGGCTGGAGAAATTGATGACAACAGGGCAGCAGAGGAGTCCCAGCATGGCCTTACGGCCAACAAAACACTCTCTCTGCAGGCACAAGATGTGGGGAAGGTTGTGGTCCAGGTGGGGAAGAGCAGAGAGCCCCAGACAAGGCCACAAGGAATAGGTTTAGCTTCCGGCCACTTGGGAGGCCACCATGCTACTGGATATCTCCTCCCATACTTCCAGCCAGGAGTGAATAAGTGGGGCTTTTACAGTGGGGCTGCAGAGGGCTCTTTGCACAACTGTGGGGCAGTGACAACGGATCCCTGAAGGCTTAAGGTGTGGGGGGAAAGCAGTGCCTGCTGTCTGTTATCAATGGATATAGAAATATAGAGAAATATAGCCTAGACTAACCTTTTGTAAGGTGGGTACATAACTGGCTAGAAAAGCATACTCAGAGAATAGTTATCAAAGGTTCACAATTGAGGTGGAACAGCATATCGAGTGGGGACCTCAGGGATCAGTTGTGAGTCTGGTTCTATTCAATAGCTTCATCAATTATTTGGATAATGGCATAGAGAGTACACATATAAAGTTTGTGGATGATACCAGCCAGGAAGGGGCTGCAAGTGCTTTGGAGGTTGGGATTAGAATTCAAAATGATCTTGACAAACTGGAGAAATAGTCTGAAATAAATATCATAAAATTCAATATAAGCAAATGTAAAGTACTGCATTTAGGAAGGAATAATCAATTGCACAAATACAAAATGGGAAATGACTGCCTAGGAAGGAGCACTGCAGAAAAGGATCTGGGGGAGGAGGGGGGTTATAATGGATCACAAATTGAATGAGAGTCAACATGTAACACTGTTGAAAAAAAAAGCAAACCTCATCCTAGGATATATTAGCAGGAGTGTTGTAAACAAAACATGAGATTTAATTCTTCCACTCTATTCAGCACTGATAATGCCTCTGTCCAGTTCTGGGCACAAAACTTTGGGACAGTTGGGGACAAATTAGAGAAAGTCCAGAGAAGCCCAACAAAAATGATTAAAGGTCTAGAAAACATGCCCTACAAGGGAAGATTGAAAATACTGAGCATTTTTTAGTCTTGAGAAGACCAAGGGGGGGACATGATGATAGTCTTCAAGTACATAAATGGTTGTTATAAAGAGGATGGTGATTAATTGTTATTATTAATCACCAAGGATAGGGAGAAGAACTAATTACAGCAAGTGAGATATAGGTTAGACAAAGGAAAACTTCCTAGCTGTGAGGGGGATTAAGCACTGGAACAAATTGCCTAAATAGGTTGTGGAATCTCCATCACTGGAGGTTTTTAAGAACAAGCTAGACAAACACGTGTCAGGGATGGTCCAAACAATACGTAGTCCTGATTCAGTAAGGGCATTGGACTAGATGACCTATCCAGGTCCATTCCAGTCCTACATTTCTATGATTCTCAGGTTTTTTCCATCAATTTCCATGTCAGGTGAAATCAACGTTTACCAACAACTAACAATTTACTTAGACTTCTGCCAAGCCTATGTATTCTCATTTGTTAGAGTGGGAGCAGCAGTCCATTTGGACATTGTTGTGGAGATTAATTATATAAGGGCAACCAGAGCATGAGATGGGTGTGATTCTATATTTTATACATCTAAATGAATACAAACCACTTTCTGTTACACCAGATACACCTCTCCCAATATAACGTTGTCCTTGGGAGCCAAAAAATCTTACCACATTAAAGATGAAACCATGTTATATCAAACTTGCTTTGACCCCCTGGAGCGCTGCTTTACCGCATTATATCCAAATGTGTGGTATATCGGGTCATGTTATATCGGGGTAGAGGTATAATTAACTTTTTCCTCAGCCACCTGGCCAGAATATCTCAGTAAAATCAGACTTCCGGGAGCCCATTTTTTAAATTTTCAAAGCATCATTTTTATATGTGACCTCTGACTCCAGAGATACAACACAATAGGATTCTAGGCAACAGTTACATTAAGAAATACTTATCTGATTAACAACATCATCAAAAATTCATTTTGTAGGAGATTCTTTAGAGTTTATATTTAACTTAAGATTCTTTAGATGACTTTCCTTTCTTCAGCTAGCTGTTCTAATGTTCTTGGCTTTCTATGAATGTTGGAAGAGTTTAGGGTTTATTTTCCCCTCTCACTTTTAATTAAAATGAGTTTTTAATTCAAAGCTTACTTTACTAACAAACCATGTTTTTCTCTTTCAGGTCCACATTGTTCTTAGTCTTTAACATCCAGCTACTTCAAGCATATTACTTAATGCACTGATATGAAGTACAGTTGTGTGTGTAAACACACACACACACACACACACAATTTGTGCTATGAGAAATGTGTCATCAACCAACCAGTTTACCTCTAGTTAATAGAATAAAGAATTTGTTCACAACTACTGTAGGTACATTGGTACTTTAGTAGGCTGAATACCATTTTAAATTAAAGAGGTTGAAAAACTCCTTTTTTTCTTTCTCAGAATCAGACCCTTTGCCAATTACCAATTTCACAGCACAGAGTTGATCCAAAGCCTTCACAAAACTGAGGCAAAATGAAATGGTGCAGAAGGGAAACATCCTATGTAAGGTGAAATTCTCCCCCAGTAGCTTCCTAAACCTGCCTGGTTGAGAGGTCACACTGCAAAGTTAATAACGGCAGGGAATTGGGGAGGACCTCTGGGAATATAGCCCCTGCACCTGTGATTAACATCCAGTGTAACAAATCATGAATAGTTCATGGCAATCTGAGCAGCATTATTTAATCCTCTATGATCTCTGAGTTCTGTTAATGGAATCACAGCATGCAGCCTGTGGCCTGGTAGTGAAGGAAGGTTGGCATAGGACCAGCTGGACTCCAATTATTGGTACTCTGAGGGAAGGGAGCAGAATGGAGAGAAGACAAAGTCCCAGTAAGATGTTGACTGAAATTCAAGGAGTTGGGATCTTGGTTTCCTGTAGATCCCAGAATCAGCTACTTATTCATGCCCCAAGTTCCATGTATCATACACACTATGTCATTCCTATCTTCCAAGGTGGTACATGCTCCTGACCAATGAATTCTTTAACAATACTCTGGTCATTTCAGCATCCTTTGGACATTAGCGGAATACATGTCTTATATGCATTTATTATCTTAAACAAAAACAAAGAACTATGCAAGCAAAATATAAAAATCTCATTCAAATAAAAAAATCTCAGTCATAGACAAGGATTTGAATTGAGTAATTGGCTCCCAAAATGTCTTGTCATTTCTCCTCCATTCTAAGAACAAATCTACCTGATCTAGCATTAGGGCTTGAATTCTTCTCTTGATCATGAATTTTCTGGCAAGAATGAGTCAGAAAAGCAAATAAAGTTGACAGTCATCCACTGATGCACTTGCCATGCTGTTCAAAATAGCAACATGGTAGGTGCAGATCTCCAATACATGCTAAAATGGCAATGCATGTTCGCAGGTAAAGTGCTCTTTACCCTAGGATGCTGTGATACTGATGTTTTGGGCCACCAATGAAATATTCTCCTTCAACATAGATCCTTCTCTATCTTTCTCTTGCCTCATATCTACTTGTTTATCTGCCTGCTACTGTCTGATAGACTATTCATTCTCCACTGCTCGGTTTTCACTGTTCCTCTCTAACACAAAATTTGTTCTCCAAAATGATTTGCATTAACAGTGTCTTAGGTTCCCCTTCCCAGCTCCCCAGATTTAAAATTATTTATTCCAACAAAAACGTTTTTTAGGAGGTACCATAATAAGTCTCAAGAGTAATTATATGTTTTTTGATTGTCGTGGGTTACAACACTTTTTAGGGTCTGTATCACTGCAATGTAAGGAACCAGATCCTTTCTTCTGAGTCACGTTTCTTCTCCTCTGTGTTATGTCTCCCGCTACCCAATAAGCCTCAAGCACGTTCAATAAATTGAATCAAGTTATTAGGAAGAGGAATACGTGTGAGGGAAAATAGTGTCTCTTGACTATTCCCTGGATGTTTTCACAACTCCCATAGCCTATCCTCAGTGCATTTCTCAGCAGCATTTTCATCATGTACTGATGGGTTCCAATTACATTTTAGCCCATGCTGGAACTTTCTCTCATTTGAAATGTCAACAGTATTCAGTATGATTTAGGTGCCTATGTGGATTAAGCCTTTGTGAAAAAGAACTGTCATATAATGAATTATCAGGTGTAATGCAAGCACTTCTGTTGGCAAGTCACTGGGCCAGAATCCTGAAAGTGATAATGGATAGATATATTTCATTTTGATATTTTAATGAATATATGTCATTCCTAGTTGTTAACATTTAAAACTAACTATTAATAAATAGCTGTAGTGAAAATTAGCAAGTTGTTATGCTTATAGAAAAATGGATCATCAGGAATAACAGATTGTGCTATTATCTACTCATTGTATTTAGTGTTTAAAAATTATATTTATTTTGATTTTTTAAAAACGCACCTTCTATATTTCTTAGGTACCCTTGACATAACCTAAAAATGCATCAGAAGTGCAGCAATTTAAGAGATACCAGCACAAATCCCACTCTTGAACAATCCCTTCCTTCCTTTGCCCATTTTTAAATGTTTGGGAGAAAAGACGAGTATTGCAATGCATTTAGTGCTACATTCCTGTGATACAGACTTTTGGCAATTATTACTGCCAGTTATTGTAAACATTTTATTATTAAATATAGTTGTACAGATGCTTGGCCCTGCTCTAGAAGTGCAAAGCAGCCATAAAGACAGTGGATCCAATCTCCTAAGGAATCCCCAGAGGCAGCAAAAACCTTGAGTGCCATATACTAAGGGGAGAGGGGTGCCATCTGCAGGAATTGGTACTAGGCTCAGAGCTATTGAACATTTTAATCGATTATCTAGAAGTAGTATAGAATGACTGGTGATAAAATTTGCAGATGGTGCAAAGATTGGCAGAGTGATAAATAATGATGAGGACAACGGCAGTCAAACAGATCTGGATCACTCGGTAAAGTGGGCCTATTCAAATTGAATGTATTTTAACTCAGCCGCATGAAAAGTTATATATCTGGGAATAAGGAATACAGACCCTTCCTACACACTGGGGAACTGCATCCTGGAAATCAGTGACTCTGAAAAGGATCAGGGGGTCATAGTGGACAAGCAAGTGAACATCCTCAATATGATGTTGCAGCAAAAAGGGCTAACACAATCTTTGGATATATAAAGAGGGCAGTATTGAATAGGAGTAGGGAGGTGATTTTACCTTTGTATACTGCACTGGTGACACCGACATTGGAATACTGTGTCCAGTTCTGGGATCCATATTTCAAAAATAATGTTGAAAAATGGTGCAGAAAAGGGACACACGCATACATACTAAAGGGATTCGAGAACTGGCGAAAATACCTTATAGTGAGAGACTTAAACAGTACTTGATTACAGTGTATAAGAACCATCATGGGGAGAAAATACCAGGTATTAAAGGGCTCTTTAATCTAGCAGAGAAAGACATAACAAGAACCAATGGCTGGAAACTGAAGCCAGACAAATTCAAATTAGAAATTAGGCACACATTTTTAACAGTAGTGTAATTAACCGGGGGGCGGGGGGGGGGAAGTGGTAGATTCTCCATCTCTTGAGGACTTTAAAATCAAGTTTGGATGCTGTTCAGGAAGATATACTTTAATTAAACACAAATTATTAGGCTCAATACAGGGGAAACAATACAGGGGAAACAATAGCCTGTGATTTACTTGAGGTCAAAAGTAGAAGACCAAATGGTCTCTTCTGGCTTTAACTCTATGAATAGATGCTATCACAGCAACGACACCATTTTGCTGCTAACCCAGAGGGTATGGTCAAGGGTTGTATGGCCAAGGCATACTTAAAGTCCTGAGCTCCCCTGCTGCCAAAATTTGACCCTGTGGCTGTTGGAAGCTGAGTGTAAATTATTCTTCAGGCTCCTCTAAATTATGCTAGGGACAAATTAGGGAGCTTAAACCTTGGTCTTCTCCCTGATCTTTTGTCAACACAACTTGGGTGAATGAGGGATCTGGCCCAAAATCTGAAGCATGTTTTTGCTTTAACATGTCAAGAAAGAAGGTTGGAAAAAAAATAAGAAAAAAAATAAGATAAAAACATGTTCATTTGCACCTTCAATAAATCTAGCCTATTTTCTTATAGACCAGACACCATAAGGCTATTTTTCCAAGCTATTTTTCTGTTCAATAAAAAGCTACAAGAAAAGGCAGATCTTTTAACATTTTGATAAGTACCGGTATGCATTATCTCCCATTTTGTGAAACAAGAGCAGAATTTTAATTTGGGCTGGGTTTAAGCTACAAAGTATGGCTCTGGGTCTAGAAATGGATCTGAACATCCTCTGAACTTCTGGCAGTTTTTGGACCAGGATTTTAGTTAAGGTCCAAGTGTATTTTTTATGTAACTACACAGTTACTCAATCTCAAAACTAGTCTTGTGATGCACTGTGACATGTCTAAGAGATACTGGATTTTTTTTCATGTTGACTATGAAGGTATATCTACACTGCAGTGTAAGCTTGGGATCAACCTCAAACCCCCGCCCCTTCTGTCTATACACAAATCTCTCAAAATCAGGCTCAGAGCTAGGGTCCTAGGACCTTTGGATATTGAGGGTCCAAGTCAAGCCAGGAACCGGTGTTTGAGCCCTGCTGCTTTGCAGCATGAATATAGGCACTCCATCCTCCCCCCACCCCGACTTGGGTCCTGAGAGTCCACCAAAAGTATCCCACAATCCCATGGGCCAACTTCCTTTGCCTCTCTATCCCAAGAATCTCCAGTTGACCACACCAGTGAAAAGAAGAACCAACCCTCAGTTGGTGTCATGCAGAAGCTCAGTGAGTCAGTGTTATAACCCTTCTATTGTCTTCTGACCACCAATCTGCAAACTCACCAGAGAACATTTTGTGTTTGCAACGAAGACTGACCAGAACAACCCAAGTGCATTGTTTCATGGTCAGGGGAGACAATCAGAATCCGGTTATTCTTTGATGCAAGGCTAGCGAAACAGTGGACTTTAGTAAGAGTACTGGAATGACCATGCATACCAGCTAATAGCAGAGAAGGTGGCAGCTTTGTAAATATACCAGAGAAGTGACCAGTATGGGGAGTGGATTAAGTGTCTCAAGACTGAGTACAGGAAAACCAGGGATTAGAACCGCACCTTGTTGACATCATGTCAATTTTATGAGAAGTTTGACTGGGTGCTGGGCGCTGTGCCCAGCAGAAAGCCAGTGATGCATGATGACATGCTTAGCTGAGATGGCATCATGCTGGTGCAAGAATCCAGCATGGGGATTGACAGAAGCCACCAGCAGGTTCAGAGTGTGGCCAGAGAAGTGACTCTGTGGCTGAAACTGGTCCCAGAGGAGGCTCTGCAGCAGGACCAGCAGCAGCACATCTGGGACCATACTCAGAGGAGCTGTTTGATGCCTGCACTGAGGAACAGCCAGTCATGGAGCCTGCAGTGGACACAGATGGGACAGAAGCCACCCCAGAGCCTGGTAAGTTTTTGGTTCCATTGCAATATTTAATATAGGAATGGGAGGAATTTCCACTCTATGAACCAATGCAAAAGTTATTAGAAGCCCAGCTAGCAGCAGGTATCTAGTAATGGTAGATTGTATCATAGAATATCAGGATTGGAAGGGACCTCAGGAGGTCATTTAGTCCACCTCCCCTGTTCAGAGCAGGACCAATTCCCAACTAAATCAACCCAGCCAGAGCTTTGTCAGGCCTGAACTTAAAAACCTCTAAGGAAGGAGATTCCACCACCTTCCTAAGTAACCCATTCAAGTGCTTCAACACCCTCCTAGTGAAAAAGTTTTTCCGAATATCCAACCTAAACCTCCCCCACTGCAACTTGAGACCATTACTCCTTCTGTCATCTAGTATCACTGAGAACAGTCTAGATCCACCCTCTTTGGAACCCCCCTTCAGGTAGTTGAAAGAAGCTATTAAATCCCTCTCATTCTTCTCTTCTGCAGACTAAACAATCCCAGTTCCTTCAGCCTCTCATCATAAGTCATGCTCCAGCACCCTAATCATTTTTGTTGCCCTCTGTTGGACTCTTTTCCAATTTTTCCACATCCTTCTTGTAGTGTGGGGCCCCAAACTGGACACAGTACTCCAGATGAGGCCTCACCAATGTCGAATAGAGGGGAATGATCAAGTCCCTCGATCTGCTGGCAATGCCCCTACTTATACAGCCCAAAATGCCATTAGTCTTCTTGGCAGCAAGAGCACACTGTTGACTCATATCCAGCTTCTCATCCACTGTAACCCCTAGGTCCTTTTCTGCAGAATTGCTTCCTAGCCATTCGGTCTCTAGTCTGTAACAGTGCATGGGATTCTTCCGTCCTAAGTGCAGGACTCTGCACTTGTCCTTATTGAACCTCATCAGATTTCTTTTGGCCTAGTCTTCTAATTTGTCTAGGTCCCTCTGAATCCTATCCCTACCCTCCAACATATCTATCACTCCTCTAAGTTTAGTGTCATCTGCAAACTTGCTGTGAGTGCCCTCCACGCCATCCTCCAGATCATTAATGAAGATATTGAACAAAACCAGCCCCAGGACTGACTCTTGGGGCTCTCCGCTTGAAACCGGCTGCCAACTAGACATGGAGCCGTTGATCACCACCCGTTGAGCCCGATGATCTAGCCAGCTTTCTATCTACCTTATAGTCCATTCGTCCAGCCCATACTTCTTTAACTTGCCGGCAAGAATACTGTGGGATACCGTACCAAAAGCTTTGCTAAAGTCAAGGAATAACACATCCACTGGTTTCCCCTCATCCACAGACCCAGTTATCTCCTCATAGATGGCAATTAGGTTAGTCAGGCATGACTTGCCATTGGTGAATCCATGCTGACTGTTCCTGATCACCTTTCTCTCCTCTAAGTGTTTCAGAATTGATTCCTTGAGGACCTGGTCCATGATTTTTCCAGGGACTGAGGGGAGGCTGACTGGCCTGTAGTTCCCCGGATCCTCCTTCTTCCCTTTTTTAAAGATGGGCACTACATTAGCCTTTTTCCAGTCATCCGGGACCTCCCCCGTTCGCTATGAGTTTTCAAAGATAATGGCTAATGGCTCTGCAATCTCATCTGCCAACTCCCTTAGGACCCTCGGATGCAGCGCATCCAGGCCTATGGACTTGTGCTCGTCCAGTTTTTCTAAATAGTCCCAAACCACTTCTTTCTCCAAAGAAGGCTGGTCACCTTCTCCCCATACTGTGATGCCCCATGCAGCAGTCTGGGAGCTGAGTACATTAGCTTTTTCTACATCCTGTCACTAGGTTGCCTCCCTCATTCAGTAAGGGGCCCACACATTCCCATGGCATGGCTCACTGCCCCTCCACACCCCGATCACGTGGAGTTAAAAATAGCAACTGTGAACTGGAAAAAGTAAAAATGCCTTGAAAGTGAATTTTTACCAGAAAGGTGAAGATTTCTGCTAGGGCTTTCCTGTTTCTTAAAAATAATAACCTTACTCTGTCACAACTGTAAGTACACCACTCTGTAACCACTCAATGGTGTAACCAGCTGCCTGGAGTGGACTGTGTGGAGTAGGGTAACCGGATCGCAAGAGTGAAATATCAGGACACATTGGTCAAGGGGGGTGGGGGATGGAAGACAGACAGACACAGGTGCACAGTGCCGACCGGAGACAGAGGCACACTGGTCCACCTGGCCCTGTGCTACCAGCATGCCCCTTCCTGTTTTGGAGTGGGCCCATGCTGAGCCACACAACTCTTCTGCCCAGCGCTGCCTGGATCCAGAGGCCCCCTAAAACCCTTCCACAACAAATGCACAGTGCTGTGCATATACACCCCACCCAGCACCACCCTGCCCACAGCCCCACCACAGCTGCCCAGCACCCCACACAGAACCCCCCACTTGCTAGTTTCCCAATACACACAGATTTCCCCTTCCTCCCTTCCTTCCTCCCTCCCAGTGCCCTTCCCAACAATCCCACCACCTCAACTACACAATGCCCCACACAGACCTGCACTGCCCAGTGCCTTGACGCACACAGATCTCCCTACTGCCCAGCACCCCCCAACAGACCACCACAGTCTAGCACCCCAAAACACACAAACTTCCCCCCTGCCCAGCACCCTCCACATCCCCACTGCCCAGTGCCCGCCACACCCTCACAGCCCAGCACCCCACACACACCTCCCAGACACTCACTCCATCAAACCCTGCCCCCTTCCCTGGCTGAACTCACCAGCGCTACTGGGAGGTCTCTGGCTCCATGGGTAAGAGCGGCGAGAGGAGTCTCCAGACTCTCCACATGCTGCGCACGCCACAAGTGTGAGCTCCGTGGCTGGGAAAAGTGCCAATGGGAGCTGCCGAAGCCAGGGGGTGAGGTGGGGAGTCCTGGCAGTACTCACCTGGGGCGGCTCCTATCCCAGGAAGCATCCAGCAGGCTGGTCCCTCTGGTTCCTAGGGTTGCAGGTCGTGTCAGGTGTGGGGAGAGGAGGGCTCTCTTCCCATTTCCAGCCAGGGCCACCCAGAGGATTCAGGAGGCCTGGGGCAAAGCAATTTTGGGGGCGCCATCCATAAAAAAATTGCAATACTATATTCTCGTGGGGGCCCCTGCAGGGCCCAGGCAAATTGCCCCACTTGCTTCCTGCCAGGGGTAGCCCTGGGAAAAATAAACCTTCTGCATCTCGGCACAAATCCAGCTTTGAGAAAACTTCTTTACAAGGTATTGCTGGTTCTCAGCATCAGCTAGTGCTAAAAGGCACTAAAGCTCATTAAAAGGGCTGGACAAATATTTTTTGTCAAAACTTTTTGGATCGAAAACTAGGGGTTTTTAAAAAGCAGAAGAAAATCACAGACAATGTCTGCTTTTCTTCAAAATTTGTTGTGTTTTTTTTTAATTAAAAAGCTGAAATTAGTCTGCCAAAACCTGAATATGGTTTGGGGTTTCAGAAGTGTGTGGCCAACTGTTTGCTGCTTGCTGTGTTTGATTGTTTAAAGAAACACTAAAAAATTCTGCTTAAAAAAATCCAAAACTTTTGAACCACCTCAGCTTGTGACCAAAGGCCTGAGCCCATCCAGTCAGAGATTTTTCCAGGTTTCTCATACTCTGCTGGCTTTGACTCATATCTGTCTCCATAACTTTGGGTTCATTTAGGTTAGAACATAAGAATAGCCATACTGGGTCAAACCAAAGGTCCATCCAGCCCAGTATCCTGTCTACCGACAATGGCCAATGCCAAGTGCCCCAGAGGGAGTGAACTTAACAGTTAATGATCAAGTGATCTCTCCCCTGCCATCCATCTCCACCCTCTGACAAACAGAGGCTAGGGACACCATTCGTTACTCATCCTGGCTAATAGCCATTAATGGACTTAACCTCCATGCATTTATCTGTTTCCTAGAGACTGGCTCCATGGGGTCCCTCACAAACTGGAGACGGTTACTGTGGGTTTGTCTTTAGTACAGCTTATGTACATATTCCATGAACTGAGCATTTGAGCTTGTTCCAGAATCTGGGATGAGCCTATGTTGTGAAAACTGACATGCTCAAAATAGCACATGCATGTGAATGGACACAGAGTGCTAAAATTAAATTAACCCAGGAGTTCTCAAACTGGGGGTCGGGACCCCTCAGGGGTCACAAGGTTATTACTGGGGGTCGCAAGCTGTCAACCTCCACCTCAAACCCCGCTTTGCCTTCAGCATTTATAATAGTGTTAAATAAATAAAAAAGTGTTTTCAATGTATGGAGGGGGGGTCGCACTCAGAGGTTTGCTATTTGAATGGGGTCACTAGGACAAAAAAGTTTGAGAACCACTGAATTAAATCCTCTGAAGCCTCAGGGAATGCCGGAGGGGGGGGGAAGAGGGGCAAGTGTCTCCCTTGGTAGGGTCGGGAAGGAGATAGGTGGTGCAGGATATTGCTCTTCTCATGTGATCCCTCCCCCAGTGGCTAATTTTAAATGAAGCTACTCTCCCCTGGCATGAATCTCCCTATGGCACTGAAATTAAATATAGACTATAATTTGACATTTGAGAAGTAAAACAGATGGTAGCCCTAATGGAAAAGCTAACAGCTTGGCTCTTCTGCAAGCCTCAAACTGCTGAATGAGCTTTAGGGTAGGGAAGGCTGTGCCTCCCAAACAGCCTGGCCCTGCCCCCTGTCTGATCCCCCTACTTCCTGCCCCCCAACTGCCTACCCCCCTCAGAATCCCCGACCTATCGTGTTCCTTGCCCCCTCACCATCCCCCAGAGACCCACCACCACCACCCTGGGACCCCACCCCTGCTCCCTGTCCCCTGACTGCCCCGACACCTATCCACCCCCCCCCGAGTCTTGACAAACCCTTGGAATGCCCACAATCCAACCCCCCCATTCCCTGTCCCCTGACTGCCCCCCAACCTCTGCTCCGTCCCTGTGTCCTGACTGTCCGCAGGACTTCCTGCCCCTTAGCCAACCCCCCTAGCCCCAGCCCCTTACCCCTGGTGCCCCGCTCACCCAGAGCCTTAGCGCATCATATCCAGCAGTGTCCCTGAACAGCGGTGCGGCATGGCTCCGGCGGGGCTCCTGAGCTCCGCCCAACTCAGAGCCACATGGTAAGAGGCGGGGCTGGGAGCTAAGGAGTCCCGCCGGAGCCACAGTGCGCTGCTGTTCAGGGACGCGGCTGGATCCGTTGAGGCTCCGGGTGAGGGGCAGAGGCGGGGTCGGGCTAGGATGGGAGCCTCGCCCGTTCTCTTGGGGGCCCCTGCGGAGCCCGGGGCCTGGGGCAAATTGCCCCACTTGCCCCCCCCCGGGCGGCCCTGTTTCCAGCACCTGCAAGCCTCGTCCCTGAAGCACGTGGTGCTCCTGCCAGTGGGTGGGCGCTGGAAGCTGCCTCAGGAAGTGGTGAGCAGCGGAGCTGCGGCTGTGGTCCAGACAGTCCCTGATATCAGGACAAAGGGCATCCCGACCAATGTAAGGTCAGGATGTGGGACAAGTCCCCTAAAATAAGGACTGTCCCAATAATATCAGGACGTCTGGTCACCCTAGTGTGGAGTGGGGGAATTGGAAATATGCTCCATTCACAAATCTAGTCTATTTCAGTTAAAGGTAGTCCAAATCATTTGTCCCAAATTCAACTTGGGTTTGAAAATGCATCCAGAAATGTGCAGGGGTGGGGGAATGGTATAAAAAGGATGGTTGTGGAGTTGTGTGTTTGCATGCAGCTCTAACAGGCTCAGCTATACGTAAGATAGCACGTTATCCTGTTGGTTCCCTCATGAATTCTGACCCAATCCCAGGAGCTGATAGAGGCAAACTTTTCCTGAAGCAGAAACTGCAGATAGGTAGTCACGTTTCAGAAATGGGCATATTTTCCAGGCCCACTTTGGTAGCGACCAGGCCACTCCACTCATAGATGTGCTGTTCAGTCACTGATTGTTTGAATAGTTTTTGGCTGCATATGCTGCAGGTTTCCAACCAGCAGCTTGGAATAACATCACCCTTTGCCAATTGGGCACCATGAGCACTGTTATATCCTCTAAAATAGCCTGAAATGATAGAAAAAGCTTTTGTAGCATTGCCACAGATACCATCTCCTCCCCAAAAACCCAAGTGGTTCTGCAATTTTTAGAAAACAACAGCTTTGGATTTTTAACTTATCATTTTCTCTGCATTTCTTTCCCTGTGATTAATAAGGTTGTGTCCAGGGAGCTTCTATGATCTGAAGCATCCTTTTCACAATATATTCAAGTTCAGTTTGGAAAAGTAACTTTGTATGTCCTTGAAATTGCATGAGGATTTCTTCTGTGCTCTTGCACTGAGCTATTTGAGACAATAACCCTCTGTGTATTGTCCTGTTCCAGGCCCCTCAACTCTACTGACTGCAATGCGTACCTCCACAGCTTGCCCACACTGCAATACAAACCTGACCCAGTGCACCTTTGCAGACTATTCCAAAAGGGAGTGTTTCCACAATGAACTTACGGTTGAAGTTCTGGCCAAGGCCAACAAGCAGATCCAGTACCAAAGATAGAGTGACTTATCGCTAAAGGAAAGGCATGGCAAGAGGCTGAGGCTGGCTGTACAGCTTGAGGACAGGGTTTCGGCGTGACAGCAGGCACTTGCTTCCTCAAACAAGGACAGCAGCTAAGGGAGGAGGACAGAGCTCAGTAGAAAAAAAAACAGTTTGGGAATCTGACATAAATAATGGCCACACAGGTACTGTCTCCTGCTCCATCGTGTACACAATTGCATGAGTTCTCTGTGTGGTCCAGAAATAGCTCCATGCAATTGGCACCCATTCGCAGCGGCAAAGAGCTGTAGGTCTGGAGGTAACAGGGCAACTTTGTGCTATGCAGCCTTCTATATTGATCCCCACCAGTGTAGGTACCTCTAACCCTTCTTCCCTGGGGTGTGAAGTGTGTGGGAAATGGGGAAAAAAAGGAAAGGAGAACAGGGGACATGCAGTGGTAGGGAGTTTTTGTCTGGTACCTGGTTTCACTGTTTTCACTTTCATGCTCTTTTTAAAGTTCTGTTAGTGATGTTTTGATGTAGTAATGGCAGCTAGCCTGCCCGGCAATGGCTGTGTAATGGGTTGCACTAACCTCTCATGAGCACTCCTTGGCCAAATGTGTGTGCCTGCACTCTGTGTTTGTGGTGGGTCTTCAGTGACTCAGCCCTCCAGCCAAGTCTCACACAGTCTGTGAAATGAAAGCAAAGCAAGCCCCTTCCAGGGTACAAGTTGTCATAACATTTCTTCCCAGATCTGGACCTTAGCGTCCAAAATATGGGTGTTAGCATGAAAACCTCCAAGCTTAGTTACCAGCTTGGACCTGGTAATTGCTGCAACCAGCTAGGAATTATACAGTGCCTAGCTCACTGTGGTCTCCCCAAACCCTTCCCTGGGGGACTCCCAGACTCAGATGCCTTGAGTCTTACAACAAAGGGAAATAACCCTCTCCCCTTGTTTCCTTGTTACCTCCTCCCAGGCTCCCCTCCCTCGACGACCCTAGGAGATTCCCTGCTTCCAGTCCTTGAAACACAAGTACCGAGAGATCTAATCTCTCTTCCACCTCACCCAGAGGGTATGCAAAGTCAGGCTTAGTAAATCTAACACAAAGAGATTTTCCCCCTGACTTCTTCCTCCCACCAATTCCCTGGTGAGCTGCAGACTCAATTCCCTGGAGTCCCCACTAAAGAAAAAAGTCCAACAGGTCTTAAAAAGAAAGCTTTATATAAAAAAGAAAGAAAAAGACATTAAAAATAGTCTCTGTATAAGGTGACAATATACAGGGTCAATTGCTTAAGAAAAAAAAGTGAATAAACAGCCTTATCCAAAAAGAATACAATTTAAAACATTCCAGCAACTACACACGTGTAAATACAAAAGAAAACAATATAAACCTATTGTCTTACTATCCTTGTACTTACAACTTGGAAACAGAAGATTAGAAAGCCAGGAGATAGAAAGATCACTCTCAGAGACGAGAAAAAGAGCAGACCAAGAACAAATGACTCACACCCAAAACTTCCCTCCACCCAGATTTGAAAAAGTCTTGCTTCCTGATTGGTCCTCTGGTCAGGTGTTTCTTTTACAGGTAAAAGAACATTAACCCTTAGCTATCTGTTTATGACACAAGTCCAAAAGCGGCCTCTCTCCGTGCCTTCTGTCATGTCTTTCTCAACTTGTCCCTGCTCCGGTACAGAGCAGCACCCCAGGCTCCTTCTCTCAAGGCAATGTTTTCACCCTCCCAGAGCAATTCTGGTTGCAGCTCTCCAGCTGGGCCACTACATTTCAGTTCCTCTTCTGGGGTGCCTCAAAGTCCAGGATACTTCCCCCTGTGGCAAATGGGGGGTGGGGAGGACCCAGGTCCACCTGTTACTCCAGGTCTCAGCCCAGGGACCTGGTAGATAGCAGCCATCCACTGTGTCCCTTTATTTAAACTGCATCACTGCGCTAATTCCCTGGGCCACTTCCCCACACTGCCTTCACCCTTACCTCAGGGCCTTGTCCTGATGAAGTCCCAGCAACCAGCTGAGAACTACTTCTCGCTCTTCCCAGCTTCTGGCAGCACTTCCCCATACAAGATCCCTCACCCAGCCATACACAGTCCCTCAATTTCAGTAAGGAACAGAACTTATTCTGACTCTGCAGCTTTTCTTATACTGGCCTGATTGGCTATGTTTCTGCAGCCCCTTTCTGTTTGGTTGTGCCCCACACTGCCACTTTAGGCAGCTTAGAGGGCTCTCTCCACTATCCTTTTCTGGTGCAGGGTTTGACAGTGCCATGAGGCCTCCAGCCATAATCCACTGCATCACAGGATGAATGTTGTGTTCTTCTAATGCATTTTTATAAATAAAGTTTTTTTTTATTTTATCAAAGTTTGTGGGTGTCACGGCATCACATCATACAATGTGTATTTCAGATAAGGTAAACACATGCTTAGAGAAAATTCAGAATAAGTATACAAACACTATTCCTCAATGCAGTTGTCTACATCAATCCATACTTCAGTCACTTTCTTAGATCAATCTAAACTGTGAATCAACCCTTCCCTCAACTGATAAATGGTCGTGTCATTCATAAGTACATTGCATGGCAATCAAGCCATCCCCGCTGCCCAAGCACTAAATCCCCCACATCCCAAATCAATGAGCCCTGACACACCCATCCATAAGCATATTCAGAAAGGTACTATTGCCCCTCTTCCACTGAACCATGCAAGCCCAAAATGTGGGAGCACAAAGCATCCCTGACTTCTGTTGCCCAGATGCATCCAGCTCCAGCTGTGGTAAGTGCTTTTTGTGGCTGAGGGGACTGATGCAGCAGAGGGTTGCTCTCATAGGTCCATTCAGGGAAAAATGGTTCCCCTCTGGCTTCACAAAGGTCATGAGAAGCACAGCTAGTCACAGGCATGTGACACATTGATGACACTGGCATCCAAATAAATCTGTAGATATCTCTAACGGGATTTCAATCTGCCTAGAACACATTCAACAACCATTCTACACCACTGAGAGCATAATTAAACTGTCTTTTGCCAGGGCCTCTTAAAGTAGGGTGTGGTTTCACTAAAAGGGGGCATGCAGAGTCCTTGCCAGAACGGTGGGGACAGTAACTATGTTTTAACCTGGCATTTTAGTGTCCCAGCTGTCCATGAAGGTAGACTTCTGATTGGTGAAAAACCTTGACATCATTAACTTTCTTAGTGCAACCTATATTGACATTCAGAAATGTCCAAAAGAGCCAGCATAAGCGTTTATGTACTTTGAGAAGGGCAAACTATGGGCATATGAGTTCCATCACTGGCCCTAATGCAGTTTGAAAACCCCATTCTCTCAAAGCCAGCAATTTCAGGAATATCTTTCATGCCAACTACATTGGGATAAACCACACACCTGATTGTCTCAAAAAAGTCCACCACCTCTTTACCCACAATTGACTTCCCAACTCCAAACTAATTGGCAGTGGACCTGTCTTGGGTAGCCAGCTTCCCGATGTCTAAAGCAACCCCCTTCTGGACTCCACAATGGTGCCCTCAGGTGTATTTCTTTGGAGGGTGGGGGCAAGCTGCTGACAAAGTTCTGGGCCCACTTCTGGCCATCCCACGTGTCCATGATGATGTGATCCCACAAGTCTGTGCTAGCAGCCCTGCGCCAGATGCACCAGTCTATGTAAAAGGCATCAGCATCTATGCAAGTGTCATGAGCAGCATCAGCTAGTTTGAGTCTGCCAGGTTTAATAATTCTCCTTCTCCTAATGCTCCATCATAAGATCTATCACGTGTCTTTTGTGGTCAGAAAATGCCACCAAAATGTCCATCAGCATCTCATAGAAGGTCTGCCTGTTTCCTGTCATAGGAGTGAAAGTGCAAGCAAAAAATGCATAGAGTGTATTTTCACTCCATGCAGCTGAAGAAGTGGGGTATTTTACCCATGAAAGCTTATGCCCAAATAAATCTGTTAGTCTTTAAGGTGCCACCAGACTCCTCATTGTTTTTGTGGATACAGACTAACACAGCTACCCCTCTGGTGTTTTGCAAGCATGGGAAGCTCTTCAAAAGGTGCCTCGTCCATGTTGCTACTTCTGGTACTGGGAGTGCAAAGACCAAAATGAGTGGTCAGCAGAAAGCGTTGGTGGGATGTTCAAACTTTCTGTAATGTGAAGGGTGGCTAGTCAAGTTTTTCCACAGCGCATCATGGTTAAAGGGCTAGAGAGGCCACAGTTCCTGAGAGTGCTAAGGAGTCTGTAATATGCTTGGCTTAACTTGGGTCTCCATGCTGCATGTGGATGCCAGAGTCCCAGGTTAGAAATTTCTTAATATAGGGTTATAAATCAGTGTAGATGGTCAAGTCCTGGATTACTTAATGCAAAGCCAGCTGACTTGAGTCCCTCTATTCCTGGGCTCATATTGCATTGTAGACATAGCCTGAGAAGTTGAAATAAACAAATAATTTACATCCAGGGACAACTCACAAACAAGACTTTTCCTGCCTGAGGTTTTTCCTTCCCTTCTACAAGTTCATAAAAAGACATGCACTCTCCCCAGATGGGTCTTTTTCAATTCAAAATGGCAGGCTTATCAAAACTCAAGTAAACAATGGGGCATTTGCTTTGTCATTCAGGAGATACTACTCTGCTGTCCTGTGTCTCTCCACTATGACAGAAGACAGGGTTTAGACAGCTATTGCAAAATTGGTTAATGCTTTGCACATTAGTGTTCCATGGGGGTATAAATATGCAGAATGGAATGCCTTATAGGAAGACTTAACAATATCATGTAATAACCAGACCCAGAGAGTTTAAGGTATCATGTCAGTGAAAGCTACAAGGTTTCTTTGTGTTGCAGAGCAGCTGGGTAAATGCCCTGGCTTACGTTTCCAGCTGATGTAGTGTCAACAGGGAGAAGGGAGTTCCAGATCAGTGCTCCGTGCACTTAAAACTCCAGTGTCAGACCCTAGAGAGAATCAGGAGTCTGGGTTTTATTCCCAAACAAAACTGCAACTCTGAGAATGCTTCAGGAATCACACACCCTGCCCCAGAGATATGACTCTTGGGTAAAAACATGGAACAGAATAGTGCTAGCCCTTGAGGCTTACCTCATCGGGCTTAAAAGGGAAAGCAGACCCTGTCTATTGCAATACAAAACATTCTATTATTCTGAGATAACTTGAAAGTTATTCATGCCACTGTTCCATATGGTCTTTCCCCATACTTGTATTTTTCTTATGTTCAGTAAATGAATGTCTGCCTCACCTGTGTTCTGTTCAGATAACTCTACATTTATTTTTTCCAGCCCCCATATCCCTTCCATATTTGAAGTAACTGTACAGAGAACAGCAGAAACAATAAATGAAAGATCTGTGGCAAGATTACATAACAGCTGCACAATATTTTTTATTCATCAGAGGCTTTCAAAAAAATTACACACTGGCCAAGCTGAAGTAAAAAAAAATATGTTCCCATCATCTCAAGGGAACATGTCTCCATATGTCTTTTGTCCTTTAGGATCTCATGTAGACTTTTATTACTTTCACAACTATGGTTCAGGTCATTTCTCAAATAGGAATATGTCTAGGCTGTTGAATGTGCTGTCAATGTAAATAAGAGGTAGGAAGAATCCTAGTCTGCAGAATTATGAAGCCATCATATTGACCTCACATTGTAGAGCAGAATTGTGCAGAGAGAATGTGTCACTGCTTCACCAGAAATTGCCTTGGCAGTGTGTTAAATAGAATAAATAGAAAATATTTTCTTATAAATCCATTGCTTTCTGCAAATCTTAAAATAACATAGGTTTGCTATGGGGTATGTTTACAATCCTCATATAAGATCAAAGTTGGCTTCACAACGGTTTGTGATCAGGGGATGGGGGCGTTCTACTCTACATCTGTATTTTAAATAATTGTAAATCCTCCTGAGTTAGTCTATTATTAGGTTAATCATGTAAAGGATTATTGCTATAAATTGGAATTACTGCTCTTCTTTCTTGAGGGGAGTGAAATTAAAGAAATAAAGACCTCTAAATCCTTACTTACAATATTTTCTTTTCTTCTACAATTCTTGAATAAGTGCTACATCCACCTTCAGCTATTTAACTTACTGGCAATTTTATCTTTTTTACTGGATAGTACAGTATTTATTCATGTAACATGACATACCAAAATATTATAATGATTATCCAGTTGCTTTATCTATGGTCATAATACCATCTGGTATAAACTTGGACTTCTCAATGCATGCGTACCATCTGGAACACCATCAATCTACATTCTAATTATTGTACAGATGAGATTTTTGTTTCTACACAAACACCATATTGGCAGTGTCCTTCACTGATTGCTTAATTTAAAAAAAAATACAATGTAAAATAGTGTAAAACAGGAACTTGGCATCTAAAATTAGATTTAACTGCCACATTTTCCTATGTATTTTTTCTGAGAGATTAGACAGAAGAATTCTAATATAAAACATTTACAATTATTTTGCCACATGCTTAAATGGGATACTATCATGTGGTTTAAATGGGATGACATTTTTAGGTTAAGGTGTTCATTTGTTCTATTGTACATTATTTACTGCACTAGAGCTTCTGAATAAATACACTGGGCCAAATTCTGTTTGATTGCACAGAGTAAATCTACAATAACTCCATTCACTTCTATTAAATTACCTTGGTTTTACATCACTGTAGCTTTAGAAAACAATTTGGTGCACTCATTTACGGCTGTTATGTGGATTTATCTTTACAGTTATAGACCAAATTCTAGCATTCTTCACATCTGGGCAAAAATGTATGCATATTAGGGCCCCAATACTGAAAAGCCTTGTACATGAATAATCTCGCACACTTGAATAGTGCTATTTAGTTCACTGGGATTGCTCAGACATGCAAAGTTATTCACATACAAGTTTTATTCACCTCCATGTGTGGCATTCTATGCAAAATATGTAAATATATACTTTGCATATTTGCAGAGAAGTTCCATATCTCTCTAAATTTCAAATTTGTGTGCAGATTTGGTACTGATGAAAGGTGTTGGCTTGACCATGCTCTCTATCTACAGGGAAAGCTTCCCACACACATTGCTCTGCCAGCCTGACTCAATCTTGACATAAGGGTGGGAGACTTCCTGTAAGGGAAACAGGAACGCTTCATTCTCCATGACGCATTAAGTTCTGGCCTCTCTGCTGGTTCTGCTAATTAGTGCAAACCATGGAGGTAAGTTTGAAGTGGGAGCTGGAACTAAGAACAAAACAAAACAAAACAAAAAATTCATGTAGGCACCACCAATCAGTGATTAGCTGGGATCAAGTTTTTCTCCCTCCTGAGCTGGATTAGAGTCAGACTGGTGACCTACAGATAAAAGAGTTGATAGTGCATTCTGGGCATAAGGATTTTGGATTTTATTCCTGAATCTGGGAGCAGAATATAGTCTCTGCATCAAAGCAGTGGATACATAATGAACACATTCACTTGGAAAGGCAGTGACACAATAAATAAAACTATTTTGTGTTATATTAGCAGCTCTTGTTTTAATCAGTTAGATAGATGCTTCTCCATATGGCAAGGATCTGAGACACATGTTTAAGAAGCATTATGACATGCAGAGAACTACATAGTATAAAAGCTAGGAGTGGAACTCATGCTTTTCTAGCTCCAAGACCAATTCACCTTTCCCTAGGTATGCTGCATTTTGTGAGGGAAGGGCATCTCTCAAGGCATGACATTTTACCAGGGATCAGGGAAGCAATGGTAGACCAAATGCACAAGTGTCACATGAGATGTATGATATTTGAGGAGTCTGTCTTAGCGATGTCTCTAGAATGTCCCTCATGGCTCCATTTACAGAGGACCTGTGATGATCTTCAGAGAAGCCACTTCATGAGAGTGTCAAAAATGGGAAAGAATGTTTGAGCTCTCTGCTGCCGTCCTCTGGTGATGAATTTTAAGGCATATTCAGATGTGTAGCAATGAGACAGGATTTAGTATTAACTGCTATACAGGAGTTGATACTTCAGACTATCAAGCATCTCTAGCAGATTATTCTCTTCTTCAGTAACATTATTATAGAACCTCCTCCCCTCAAAAAAACTCTTAATACACCCTGTAACCCGGTGTGCCTAGGGCATCCCATACTGGAAATGCCAAGGTCAGGGCAGGCTGCAAAAGGGAGAGCAGATATTCCCAAGACTGGTGGGTAATGCTGAAGTTAAACTCCCCAACCTGTCACAAACTGCACTTCTGATCCCCCACACTGGTTATCAAGAAACAAAAAGGAAATCATGCAGCCCCTATATTGTATTCCAGTTCTCTGGCTCCCAGTCAGCACATAGGTCCAGTACCATGAGAAGTTATTTAAAAAACTCTGATCACATATATAAAATATTCTTCTGACCCCAAAGCATCAGCCATGTTACCAGGTCAGTATGGGTTTGGATCTTATCCAAAATACCATGCTGCCAGCCAATCTTTTAGTGTCTAACTAAACTAAAGGTTTATTATAAAGAAAAAGGAACTAACAAGAAGAGAGATGTTAAATGATAAAGCAGCTACATACATACAAAAATTCAAAGTCCATGTACCAGATTCTTAGCAGTACTGGTGAGTTTTCTGGAACACATCCTCAGCTTGAATGGGTCATTCAGCCCTTTGTTCAGAGCTTTGTTTGTAGAAAGGTGACTCCAGAGATAAGAAGCAGGAATGAACACAAAATGGAGAAGCTGCAGCTTCCTTTTATAGTCTTTTGCCATGCAGCCTGTGCTTCCTTTGTTTCAAACACAAGCTGCCCAGCACATGGCCTGGAAGCCTTATAGTTCATGTCCCTGCATGCCTGGCTGAGTCATAAGGTGTAGCCCTTGACCCTTTCAATAAGTTCATTGTATAGTTGATGTCCCTTGATGGGCCATTAAGCAGGCTGGGCAGTGCTGAGGCCAATCTATTCTGGGGCATAACCCAGATGCACAGCACAAGTTTGGAAATATAGATATACCATACATACAAAGGTGTTACAAACATATTAACAAGATAACCATATTTAGTGAATTATAACTTTTCCAATGATACCTTACACAATATATATTCTAAGATTCATTGTACTTTTATAATATTGGTATCAACAATATCATAAAGTGACTCCCATATTCCATACAGCACCACACATCTTTTAGAATTACTTTCCATTATATTTAACATTTCAATCTACAGGTTTCATTTTACCTAGGAATAATCTTTGTTCTTGAAGAATAATACCATGAACCAATGATCTAATGTCTTATATTTTTAATATACACATCTGATTGAAAAGTGCTCAGCAAAATAGCCTTTAGAAGGTGATACATGTACAGCATCACAACAAAACAAATAGCTAATTAGGGATGATATTCAATCCCCCACTCTCCCCCTTTGTGAACTAAAATTTAGGCTAAATTAGAACTTGGATAAAAATTAATAAATAACACATTAGTAAAAGTTTATAAAACTGTCTGTTAAATTCAGAAGCTTAAAAAAGCTAGAACTGCCCCTAGTGTAGTGCTGCTTGCTCGTAAATGACTTCCCTTTGGCAAGAAATCAGTAAAACACAAAATTCTCTTAATTAGTTGAAATTTCAAACAAAGTGCCCTTTCTTTTTTGATTTCAAATCATTATGAAGGTGGAATAAAGCCTAGAGAAATTAACTCAGCAGAAAGTGTGATATGCAGATCATATGATGTTATTAACTCTTAATTAATTTGCTGGCTCTTGGCATCAGTAAAATCTTTTCTCAGGCTAAGTGTTCTCCCCAGATTGGACAATGCAAAGAGATCTCAATAAACCCAGTTTATGCATTTCTTTGTGAATGAAATCCCAACTCTTTTGGCTCTAGATGGGTGAAGTGCACAGATCTGGGAATAGGCAAGCAAAAACTTAGTTCTATTAATGAGCTTAAAGGAATATCTACAATAAGTTTAAGGGCCATGCCACAATTTTAAAATAAGGCCTACATCACTAGGGCAATGCATAGAAAATACCCTTTGTTAATCAATCTTTCCATTCCCATATGTTTTTTTTTAAAAAAAGACACACTTGTACTTGTAGCCTGCAAGCAGGGCCAGCTCCAGGTACCAGCCCAGCAAGCAGCTGTTTGGGGCGGCCAACAGTGAGCGGTGGCACATCTGGGTCTTTGGCAACAATTCGGTGGCATGTCCCTCACTCCGTCTCGGAGTGAAGGACCAGCCGCTGAATTGCCGCCAAAGACTGAAGCGGCGGTGGTAGAGCTGCAGATCATGATCACTGCTTTTTCTTTTTTTTTTTCCCCCTCTCCTTTTTGCTGCTTAGGGGCAGCAAAAACCCTGGAGCCGGCCCTGCCTGCAAGCTTTCTTATCCCAAGCAAACAATTCCTTACCTTCGGTAGTGAATTTTTTTGTTTTTTCTTTTCTCTTTTCAGGTAGAGACAAGTTATTATATTCATCTTCCCTGGTTCCTCAGTAATATATACCAACCACTCACATATGATACCTGAAATAGAATTTAAAGGGGGTATTGTAACCAGAATCCACTTATTATAAAGATAATCCTAGAAAAGTGAACATGATGGCTAATGATTCAGTAAAATTAAGAAGGAAGTATGGAGGCAATGGGTAACTAGCTCAAAAGTGCCTACAGACCACTTGTAAAGATATTTAGGTGTTTATGCAGAGTGGAGCTTACTGGGATTTTCCAAAGTGCCTAGGTGTCTAGCTCCCACTGATAACAATAAGACATGGGCTCCTTAGTGCCCATGTGCCATTTGAAAATGGGACTTGAGCTCCTGAGTCACTTAGGTGCTTTTGAAAATTATTAGCCATATTGAATCAGAGCGATGGGTTGGTATTTTCCATTTTGTTGGAGCATAGAAAGAGATGCGTGAGGAGTCAGAAGCCAATTGCACTACCTACTAGAAATGAGAGTTAACACCAGAGACAATGTACACCCTGACATCCTCACAAAGATGGTTATGAATTAAATCCAGTAGACAAAGTGTCATCAGAAAAAGACCCAGCAATGAGGAAGGCAAAAACAGACTTCAGTGATGTGAGACGATTTACCTGATCCTCTAATCCTTGATCCTTGAACGTGCATGGAGTCAAAGAAACCAGAAAAAGTGTGACCCTATAAAGCAAAGAAGTCCTCTACTTTGCCATTAATTTGCCATTTACACTGATGTTAGGGTAAGAGAAACTCTCCAGTGCTGACCCAAGTATAATGGTGTTGGTAAGAGGACTAATCAACACTAGACTGGTTTTTTTTTCTTTCAAGAGGGTGGAATTCAACTAGGAAAGGACCTGTGGAATCTGATTTGTTTGAAGAGAAGAACGATAGACCAGAAATACCTTTACAGTGAACGTCAGAGTTACAAACACCTAAGAAGTGGAGGTTGTTTGTAACTGAGAAATGCTTGTAACTCTGAACAAAATATTATGGTTTTTGTTTCAAAAGTTTACAACTGAACATTGACTTAATATAGCCTTGAAACTTTATTATGTAGAAAAAAATGCTGCTCTTAACCATCTTAATTTAAATGAAACAAGCAGAGAAATAGTTTCCTTACCTTGTCAAATCTTATTTTTAAACTTTCCTTTTTTTCCCTGTAGTTTAGATTTAACACAGTACTGTACTGTATTTGCTTTCTTTTGCATGTGTCTCTGCTGCTACCTGACTGCTTACTTCCAATTCCAAATGAGGTTTTATTTTGACTAGTCAGTTTGTAACTCTGGTGTTCATAATTCTGAGGTTCTACTGTAGAAGGATCAAGTCTAAAAAGTAGAATGTACAACCAAGAGAGGTTAGTCAGTTACACTGTATATTGTGCAATTTTGTAATGCATCTGATCAATGTTAATTATTAAAAGGTACCTTATTTTGCTGATTATTTTAAGTTAATGATGTGTTTGTTTTTCTCAGTCACTAGGGCTTTGGCACAGCTGCAGGTAACATTAGGGTGTACAGAGCCCTGTCTCATGCTTTAGGGCAGTGATTCTCAAACTTTTTTTTGCGGACCACTTGAAAATTGCTGAGGGTGTCGGCGGACCACTTGATCTTTCCAAATGTTGTTTGTACTGTTTGCTAACTATTGTAAAGCACTTTGGATAAAAGCACTATATAAAAAAACCTTAATAATAATTAAAGTTTTTTTTCTACAGATAAAAGCACACAACTCATATTTTAATATCAGTAGACTTACCTTTCTGATGTGATGGATGTGCCCTCTCTCCCCCACCGCAGCAGCCCTGAGTTGGGACTGGGTAGTGCGGAGGTATGGGGGGTCTCTCCCTCTCTCCTCCACCACGGCAGCCATAGAGCTGAGACTGGGAAGGAGGGCCATCTCTCCCGAGAAGCCATAGCCCTGGAGCTAGGGAAAGTTGCCTCTTTCTCTGGCTGCCGCAGCCATGCACATCCCAAATTCCCCCCACCCTGTCTTCTCACTCCACTCACCCCTCCCAACTACCTCTTATTTCCACCAAGGTCACCACCTCACCTTACCTGTGCGTCTTCTCCAGGGTCCAGGCACCTAATTAGTAGAGTCACACCTGTGCAGCTCCACTAATTAGGTGGGTGGCCCTTCATTCTCTTGTGTGCAGGCGCCCAGGCACACACCTTAGAGAGAACTATCCACAGACCACCTGAATGGAGCTCGTGGACCACAGTTTGAGAACCTCTGCTTTAGCGTATTCCTCGTTCATTTTGAATGAAATTTAGCAGAGAATTCAACTCCTTAAATTTCATAAAAATGTTTTGCACATAAGCGAAAATACATAATGTCCCTCTGTATATCTATTAACACAGACACAAATATATACACAAATGAACATGCACACACTTGAGAAATTTCTGTTTTTTATTTGAAAGGGGAAAATGTCACAAGTAAATATCTAGCAGTGGCAACAATGATAGAAAATGCAGTAACAGTTGCAGTAGGTTCTCCTACTACCCAAACTTCGCTATTATATACAAGTTGTTAAAGTGAGGCATGAAACTGCTGGAAATCTCCTAATAAACAATGACCTGTTTACCTGTATGTATTTTCCACCGGACAGTACTTTCCCAAAGTAGTATTAGTGATTCACTATGTGGAATTATTCCTTCAGGGTCCAACATTGTATTAATGTACCAGTACTGAATTCAAGTCACAGCATAGTACTGCTGAAGATTCCCTCTTCTGAATGATATACAAAAATGAGGTCTTGACCACTTGGTGTTATCCTATGGCACTTTTTCTAAGATTACATATGTTAACACAGCTAAGTGTTAACACAGCTAAGTTTAGATTTATGTAATGAAATTTTGTCTATTTAAATTTGTTCTATGGTTTCAAGAGCTAACAACGTTCTTTGCTTTTTTCTCTGAAGTACTCATAGGCATATAAGTACCTACACAGGGAAAACATATCTGATACTAAAGAACTCTTAATCTAGTAAACAAAGGCATAACAAGATCCAATGGCTGGAAACTGAAATCAGAAAAATTCAAACTGGAAATAAGTCACATATTTTTAACAATGTGAAAAAATAGCTGCTGGAACAGCTTACAAAGAGTTAATTTAAAGGGCTCAAATAATGAAGAATGTTCTTCAAGACTGGATGTGCTTCTAAAAGACCTGGTCTATTTCAATTACAAGTTACGGGGTTTATTGAGAGAATTGCTGGGTGAAATGCCATGGCCTGTTATAAAAGAGATCAGATTACTTGTTTATGAAGAACCCTTCTGGCTTTAATATATATACATCTGTGAAACTGTCAAGCTCTGTTAAAAAACTCTTGCATTCATTCCCAGCGATGGGTGGAGGGATACATACATATCCCTCATATATGCTATGCAGGTATTGTGAAGCTTAATTAAGGGAATCCCTCTAAAGTCATTTAATATCCTCAGTTGAAGATCTTATACGTATAATACAAAGTATTAATAATTGATTCTTGCAGATAATATTTCATCTTTCTTCTTGCCCTCAACTCAAAATATATTACTGGCCAATTTTACTCTCCCACTTTGATAAATGTAAAATTATCTTCTCTGGGTCACTCTTTTCTCCCTCCTTCCCATATACTACATAGTTACTTCTTGCCTTTCCTTTTTTAAAAACTTAGTTCCTATGTTTCCAGTGGCTATTCCTTGTTTCTCTCACTTTTTTCTTGGGTGGTATGGCCCCTTCCTTCTCACTTAAAAAGCCTTTTTAAAATACCCAATAAATTTCTAATTTAAAAAATAATTTTATTGTTTTACAAAGGGATACACACAACAGTTAGCAAACTGTGTATTAGCCACCACCATCTGTTCATAGTGCAATGTTAACTGTGGACCAACTGACCAGGGAGTATTACTTCCTTTGTACTTAAAGTGAAGAGTTTTCATATTCTATTAATACTACTGATATAAAGCCATGTGGAAAAGGGCTGGAATGAAGCATAATCAGATTTTTTGTGGGGCTTTTTAACAATTTGTTTCCTCTTTTTTCCTTTATTTTTAAAACATACTGACCTACAGTTGTAGTAGTCTAAACTGGCAAAAAATATGCAGCCAGAAAAGATGCTCTTAATTTTGTAAACTATATCAATATTTCTCAGAAGGTGTTTGGCAGATACAGTTACTGTAAAATTACAATCAAGATCAGTTCTCTTCTTCCTGTAATAGATAGTGTAAAAACTGCAATGTGAACTCACTACTGCTGACCAAAGACTTGTACAAATAATTCCCTAAATACAGGTGACTAAAAGCTCTGATAATGACTTTGGGTGAAATCCTACCCTCACACTGATGGAAACCTGTAGTCATCCCCATTAACTTCAGTGTAGTTATTCTGTGTCTACATCACAATCACTGACAATGGAATGTATCCCTTTATCACAGTAAAGCAAGCAAAATGAATAAACCAATCAACTCAGAAAATCACATCACAGCAATTTATCACTAGGAAACATTGCTAAGAATTAGTAACAAAGAGACGTGAAAGATCAATTCAAACAAATAAAACTACATCAAAACTATATTAAATGCAAAAATACCACATTAGTTTAATATTAAAACCACACAGTCACTACAAATTGAGAAACGAGAAAGGTATGAGTTTGATCCACAATGATAATCCATCTGCACTGCATATTTTGTATGTTTTATGTGATAACATTTTGTATAAAAATATAACTTATTAAGCTATACGTGTAATGGAGAAATGGAATAAATGAGATGTCTGGAAAGTAGCCAAGTTTCCTCAGTTGTTGAAAAGTTACTTTTTGCAGTTCCTGACTTCTGATTACTTTCAGTGTGAGACCTTAACAGTGCATTAAGAAAAATCCAATTTGTTAAAGAGAAATAGAAAAAAATAAGAAAATACTGTGACAAAGTTCCTCCTCTGCCGTGGTGGATCCTGACCTTACTGGCGGATTTGCTCGCCTTACAGATTCACGGCAGCCCTCAGTTTGGCCACCTTTGATAGTGGCTCAAGCCTGCCATTCACTCAGCTAACCTCATGACTGGCCAGCATGGGGAAAGGGAGGAGAACAATCCCTGCAGTCTCTGGTGACCCACCTAGTGGGATGGGGACAGGCCAGAGACCTTCCCCTCTGGTGGGACCCACAGTCCAGGTCAACTCCCCTTGTATCAAATAGGGAGTTGGAGGGATGGGAGAAACCCGGGTCCACCATCTACTCTGGGTTCCAGCCCAAGACCCTGTGAATCGCAGCTGTTTAGTGTTTCCTGTAACAGCTGTGTGACAGCTACAACTCCCTGGGCTACTTCCCCATGGCCTCCTCCCAACACCTTTGTTATCCTCAGTGCAAGACCTTCCCCCTGATGCCTGATAATGCTTGTACTTCTCAGTCCTCCAGCAGTACGCCTTCTCACTCTTAGCTCCTTGCGTGCCTCTTGCTCCCAGCTCCTTGCATGCCCCTCACTAACTGAAGTGAGGTCCTTTTTAAACCAGGTGCCCTGCCTTAATTGATTCTAGTAGCTTCTTAATTGTTCTGCCCAAAAGGGACCTGCTTAATCTGGGGCTAATGTATCTACCTTCTATCACTCTCCTGTAGCCATCTGGCCTGACCCTGTCATAACACTAATTCCTAACACTGCTAGTATTTAAAGTATAGTTCTACCCTGAAAAGTGACTTATTTAAAAAGTAATATTGTGTCTAACTGATTCAGTGTAACATTTTAACACATTTAGTTTCCTCTTTTACATTTAAAAATATTTTTTGTAAAGTAACCAGACTTACAATTGACTTATACATACAGGATTTGATTCTGCCTCCCTTACTTCCGCTGACATACTTTACTCCTTGATTTTCATGGACTATTCATTGAAAAAGATGCTACTCAATGTAGCTAAGAGTGAAAAAGCCAGGATTTTTAAGTTACTCATCATTCCAGAATCTGTCCAGTAGGTTGATACAATAAATTAAATAATATATAAATGGTGACTAACAAAAGCCTATATTAATAAGTAAATGTAGCAGAGCTTACAGCTTTGTACATATTGTAAGTGTGGTCCTTGTATAAAAAAATAAAAAAGAGCCATGTTTCTATGTACTTCACATAGATATCTTTTTTAATATTTCTATTTTTATCCATGGAAAATAGAATAAATGGTTTATTAAACCGTGGCATAACTGGAATTATGCTAGGAAGTGTCCATGCAGAAGTTAAGGCTACTCAGTTGAGGGAAGCTGGTGCAAAAGAGGATGAAGGAGATCAGTGTTTATGTTATCACAGCTCAATAGAGCAAGTCCAGGAGTACATCTAATCTGCTTACTAATAATATTAGAGCAATAAAATTAAATTTGTTCCCCAAAATGATTCGGTATTGGCTATTTCCACTACATCCGATCAGGATCATTAGTTTCAGAACAGCCTCCTTAGGCTGAAATTTGTTCACTAAAAACATTCAACAATTTCAAACAGTAAACAGATTTTTCAAATCTGCCCACTGACAAACCAAAAACAAAGAAAAGGGTTAAAGCTACTGGCATCCAGATTCCAATAATCTAACTCTTGATGCATCATACTCCTTAAGTAATCCCACTAGATTCAATGGGACTACCCCTGGAGTGAGATACTATCACTTGGATAAAAGTGAAAGAACCTGGCCCTGGATACCTTGCTCATTGCAATGTGTTTACTCAGCTCTAGTGATGAGCATGTGAAAAAAAGAGTAATAATGGCAACCATTCCACAGTCCCTTCATTGGCTCCCTTTTCTCGTATCAAACATAAACAGCTCATATTCACTTTCAAGGCCCTTCATGACCTATCCCCACTTTATCATCTCTCATTCATTACTGAAATGATAACTTCTGCCTCCAATCAGACAATCATGCCAGCCTCCATTACTCACATGTTAATTTTTCAAACAAGCACCTTTGCACTTTCTTCTGTGTTACACCACATACTTGGGAGAATCTCCCCATAAACATCTGCAAAGCTACCTCTTTGTCCTCCTTCAGATCCCTCCTTCCAAAACTCTTCTTTGTGATGATGCTTACAGTTACTTAGACTGTAAACTCTTTGGGGCATGGCAGTATTTCTGTTCTGTGTTTGTATAACATCTAATACAGTGAGGTCCTGGTTCATGAGTAGGGTTGTCATCCTTCAGGTACAAGAAAATTAGGACATCTGGGATGATCCTGAGTGTATAAAACTGGACAGCTGGCAATACGTACTGAGGAAATTTCAGAATCCCCAGGACAGCTACCTCAAAAAAGGGGTGATTTGCGGAAAACCTGGACAGGTGGCAACCCTATCCATAACTATTGACTTGGCCTCAGAGGCTTGCTGTTGTGGGCAGTGTAGACATACCCATAGATATTTTAAAATGTACTGAAATTAGAATTGAATCAAGCCCACAAAGACAGGATGATAAGTCTCTGAAAAGTTGTCGTTATCCTGAATAGGACCTCAATCCTGCAACTATTTCTCAGTCAAAGCTCCTTCTGACTTCATACAAGGGATTTTGGCCAGAATAAGTAATGCAGTACTAGGCCCCATTAAGTGTCATGGGGTCAGATTCTTAACAGCTATAAACCATCATAGTTTAACTGAAGTCAATGAAGCTACGTTCGGTTACACCAGCTGATGATCTGGCCTCAAGTGTCTATAGGGATGATGGATATTTTGGCACTTTTAGGCAGAGGGAAGCAGTGAGTACTGTTATGATTTTGATACCAGACTTGGATAAACTGTATTGTGTCCTGAAACATACTACCTATGCTGCTGCTGCAGTGATAAAAAAGCCAACTGGTTGGCATTATGCTTCTGGAGGTTGTTGTGGCGGATGTAGTAGCTGCCAGTAATATTTTATTAATATTATGTGTCCAACTGTTTGAGTTTTGTTATCTATGATTACAAACAGTTAATTCCAGCAGGAGTCAACTGAATATACCTAGGAAATACAAGAACTAGGAGTCACCAAATGAAATTAATAAGGAGCAGGTTTAAAACAAATACAAGGAAGAGAACTGGATAAATTCATGGTGGTGAAGTCCATTAATGTCTAATAGCCAGCATGGGTCTTAGCCTCTGTTTGTCAAACGATGGAGATGGATGGCAGGACAGAGATCACTTGATCATTGCCTGTTAGGTCCACTTCCTCTGGGGAACCTGGCATTGGCCACTGTTGGTAGACAGGATACTGGGCTAGATGGACCTTTGGTCTGACCTGATATGACCGTTCTTATGTTCTTATGTAATGTGGACAAAAGCTTTGGATAGATCCATTTACCAATACTTGAGAAGACAATGCAGGTGCTATTTGCTGTGAAGTTTCACCTCCATCCAGGGATGATGTATAAAATGGAATATAGACTTCCAATTTCTTTCCTTGAATTTGAGACTCATATTCCAAAGTCCACCTATAACAGTAAATGTTCATATTCTGCATGGGGATCTCTCATACAGTATGGAGATAGTGTACCAACCAATGAATAGATGTTTTAGTTCCCACCCAAAAACTAGAAAGTGCCAAACAAAAGGTTCCAAAAGAAATTTAAAGGGTCACTTTTAAAAAAATAGAAACAAAGCAGAATACAAAACTTCATGACTGTGGGCAAAAGTAACTCAATTACCTGTCTGTGGATACAGATATAATTATTATATATTTAATTAGTTATCTGTGCATGTATGTAGGTGTAATCTAATTACCTATTTTGGGAAAATGCAGCCCTTAATGAGAGTATTTGGTAATAGTCAAGTTCCTGAATTTCTTTTCTGCTAAATTTATTTACCCCAAAATCCCTGCATTTGCCTCCAGAATAGCACTAGTACCATGTAGGTTTCAATAGAGAGAGACTTTATAGCAATGAAGCCTATAAACTAAACACTAAGACCAAGATTCTGTTTATAATTACATTCATGCTACCCCACTGCCTTCAATAGGTTTGAGTGTGTGTGAAAGGAGCAGAATTTACATACAGAAACTGAGAGAACAGAGAGAAGCTGAGAGAATAGCTAACACCTTTGGCATGGTAGATATGACTGCAGAACAAAGCCCACCATTACACAACCCCCTAGCTAAATGTTATAAAGCATGCATTACAACTCTTCTGTTGATATTGTGAAAATAATTATGATTGTGAGCTGTCAGAAAGATTCAGTGCACCACTTACGTTCATCATCAATTGACAACCTACCTAGGCAAACCATTTTAAAATACAAGCCTCCTACAACACTGATGAGCTATTAAAGAACAAAATATATAGCTCCCATGAGTAGCAGGCACAGCATCATAGCTTAACATTTCTATAAACAGTAAATTTTTACATATGCCTATTGGCAATGACGCACCACAAATGTCAGCATAAAATCTTGTTCTCCAGCTTCATCAATAATACTCCATTACATTTACAAAGTGCAGACTAAATCTACTGTATACATACAAAGAGTATTTCTTTCATAGAGAATGAGATTTCATCTCCAGGGAGGAATGAAGGAAGGAGTTCACATTACTGTTAAGAGTCCCCCTGAAGATTTCAGTAGTGTCTCCATGAAGACCTTATCTCTGTTTTTAGTGAAAGATACAAAAAAAAATGCAATGCTGACCATGAAACAGAGCCACAATCTCATCATATTGTGTGCTGAGACTAAGCCATTTGTCACAATGTCATATACACAGAGGGATCCCATTGAGGTGTCGTGCCCTGAAAACCCATTCCTTCTGCCAAGAATGAGACATGATAAAACAGGGGTCTGTGCTACTAAAGAAAAATTGTTTTGTTTGTCAGGATGTTGAGAAGTGTAACTTCACTCCAAAGAGCACTCTTTCCCATATTATCTTAGCACAGATAAACCTGGAGAAACAGAGATTTTGGGGGTTTATTTCTATAGCATTTCAAAAATAATTTCTTTTCACATATTGCATCCATATGTCCACAATACCTGGGACACACTGTAGCTAATGGCCTTCATGAACCAGAAGTCTAGATAAATGTAAAGGTCAATCACCTGGTAACCAAATTGGAGTACAGTGCCATAAGATAAAGCAATTAATCACACATGAATATTACTAATCAGTGAGATCCAGTAATGTGTTTGTCAGGATCACAGGCAGGGTGTGGGCAGTTGGGTCTAATGATCAGAATCATGAGGAGGTCAAGCCTAGAGGTTAAAGCAAAGTCAAGCTGGAGTCAAGAATCAGGACCACAGGATGCCTGGGGATATAATTGAGGGCAGAGCTGATGGTCAGAGCCTGGGATCAGAAGCCAAAAGCAAGAACCAATAGATGAGCCACAGACATGGCTGGGAAACAGAGCTGGAGGTCTGGGATTGGAAGCCAAATGCCAGACTGGGGTAGAGCCAAATATGCAGTTGGGAAGCAGAGCAGGAGGTCAGAGCCAGAGATGTCCAGGATGGAGAAGGCAGGAACTGAAGCAGGCACAAGAACAGATGGGGCAGGAGCAGGCACAGGAAGCAGGACTAAATGCAGTTGTGGGCATGGAATGTATTGAGTGGCCAGTGAGCTCTGGCTGCTGCTGGATCAAGTAGTAGCTAGCTCTGGCCCTCCAACAATCATGAAATGCAATCGACCAGGCATCCTCTGCCAGGATCAGCTGTGTCCAGTGTATTTTGAAGAGAATGACTATGCTGCATCTCTCTCCCTAACAGTACCTGCCCCTCATGGGCACCTTCTAGGGGTCTTAGGGATTGGTTTTCCTGGGTTCTTCTGGTGAAAAGTGTGTATGACCTCTGGAGCATGGATATTCCCTTCTGGTTCCCAAAACTGTTTTTCTGGGCCATAACCCTCCAAGTCCACCAGGTAGTTAAGTTGAAATCCTGAATTCCAAGTGAATCCAAAGTCTTGGGTCTCTTATTCTTTCTGACTCTGAACCTCTGGAGGAGGGAGCAGTGGAGTGGAGTGAAATGGCCAGTGAAGGGATTTTCTCTATAGGGTTTCACGAGGGACATGTGAAAAATGGTTGGACTTTCAGGGATTCAGGCACCTGGAGCTGGAATGCTACTGGATTGACTGTGATCTCGAATGGACCCAGATATTGATGGTCTAATTTTGGTAGATGAGCATGAGCTTATCATCTAAATTTGGTGTCCAGGCAACTTGGTAATGTTGATCCACATGGCATTTATACATTTTCTTGGCTGGTTCAAGATATTCCATACATTCCTGGTGAATTTGGTGAAGGTGGGTGACAAGGCCCATCTCAGCATGAACTTGTGAGTCTGCAGGTGTGACTAGATGGAGAAAAGGATGAAAACCATAACTGGCATAAAATGGACTGAGTCAGGTGGAGGCATGAATGAAGTTATTGTAAGCAAATTCAGCATAAGGCAGGAGGGACCCAGTCATCTTGGTGATTGCTAAAGAAGCATAAAAGGTATTTTTTGAGGATTTGATTTACCCACTACACCTATTAGTCTGCAGGTGGAAGGCTGAGGAGGTGAAGAGTTCAGTTCCTAGGAGTTTGAAGAGTTCACACCGGAACTGGGAAATGAATTGTGAGCCCCAAGCAGACAGTATTCTTCTGGCAATCCCTGGAGCCATAAAGCATAGTTTAGGAAAAGGCAGGCTGTTTCCAGAGTGGTAGGTGGAAAGCAAAAAGAAATTAAAAAAAAAACCTGTGCCATCTTAATGAAATGTTGGTGCAAGCTTGGAAATAGGGTAGTTCTACAATGAAGTCCAGTGGGGCCCATAGATCAGGGTTAAAGTGGAGTAGGCAGATGCCAGAGTAGACCAAATGGCTTAGCACATGGGCACTTGCTTTGACAGCACAGGTCAGAGGAGCTGACATATTTTTTTTCACATGAGCGCTCACTCCTGGCCACTGAAAACTTCATACCACCAAGTCATGATTCTTACTTCAACTAAAATGTCCAGCAACTGGCATATCATGGCACACACTTAACATTTGTGTCTGACAAGTGAGTATTCACCCACAAAAGCTTATGCTCCAATACATCTGTTAGTCTACAAGGTGACACAGGACTCCTTGTTGCTTTTTACAGATCCAGACTAACACGTCTACCCCTCTGATACTTAACACTTCAAGTCTGAGTTGAATGAGATGTCAGTGGTATCAAGTTTCTGACAGATTTTGGACACTTGTGGGTCTTTTGGGAATAGAGTCAGAAAAAGGTGCATCAAATCCTGGGCTGTTGTTCCACAAATAAAATTAGATGGCTATAGCACAATATTTCAGAGAGCCATGTCTGGCTCAGCATATACTTCCTTATGGGAAAGGGCATCTGCTTTCCTGTTTCATGCTTAGGTAATGATGAAATCAAACCTGGTAAAATAAAATGACCAACGGATCTGCTGGTAACAAAGATTATGGACCTGTTGAAGATATTCTAAGTTCTTGTGATCAGTGTGTACCTGGATAGGGAACAAAGCCCCCTTCAAAATATGTCTCCATTCTTCAAATTCTTGTTTGATTGTGGCAGTTCCTTGTCCCAGCTAACAGTTTTTACCAGTGGGGGTCAGTCTGCATGAATAATATGCACCAGGATTGAGTTGGTTATTGGGGCATGCATTTTATGAAATCACATTCCTGATTGCAAAGTTCAAGGCATCTGTTTCACAAAGATTTGGTGGGGTTTGGATGCAGGTGAAATGGCAGTTGAAGTAAAGACTTTCTTTGCTTGATTGAAGGCAGACTGTACTTCTAGTGAGGCCTCTCTCACAAGTGATTAGAGACAGGAACTTAAGGCAACAGGAATAAGTGCACTAGCCTCCCTCCGAGTGGGAGAGCGAGGGTCCACTACAATCCCCTTGGTGGGTGGAGCCTAGTCTGTCCCAGCCCCCTTGCTGGAAGGCTGGGCCAGGGCCGGAAGTATAAGAGGAAGGCCCTGCAGCCCAGTTGTGGTGGAATCCCCGGAGGAGAAGGACGCTCTGGCCATACTGTCATGCCCAGGAGGAGAACCTACCTCCGGCTATCCAATAGCCACCGAAGTGGGAGAGCCTAATGAGGAGTAGCCCGGATTACCAGCTGTGGTGTACCCCGAGGAGCCTGACAAGCCCTGGAAGAAAGAGTTACCAAACCCTGAGGAGGCAGGAAGTGGCCCAGGGGCAGCCACAGAGTAGCTGGCCATGGAGCCAGGTGTGGCTCAGTTGGTGTGTTGCAGATGGATCTCTGCCAATGTAGGGGCAGCCAATCCTGCCCCTGCCAAGGGACTGGGCTGGTACATAGTGGAGTAGGGTGAGTCCATGTTCCCTTGCCATCCCACTCTGAGGTGGCCAACGCCCTATACTGTTCAGGGAAGCTCCCACTCTGAAGAAGGACCCTCTCTTACCAGCTCCTTTATAGACTGTTGCTTTGCTAGCTGGCTGAGCCCTGCACAGGCTAAATCCAGCCTTAAGACTGTGTCCTTGCTGACAGTCTGAGCCTACTCAAGCCCAGACAGCAACCCACCTCTAGATTGTTTGTTTGCTGACTGCCTGAGCCCTGCACAGGCTAAAACCAGCCTTGAGACTGTTTGTTTTCTGGCAGTCTGAGCCTCCTCAAGCCCAGGTCCAAACCAGCTCCACAGACTATGATTGCCTTGTTGGTGGCCGGAGCCCCACGCCAGCTGAAGCAGGCCTCCTGTAGCTGGTATTTAATTGCTGGCAGCTTGAGCCTCTCCAAGCCCAGGCTAAAGCTTAGATCTAACTGGGAACTAGAGAACCTGGTGAACCTTGCTTCACCTTGGGTGAGGATAAGGGCCCTAGAGTGTTCTGAAGCTTTGTGCCTTGGCCAGACAAGCCCGAAGGCAATGAGAATGAGTAGCCTCCCTCTGTGCGGGAGAGCAAGGGTCCACTACAGTACTTTGCTGACCAGATAAAATGAACCTGTTATTGGAGGAATGCAGTTATTGGTGCTACTAGTTGGGAAAATCCTTTAAATGAAACATTGAAAAAAATAGGCAAAATCAAGAAAATGCAGAATCTCCTTTACTTCCTGTGGTGGGAGACACTTTTCAGGAGTCTATTGTTAGTTCCCTGGGGAAAATGATATAACCTAGAACTTGATAATGGCGTTGTTGAATTCACATTTCTCTATTTTGCCATAAAGGAGAGTCTACCAAAGTCCATCAAGGAGAAGGCAAATGTGTTACTCATGTAACTTCTCGAATATTATCCAAGTAAACCACAACAAATTTGTCTGGCACAGTCCCAAAAAATGCCATTCACAAAATTCTAAAATATAGCCGGAGCAATACGCAGCCTGAATGGCATAACTAAATATTTCAAATGCCTGCAGTAGGTGCAAAACACTGTCTTCCACTCATTGCTTTCTTTGGCACAAACCAGATTGTACACACTGAGAAGGTCCAGTTTAGAAGAAATCCTGGCTAAGCAAAGTCTTTTGAAAAGTTCATTAGTTGGTGGCTAAAGATGGCAATTTCGAACTGTCACTATAGTCAAAGCCAAGTAATCAATAGAGGGCTGCAAGAAGCTTTTTTTTTTTTTTTGCATTGAAAAAGACTAAAGCCCCTACCAAAGTGGTTGAAGGATGGATAAACTCCTCTAAAGTCTCCTAGAGGTATTCCTGGAGCATCTGGAGTGCCGGTTCCAGGAGGGAGTAAATGTGGCCAAAGAGAATGTCAGCCCCAGCCTGCAGGTCAATGGGGCAGTCATAACTGTGATGCAGCAGAAAGACATCTGCCCTACTTTGGTCAAATTATTAAACAGTCTTTTCATAAGTACCTTCAGGATGATAAGAAATACCCAGCATGGATTTGTCAAGAACAAATCATGCCAAATCAACCTAATTTTCTTCTCTGGCAGGGTTACTGGCCTAGTGCATGGAGGGAAAAGAGTAAATAAAAAAAAAATTAATGGAGATATCCTATCTCCTATAACTGGAAGGGACCTTGAAAGGTCATCGAGTCCAGCCCCCTGCCTTCCCTAGCAGGACCAAGTTGCTGTGATATATCTTAATTTTAGGAAGGGTTTTGACACAATCCCATATGTCATAAGCAAACTAGGTAAATGTGGTCTAGATTAAATTGCTATAAAGTGGAGATACAACTGGTTGAAAGACCACATTCAAAAAATAGTTAGCAATGGTTTGATGTCACACTGGGAAGGCGTACTTAATGGAGTTCTGCAGGGGTCATTCCTGAGTCTGGTACTACTTTCATTAATAACTTGGATAATGGAGTGGTTAGTATGCTTACAAAATCTGCAGATGACACGAAGCTGGGAGGATTGCATACACTTTGTAGGATTAGAATTTAAAATGACCTTGACAAATCATAGAATTGGTCTGAAATCAACAAGATGAAATTCAATAGAGACAAGTGCAAGGTACTGTTTCTTTAACAAGGAAAAATCAAATCCATAACTATAAAATGAGGAAGAACTGGCTAGGTCATATTACTTTTGAAAGGTATCTGGGAGTTATAGTGGATCACAAATTAAATATGAGCCATCAGTGTAAATCAGCTGCAGAAAAGAATAATATCATTCTGGGGGGTATCAACTGGAGTGTTGTATATAAGACACAGGAACTAATTTTTCCACTCTGCTCAGCACTGGTGGGACATCATCTAGAGTACTGTGTCCAGTTCTGGATCCCACACTTTATGTAAGGATGGACAAATTGGAGGGAATCCAGAGAAGAGCAACAAAAAAAGATCTGATAAGAATCTTCAAATATAGTAAGGGCTATTTTAAAGAGGATAGTGATCAGTTGTTCTGCAGGTCACTGAAGGTAGAACAAGAAGTAATGGGCTTAATCTTCAACAAAGGAGATTTAAGTTAGATATTAGAAAAATCTTTCTAAATATAAAGATAGTTAAGTTCTGAAATAGACTTCCAAGGGAGGCTGTGAAATCCCCAATATTTTTAAGAAGAAGGTTGGAAAAACACCAGTCATGGATGGTCTAGACTTACTTGGTCCTGCTTCATTACAGGGCAATTGACTTGATGACCTCTTAAGGATCCTTCCAGTCCTACATTTCTATGATTTTATAAATCAGAATAACTCCACTGAAGTCAGTTGACTTACATCTGGAAATGAGAGCAGAATTCAGCCCGAATGCCTAGCTTTCCAAGTTATTTATATTAACAAGAACGTTGTAACTTGTTTTCCCCAATATTCACTCAGCCCTAATCTTATTAATGGAAGATCTTCAGACATAAACAGTAATCCTATCTTCCCATCTCATCTCTTCTCTGAAACAGTGTATGCACATGAGGGCGTTCTGCAATTGGAATGTTAACATTGATGAGAGCAATGTTATATCTATGGAACAGTGGTTGTGTATATTGCCCTTGTAACAGGAGAATCAGTCAAAGTCTCATAGTCTCAGCTCCTGTAAATCTGGTTTAAAAATAAATATATAGAAAATAGAAAAAATTGTTCTGATCTCAGCCTTGAGAAAATAATACAATCATGGGGGTTATCTTGGCCACCAGTCCTTAAATGTAATAAAATAAATACAGGGCAACTTCAATTTCCATAGTGTAATTGTTCCTGGTCTCCCCCACCCAGAAAACAAAACAAAACAAAACAAAACAAAACAAAACAAAACAAATACCTGGGTAAAAATTTCATGAATTTTAAGGCCAGAAGGAATCACTATGATCATCTAGTTTGACCTGCTGTATACCACAGGCCACAGAATTTCACCCACTGATTCCTGCATCAAGCCCATAACTTCTGACTGAGATAAAGCACATCTTTTAGAAAGGCATCCAGTCTTGATGTGGACTTCAAGTGACATAGAGTAAGATGCAAGATGAAAGCCAGTAGACATATGTTCCTAAATCACTTACATACTTTTGAAAATATTACTATCTTACTATGGTTGTAGTCTCTGGCAGTAGTATAGCCTTTCTCAGTTCAGAAAGCTAATTTCCTTAGTTAGTCCTTGTACCCCAAGTATGGGTCAGGTAGAAATTAGACACCTTCTCTCTCCATTGCTAAGAACTTCCCTCCTGGAAACTTCATCTTCCTTTATAAGGCTTTCCCCTTACTGAAGGGGCACAAGAGTCAGAGCTATATCTCAGCAGCTCGATATGCCACAGCTTCCATCTCTTCCTCCCAGGTCTGGCATCTCAGGCAGTCTTTAGAAAGGCTCCTCCTTTTCCATCCTTCCTGGGCCACAAAGGGTCAGAACACATGCACTCCATCACAGCCCCCAGCAATGTTGCCATTCCAGTTGCAGAAATCATCCCAGCAAGTTTAAGTTATGCCCAGTCATTTTCTCCATCATTTAGTATCTCTCCTACCTTTTATAGCTTGTTTCCCATAATCCTAGTGCAAAATTATGTTAATAGTTTTATTACTATTTATTTATCATTGCAGAACATCTCCATCATATTTGCTATATGAGGCAGAAGCTTATTTTGGAAGCTTGTAGTTCAGTCAAAACTTACCCAGTACCTGACTTTCTGAAGTTGAGTCTATCTAAGCATATAAGAAGCCACATAGTCACTACCAGAGGAATTACTGAGAAGTTACATTTTCAGCATATATTCTCTAATACTAAATAGAATGCCCATTGTTTAGGTTTTTAGTATTCTGTAATCTCCATTCTTCAAATCAAATATGTCCTCATTTATAGGAACTGCCTTTCCTGTTCAGCATCTAGTCCAGCATCCTTTCTCCCAACAGAAATTAGTAATAAATTCTTCTGAGGAAGATATAAGAAACCTACCTGTAAAGGAGATTGTTTCTACCAGCATCAGGAAGTTAATGGTTAACCAATGCCCTGAACAATGAGTGACTTGAGAAAACTGAACTACAGCTCCCATGCGGCACTCTGGTAGGACAACCAAACGAAAAACTATTTCATTTTGTGGCAAAATATTTGTCAGGAATTCATCCGTCTCTAGGCTTGGTCACCAGGCAACCCAGTGAGCACTCACTAAGTGCTCCCTGATTTGACTGAGGAGCAGGCAGATCATCATTTAAGCCTTAGAGCAACAGCAACACAGGCCTTCCATGCCTGCAGCTGTGACAGACTTGTTTCCTGTGCCAGTCCTGTTCCATCTCATGCCTGTCCCTGCACCAGTGTTAATCTCTACCTTACTCTGAACCCCCAGAGGCTCCTGTCATAAACAGATAGCTAAGGGTTAATGTCTCTTTCACCTGAAAAAAAAAGTAACCTGAAGCACCTGACCAGAGGACCAATCAGGAAACAGGATTTTTTCAACTCTGGGTGGAGGGGAGTTTGTGTCTGAGTTCTTTGTCTTCTGCCTGAATCTCTCTCAGCTTTGAGAAGTGATTTCTATTTCCTGCTTTCTAATCTTCTGTTTCCAAGTTGTGAGTACAGATATCATAAAAACAATAAGGGTTATTGTTTTTCTTTTGTATTTACATGTCTATAGTTGCTGGAGTGCTTGGAATTGTATTCTTTTTGAATAAGGCTGTTTATTCATATTTCTTTTAAGCAATTGACCCTGTATTTGTCACCTTAATACAGAGAGACCATTTGTATGTATTTTTCTTTCTTTTTTATATAAAGCTTTCTTTTAAAACCTGTTGAAGTTTTTCTTTAGTGAGGAACTCCAGGGAATTGGGTCTGCAGTTCACCAGGGAATTGGTGGGAGGAAGAAGTCAGGGGGGAACCTGGGTGTGTTAGATGTACTAGCCTGACTTTGCATTCCCTCTGGGTGAGGGGGGAAGAGAGATTGACTCTCGGTAATTCTGTTCTCCAGGCTGGGAACGGGGAGGGTGGAATCCCTCTGTTTAGATTCACGGAGTTTGCTTCTGTGTATCTCTCCAGGAACACCTGGAGGGGCGGGGAGGGAAAAGGTTTATTTCCCTTTGTTGTGAGACTCAAGGGATTTGGGTCTTGGGGTCCCCAGGGACGGTTTTTGGGGGGACCAGAGCACCCCTAAACACTCTAATTTTTTGGGTGGTGGCAGCAGTACCAGGTCCAAGCTGATAACTAAGCTTGGAGGTTTTCATGCTAACCCCCATATTTTGGACGCTAAGGTCCAAATCTGGGACTAGGTTTTGACAGCTCCGATCACTGGCTTGTCTTGTGTTCTGCCCAGGACTCTGGTTCAGTTCTGACTCCTGACTCTGAACATTGGTTTGTCGCCCAACTATGACTCCAGTGCTGCTGTCTGGCTTTGCTCTGATCACCAGGCCTGGCTTCTGTTCTGACCCTGGATTATTTGGGTGTACTTTTTTAATGGAAAAAAATAAAAATTTTCACAAAGAAAAATAAATTGTTGCAAAGAGAATGTAGTTTAAATATTTCACAAAAAAAACTTGTTCTGCAAAATGCAATTTTCCATCGAAAAACAGTTCTGATGGTTTTTTTTAAGCAGCACTAATATGTCAAATGCCTACAAATGTGTTCAATTTATTAAGTGACAAATTCTCTTATTTACACTGGGATAATTCCAACAGTAAATCCACTGGCAATATTAGAATTACTTCAGATTTACACCCCTGAAACTTAAAACAGCACATATCTCTAAGTATCTCTGTGAACATCCCAGGAAGCTTGTAAATTAGTGGGCTAAATTCTACCTTAATTTAAATACAGGAAACTGCAGGGAGGGGAAAAAATTCTCTGTAAATTTAAAATTCCTTTCCTATGAGAGAAAAAGCCAATTCTTCCTTCAGATATTAACATAAAACTCTAATTGACTTTAATGGAAATTGCACAGATGAAGCTGAGGTCGAAAATTACCCCTAAGATTTAGAATAAGCATTTTTTCCTTTTACATTTTGAAACAAATTTTTTTAGTCTGTGTCACACTTTTCAGTATGTTCTTCATATCACTTGAGTACATGAGAAATGACTTTATGAATCCCAGAAACATGTTTACATGCAGAAAACACATTCTTCACTGTAGGTGCTCAAAGAACTTAATATCCTTCTGGTGATGGTTTGAGGAATTGTTAGTGGAAATAAGTGTTTTATTTCTGCAGCCATGCACCTCTGGCAGCAGTTGACAGGTAACATCAGAGTGGTGCCTATTCTGAAATGTTTCTTTTAAAAATGTTATTTAATTACTTAAACTATTTATTTTTTTTAATATGTACTTTATGCAGTTGGTTATGGTACCTAATTGTTTGACATCTGTTTCATTTTATAACACATTTGATGGGTTATTGATTGCCCACTGCTTTCAGAACACTCATGACTCTTCTAGTGAAACACATAAAAGGATAAATACCCTAACCCTGCCACTACAATAACTTGTAGTAGTAAGACTGTTGCAGACTTCTATATAAAAGATTCCTACCATTGAAGTCCATTGATCTAGTAGTGTGTGCTGCATTTCAATGTTGTAAACTGCTCCTATATTTTTAACTCCAAGTCCACTCTTTGAAAGAAGAAAACACAAAACAGTTAAAGAAGTGATAGTTTTTCTCTGAGTATGTAGAATTAGAAATTTGCTACCATTGTGGCTATCGTTACTGATCTTAGACAACTAGTACAAATCAAAACTGAGATTTTCAAAAGTAGAAGGATTTGCCACAAGGAGACTAAATGATAGCCCTTAAGTCCTCTTACTGAGCTGTGTTTCAGCTCAACAGGCAGCTCAAAGGTTATTTAAACTACATTCTCTTTGCAACAATTTATTTTTCTTGAAATTGTTTCAGTTTTTCCAAATGAAGGTCAGCATTGCATTGCAGAGACTGCTGTACAAAATTAGATTAAGACATTTATATGGGTTAAAAAAGTGGAAGAAGACTCTGAAACTGATCTACTCTGAGGATACTGAATCAAGCAGAATTGATGTTTGTTATAAAAATCAGGGAAGTCTTTAACATGAACAAGTTGGGAGAATTGTCTCCATAATATTTCTCCCTTATTTTAGAGGCACTTGCTGGGAAGAAAAGAGGGTAAGCATGAAGATTCTGAGTTATCCTCCAGCCTTTTGCTGCTGTTTGATCCCCTTGCAAAGGAAAACTCCTCTCTGGCATAAAATCAGAGGTAACATCTCCTGTATCAACTGCCATCCCCACTTCTGAATCCAAATGTAAGGGCCATGCCAGAAGACGGTAAGTGTGTCTGGGTTGTGGCAGAGTTCTGCTCTGTTTTGCTGTTCCTACATTAACATAAGGTCCCTGGGGCCAGGCTGGCTTAGGGGGCACTGTAACAGGCTCACTGCTACTCTAACCATCTCCTGCATTGATTGGAGCTCGGATACAGGACAGAATCAAGCCCGGAGCCTTTATTTTGTGTTTATGGAGCTGCTGCTGCAGATTCAACGGCAGGATACCTCTCAAGTATGGCTTTGACCTAACATCAGATATTAAGTGTTTAAATCAGGCTGAAATTGTGGTAGTTTCAGCAAATATACAGTGAGGGCCCACATTGTATTTATTTTTTAGTCATTTTAAAAATATATATATTTCTATTTCTATAATTTTCTCTTACACCTGGGGCCTCCTGTATACTCTATCCTATGAGACATCTCCTCCATACTGCATAGTGAATGAAAGAGGATATTTGTTGTTCAACTATTACAAAATATTACTGAATGGACAAAAATGGAATGAGGCTTATTTGGCTTGCTGAAAACAGGTTTATAGGCATCTTGCAATAAATTGACGGTTGGGCACTGAGATGACAGGAAATCCCAGCCCCCCTATCTGGTTTAAGCTCCCCTGGGAAGAAGGCGGTACACACTGCAGCCGCACGAGCACTGGGTAACTGGCTGCTGCTAGAGGGACCCAGCCAACAGAAAATCAGCTCTGGATTGGGGACATGCCCAGGGAGCATCCTGAGCATGTGGTTCTGTGAGCTTGTCACACTGGATGTAAGAATCAGCCAGAACTCAAAGGGAAAGGAGATGCCTTTAATCTGTGCCTGCTGGACTAAGGCTAGTACTGAGACTGTCTTGCTAATCAAGGTCACTGTTGCTGATGAAGCTGAGTGTGTGTTACTCTTAACAACGTTGGAGTAATTTCTGGGTGAACTCCTGTCTTCCCAAAGGCAGTAGCAGTGGTAGTTTGGAACTCACTACTAGCAAAGTGGTTACCCTACCCCATTACCTAGTTATTTGTGCATGTAAAAGTCAATCCAGAATCCCAATGAAGTCAGTGGAAATATTCAGATTAGCTCCAATAAGAGTTGTTATGAGAATGCTCTATGTCTATATATGTAAGTAGTTAATAGATAAAATGACAGTAGATGTCACTCAGGAATATGTAGCATAGCTCCTAAATTTTGTAGGACCAATAAAACATGTGTGTATTACAAATGGCTGCTTTGGTATTTGACAGAAATACAAAAAAAAAAAAAAAAAGCTAAAAATCAACTAATAAATTGTTGGAGGCAAATAACATGAGCAACTCTAGTCTAAATTGAAGGCCTGTTTCTTCAAGATGATGAGCATCTTCAACTCTCATGAATTCACTTCATGCCAAACGTCAATCTGCCTCTACCTCTCATTGGCTGCTAGTGTGGGGGAAAAAGGTCCATATAGTAGAGAGGCATTCTTTTTCTGATCTAAGATGGCTGTTTCTGTTGTTCCATGAGGTCACATTCCAAACCCTGCTAAAAGATCAAGCATATCTTCCAGGGGCATAGTCATGGGTGGGCCTGGGTGGGCTATGGCTCATCCACTTAGCATCCAGGCCCACTGCCCAGCCCCAGCTCTATTCTGGCCTCAGCACTTTGCCCTGTTCCGCCTACCTGCTTGACACTCCTGCCAGGGAGCAGGGTTGGGGCTTGGGGGCTTGCTTTGCTCTACTTGCCTGGTGCTCCCGCCGGGGCCAGGGGGGTGGAATGGGGCAAGACCCATGCCATGACCCCAGTCTCAGGCTGGAACACCAGTGGGGGGCAGAGCAGAGCAAGCCCCTGTGCTCCCACCCCACTTCCTGGCAGGACCGCCGGGTAGGCAGAATGGGTGATGGCACAGAAGCACCCATTTTTCTGAGGCCCTCGGTTGACTCAGAGGCTAATTGGCCACTGGGAGTGAGCGGGCAGCCGGCGTGGTGGTAGAGGAGATCTTCAAAAAAGCTAGGCCCACCACCTGGGGCAGGGCGAGTGCAAGGATATTTTGCACCCTAGGCAGAACTTCCACCTTGCGCCCCACCCTCTCCAAGCTCTGTGGCAGCTCCCACCCACCTCTCTCAGGTGCTCCCCCACAGCAGCTCCCCCACACACCCTGAGGCCCCCCCTGACAGCAGCTCCCTCCCTCCACCCTGTGGTGCCGCCCCCCCCCCCCCCGCAGCAGCTCCCTCCAGCCCGGGAAGCCATGCAGCAGCTCGCCATCTCAGTTCACCTGTGCTCCACCTCCTCCTAGAGCACGCCATCACCTCTCCACTTCTTCCGCCTCTCAGGCTTGCAGCGCCAATCAGCTGTTCGGCACTGCAAGCCTGGGAAGGAGAGAAGCTGTCATAGGTTTCACCCCACTCTGGACTTCAGAGTATAGATATGGGGACTTGCATGAGAAGCCCTAAGCTTAATTACCAGTTTAGATCTGATTTTGCTGCCACCACTCCCAAGTACTAACTCCCTTCGCTGGGTAGTCTTGAGAGACTCCTTCACCAATTTCCTGGTGAACACTGATCCAACCCCTTGGATCTTATTACAAGGAGAATTTAACCATCCCCCCTCCTTTTCCCCACCAATTCCTGGTGAGTCCAGATCCAATCCCCTTGGATCTTAACAACAGGGAAAAATCAATCAGGTTCTTAAAAAGAAGGCTTTTAATTAAAGAAAAGAAAGGTAAAAGAAAAAAAACCTCTGGAAGACAGCATACAAGCTGATCTCACAGACAACAGATTAAAAACACAGGATGTTCCCCTGGGCAAAAACCTTAGTATACACAAGAATACCCAAATTTGATTATTCCCCTAATGCCAAGACAAGTTACAAAAAGAAAATAAACATAAACCTATTTATTCTTTTCTAAAATTTACTACTCTGATAAGAGGCTGGTTCCTTGATCTTTTTCACTCCGGTTGAAACTGAAACTGACTTTAAACAAAGGAAACTTCCCTCCTTCCTTCTGAAACATCTTGTTCCCCCATTGGTTCCTCTGGTCAGGGGCCAGCTAGGCTAGGTGAACTTCTTAACCTTTTACAGGTAAAAGAGGCACTAACCCTTAACTATCTGTTTATGACAGAAGCAGAGCACAGCAGTGTACTCAGGGGAGGAGGTGAAGCAAAGGTGAGCTGGGGCGAGGAGTTCCCCTGTGTGCTGCCCCCTGTCCTTACTCGTTGCAGGTGGCCCTCCATGAGCCCCCCCCCCCCGCCCCAGCTTCCTCCCTCTAAATGTCGAGGAACGACTGGGGTGGTCAAAGATCTGGCAGCTGCGGTAGCCGCCAAAGGACCTGAAATTCCGCCCTGCAAATGCTAGTACTCTCGGCGACTGCCTAGGTCACCTAATGGGTTGCACCAGCCCTGCCTGGGGGAGCTGGGTCCGGCAGTGGAATCTGGAAGGGACAGCAGCATCTCCTTCCGGAGTTGGGTGCATGCCCAGAGCCCCAGGGAGCCACTGACCAGAAGGTCCATCCATCACCCACTGTAAGGCTGACTGCAGGGGCTGGGGGTAGGTAGGCCACACATCCCTCTGAACAGGGAGACTTTGGCAAACCAGTAAAGTGCCTAAAACCACTATGGCTTATTGTTAAAGGCAGCCTAGTCAGCAAGCTGTAAATTGGCCATTCAGCAATCGCAGCTTGACCAAGGCAGGAGGGGAAGTGGTTTTGGGTGCCACAGCAAGGGCAGCTTGACCCCGCATCCTTCCTGATAAGAATTGTGTTGAAGTTGCTGATGCATGCATTTTAAAAGAGCAGGATGTACCCTCAGGAATGTCTATTGAGATCTCAAGGCTGCAATCCCTGGAAAGACCCACACCTGGTTAATCAATAATCAGAAGGAACCTCTTGCTGGATCATTGAAATTGCTTACTTAACAAGGTTTCTTTACGGGACATGTAAAAGCAGCAAAGAGTCCTGCGGCACCTTATAGACTAACAGACGTATTGGAGCATGCATCCGACGAAGTGGGTATTCACCCACGAAAGCTCATGCTCATGCTCCAATACGGCTGTTAGTCTATAAAGTGCCACAGGACGCTTTGCTGCTTTTACAGATCCAGACTAACACGGCTACCCCTCTGATACTTTAAGGGAAATGTCATTCTATTAGTAATGTACATATAGGAGAAAAAGTTTGACTCATTTGGGGACTCTTTTGGACTCTCTTTGGACTCTCCTTCTGGATACATCTTGTGATCCCCACCAGCAGACGGAAGATTTGGCCACAGGAAGCCTGCCGCTGTATCACTCGAGAGCCACACTCAGCTTTGGTAATTATCAAGGGTTGGGGGTGTTTTACTAATCTTGTTGCAGACGTGTGTAAGTGCTTGAGACTAGTAAAGTTTAGCTTTAAGTGAAAGCACTCTTGTGTTGTCCTGTTTGTGCCAGCCATCTATGGTCGGACGGCCGTGTCTCCCCTGATTTATTTCCTGACACCTCCTCGCACAGACTAACAGTTACCAAGAGCTTTGGGTTGAAAGAACCCTGAGTAACACCTCCTACCTTTCCAGTCTCTCCATAGTTGCCTGCCCACCTGAAGCTGAGGCCCACCCAAATACCCTATCCTGGCTATGCCACTGGTTTTCAAATTCTGAACTGCTTTCAAATTCTCAGGAAGTCAGTCCAAAATCTGGGACTTCCTTTGTAGCAACCTGCATGCACTTGGAAGGAGGAGCATGGGTTGTGGGAGGAAAGAGTTTGGAGAAGACACTAGGAAATGTAGTTAGTTAGGCATATTAAACTGCAGTTGGAATAGTTCTATAAATAGTTGCTTTAACAAGAATGGAGTATTTTCATATTAGCCAGTGAGTGATATGGAAACATGGTCCTGTGATGAATTATTCCATGTTGGTTTTTATATTTTGATACTCAGAAGGATTCATAAAAAAACATCATAGCAGCCAAAATGTAAACATTATGAAATGGTGGAGTGAAAACCACAGTTAAAATACCTGTGTATAATTGGAAATATGTAATTGGAAATTCAAACTGAATCACTCTAGTACCAAATCCAATTATTACTATTTAGCATTTACTTTATGATTATGCTCAATAACCCCGATCAAGGGACTCTATCATCCTGAATTCTGCCACAAACTTCCGATCTAAGGTCATGGTTAAGGTTGCGAGTGTGTCACAGAGGTCACAGATTCTGGGACTTTCTGGGATGCCCGGGACTTCTGCAGCAGCCAGCGTGGCTGGCCCAGGGACCACCTGAGCAGTTCAGGCAGCTCTTGGGCCAGCCGCACCAGCTAGGCTGGGGCAGGGGCAGGCCACTGCTCCACTCTCCCCCAGCAGCAGGAGTTTGGGTGTGGGAGGGGGCTCAGGGCTGGGGCATGGGAGGGGGTGAGGGCTCTGGGTGGCGCTTACCTCAGGAGCTCCCTGGAAGCGGCGACATGTCCCACCCTCAGGTCTTAGGCGGAGGTGCAGCCAAGTGGTTGTGAGCGCTACCCTCAGGCGCCAAGCCCGCATCTCCTATTGGCCACAATTTCCAGCCACTGGGAGCTGCGGAGCCGGTGCTTGGGGTGGAGGCAGTGCATAGAGCTGTCTGGTCACACCTCCACCTAGGAGCTGAGAGAGGGATATGTTGCTGCTTCCAGGGAATCACGCACAGCACCAGTGGGGTTCCTGGGCTGCACTCCGCCACCTGCCCACCGAGAATCAGCAGGGATCCTGTGCTGCTCCCCTCAGAGCAGCTGCAGTGCCCCCCAGGCCACCTGCCCCCCCCACCCAAGACTTAGTCAGGGTGTATACAGGTCACAGGCTGTGAATTTTTGTTTACTGCCCATGACCTGTCCATGAGCTTTGCGAACAGAGGCTGCTAACAGGGAGTTTCGCAAGGGAGTTCTCCAGGTGAAGGAGGAGCAAATACAGCATCTGTGGGGTAAGTGACTGTCTGCAGTGTGTGTGTTTGTGTTTGGGGGTTACTAGCTGTGTGCTGAGCTTGTGTTTGTCAGTCTGTTTGTTTGTTTTGTTTGTTTGAAGGACCGTGTGCTGTAGCTTACAGTTGGAGGCTGAGCTACAAAGGAAAGCTAGAAGCCTCTGGTAATTGCCTAAGCCTTAACCAGTGGGTGGGGCATTCACTCAGGCCAGGGCTTTATAAAGCCGCAACCAGGGATCTTTGCGAACAGGGGCTGCTAACAGGTAGTTTCGCAAGGGAGTTTGGAAGGGGAGTGGGAAGGGAGTGGGGGTCCCTTGTCTGTCCTATCCATGACCCATTAGTCCCTTGAAAACCTATAAACCAAATTACATCCAAACCCTTTTTCTTTAAAGCAGAGCAGAGTGGACAGGAAGCTGCAGACAGGGGAGTCTGAGAGGCAGTTTGACAGAGGGAGGCTTACGATGGTTAGGAAGACCTGCAACACCTGTGGCAGCACTGCTTCTGTCTCCTCCACCTGCGCCTGTAGCCAGATAGAGCACCAGAGCATGGATGCTTCTACCCAGATTCTGGTGTGGTTTTGCAAAGACTGTAACTTGCAATTTCCACTTACTGATATCCAGGTTGGTGGGGGCATCCAATGTGAAAGGTGCCTACTGGTGGAATCTCTCAGGCAGCAGGTGGGAGAGCTACAGGAGAGGGTGGCTAGGTTGAGGAGCATCCGTATCCATGAGCAATTCCTGGACAGTGTCCATGTGGAGACAGCTGAGGTAGCTGTCCCAGTTCACAGGACTGCTGACACACCACTGGTGGAGGAGGAGATGGCTCAGGGTGGACAATGGCAGCTGGTTACTTCTGGCAGCGGGCAGTGCTCCACCCCTGCTGCGAACCCTCCCGCCATGGTAATAGGTAATCGTTATGCTCTTCTTGATACGGGAGAGAAGGAATCACCCCCTACAGTAAAGGAGGAGAAGCCTCATACCCCTAAGGCTGGGAGGTCTGCTGCCACCACTGCGAATAGGAAACGTAGGGTAGTGGTGGTCGGAGACTCTCTGCTGAGGGGGACAGAGGCGCCCATCTATCGCCCTGACATTTCATTTCAGGAGGTATGCTGCCTGCCAGGGGCCCATATCCGAGATGTTACAGAGGCATTGTCGAGGATTATCCGGCCTTCTGACTACTATCCCATGCTACTCATCCATGTGGGCACAAATGATACTGCAAGGTGTGACGCTGAGCAGATCAAGAGTGACTACAGGGCTCTGGGAGTACGGGTGAAGGAGTTTGGAGCGCAGGTGGTATTCTCTTCGATTCTTCCTGTCAAAGGTAGGGGCCCGGGCAGAGACAGATGCATCATGGAGGTGAATGCCTGGCTGCGAAGATGGTGTCACCAGGAAGGCTTGGCTTCCTCGACCACAAGATGCTATTTGAGGAAGGACTGCTAGGCAGAGATGGCGTTCACCTTTCGAGGAGGGGAAAGACCCTATTTGCACACAGACTGGCTAACCTAGTGAGGAGGTCTTTAAACTAGGTTAGATGGGGACAGGTGAGCAAAGCCCACAGTGGGGAACATGAAGACCTGGGAGATGGGTCGGAAACAGGAGGGAGCACGGGCTATAATGGCAGAGAGAAAGGAGGGTCAGGGCAAAACTGGGAGGCAAGATCAAACAAGTATCCTAGATGCCTATATACAAATGCGAGAAGTATGGGTAATAAGCAGGAAGAACTGGAAGTGCTAATAAATAAATACAACTATGACGTTGGCATCACTGAAACTTGGTGGGATAATACACATGATTGGAATGTTGGTGTGGATGGGTATAGTTTCCTCAGGAAGGATAGATAGGGGGAAAAGGGAGGAGGTGTTGCCTTATGTATTAAATATGTACACACTTGGACGGAGGTGGAGATGGACATAGGAGACGGAAGTGTTGAGAGTCTCTGGGTTAGGATAAAAGGGGTAAAAAACAAGGGTGATGTCGTGCTAGAAGTCTACTACAGGCCACCTAACCAGGTGGAAGAGGTGGATGAGGCTTTTTTTAAACAACTAACAAAATCATCCAAAGCCCAAGATTTGGTGGTGATGGAGGACTTCAACTATCCAGTATATGTTGGGAAAATAACACTGCGGGGCACAGACTATCCAAAAAGTTCCTGGACTGCATTGCAGACAACTTTTTATTTCAAAAGGTTGAAAAAGCTACTAGGGGGGAAGCTGTTCTAGACTTGATTTTAACAAATAGGGAGGAACTCATTGAGAATTTGAAAGTAGAATGCAGCTTGGGAGAAAGTGATCATGAAATCATAGAGTTTGCAATTCTAAGGAAGGGTAGAAGGGAGTACAGCAAAATAGAGACAATGGATTTCAGGAAGGCGGATTTTGGTAAGCTCAGAGAGCTGATAGGTAAGATCCCATGGGAATCAAGACTGAGGGGAAAAACAACTGAGTAGATTTGGCAGTTTTTCAAAGGGACACTATTAAGGGCCCAAAAGCAAGCTATTCCGATGGGTAGAAAAGATAGAAAATGCGGCAAAAGACTACCTTGGCTTAACCACGAGATCATGTATGACCTACAGAATAAAAAGGAGTCATATAAAAATGGAAACTAGATCAGATTACAAAGCGTGAATATAGGCAAACAACACAGGAATTCAGGGGCAAGATTAGAAAGGCAAAGGCACAAAATGAGCTCAAACTAGCTATGGGAATAAAGGGAAACAAAAAAACTTTTTATCAATACATTAGAAGCAAGAGGAAAACCAAGGACAGGGTAGGCCCATTGCTCAGTGAGGAGAGAGAAACAGTAACAGGAAACTTGGAAATGGCAGAGATGCTTAATGACTTCTTTGTTTTGGTCTTCACTGAGAAGTCTGAAGGAATGTCTAACATAGTGAATGCTTATTGGAAGGTGGTAGGTTTAGAAGATAAAATAAAAAAAGAGCAAGTTAAAAATCACTTAGAAAAGTTAGATGCCTGCAAGTGACCAGGGGCTGATGAAATGTATCCTAGAATACTTAAATTGCTAATAGAGGAGGTATCTGAGCCTCTAGCTATTATCTTTAGAAAGTCATGGGAGACGGGAGAGTTTCCAGAAGACTGGAAAAGGGCAAATATAGTGCCCATCTATGAAAAGGGAAATAAAAACAACCCAGGAAACTACAGACCAGTTAGTTTAACTTTTATGCCAGGGAAGATAATGGAGCAAGTAATTAAAGAAATCATCTGCAAACACTTAGAAGGTGGTAAGGTGATAGGGAATAGCCAGCATGGATTTGTAAGGAACAAATCGTGTCAAACCAATCTGATAGCTTTCTTTGATAGGATAACGAGTCTTGTGGATAAGGGAGAAGTGGCGGATGTGGTATACCTAGGCTTTAGTAAGGCATTTGATACAGTCTCGCATGATATCCTTATCGATAAACTAGGCAAATACAATTTAGATGGGACTACTATAAAGTGGGTGCATAACTGGCTGGATAACCGTACTCAGAGAGTATTTATTAATGGCTCCCAATTCTGCTGGAAAGGTATAACAAGTGGGGTTCCGCAGGGGTCTGTTTTGGGAGCGGCTCTGTTCAATATCTTCATCAACGACTTAGATGTTGGCATAGAAAGTATGCCTATTAAGTTTGCAGATGATACCAAACTGGGAGGGATTGCAACTGCTTTGGAGGACAGGGTCATAATTCAAAATGATCTGGACAAATTGGAGAAATGGTCTGAGGTAAACCGGATGAAGTTCAATAAAGACAAATGCAAAGTGCTCCACTTAGGAAGGAACAATCAGTTTCACATATACAGAATGGGAAGAGACTGTCTAAGAAGGAGTATGGCAGAAAGAGATCTAGGGGTCATAGTGGACCACAAGCTAAATATGAGTCAACAGTGTGATACCGCTGCAAAAAAAGCAAACGTGATTCTGGGATGCATTAACAGGTATGTTGTAAACAAGACACGAGAAGTCATTCTTCCGCTCTACTCTGCACTGGTTAGGCCTCAACTGGAGTATTGTGTCCAGTTCTGGGCACTGCATTTCAAGAAAGAAGTGGAGAAATTGGAGAGGGTCCAGAGAAGAGCAACAAGAATGATTAAAGGTCTTGAGAACATGATCTATGAAGGAAGGCTGAATGAATTGGGTTTGTTTAGTTTGGAAAAGAGAAGACTGAGAGGGGACATGATAGCAGTTTTCAGGTATCTAAAAGGGTGTCATCAAGAGGAGGGAGAAAACTTGTTCACCTTAGCCTCTATGATAGAACAAGAAGCAATGGGCTTAAACTGCAGCAAGGGAGATTTAGGTTGGACATTAGGAAATAGTTCCTAACTGTCAGGGTAGTTAAACACTGGAATAAATTGCCTAGGGAAGTTGTGGAATCTCCATCTCTGGAGATATTTAAGAGTAGGTTAGATAAATGTCTATCAGGGATGGTCTGGACAGTATTTGGTCCTGCCATGAGAGCAGGGGACTGGACTCAATGACCTTTCGAGGTCCCTTCCAGTCCTAGAGTCTATGAATCTATGACTTTTACTAAAAACACCCATGAATAAAATGTAGCCTTAGTCATTATACTACAAATTATCACCAGCTGTTAAGAGCAACGGCTCACCAATATGTCCCTAAAATGAATGCAACATTTATTTTCAGTACAGAGTGCATTTATTTTTTCCCACCACTCCTTTTTTTTTCCCTTTAGTCAATATGGGTTAAATTCCTGTGGCTATGTGGTTACACAATAATCCTGATCTGAAGAAGAAGAAAACACTAAAAGCTAAGTTACCTAATATACTAGTGGCTTTGGTACAGACAGACATCTATTCTTTAAAAATATTTATTTTTCCACCAGTCATCTTTGTTTGTTTGATTGTTCTGTCATACTTTTATACTACAGTGATGTTGAACTTCTTCCCCATAAACAAGAAACTTGTCTCTGTTTAATCTAACCTGCACTAGGCTTTCACATGCAATTCCTCTTTCTCTCTTTCTCCTCATATTTTGTGCTGCTGTACAAGTGCTTCATCTAATTCTGGGCCAGTTCATTACTTTGGGATCTAAGTGAAGAGGGGCCCCTGTGCATCCAGCAAGGCCAGCTCTATTGTTTTTGCCACCCCAAGCAGTGCGCCGAATTAGGGTGGCACGCGTGTTTCCGCGGTGGCGGCAATTCGGTGGCAGCTTCTGTCTTCAGCCGGAAGACAGAAGCTGTGCTGCCGTGGACAGCTGAACATAGAAGCCGCTGCCAAATTGCCACCGCCACGGAAACGCGAGTGCCGCCCTAATGGCGCATGGACTGCCCCCGCTGTCAGGACGGCACGTGCGTTTCTGCCCCTTGCAGATTGCCGCCCCAAGCATCTGCTTGGAATGCTGGTGCCTGGAGCCGTCCCTGGCATCCAGATATCATCTGTCTACATAGAAGGAGTGAGGAACACCATGTTTGTGAATGTCTCAGCACCCTAGCACCTGTAATAAACTGAGGGTGAGAAGGGGATGTATGAATACCTAAGAAGATATTTATGCTGCTTGAAGAGCATTAATTCCTCTAGTTTTCTCACAGGCTGCTGAACAGCCACAGGTGAACACAGACAATTTTATCCCAATTCCTCTTGCATTCATACTGTCAGGGAGAAGGGAACTAGTGGACGCATTCATCCAGGTGGACAGCTCCTACCTTTGCATATCTGGGTGAGCTCTACCATATAGGATTTCCAGGGCTGGAACACTTTATTTGCTGTCAGCTCCCTCAAAGGACAATTTACAAACAAAAACCCACAAACAAACAAACTAAAAACAACCAAGAGCCTTCTATTACAGCAATCTTATGGCACTTTTCACTTTCTCCACAGGGTGGGACCCTGTTGGACCATGTCTTGACTTTTAACTCTTTCCAGGAATGATCTTCCATGACTTTCAGGGTTGTCATCATCTATTAATATTCCACTGAAATCAGTTCAATTTTTACTGTAACCACTGCATTCAGCATTCTAAAGATCAAATGGTGGGGCTGAAACACTGGCCTTATAAATATATTTATATAGGATCTCTCAGATTATGGTTATAGCCTGTTTCCATGAGTGCTAGCTTTTGAATAATTGTATTAACAATTAAAGCTATTAATCACATTATTTATCACATAAAGTTTGGCACTGATTTTATTGTATTGTACTTAGATAGGTACCTTAAATATATTAAAAGCAACATTTTCAAACAGATAATACCTCAGAAGATTAAACACTCTTTCTCTATTGCATTATAATTAGTTTCCCTTGTTAATAGCTTATGATTAATATAAAACCATAGAGGAGACAGACCACCATCAAGATGCTAACAGAAGAGTGCCATACTTTAGACATCTGCCATGAGCACTATTGGCTTCTTTAAGTCTGTTCAAGTTAGAGCAGATCTTTTAACTAACCATTGCCAGTAAATTGAGATGTACCAAAGGAGTATCTGAAGAAGATATTTTTTCACAGTGATGGTGAGAATTTTCTACTGCATTAGCTCATGTAGAGCTGTCCTTGCCTTGCAGTACTTTACCCCAATAAGGGAGGAGAAGAAAGGCAGATTTCTGGTCCCATCAGAAAAAATGCAAACAAAAATAAATGTTCATATTCAAGTTTGATTCAGGTGACAGCAAAGATTTGGAAAGTTTCATATTTTGTCTATCCCTATTAATGCCTCCACCTATCAGTGATTAGGACTGGCCAGTGAACTGATTAAGACTTCTCTCAATTTTGTATCAAGCATGGGGATTGCCCACATTGTCCTTACCTGTAGTTTTTCAAATGGCTGCTATTTATAACTGGGAGGGAAGGAGGGACTTCTGGTGAACATGGAGTGGCATGCCACAGTGTCTTGTGTGAAGACAGAGAACAGTTTCTGGCTGCATAGCTCTGCAGCACAATCTTCTACAATCATAACATTTCTTATTACAAATTAAAAGTAAAACTGCAGAAACAAAAGCACACACATTACTGGCAAATAGCCAAGATATCTTCAAACATTCTCCATACCAGTGATGGTGACAGTGTGTGGCTCAGCAGAGTGCTATTCTCCAGACCTGCAAAGGCTTCTCTGTGGAGTCTTTGTAGAACCTTAGAGACTGACACATTTATTTGGGCATAAGCTTTCATGCACTAAAACCCACTTCATCAGATGCATGCAATGAAAAAATATAGTAAGTAGAATATATATTACAGCACATGTAAAGATGGGGGTTGCCTTACTAAGTGGGGGGTCAGTACTAATGAGACCAATTCAGTCAAGGTGGAAGTGGCCTATTCTCAACAGCTGACAAGAAAGGGTGACTATCAGCGAGGGAAAATTACTTTTTGTAGTGCTAACAAGGCCAACTCTACATGGCTACCACTCTGAAATCTGTGGAGTCTGAGTTCTGCAGCTATGTGGGATGGCAGGACAAGGAACTAAGGAGTATCACCTCTTCCTTATGTGTATTCTCCACTCGGCCAGTAACAATTTTAATTTGTCTTTGATGACAAGAAAGAAAACATGCTGTTCCTGAACTAGCTGGATTTGCAGGCCTCCTCTCTTCAAACATTTTTGATCTTTCAGACCAAATCCTGAGAAGGCACAATGTAGGTCAACAGCCTAACAGGAAGAAATTTTCTCAAGTAAAATTGTACTCCATTTTGCTTATTTTGCTTTATATCCATTTTGCTAGCCTTGAATTAGTAAGAAGAAATTATAGCGTTGAATTAGTAAGAAGAAATAGTTCTGAGTTTATTCTTTGCTGATTGTGTTAACATTTGCTCTTAAAAGGATATAAGTTGTATGGCTGTAATTGCCTTATTTACTGTTTGGTGTGAGTGAAGAATGTTTGGTAATTAACTGAGAAAGGACAACTGGGCCGGATGGTCAAGAAGGGAATGGAGGAGTCAAGAGGCACCAACTTTATTATCGATCACCCATATGGCAGATTGACGACCCTAAAGGAAAGACATACACTCCAAAGATGAGATAAGGAATTGAGCCAAAAGGACAGACAAGAAACAGCTGCAGATTCTCCTGGTAACAACTCAAAATAATGCTAATTAAGAGCAACCTTGAACACCTCATGACTGACAGCTTCCGTGAGACACAGAAAGATCCATAGACTTGTATGGGGACTTATCACTATAAAAGAGGGGTGTATTGCCATGGGACTTTGGGTTCATTCTCCATCAACACTGGAGCTTCAAATGCGTTCGACAGAGTCCCCAACTCATCTCTCTCATTCGCAGTTTCAGCTGGCCACTGAAACTGACTGAGCGACACTAAGGACTGGTAACTATAAGATCCAGTTGCAGAACCTTTTACTGTGTGTGTGTGTGTGTGTGTGTGTGTGCGTGTGTGTGTGTGAGAGAGAGAGAGAGAGAAAGAGAGGGAGATAGAGACAGAACGGAAGCATATGCTGATTTCAATCCTAAAATTGTACTGTCAATAAATACAGCATTTTGCCTTGTCCCCTTTAAAAAGATTCCGTGTGCTTCTTAGAAGCATAACAATAAAACAGGATAGTTTCATAGAAGTGAATGATTTACAGCTAAGGATCTGGCTTTATTAATTATTATTTTTATTATTATTATTGAGTCTGGAGCCCTGTAGTGCTAGGCCCTGTGCACATATGCAGTGAAAGTCCCTGCCTAGCTTGCAGTCTAAATAGACAGACATGAAGTCACTTGACCCAAGGTCAGACAGCAGGTCAGTGGCAGAGCCAGGAATAGAAGCCAGCTCTCCTGACTCCCAGTCCCGTGCCCTCTCCACTGATCCATGCTGACTTTCTCACACCTTTATCTTTTAAATTATTTTGAAAGGTTGGTAAGGAGTGGAGCCAAGTTTATGAGTGATGAATGGCTCTTAACAAAAGGTCATAGGCCAGGAAATAACAGTCTCATGAACTGAGAAACAAAATTGAAAAATAAATACAGAAAAACAACCTATTTTAGTTTTATGGGGAAAGGCTAGGGGAATTTCGGGTTTCATTTGAGCTGGTATTACAACCAGTACAACAGCATAGCAATGATTGCACAGAATTGTTTGTATTCTCTATGTGCATTGTGTATGGATTTTTTTATTTCATATATAATTTACAGCTTGCTGAGGTGAATCCACAGAGTTAATACATATCTTTAACACAAATAAAAGAAAAAAAATTAGTTAAAATAAAACTATTTCTTCTTCAACTGAAGGGGTTATTTCCCAGGTATGCACTCAGTTTTTCTAGCAATCATTTTCACAATGCAAGTCTCAATTATGAGGGAAACCGGACGGGGTGAGGGGAACAGAATGTTATTATATATTCTCCTTTTAAATTTTACCCTATTGGGACTGTCAAGACATAATGGAAACAGATTTCATTTCCACTTCACTATATTATTAACTTCTTTCGTAAGAAATAAATTCTTAACATACAGTGAAAAAAATTAAAAACTTGTGCTTAGGCAATATTGTTTAGAGTATATATGTCATTTGCTTACCATTGAGACTGCTTAAATGAAAGGCTGTCTGTCTATTATTAATCAATTTTATCCTCACAGCATCATGTTGAGGTAGGGAAATATTTGTTCTCTTTAAATGGATGAGTAAGTGAGACAAAGAGGAGGAAAGATGTTCCTGGGCTGGGGGCCCTAGCCTGGGACACAAGACATCTGGGTTCATGTCCTTGCTCTACCACAGGGACCTTGGGCAAACCATTTAGGGTAGGATTTTCAAAAGCATGTATGAATGTTAGGTGCCTAACTCTAATTGAATTTCAAGGGGAGTTATATGCCTAACTCAGGCACTTTTGAAAATCCCACCCTTAGAATATCTGTACCCCAGTCTCCCATCTGAAGGGGGAATTATAGCATTTCCCTACCACATAGAGGTGATGAGCTGGAAACTTGAACGGAGTTTTTTGAGTCCCAATCCAGTAATCTATCTACTTGACCGTCCTTTCTAGCCTAGTTATAATATCTTGACACACAGAGTAGTGCCTTATTCTATGACTTAGTCCCACTGAAATCAGTGTGAGTAAAGGCCCTTAAATAACCTCAATGGTACATTCCTATACAGGCTGTCACATCTTGACCAGATACCATCATAGTCTTATTATGATAGTGTTTCACATTTTTCCTTTTTTGTTTGAGTTAGCCCTCAGGGAAGCCGTCCTTCCCCAGACCACTGATAAAAGCTGAAAGTCTGTAACAAAGCTCAGTCTCAAAAAATGCCAAAGATAAGGAAAAGGTAAAACAACTGAAGAAGTGCCCAGTGACTCTCATAAGGGTTATACACATATTATTCTACTTCTTCTGGCTCAGCAACCCAACCTATGTGAGAATGGCATGTTACCACTACCATGGTGTTACTTGTCTCTCCAGTGTCATCATAGAAAAAACAGTGCTTCAAGGACAACATAGTGGAAAACAGTTAGAATGAAGTACAATTTAAGGTCTGGAGGGGGAATGGGAAAGTCAGATTTTAAGCTCAGTCTAGCGGAAGACAGAAAAGTATTGATTTGCTGATTCTGAAAGTTCTCTGTTCAGGAGAAATTTATTAGCAGCAAAGCAAGCAGAAAGAACAAAAGCAGATAAGCCACATTCTAAAGTGACTTCTAAAGGATTCTGCTAGTCCAGCAATATTTCTCTACGAGGCTTTGAGGTACATGATGTGCAAAGCCAAAGAAAGCAGCAGTCAGGCAGGGATGAGCCTGTGAATTATATGCAAGGACCACTTTCACCATATGCCACCAAAGTGTCAAATGAAAACATAACAATGGCACCATGGGACATTATTGTTGAAACATCATGAACAGAATCACTGATTCAATTTATTTTATGCAGTAAGAAGTGGAAATAGATTAGCTGAACCCACAAGTAGAAGGTAGGGATGTATTATATCTTTGAAACATGCAGGTTAACTCCCTATTAGTTAAATTTTATTGATTTATCAGGCACCAATCACATAGAAATAGGGTCTACACACGTGAGCAGAATAGAAATACTGTTACTGGCAAACACAAAAGTAGAGTGCACATTGATAGTTCAACCTGGAGGTGACAGGGTGGCAAAAGTAATATGGATAAGAGTTCTGAGAACCACATCAGAGAGCAAAGGTAACAACTTTCTGGTCAGCCAAAGGTAAAAGGTTCTTCATCACATCTATGGGCCTATAGATTTAGTAATAGGAACCCCAAAGATCACAAGCCATTGCGGTGAAAGGTGTGCATACCATCTGATCTGAGAGACTAGTCACACCCCTATTGATTCCTTACCTTATTTATCAGCATCAGCTACAGTACATCTTTTCTGGAATGGTCTAGCTTTCATCCAGAATCTCAGCTCAAAACAGGCACTAGGGAAAATGGGAGGGTACACTGTGAGAGGAAACATAGAGCTGAGTATCAAACAGACTGTAAACCAGGCCAAAACGACTCAGCTCACACAGTAAGCTTTAATAGGATATACAACAATTAATCCAAAGGCAACTACAAGCTAATGGTTAAATTTTCAAATACCTCCCAAATGACATGTGTACATGTGTCTGGGGGTATATACAGTTGTATGTGAAGATTTCAGATGCCGTTCAGGACCTCTTTAGAAAATGTTTCCATAAGGCTGCAAAGAGCAGGTTTCAGTTCTCTAAACCTCTGCTACCCAGCTCTGACTTAAGCTAAAGCAGCTGGAGACTTGTTCTTGCATACACCACTAGCCAAAAGGTCTCTTAGGGACCTGCCAATGGAGAACAGGTTTAGAGGAACTCCACTCCAGCACAGCCACTTTCCACCCTACCCTGCACACCCAGAGGCTGGGGGCAGGCAGGCAACTGGTGCAGGAGCCGTCTACATTTCCTCTGCCAGCTTCATGATATGGAGCACTTCCCAATGCAAGGGGAATTCTCTGCTAGCCATCACCTGCTAGAATATAGCCATTTCCACCACCTGAATCTTACACCACGAACACCAACGAGAACAAAACGTCAAACCCTTCATTTCAAGAGAGATCTGAACACGTCTAAGGGAAACTAAAAAGAAAGATGTAACAGAAAAGAAAATTATACTCAATGTTCACAAGTCAAGTAAACTATAGATAATAAAAAAGAAAGTGTTAAAGTCTCTGTGGAAGTGAAAGGTACAACTCCAATAAAATGCTGATGAGAGAAGCTACAAACACTGAAGACTACAGTAAGTCTAAATAAATCAGAAAGAGAGCAGTTATTGCAATGATGGGTCAAAGAATACAGCAAATAGAATGAACAATAAGGTTTGGGGGGTTTTAAGGATCGAGTAGGAAAACATCATCCAAGTTGCCTTTAAATTTGAGCTGATTTGTTATCTTATTATATAAAGTCCTTCAGTGCCTTTTCAGTGACTCTTTTCCAGCCTGATAATCTTTTTAATTTGTTTAATTAATTAATTAGCATGCATGCTTTGTAGCATGGAGAAGCAAGAGAGAAATTATGATGGGAGCAAAATCTGAGTCTGCTTGTTTAGTGGTAACTCAGACTTTCCAGCCCCTGGAATGCCTGCTATGAAGTGTGGCAACATGACCCTGGAACTTGACGTCACAATTGTTTTTTTCTCTTCTATTTTGATGCTTCAGAAGTTCCCAATAATTTCCTAGGGAGCATCAGAAAGGGTAAAAGAAAGCCTTCAACATAATGCATCATTACCAGGAAAAACATTTTTTATTTTTTCTTTGGAAAGCAAGTTTAAAAAAAATCACTTATAGACATTATTCTTCCCGCAGAGGCCATTCACAGGATATAATGCAACTTGAATCCAACAGAAAATCCGCACCAAATTTCTTTAAATGTCAAACGACAGTTAAAATGTTCTATGACTAAGATTTTAATTTTCTTAATGTCGAAGTTCTTCTGTAGGGCAGGTTTAGATAGTTATTTGATATCTACCACATATATTAGAAGGATGGTATTTCATTAAAAGAAAATATGGAGCTTGGACAGAGCTAGTCTACAATTCAGGATGAAAGTCACTTCACCTAATGTGGAAGAGGAAGAACTATTCAAGTGTAAAGTCATGAAAGATTAGTGGGCTAAGATTAAATTTTATCCTTTGTGTGTGAGAGCCTCCATAAGTAGTTTTTTCCATAAAATATAAATTCAGATTAAGGCATAACACTCCTTTCCCTGGCCCAGCTCACCTAGTGATTATAATGAGTGTCTTTTGGGAATGTTTCTTCTTAACATATATCTAGGAACTATGCATGCAGACCTCACAGCACCACAAGTTCCAGGTCAGTTGTGAGACCAGAAGGTTATATGAGCAGGTTAATCTGGGTTAGTGGATGGAGATGCCAATGCAATGTTCAGTACAGAGAGAAGGAAAACTGGCATACACACCATGAGCTAGCAAGTGGTGCTTTACAGAGAAAAATAGAGATTAAAAAATGTGAAGGTGAGATGTCTGAGAAGGAAGAGCAGCAGGAAAGACTAACAAAATGAGCTCATAGACTAAAAATGCAGAGGTAATACAGGATCAAAAAATTAAACTAGACTAGATTAGATTAATTAAACTACAAGAGGAATTAGACCTGTGTGGAGTCAGAGGAAAGTATGACACATGAGGCTATAATGAGGAGGAGGATTTGATAAAGGGGTTTGATGTCAGGCCATATGTGAAGTCTGTCTTTTTTAATCAGATCTAGAGATTTCTTTAGACCTTTTTACTACAATCTCAATGCCACATTTTGTCCCAGATCTAGTAAATCATAGTAGCAATCACAAACATAAGCCCATGGCTACTTTTTAAATATTTGCTGCTCATATTTCTTCCTCTGGAGATATTCGCATTCCCAAGTTCCATGAGGATTTCAGAAAGAAGGCACTCTAAAGCAGAAATCAATATTATAGGATGTTCTCCTGATCCTATATTGTTGTCTTTCTTCTTCCCAGCTTTTCACCCAGGTCAACTCAGGAAACAGAATATTTGCCAGCAGATAGTGTAAAGGAAACCAGTGACACAGCAGCAGTAACATTAGAATCAGTAGCAGCTGTTGAATATACTGTGCACCTGAATCAATTCTGAGGGCACTGCAGCATATGCATCACATGAACTTTTTGTCATTAGCTCAGAGCAGAGCATAACCACTCTTGCAACCTAGTCTACTTCTGTTAGAGTGAGAGAAGAGTTTTACATGCAGGAAATACCCATAGACTCCCCAGTTTATCAAAGATTCAGAAACTCACTATGCCTAGTTTTAGCATAAATAAATACATAAATCCACATGTATCTGAACTTCCCTCCATTCATGTGTGCTCCATTTCTGTATACTCAGAGCATGCTGCAGTTCATATTCCTTCAGAAAGATGGTCCCTGCTTAGTGCACCCAATGTAGACTATCATTTCTATAAAGCTGAATCTGGAAAATGTCTCTGATATATCTCAGAAAATAGGCTGAACAGGAAAAAGATATGGCTGAATATGCAACCAGATAGCACAGGTATATTGCCCCTTCTCTTTCCCTGTGAAATGCTGAAATTATGAGTATTTCCCCCACCCTACAAGAAGAAAAATACTGGCTACACATCGACTTAATGTAAGTCTGAAACAACTGTCTTCTATGTTAGATGTTGGTCCAATAAAAGCTATTGCCTCACCCATCTTGTATCTCCACCATATTAGGCAGAGACTGTATCTGCCACTGTAGAACCATTCCCACTGGTCAGTGTAAGATGCTGAGGGGGGAACTCTTGAAAGGGACAGGTAGTGACTAATATTGCTCCCATTAGCGTGGGATTTTGGCATACAATTTAAATGGGACCTAAAATATGAAGCCTTTATTTTTCTCTAGTTGATTCAGTCTTAACTCCTTGCCATATGCTTAGTTTTTCTTTCTAGTATGGCAATATTGAGTAGTGATTAAATAAAACTTGGTGGAAACACTGGCAGTCCTTGAGTAATTTCTTTACCTTCTGAACATCCAACCTTTCTGTTCGAGTCAAGCTACCTTATTGTCTGCCAGTATTTTAATGTCAATCACTGGAGCCCTGCTAGGTCTGCTGTTTCATGACCTGCCAATTTCTAGCTAATAATGCCTGCTGGCAAGTTTTAATTTCATTAGAGATACCACTATAACACATTGCTAAATAAGCATCACCAAAAAGTAGCAGAAGAGTGCAAGAAGTCATTAAATTATTACTCCCAAAGTCTCATGATGATTATTGTTAATAGGGCAATCAAATCCTGCTGTATTGTTCTCTAACTACATGTCTGCTTAGTGGGTGGCATACATTTTCATTAAATAAAGACGTATGGTTAGAAGAAGAATGTAATCAACATTAATGACCTGAAAAGTAATTGAAAAACTGTTTTAGTCAGCACCCCACCCAAGTATTAAAAAGACAATCATTCAAAAAATTTAAACTAATTCCATTTTGCCTGTCTGAATGTTTGTAGACTATCACTTTCACCACATAGTTATCTCCATTATTGGGTTAAATTAAATTGAATTAGAATAAAATAAATTGTATTTGAAAATAAAGTTTCAGCATTGACTATGCTTGGTGACATGTTGAATACAGAAAAGCATTATACATTCAAATCCATAAAATTCAATTTGTGGGCACTAAATCACTTTTGGTGAAGTTGACTCAGCCACATAGTAAAAGTAATTACAACATCCCCTTCCCCTCCCACCCCTAGGGTTTCTACCATTTCCATAAATCAGGCCTACAATATGTTGCAGTTTTATGTTTAAATAAGATGCTCAAGTAAAGAACCAACTCCATTTCCCTCATACTTGTAATATACAATGTTCCTTGCTGGGACTACATGGACTGTAACTTTTTAAAACATTTATGAGAATATAATTAAATTATCTTTAGACTGCCATAAAAAGCTATAGCTGTTATATTTTAATATAACCATTAGACAGTTGACCAGAGCTTTACATATTTCTCCCAGGTACAATATCAACAATTTGAAAGATCAATATTTTAAAGTATTTCTAGTTTGAGGGGTGAGGTTGGGCAACAGGGATTAAAAATACCTGAACATTTCTATATAAATATAATATCTTAGAAAAATATAAAATCACTAACCAAATTTAGACTTTTCTTATTGTTTACGTGTGGAAAAATGTATTTTCAGGGAGTAGCTGCAACACAGCTTTTCCTTCCTCTTATCTGTAAAAAGGCAGATGTTCCAGAATTAATACATCTGAATCATTGGCAATTTATTCTTTAGTTTAAAATGAAATAGATTTTGTGGTGTTAAGCAAAGTATTAAATACAACTTGTAATATAATTTATGGATTTTTGTGAAACATGGATAGGAAAAAGATACAGGACTTATTTCTGTAATCATGTATTTTTCATCATTTTGTTTGTTTTAATATAAGTATCAGTAGTCGAAATTCTTCAACCCCTTGATCTTGCTACAATCTAGCAGCAATTCAAGGAATTGCTGAAGATAAGAATGAAACAGAAGACAGCACAAACAGTCCTCAGTGGACTAAGATGTAGGTGCATGCAGTTAGCAAATTATCCCACTAATGATCTTGAACAACCTAAGCTAAAAGGCACCTACTCCTGAAACACTTGGGGTTTGAACCTCCTCCCATTGAAATCAGTTGCAAAACTCTCATTGATTCCAATGATGAGGGATCAAACCTAAATTCAAACAGTATCTGGGGACTAAATATTGTGTGGGAAGTGAAAAATAGTGCAGTTACATTTTCTCCATATGCCTCCTACATGCTAAACACACAGATTTTGGAAGAACTACTGCATTTACAAATCCTCTTTCTGCCCTGTGATCTGTACATAAGTTCCTTATAGGCTTCGAGCCTGATACTTCATTATATTCCACCTTATGTAGTTATTTAGATCTGTAAAAACTGGATAAAATGCTACCAACTTCAGAGTTCCCATTTGAGGTAGTAGCTTTTGACACTCACTTTACTAGGTTTAAATGATCACACAAGGAAAAATAAAAAACAAAAAAACAAAACAATGGAGACTCAAGCTTGATCTCCTAAGCTACCAAAGAGTGCTTCTGAAATTTCCATATGGCATATGGGATACTGAAATTACAAAGGAACACAATATTTCTTTAGAAGTGGTTATATAATTAAAAAACTGCACACAAATCTCCTTTAATATGAACTGTAAAATGCCATGGATACACGCAAATTTAGAAGAGGCATCTGAATGTTGGAAACCTAAATGTCACTGTCAGTTATACTGTACCCTTCTCCTATACCAAACAGTATATTGTCTATACTGTGCTATATTGTCCTATCATTTGCTAAACGGAATTGCTTTCTGTAACCAGTGAGGGATTTTGCCTAAGAACTGGTGGCCCAGTACAGCCTACGTTTAAGAATTAAAACAAACAAACAATGGGTTTTTCAATTGGATATTTTTAATGTCAAACTTTTGACAAACTTTATTCTGTAGAAGACGTGTTCAAAAATTCCTGTTTTGCTGATTGGTGGCACTTAGTTCCATGCCATTCTGAGGGCTGGCAATTTCCATTCTCCCCTTCATCAGCAACTTTCAACAACACTCCTTTTCTCCAATTTCTGTCATCATAGGGTTAGGGCCAATGTCATCCAGGAACAAAAGGCCCTTAACTGTCTCCTGATACACAGGATTATGACTCACAGTAGCGTGCAGGAAATAGTGTATGGGTTTGCAGAAATGGGGTTCCTGAACTGTGGTGGGGTGATAGCCCTCATATCCTTTTTCTGACCTCATCCACTGCATACATCAGCCGAAAGGGGTACTTTTCCATGGTTATGCAAGCACTGGCGGACCACTGAGGATGTGTCACAGATATCAGTGTGGGCTGGCCAGAGAAGGTGCTAGCAGCGGGTTCTCAAACTGGGGGTTGACCCCCTCAGGGTGTCACAAGATGGCAGCTGACAGCCATGTGTGGGGCTGACAGCCCCAAGCCCTCTTAAATTAAATTAAGCCTCCATTTTTAATTTATAACGGGTGTCACACTCAGAGACTTCTGTGAAAGGGGTCACCAATATAAAAAATATGAGAACCACTGTTACACACTTGTACCTTTAGGAATACAGTCACTATCAGGGACATTCATTCCTGATCGGCACATTAATATTGGCAATGTTGAAATGCCAATAGCATTTCTGGGGGACTCAGCCTACTCAGCCATATGCCAGCCACCTTGACAGCACCAGGGAAAGATTCAGCAATCAATTTAGCAATTGCAGAATGGCTGTTTTGTTTAACATGGTTTTGGCAGATTGACGGGTTGATGTTTGCTCTCTAGATTTGATTTCAGCAAGGCAAACATCCTTATCCCTTTTTGCTGTATGTTGTGTGCTGCACAATATCTGTAAGGTGAAGGGGAGAAAGCTACCACCAGGGTGGAAGAATGAGGTGGAGTGGCTGTCTGCTGAATTTAAACAGCCAGACACTAGGGCTACTAGAAGAGCTCATGGTGGAGCTGTATGACTGAGGGAGGCCTTGAAAGACCATTTGAACAGTTAAGTACATTAGTATTGTCTAAAGAACACTTTACTAACCAGCGTTCAAGGGTGGGCTACTGCATCCTGTTCAGAAATCTGTAATGTTTTGTGTAAACTATTTAATATTGTGGTGGTTATTGTCTGCCACTATTAATTAGGTAATGTTTGGTGTCTACTCTGTAACCCAGAGGGTGGGGGGTTATTGCCTCCTGCTATTACTACTGTAATGTTTGGTGTCAACTTATGAATATGGGTTGTTTCTTGTCTATCACTATGAATTCTATAATATTTGCTGTAGTAATAAAGCTGCTCAAGTAGAATTTCATTGTGTGCAAAGAAACAATCAATAAAAGTAAAGAACAATAAACAAATAAACAAACCCCAAGCCCAAACAAAATGGTAAAAAAAGTCTTGCAACAGTGTGACAGGGTGAGCCATATTCTGAACACTGCCCTTGCCTCCAGTCCAAAACAGAATGAAACAAAGGTATTGTCAGAATCTGAAGTGTGCACACATCCAGGGATGTGTAGCTAAAGTTCTCCTTGTTTTCCCCCAGCATGAGGTGCTAATGGTACTGGTGCCCATCATGATGCTATCTGTTGTGTCAGGGAGTATAAGCACTACTGACAATAGCATTCTCCAACGATTGTGGAATCATTAGTCTTTAGGCATGTAGGTTAACAATGCTCTGCAAGAAATTGTGTTTGTTTCCTGAGCAGACCTATTTTCCCATGTGCCTCTCAGTCTTTTCCTCTCTTCTGCAACAACTGATCCCTCTATTCTCAGTCTTTCTCCATGGCATTTGTTACATGCCCCTTCCAAGCCCTCTGTTCACTCTCTGAGGCCAGAAAGGATTGGAGAAACTTGCTGAACATATCCTCCCATGTCCTCACTTTTCTTCTCTTGATCAGGGTCAGATATTCAACAGGTGTGGAAGGGGGACCTCTCAAGTTCACCACACCAAAGGCTGCTGTTTGAAACAGATAGATATAGCAATAGCTTTATAAGTGACTATGGAAAGGGAAATATAAATCTGAAAATTCCTTTGCATTATTCCCATAAATACTTTTACTAAGAAATGCTTGTTGTCACTTTAGCCTCATTACATCACCACTCTGCAGCTTACACCAAGCTAAGTACAGCCTAGGATTCTGGAGGAGATGGTTCTGTTGCATGGAAGCCTTTAAAAGCTGGGTCTGTGTATAAGGCAAGTGCAGTGAACATTGGGAATATTTATGCAGGTGACCTTGGCTACTATCTCATTTCTGAGACTGACAAAGGCACAGAGAACTGAGCTCCCAAAGCCACCCAGACCATATGCTGCTAGCCTGCTTACTGCAGTAGTCCCAGCGAAACTCATCTCAGAGAGGCTTGGCAAAGTCTCCTAC